>NC_138310.1:31060000-31700000 GCF_965601325.2 Salmo salar | reverse complement strand
TCCAGGCAGAAAGTGATAGTTCTTAAAGATTGCCTGAGAGGAAGAGGAAGAGGGGTTCGGGTGGGGTAAGCGGAATAATACTGGGGATTACTTTCAAAATGTTCAACGTAGAACTAATCAGGGTCTCAGTCATCATCAGGAGAAAGATCTGTGGATGGATGCAAGCAAAGATACATTGAGGAAATAATTTGGTTTGTAAGCATTCATAATTTTGGCAAATCAAAGAGAGGCTAGTACAAAAAGCATGAGGATTGCATATACTAAGTATGCTTGCTGAAGAGCTGCCCATTTTGATGATTTGTATCTACATATTAGTATCAAGGATCAGTGTAATTGGCAGAAAGCATGTTTATTTGACCGTTGAAAGCAGGGATCGTTGGCAATGGGGTAGGTCCAGTTTGCTCAATAGGAGAGTGAGTCACATATGGCATGCTTGCAGAATGACATCAAATGTTGCATGAATTTTAAATCCTGTAGTCATGTGAAACATCTAGCATTGTGAGTAGGTGGATTGTATTACATACACAGTGCCTTCAGAAAGTATTCACACCCCTTGACTTTTTCCACATTGTTTTGTTAGAAGGTGGGATTAAAATGGATTCATACATTTAAAAAAAAAAATGTTTTAATAAAAAGAAATATATATATATATACACACACACACATATATAATAATAATAACAATAATATAGTGACCAACCAGCTTGATTTGGTCTTATAGAACGAAATGTGAAATGCTATATCATACACTCCAGTTGAGGAACAATGGGAAAGTAATTCTGCTTTGAAAATGTATACATTTGTAAACCCACAGTTTGAGAAAAAGCCCCTTGAATGTTTTGGTACACCTACTGGAGAGCTCTTTGTCTACAGCATCGTTCACATCCTCTAAAACCTTTACCCCCACCCATCTCTTTAAGGATTCACATGTGTGGCCATGTACTAAACAACCAAAGATTAAGACTAAAGGTTGGTTTATACTACGGATGTGTTCGTCAATTTAATCTGGAGTGCCAGAGTGTGCTCAGAGTGCGCTCTGGTCGTTCATAAACGCAGAGCGTTGTCAGATTGTCATTTTGTAAATTCAGAGTGTTTTGCTCTCGGAGCGTCCAGAGTGCACACTGGACGCTCTGGCCGAGGAGTAGGGTTGATCCGAGCGGTCTGACCTAACAACAGCAGTCAAGCACCCAAGCTAACTGGATAACGTTGTCTAGCTTGCTAGCTACTTCCAGACACAAATGAGAGAACACCTCACTCTGGCCATTTTACTCGGCCTGGCAGAGCTGGTTAGGCTATTTTTATGTTATCCAGAGCGTTGGTGACTGCAACTGTGCTGCTGGCAACAATTTAATTACGCATTATTGCCAATGTTCACTAACAGAGGCCCTATTCAATGGGTGTTGAGTGTTCGTAAATTCATCAGTTATTTTGCGCTCACGCACACTCAGACAAGAGTGCTCTAAAATCGGAGCAGATAGCCAAAGCGAATTGACCAGCTACGTCTATCGACAGTTTTCGCAATGACGTCATTAACATTGTATTGAAATGGTTACTTGCATAGTGGAGTCTTTTGTTTAGACATGTAACTAGCTAGCTAAACAATTAACCATAATCCCAACTCGTAACGTTACTACCCTGAAGGAAACTGCAGGTTGCTAACCAACCCGGTTCAACGTTAGCTAGCTAACATTAGGCTATAACTAGCAATGCAAATAGCTCTGAGATACAAATAATATAACTACACACAGATCATACACGTAACGTTAGCTAGCCAACAGTACACTTTAACTTGAAATAAACTACTTCTGACAAAATTAGAAACGTGTAATATCTGAAAATGTAGCTAGCTTGACTATCTTACCCGTACATGGATGGATGCTTCTCCCGCTCTGTCACGGATGCCATGGTTGCCCTTAGTTTGAAGATGTAACCCGGAGACAGGTGTTTTATACAACATCCTTCTGTGTGTTCTCTTTTCGACTCTGTCTGCATATTTGCTATCAAACACGATTATTTTCTCCATCTCCTTAGCTATCATACTCTTAATTCCACTGATTTCAAATCTCGGTCTTCCAGAAAGTGGAGAGCAACACTTATGTAGTTCTACTATGTGATTTCTTTAAGGATTACCTACACACACACACACACACACACACACACACACACACACACTGACCAGCTCATGTATTTTTATTCTTTTTCTTTTGGGGGGGGACTTTTTACCCCTTTTACTCTCCAATTTTGTGATATCCAATTGGTAGTTACAGTGTTGTCCCATCGCTGCAATTCCCGTACAGACTCGGGAGAGGCGAAGGTCGAGAGCTATGCGTCCTCCGAAACACGACCCCGCCAAACCGCTTTTTTGCACACTGCTCGCTTAACCTGGAAGCTAGCCGCACCAATGTATTGGAGGAAACACCGTACAGCTGGCGACCGAAGTCAGCGTGCGTGCGCCCGGCTGACACAAGGAGTCGCTAGAGAGCGATGGGACAAGAACATCCCAGCCGGCCAAAGCCTCGCCTAACTCGGTCCACCCTGGGCCAATTGTGCACCGCCTCATGGGTCTCCCAGTCACGGCTGGCTGCGACACAGCCGGGATCGAACCCGGATCTGTAGTGACACCACTAGCATTGCAATGCAGTGCCTTAGACTGCTGCGCCACTCGGGAGGCCCTCGGCAGACCAATCCGAACTAATCTCTCGGCATGTCCAGCCCACTCGTTATCTCAGCCAATCATGTATTTTTCTGTGGCTAAACCAACTAGGCTCGTAATTTCAAATTATTTGTATTTACAGATACAAGTTTGTTATTAAGGCACATGAAAGTTTACATGTTCCAGAAGGCAATTCTGACAAAAAAAAAGTTTACCTTGAAATGGCTCTCTTGTGAATTAGTGACACATCCCTAGTTTCCTGAAACAAGTCACATACAGTACCAGTCAAAAGTTTGGACACACCTACTCATTCAAGGGTTTTTCTTTATTTTTACTATTTTCTACATTGTAGAATAATAGTGAAGACATCAAAACTATGAAATAACACATATGGAATCATTTAGTAACCAAAAAAGTGTCTATTTTATAATTGAGATTCTTAATTCAAAAGGCACTCGCACATCTGAGCGATCTTTTTTGCAGGTGCATGGTAGGTAACAGTTGAATAAAATGAGAAAAAAGAAGAAACCCACACACTGCTCTTTAATAAGCTTCACGTGTCGGCCTCACGGCCTTCATCAAAGCTTTTGTGAGGTTTTTTAAATTAGCACCCTTATGTAGACATAGCCCCACCCACATCCGTTCCATGCATCGAATGGGGTTGGAGTGGAGGGAAAACAAATAAGTGCTACCAAATATAACAATGTGCATTTCATAAATATTAGAATAAATGAACATAGAACGTATTAAACCACAATGAGGACATCGACCTACCAAGCAAGTTTTCATAAATCATTGGGTACAGCACAAGAAAAATGTCAGAGTAATCTGAAATGGGGACCTAATTCATATTCACATTTACAACATAACATAACATACATAGAGGTCTTAATGATGAAATGCCTAAGAAATCATGTCTGGAGGGTGAAAATCCCAAAACATTCTCTTTTGCTCAGAGTATTATTTATATCACCTCCCATCTGATATCTTGACTTTCTCTATGCCACAAAATCTAAAAAAAGGTAGAAATGTCATGTTTTGGGTCATTAAAATGCACCTCGATTGGATAATCCCTGTTGTTTCTTCTGACTGAACTTTTATGTTCACAAATTCCTTACAGACAGCGACTCCAGTTACCATCACACACAGACTGTTTTTGTAGTCCAAAAGCAGCGCAACAAGGCTCCACAAAAGAAAAGAAACGATGTAGGAGAGGCAAGCGGTCAAAGAGGGGACCAGGAACACATGCCATGGACAAGGAACTACAGCAAGACGCAGTAATTAACCTCTCCAAAAAAGAGCTCACTGACGTGCAAGTCTCAGTCTTATCTAAGGGCCTCTCTTTTGTACCTACATGTACAGACAAACCATTTGATACGAAAGTAGATCTGTTTCAATTCTTTAGCAAGATTAAATTTAAGCACGTGTTTTCTCAAAACACTGTTTCAGGCCTAGAAACCCAAAAAAGAACCCAAAAGCAAATTCTGTCCTATAGTTAACCTCTTACATCTAGACGTTCCGCTAGCGGAACACCTGCTCCAATATCCAATGATGGGCGTGGCGCGAAATACAAATTCCTCTAAAATCCGAAAACTTCAATTTTTCAAACATATGACTATTTTACAGCATTTTAAAGACAAGACTCTCGTTAATCTAACCACACTGTCCGATTTCAAAAAGGCTTTACAGCGAAAGCAAAACATTAGATTATGTCAGCAGAGTACCCAGCCAGAAATAATCAGACTACCCATTTTTCAAGCTAGCATATAATGTCACATAAACCCAAACCACAGCTAAATGTAGCACTAGCCTTTGATGATCTTCATCAGATGACAACCCTAGGACATTATGTTATACAATACATGTATGTTTTGTTCAATCAAGTTCATATTTATATCAAAAAACTGCTTTTTACATTAGCATGTGACGTTCAGAACTAGCATACTAGCAAACCTCCGGTGAATTTACTAAATTACTCACGATAAACGTTCACAAAAAACATAACAATTATTTAAAGAATTATAGATACAGAACTCCTCTATGCACTCGATATGTCCGATTTTGAAATAGCTTTTCGGTGAAAGCACATTTTACAATATTTTCAGTAGATAGCCCAGCCATCACGGCTAGCTATTTAGACACCGACCAAGTTTAGCCCTGACCAAAGTCAGATTTACTATTACAAAAGTTTCATTACCTTTGTTGTCTTCGTCAGAATGCACTCCCAGGACTCCTACTTCAATAACAAATGTTGGTTTGGTCCAAAATAATCCATCGTTATATCCAAATAGCGGCGTTTTGTTTGTGCGTTCCAGACACTATCCGAATGGTAAATAAGGGTCGTGCGCATCGCGCATTTCGTGACAAAAGATTTCTAAATATTTCATTACCGTACTTCGAAGCATGTGAACCGCTGTTTAAAATCAATTTTTATGCCATTTTTCTCGTAAAAAAGCGATAATATTCCGACCGGGAATCTGAGTTTCGGTAAATAGAGGGAAAAACAGAAAGACGGGGGCGGCCAGTGCATGCGCCTAAGCCCACTTTCCCCTGATCGGCCACTTGACAAACGCGATAATGTGTTTCAGCCAGGGCTTTGAATTACGTCATTCAGCTTTTTCCCGGGCTCTGAGAGCCCATTGGAGCCGTGGGAAGTTTCACGTCACAGCAGAGATCCTTTGTAATGGATAGAGATGATAAAGAAGGCCAAGAAATGGTCAGACAGGGTACTTCCTGTACAGAATCTTCTCAGGTTTTGGCCTGCCAAATGAGTTCTGTTATACTCACAGACACCATTCAAACAGTTTTAGAAACTTTGGAGTGTTTTCTATCCAAAGCTAATAATTATATGCATATTCTAGTTTCTGGGCAGGAGTAATAATCAGATTAAATCGGGTACGTTTTTTATCCAGCCGTGAAAATACTGCCCCCTAGCCATAACAGGTTAACAACTCCTCGATTAATACCTATTGTAGGTTAGTCGAACAAGAAGCCGTGTCAGTATATACGAGAAAAACAAAACACGTTCAAAAGAACCTTACTAGGACAGAAGAAAAGGCACTTAAATAAAGACAAATCTTTCATTAGTTCATTATCAAACCTGTAGACAAGGGGGGTGCTGTGGTCATTTTAGACTGTGAAAAATACAAAGAAGAGATTCAGAGACAACTCAGTAATGAACGTTGCTATAGAAAACTGAGTGTTGATCCCACACAGGTGTTCCAAAGGGATATATGCTCTAATCTGGTGCAAGCCCTATTAAATAACTTTATCTCAAAACCTGAATATGAATACTTTAACTGAAAATGTGCCATACGTCCATGCCTGTACATTTTGCCGAAATTACACAAACCTAAAACACAACATGGCAATTATCCAGGCAGACCAGTGGTTGCAGGAATAGGCTCAATGCTAGAGCTATTGTCGAACTTCGTAGACTCTTTAATTAAATCTCATGCGCAAGCATTGCCATCATATGTGAAAGACTGTAGACTTCATAAACAAGATCTTACCAATAATGGGATTAACAGAAGACTTTATTTTGGTCACATTAGATGTCGAGAGTCTATATACCAGCATTCCCCATACAGGGGGGTTGGCAGCCCTCTCTCACTATTTGAGAGACAGAGATACTAACGAATACCCACCAACAAACTTTATTCGGAAGTTCGTATTACTGACATGCCCAAAGTAAACTGCCTGTTACTCAGGCCCAGAAGCTATGATATGCATATAATTGGTAGCATTGGATAGAAAACACTCTGAAGTTTCAAAAAAACGGTTAAAATAATGTCTGAGTATAACAGAACAGATATGGCAGGCGAAACCCCGAGGAGAATCCATCTGGGAATTTCTTTTTTTGAGGTCACAGTCCATTCAACTGCTTGTCTATGGGATAGTCAAAGGAATTCCTCCCAGATTGCAGTTCCTATGGCTTCCACTAGATGTCAACAGTCTTTAGAAAGGGTTTCAGGCTTGTGTTTTGAAAAATGAATTAGTAGTTGTAGTTTTTCAAGGTGGCTCTCATTTGGACTGTAGTCCTGTCACGCGTGTAGATGCACCTCGTTATTTATCTCCGGTATTGAACATACTACATTCCATCTTAAATGTTATTGTTTATTTACATACTGGGTACCTGAGGATTGATTAGAAACGTTGTTTGACTTGGACGAAGTTTATTGGTAACTTTTCGGATTCCATTGTCTGCATGTTGAACAAGTGTAACGGGTGGATTACTGAATCAAACGCGGATATAAAGAAGGCCTTTATCGAACAAAACAAACATTTGTTGTGTAGCTGGGACCCTTGGGATTGCAAACAGAGGAAGATCTTCAAAGGTAAGTGATTTATTTTATCGCTATGTCTGATTTTTGTGATGCCTCTGCTGGCTGGTTTGTTAAATGTTTTTAATGCTGGTGCATGCGGGGCACTGTCCTCAGATAATCGCATGGTATGATTTCGCCGTAAAGCCTTTTTGAAATCTGACAAGGAGGTTGGATTAACAAGAAGTTAAGCTTTTAACCGATGTAAGACACTTGTATTTTCATGAATGTTTAATATTACGATTTTTGTATTTTGAATTTCGCGCTCTGCAATTTCACCGGATGATGTCGAGGTGGGTCACTAGCGCCCCACCTAGCCCAAAGAGGTAAATGATTAAATGACTATGTATGGGGAATGCTGGCGTAGCAAGATGGTATAGCAGTGCAGACGTTGCGTGTTGTTCTCCTGTGTAAATTATGCCTCCCGGCCTCTTCACTAACACGACTAGATTCCACTACACCACCGGATTCCTGTCGTAAACTCTGGACCTTTGCATCGGATCATCGCTGCTAGCTAGCTGCTACCGAGTGGCTATAGTGGCTAATGCCCTTGTCCCAAAGCTAGCACCAGTTAGCCGTGAGCCAGGCACATCTCCCAGCTAGCAAACAAAATTACTCCAGCTACAATACCTCTTTTGCCAACTGGCCTGGACCCTTTGTCGACACGGAGCCCCGCGGTTCCATCCCAACCGGTCTGCCAACGTAATTCCATCCGTTGTACCCTCAACCGGCCTTTGCCGGATGTCAGAGCAGACGCTTCTACTAGCCCCGGCCTGCTAACTTTTTTTTTTAAATGCCGTGTCTCCCGCTTGCCAGTGTAGTAACGACTACCTAGCGACTTCCCTGTTTTATCTATTGCTGTTCATTGGACCCTATGATCACTTGACTACATAGCTGATGCCTGCTGGACTGTTCATTAATCATGGTACTCCATTTTGTTTATCTGTCGGCCCCAGCTTGGAACTCAGGCCCTGTGTGTAGTTAACTGACCCTCTCTGCCCATTCATCGCCAATCCTGTAGGTTCATGCTCTACCACATTCGCAGAGAGCGACCCTGCCTTACACAGGAAGCGGCGCAGGTCCTAATCCAGGCACTTGTCATCTCCCGTCTGGATTACTGCAACTCGCTGTTGGCGGGGCTCCCTGCCTGTGCCATTAAACCCCAACAACTCATCCAGAATGCCGCAGCCCGTCTGGTGTTCAACCTTCCCAAGCTCGCATCTGCTACAAGACCATGGTGCTTGCCTATGGAGCTGTGAGGGGAATGGCACCTCCGTACCTTCAGGCTCTGATCAGTCCCTACACCCAAAGAAGGGCACTGCGTTCATCCACCTCTGGCCTGCTCGCTTCCCTACCTCTGCGGAAGCACAGTTCCCGCTCAGCCCAGTCAAAACTGTTCGCTGCTCTGGCACCCCAATGGTGGAACAAGCTCCCTCATGACGCCAGGACAGCGGAGTCAATCACCACCTTCTGGAGACACCTGAAACCCCACCTCTTTAAGGAATACCTGGGATAGGATAAAGTAATCCTTCTACCCCCCCCCCCCCCAAAAAAAAAGATATAGATGTACTATTGTAAAGTGGTTGTTCCACTGGATATCATAAGGTGAATGCACCAATTTGTAAGTCGCTCTGGATAAGTCTGCTAAATGACGTAAATGTAAATGTATTTTACCGGTTGTTGTTGTCTTAGCTGATGTTGTCTTACCCGTTGTTGTCTTAGCTAGCTCTCCCAATCAACACCTGTGATTTGCTTTATGCCTCGCTTTATGTCTCTAATGTCAATATGCCTTGTATACTGTTGTTTAGGGTAGTTATTGTTTTAGTTAACTGTGGAGCCCCTAGTCCCACTCAACATGCCTCGGATGCCCATTTTGTCCCAGCTCCCACACATGCAGTGACCTCACCCAGCAAGGCTGGTGCGTCCAGAGATGCAACCTCTCTTATCGTCACTCAATGCCTAGATTTACCTCCACTGTACCCGCACCCTACCATACCCTTGTCTGTACATTATGCCCTGAATCTATTCTACCACGTCCAGAAATCTGCTCCTTTTATTCTCTGTTCCCGAAGCACTAGACGACCAGTTCTCATAGCCTTTAGCCGTACCCTTATCCTACTTCTCCTCTGTTCCTCGGGTGATGTGGAGGTTAACCCAGGCCCTGCTTGTCCCCAGGCGCTCTCATTTGTTGACTTCTGTAACCGTAAAAGCCTTGTTTTCATGCATGTTAACATCAGAAGCCTATTCCCTAAGTTTGTTTTACTCACTGCTTTAGCACACTCCGCCAACCCTGATGTCCTTGCCGTGTCTGAATCCTGGCTTAGGAAGGCCACCAAAAATTCGGAGATTTCCATCCCAAACTACAAGATTTTCCGTCAAGATAGAACTGCCAAAGGGGGAGGAGTTGCAATCTACTACAGAGATAGCCTGTAAAGTTCTGTCATACTTTCCAGGTCTATGCAACAAACAGTTCGAGCTTCTAATTTTAAAAATGAATCTCTCCAGAAATAAGTCTCTCACTGTTGCCGCCTGTTATAGACCCCCTCAACTCCCAGCTGTGCCCTGGACACCATATGTGAATTGATTGCCCCTCATTCGTTCTGTTTGGTGACCTAAATTGGGATATGCTTAACACCCTGGCAGTCCTACAATCTAAACCAGATGCCCTCAATCTCACACAAATTATCAAGGAACCCACCAGGTACAACCCAAAATCCGTAAACATGGGCACCCTTATAGACACTATCCTGACCAACTTGCCCTCCAAATACACCTTTGCTGTTTTCAATCAGGATCTCAGTGATCACTGCCTCATTACCTGCATCCGCTATGGGTCTGCGGTCAAACGACCACTCCTCATCACTGTCAAACGTTCCCTAAAACACTTCCGTGAGCAGGCTTTTCTAAATCGACCTGGCCCGGGTATCCTGGAAGGATATTGACCTCATCCCGTCAGTAGAGGACACCTGGTCGTTCTTTAAAAGTGCTTTCCTTACCATCTTAAATAAGCATGCCTCTTTCAAATTTTTTTAAACTAATAACAGATATAGCCCATGGTTCTCTCCAGACCTGACTGCCCTCGACCAGCACAAAAACATCCTTTGGCAGACTGTACTAGCATCGAATAGTCCCCGTGATATGCAACTTTTCAGGGAAGTCAGGAACAAATACATGCAGTCAGTTAGGAAAGCAAAGGCTAGCTTTTCAAACAGAAATTTGCATCCTGTAGCTCTAACTCCAAAAAGTTTTGGGAAACTGTAAAGTCCATCGAGAATAAGAGCACCTCCTCCCAGCTGCCCACTGCACTGAGGCTAGGAAACACTGTCACCACCGATAAATCCACGATAATCGAGAATTTCAATAAGCATTTCTCTACGGCTGGCCATGCTTTCCTTCTGGCTACCCCTACCCTGGCCAACAGCTCTGCACCCCCCGCAGCTACTTGCCCAAGCCTCCCCAGCTTCTCCTTCACCCAAATCCAGATAGCGGATGTTCTGAAAGAGCTGCAAAACCTGGACCCGTACAAATCAGCTGGGCTAGACAATCTGGACTCTCTCTTTCTAAAATTATCCGCCGCCATTGTTGCAACCCCTATTACCAGTCTGTTCAACCTCTCATATCATCCGAGATCCCTAAAGATTGGAAAGCTGCCGCAGTCATCCCCCTCTTCAAAGGGGGTCACACTCTAGACCCAAACTGTTATAGACCTTTATCCATCCTGAAAGTCTTCGAAAGCCAAGTTAACAATCAGATCACTGACCATTTCGAATCCCACCGTACCTTCTCCGCTGTGCAATCCGGTTTCCGAGCTGGTCATGGGTGCACCTTAGCCACGCTCAAGGTACTAAACGATATCATAGCCACCATCGATAAAAGACAGCACTGTGCAGCCGTATTCATCGACCTGGTCAAGGCTTTCGACTCTGTCAATCACCATATTCTTATCGGCAGACTTAATAGCCTAGGTTTCTCAAATGACTGCCTCGCCTGGTTCACCAACTACTTCTCAGACAGAGTTCAGTGTGTCAAATCAGAGGGCCTGTTGTCCGGACCTCTGGTAGTCTCTATGGGGGTACCACAGGGTTCAATTCTCGGGCCGACTCTTTTCTCTGTATATATCAACGATGTCGCTCTTGCTGCGGGTGATTCCCTGATCCACCTCCATGCAGACGACACCATTCTGTATACATCTGGCCCTTCTTTGGACACCGTGTTAACAAACCTCCAAACGAGCTTCAATACCATATAACAGTCCTTCTGTGGCCTCCAACTGTTCTTAAACACCAGTAAAACTAAATGCATGCTCTTCAACCGAACGCTGTCCGCACCCGCCCATCATCACTACTCTGGACGGTTCTGACTTAGAATATGTGGACAACTACAAATACCTAGGTGTCTGGCTAGACTGTAAACTCTCCTTCCAGACTCATATTAAACATCTCCAATCCAAAATTAAATCTAGAATCGGCTTCCTATTTCGCAACAAAGCCTCCTTCACTCACACTGCCAAACATACCCTTGTTAAACTGACTATCCTACTGATCCTCGACTCCGGCGATATCATTTACAAAATAGCCTCCAACACTCTACTCAGCAAACTGGATGCAGTCTATCACAGTGCCATCCGTTTTGTCACCAAAGCCCCATATACCACCCACCACTGTGACCTGTATCTTCTCGTCGGCTGGCCCTCGCTACATATTCGTCGCCAGACCCACTGGCTCTAGGTCATCTATAAGTCTTTGCTAGGTAAAGCTCTGCCTTATCTCAGCTCACTGGTCACCATAACAACACCCACCCGTAGCATGAGCTCCAGCAGGTATATCTCACTGGTCATCCCCAAAGCCAATACCTACTTTGGCCTCCTCTCCTTCCAGTTCTCTGCTGCCAATGACTGGAACGAATTGCAAAAATCACTGAAGTTGGAGACTTATATCTCCCTCACTAACTTTAAGCATCAGCTATCTGAGCAGCTTACCGATCGCTGCAGCTGTACACAGCCCATTTGTAAATAGCCCATCCAATCTACCTACCTCATCCCCATATTTGTTTTTATTAACTTTTTTGCACACCAGTATTCTACTTGCACATCATCATCTGCACATCTATCTGTTGTTGTTTGTGTCGCACTGTTTTGCTTATCTTGGCCGCACTGTTTTGCTTATCTTGGCCAGGTCGCAGTTGTAAATGAGAACTTAACTGGCCTACCTGGTTAAATTAAGGTGAAAATAAATAAATAAAAATTGTTATGTTGTGAATATGAATTATGCCCCCATTTCAGATTACTCTGACGTTTTTCTTGCCCTGTATCCAATGATTTATGAAAACTTGCTTGGTAGGTCGATGTCCTCATTGTGGTTTTACAGACGTGTTTAATACGTTTTATGTACACTTTATTCTAATATTTCTGAAATGCACAGTTATATATTTGGTTGCACTTATTTGTTTTCCGTCAACTCCAATCCCATTCGATGCGTGGAACTAATGTGAGTGGGGCTATGTCTACATAAGGGTGCCAATTTAAACTCACAAAAGCCTTGACGAAGGCCGTGAGGCCGATACGTAAAAGCTTATTAAAGAGCAGTGTTATTATCAAGAGCAGTGTGCAGGTTTCTACTTTTTTTCTCATATTTGAGATTCTTCAAAATAGGCACCCTTTGCCTTGATGACAGCTTTGCACACTCTTGGCATTCTCTCAACCAGCTTCATGAGGTAGTGATAAGAGAATTATCTAATAAAGATAAATGAATAAAGAATCCATTATTAATTAGTAGTTATGTAGCATGGGTAATGAATAATTAAAGTACTGAACGTTAGTTCCATAAGGTCTAGTAGAGACCCGGAAGGGAGAGAAATGTGTGTGTGTGTGATTAGTGGGCCTAAGGGAACTGTGGACATGTGTGTGGGTGAAGAGACCGGGAGTAGCATTCAAGGTTCTCCTAATCTTGGGGGAAAGGAACAGGCAGCGCTGGATAGTGATTAACAGTGGTGGGAAGTCAAGGGAGGGATACTGTTCACCTACTGTTTGTGTGTGCGTAGGTTATCTACTGTTGGTGTGGAGGTGTGTGCGTAAGCGGAGAGAGAGGATAAAATGAACTTCTTTGTTAATGTTGGGCAGAACGTTCTCTGAATAAACTGTACGAACCTTTTGCAGATGCTGAGTCTTTGCCTAATTATTATTAACCCAGTGTCTTACAAACCTTGGGGATTAGTCAAAGCTTATTGATTGTTAATTATTATCATTAGGATAGAAAATTCCTATGACAGGTAGTCACCTGGAATGCATTTCAATTAACAGGTGTGCCTTCTTAAAAGTTCATTTGTGGAAGTTCTTTCCTTCTTAATGCATTTGAGCCAATCAGCTGTGTTGTGTCAAGGTAGGGGGGGGGTATACAGAAGATATCCCTATTTGGTAAAAGACCAATTTTCAAGACCTTTGAAAGTTTCTTCAAGTGCAGTCGCAAAAAACATTAAGCGTTATGATTAAACTGGCTCTCATGAGGATCACCACAGGAAAAGAAGACCCAGAGTTACCTCTGCTGCAGGGGATAAGTTCATTAGAGTTACCAGCCTCAGAAATTGCAGCCCAAATAAATGCTTCAGAGTTCAAGTAACAGAAACAGAAACATCAACTGTTCAGAGGAGACTTTGTGAATCAGACCTTCATGGTCGAATTGCTGCAAAGAAACCACTACTAAAAAGGACACCAATAAGAAGAAGAGACTTACTTGGGCCAAGAAACAGCAATGGACATTAGACCGGTGGAAATCTCTCCTTTGGTCTGATGAGTCCAAATTTTAGATGTATGGTTCCAACCGCCGTGTCTTTGTGAGACACAGATTAGGTGAACGGATGATCTCCACATGAGTGGTTCCCACCGTGAAGCATGGAGGAGGAGGTGTGATGGTGTAGGGGTGCTTTGCTGGTGACACTGTCAGTGATTTATTTAGAATTCAAGGCTCACTTAACCAGCATGGCTACCACAGAATTCTGCAGTGATACGCCATCCCATCTGGTTTGCGCTTAGTGGGACTATCATTTGTTTTTCAAATGGACAATGACCCAACACACCTCCAGACTGTGTAAGGGATATCTGACCAAGAAGGAGAGTGATGGAGTGCTGCATCAGATGACCTGGCCTCCAGTCGCCCGACCTCAACCCAATTGAGATGGTTTGGGATGAGTTGGACCGCAGAGTTAAAGAAAGGCAGCAAACAAGTGCTCAGCATATGTGGGAACTCCTTCAAGACTGTTGGAAAAGTATTCCAGGTGAAGCTGGTTGAGATATTGCCAAGAATGTGCAAAGATGCCATCAAGGCAAAGGGTGGCTACTTTGAAGAATCTCAAATATTTGTTTAACACTTTTTTGGTAACTACATGATTCTATATGTGTTATTTTATAGTTTTGATGTGTTAACTATTATTCTACGCTGTAGAAAAAAGTAAAAAATAAAGAAAACCCCCTGAATGAGTAGGTGTGTCCAAACTTTTGACTGGTACAGTATCTTGATTACATAAGTATTCAACCCCAAGTCAATACATGTTAAAAAATCACCTTTGACAGCGATTACAGCTGTCAATCTTTCTTGGTAAGTCTCTAAGAGCTTTGCACACCTGGATTGTACAATATTTGGCCATTATTCTTTTGAACATTTTTAAAGCTCTGTCAAATTGGTCGTTGATCATTGCTCGACAACCATTTTCAAGCTTTGCCATAGATTTTCAAGCTGATTTAAGTCAAAACTGTAACTCGGCCATTTGGGAACATTCACGGTCTTCTTGGTAAACAACTCCATCTCCCAGTGTCTGTTAGAAGGCAGACTGAACCAGGTTTTCCTCTAGGATTTTGCCTGTGCTTAGCTCCATTCCATTTCTTTTTTATCCTGAAAAAAGTCCCAGTCTTTAATGATTACAAGCATACCCATAACATGATGCAGCCACCATAACATAACGTAACATTCATTACAAAAAGTAAATTGCTTTGGCACATTTTTTGCAGTATTACTTTAGTGCCTCGTTGCATGATGAATTAAAAGGTAAATAAATAAATAAATAAAAATGATGTATGTTTTGGAATCTTCTGTACAGGCTTCCCTCTTTTCCCTCTGTCAATTAGATTAATATTGTTCAGTAACTACAATGTCGTTGATCCATCCTCAGTTTCTTCTATCACAGCCATTAAACTCTGTAACTGTTTTAAAGTCACCATTGGCCTCATGGTGAAATACCTGAGCGGTTTCCTTCCTCTCTAGCAACTGAGCTAGGAAGGACGGTATCTTTGTAGTGACTGGGTGTATTGATACACCATCAAAGTGTAATTTTGTAACTTCACCAGGTTCAAAAAGATATTCAATGTCTGCTTTATTTTTATCCATCTACCAATAGGTTCACATCTTTATGAGGCATTGGAAAACCTACCGGGTCTTTGTGGTTGAATCTCACTGCTCGACTTGAGATACCTTACAGAATTGTATTTTAATGGCGTAGTCATTCCAAAATAATGTTAAACACCATTTTTGCACACAGAGTCCATGCAATAGGGCTCCTGAGTGGCACAGCGGTCTAAGGCACTGCATCTCAGTGCTAGAGGCGCGTCACTACAGACCCTGGTTTGATTCCAGGCTGTATCACAACTGGCCATGATTGGGAGTCCCATTACTTTTTAATGTATTTGTACAAATTTCTAAAAACATCATTCCACTTGGACAATATGGGGTATTGTGTGTAGGCCAGCGACAAAAAAATCTCTATATAATCCATTTTAAATTCAAACACAACAAAATGTGGAAAAAGTCAAGGGGTGTGAATACTTTCTGAGGGCATTGTAGTTTATGTGGACAATTAACACAAACACTGTACATAATCCATAGAATACACAATGCATTAACCAACATGCATAATTATGCATGCTTGTATCCATTTTCTGATGTGAATGGATAACCAAATCAAATTACTATACATGAATAAAAAATATAAATAAATAAAATATTTTGTCTGCTCATTTATTTTCTAATGGGAAGATCACTTGACAGGACGGAAGTACATCCTTTTCTTGCTGCAGCTTTCTGCTCCCCTGATTCCGGAGACATTGACAAATATTTTTAATTTTATGATTATCTCAGGTGCTATCCCCAGGGATTGGAAGGCGGCCCATGTACTCCCTCTCCACAAAGGTGGTGACCACTCCAACCCCCCAAAAATGTGCCTTCTCAAAATTGTCTTGCCTAGCAACATTTTTAGAGTCATTAATCAACTGTCAGCTTAGATCCTTCTTATATACGAGATGTATTCTAAGCGTTAACCAGTCTGGTTTCAAGCCTGGTCATAGCACCATCTCTGCTGCAACCTTGGTGTTAAATGATGTGGTAAATGGTATGGATAGGAGGAAGCACTGTGCGACCCTCTTTATTGACTTATCAAAGGCTTTCGATACTGTTGACCACTCTTTATTGGTAAAAAATATTGTCTGCAATTGGTATGGACCAGGAACGTTTAATATATTCCCTGGTTTTCCCAAATTCCCAGTTGAAGGATTCTCGGAATCAGGAGAGAATAAGCAGGAAATCCGGAACCCTTCAACCAGGATTTCTGGAAAACCCGGGAATTTATTGAACATTCCTGGAATTTTGCAACCCTAAGTACTGTATATGTTATTCTCCAAATCACATAAATGATGATTAATGCATAAGTACATTGGATGGTGCCCTCATTGATTATGTCCACACTTATAAATATCTGGGGATCTGGATTGACGAAAAGCTATATTTTACAAAGAGATTAATAATTAAAATGCCCTTAACTATAGGAATAGTTCATGCCTTTCATTAAATAGCAGAAAACAAAATAATTCAGTCGACATTCGTACAGGTTATAGACTATGGTGATATTGTCTATATGAATGCAGCTGCCACTGTATTGAAGCCACTGGACGCAGTTTATCATGGCACACTACACATCACTGCGTTTTGTATCAGAAAGTAGGCTGGCCCTCTTTGAAGTATTGTAGATCGATGTATTGCACTCTTTCTGTTAAGAAAGCCCGCCTGCATAAACTTCTGCCATACCTTACTTCATTCTTAACTTATAGACGTATGAGATAAGTTTGTACCTCCGCACCTTACTTGTGGAATAATCTCCAAGGCTCTCTAAAATTGGATGAATTGGTGCCTCTAGGGCAATTCAAAAGGCAGATTTTTACTGAAGAATGTGTTGGTTTCTATGAGTATGTTTTTCTTTTTGTGTATTGAACCTTGATGAGTATATTGATGTTTATAGTGTATATTGATGTGTATTGATGTGTGAAAAGGGCTGATTTGTAAAAGAGACCTTGGTCTAAGCATGACTCCCTGTCAAAATAAAGGTTAAATAAAAAAAATCCCACAGGAACCCAACATCTGAAATGCTTGTTTTTCCTGAAACCACTGGCGTGTAATCGTGTCATTTGTGCGACTTGCAGAATCAGAATCATTTATGCATTCATATCCAGATAACAACAAACATTCCCACAACTTCAGAGAACATTCCCTTAAGAGTTTAAAAGTCTCATTAGGTCACCTAACGTTTTCATATGAATGTTCCAGTGATGTGCAATGACTGTTTCCAAGATATCATTCCCTTAATGTCAAAAAGACTTAACCAGAACGTGGTTACCATGTTCTCAGAATACTCAATATTAATGTTATAGATATATTTCATGGGAATGTTGCAAGAACATTAATGTGTCCAGTTTTCTGAGGATTAGATGAATATTGCATCAACGTCACGCCAAACATACACAGAACATGGTTGTCATGTTCTCAGAATATATGATGTTAATGTTCTAGACAAGTTTCATGGGTATGTTGCAAGAACATTCCTGTGTCCAATGACGTTTAAAACAGAATGTTCTATCATGGTCTCCTAGAGGTTTTTGTCTAGTTCTCAGCTTGTTCCGGGGACACACATATTTAGGACGTTGCCTGATGGTCCCCAAAAATTATATGAAATGGCCTGGATGGAATATCTGCCGTTTTACGGGCTCATGAACCATTGTGCAATTTTGTGTGTTGTTTATGCACAGATAAAAAAAATAAAAAAAGTTTACATGTTTATGCCATCATTTCCTATGACCGAAAAGAGCGTCTGGACATCAGAACAGTGACCACTAACCTCGATTTGGATGAGCATTTCTAGATCAATGAGTCGGAGATGAATTACATACTACTCATCCCGGAGAAGGCCCAAATCCCCAACACTCTAAGAAGGAAGAGGGGGCATTACAGAGGCCAGCATGCAGGATATCTGACAAGACAACCTCGGTGTGTGGATGAACCACCTTGAACCCCTGTTCTATTGGTGAACGTCCATTCACTGGAGAATAAACTGGACAAGCTCACTTTGAGACTATCCTATCAATGTGATCTGAAGAACAGTAATATCCTATGTTTCTCTGAGTCGTGGCTGAACAAAGACATTGAAAATATCAATTCAGCTGTTTCTTTCTATACAGAATGGCAGCTGATCCATTCATAGCTAATCCATTCATTATGTGTCTATTGGCAAGATCAGGGACACCCATACTTCCTGTTTCCATCACAGCTGTCGTGATTGTTTTTTTTTTTTCCATACGGTATGACTTTACTCGCATAGAATAGTGTTGACAGACATACATGGTTACATTGTTAATTTATACAGGAATTATTATTAAACCTGGTTTACGGCATTCCGATCTTCCTGCTATGCCAGCTAATCTCACTATTCTCTCATCATTGATTTTATTTACTTATTTCAGAAAGTTTAGGGTTTTTCTGTATAGTTGTCTAATGTTTGTGGGGCATATTACTCTATTTTAATGTTACTCCTTAATCACTATGATAAATACCAATTGTTTTTCTCGAGTGTGCATTTAACAGAGCTGAGATTTACTTTGATGTGCAAAGTGTAGCAATACAGGTGAAATCAGTCATTGACACAGACATGGTGACGTACCAGGAAGATCGGAATGCTGTGAACCAAGACATTGGGAGTTCAAATCCCAGGTGAAGACATGTTGACTGATAGTTACTGTACAAATAAACATGCACAATGTAATCATGTATGTCAAATATGAAAGTTGAAAACACTGTGTGTGGGTGCCCCAAACCTTTCCAACAGACAAAGAGCTTTCGACACGGATCAGTGATTCACCAATCAGTGCCTCGATGGACTCGGCAGCAGTATCAAGGGGTGATGTGTAATGAAAGTTTCTTTGAGACGGTGACATCCCCGGAACAAGCCGGGAACTAGAAAAAACCTTCAGAGACCATTGCAGAATGTCCTATGTATTAAACATCCTGGACAGAGGAATGTTCTTACAACGTTACAATGAAACATGTCTATAACATTAATATCTTATATTCTGAGACCATGGCAACCATGGTCTGTGTATGTTTGGTGTGATGTTGATGGAATATTCTCCTAACCCTCAGAAAACTGGACACATGAACGTTCTTACAACATTCCAAGACTTTTATAGTTTTGTGTTTTAATATTAGTTCTTTTTTCGATTCTCATTTGAAATTCAGTTTAGTTTCAGTTAGATTTCAGACTTGATTTACTCATTTTATTCAAATTTTGTTTGACAAAAACATTTCTATTTCATTTTTATATTATTTCATTTCACTTTTAGTGTTAAGGACAGAAAGCAGCCTATGCGTCGGAGGTAGGGCTAGACGTCTTCACGGGTCGAACAGACCCAAAATTCCCGAGATCCAACCCGGGACTCAAGCGGGAGCTTGTTATCTGTGTTAGCCAATTGCAACACAATAAAAGGTATAACTTATGTACAGCTGAAACTGGTTCTGGCTGCTCACGTCAAGTGTGCCTGCTGCTGAGGAGAGAGACAGAGCGAGTGAAAGGAGACTTGGCCTAGGCTACTGTTGATTGGGAACATGTAAGCCTTTTTAATTTAATTAAAATTAAAGTTAGAGGAAAAATAGTATAGTGAAAAGAGGCCTATAGTTGTGTTTTTGGGGATGTCACTTCTTGCCACTGTTGGGCAGTAATACATACATTGATGGGTCAGGTCATCGGTTAGGTTAGGTTTAAAAGCCCAGTGCTGTCAACATTTTTTTTTTTTTTTATGTGAACAGCTGATGAAACTAACACTGTAAAAGTTTGAAAAATGTGATCAGTGTTATTTATAGTAGTTGCTGGCTGAGAATAAAACATACACAGGACCTTCTAATCAGCAGGTTTGCATGGGCGGGAGTTTCGGCTGTACATGGTGACATCACCATGCGGTGAATTGGTCAATAAGACCAATAAAAAAAGAGAGTTCCAAACCTCTCTGCCAGTAACACCTAGTTTTCAGTTTTCCCTTCCCCACTAAGACCACTCCAGGACAGTCCTAGAAAAATTCTTGCTTGTGAATTTTGGGGGGGCTAAAAAGCTATTTTTGCCCATTTTAATGGAAATCTGTTTTTCATTTTATTTATTTAACCTTTATTTAACTAGGCAAGTCAGTTAAGAACAAATTCTTATTTACAGTACGGTACTTAATTGCTATGCAGAAATTATTTGATATTGATAAAAACATCTGCATTGGGCCTTTAAAGCTAGAATCCTTAGTTGCTACATCCATTTTTGGACTTATAAATTAATTATATTAATACTTTTGTCCTAAGAGGTCAAAAGAGGCCTGCTGGTTTTCAGTTCTACCTGATAATTAATTGCACTCAGGTCTAAATCAGTCCCTGATTAGAGGGGAACAATGAAAGAGTGCTGTGGAACTGGATTCGAGGTCCAGAGTTAAGTTTGAGGGATATATACTGGATTGATTCTTGAAAAATATAACTTATAAATGCCTCATGAGCTTAGTTGGGCTCCTGAGTGGCACAGCGGTCTAAGGCACTGCATCTCAGTGCTTGAGGCGTCACTACAGACACCCTGGTTTGAATCCAGGCTGTATCACAACCGGCCATGATTGGGAGTACCATAGGGCGGCGCACAATTGGCCCAGCATCTTCCGGGTTTGGCTGGTGTAGGCCATCATTGTATATAAGAATTTACTCTTAACTGACTTGCCTAGTTAAATAAAGGTTGTCTGTCTGAAGCGGACCCTCCCCGGAATTATTTTCCCCCTTTCGAAATGTCCAAGAGAATCTGACATCCTCCCCAGACCTAGTGCTGCTGTTGCCTAGGTTTGGGATTTATGGGACTAGTGCATCACTATCATTAACTAACAAATGTGCTATGACTTCATTTCTTGTTTTTTCCTCTCTGTTTCTGTCAGATAAAGGTAAAAGTACTTGATTCTTCTTACATGTATTACTAAAGTTGAAAGAACATTTAATACATTTAAACATGGGGAAAGAGTTTCCTTCCGTCATATTTCTTGCACCAGTCTAGGTACTAATCCTTTTAAATCCAAGTCACATTGAGATTGACTTTATAATTTAAAGCTAGTGTCCTTAATCGAAACAATAACAAAGCGAACACGCCAGTCTCTGTTTTGGTAAAAAGCTGAGGGATGCATGGGCCTGGAGAAATGTAACCACTCTCAAATTCATAGACAGAACTATGTCTGCAAGGGCTGACCAGGCATCCATGATACCAAAAGTATAATTTTAACCATGTATTGAGGCTATAGTGTGTGTTTACATTACATTGTTTAGAAACATTGGAGTAAAACAAGCTTATATTATTTGGAGTTCTGATGTTGAACACATTTTTATTGAACCTTTATTTAACCAGGTAGGCTAGTTGAGAACAAGTTCTCATTTGCAACTGCAACTTGGCCAAGCATAGCAATTCGACACATACAACAACACAGAATTACACATGGAATAAACAAAACATACAGTCAATAATACAGTAGAAAAAAATAAAACAAAAAGTCTATATACAGCATGTGCAAATGAGGTAAGATAAGGGAGTTAAGGCAATAAATAGGCCATGGTGGCAAAGTTATTACAATATAGCAATTAAACACTGGAATGGTAGATGTGCAGAAGATGAATGTGCAAGTGGAGATACTGGGGTGCAAAGGAGCAAGATAAATAAATAAATACAGTATGGGGATGAGGTAGATAGATGGGCTGTTTACAGATGGGCTATGTACAGGTGCAGTGATCTGTCAGCTGCTCTGACAGCTGGTGCTTAAAGCTAGTGAGGGAGATATGAGTCTCCAGCTTCAGTGATTTTTGCAGTTCGTTCCAGTCACTGGCAGCAGAGAACTGGAAGGAAAGGCGACAAAAGGAGAAATTGGCTTTGGGGGTGACCAGTGAGATATACCTGCTGGAGCGCGTGCTGCTATGGTGATCAGTGAGCTGAGATAGGCAAGGCTTTACCTAGCAGAGACTTGTAGATAACCTGTAGCCAGTGGGTTTAACGACAAGTATGAAGCGAGGGCCAACCAACGAGAGAGTACAGGTCGCAGCGGTGGGTTGTATATGGGGCTTTGGTGACAAAACAGATGGCACTGTGATAGACTGCATCCAATTTGTTGAGTAGAGTGTTGGAGGCCATTTTATAGATGACATCGCTGAAGTCGAGGATCGGTAGGATGGTCAGTTTTACGAGGGTATGTTTGGTAGCATGAGTGAAGAATGCTTTGTTGCGATATAGGAAGCCGATTGTAGATTTAATTTTGGATTGGAGATGCTTAATGTGAGTCTGGAAGGAGAGTTTACAGTCTAACCAGACACCTAGGTATTTGTAGTTGTCCACATATTCTAAGTCAGAGCTGTCCAGAGTAGTGATGCTGGACAGGCGGGCAGGTGCGGGCGGTGATCGATTGAATAGCATGCCTTTAGTTTTACTTGCATTTAAGAGCAGTTGGAGGCCACGTTAGGAGAGTTGTATGGCATTGAAGCTCGTCTGGAGGTTAGTTAACACAGAATGGTGTTGTCTGCGTAGAGGTGGATCAGAGAATCACTAGCAGCAAGAGCGACATCATTGATGTATACAGAGAAGAGAGTCGGCCCGAGAATTGAACCCTGTGGCACCCCCATAGAGACTGCCAGAGGTCCGGACAACAGGCCCTCCGATTTGACACACTGAACTCTATCAGAGAAGTAGTTGGTGAACCAGGCGAGGCAGTCATTTCAGAAACCAAGGCTGTCGAGTCTGCCAATAAGAATGTGGTGATTGACAGAGTCGAAAGCCTTGGCCAGGTCGATGAATACGGCTGCACAGTAATGTCTCTTATCGATGGCGGTTATGATATCGTTTAGGACCTTGAGTGTGGCTGAGGTGCACCCATGACCAGCTCTGAATCCAGATTGCATAGCGGAGAAGGTACGGTGGGATTCGAAATGGTCGGTAATCTGTTTGTTAACTTGGCTTTCGAAGACCTTAGAAAGACAGGGTAGGATAGATATAGGTCTGTAGCAGTTTGGGTCTAGTGTGTCACCCCCTTTGAACTCTACCAGGACATCACAATTTGAAACCAAAGTTTGCAGGCAAAACTTTTGCAGTGGTTTTAGTGAAGGTAGATGATGCAAACTAGCCACTTACGAAAGGCATTCATTAAAAATAATCTCTGTATTCTCCATTTCTTAGCTAGCTACTACTTTGTGTACGGCGGGTATGTTTACACTAGGAAAATAAGAAGATATGGCGGTGACGTCACCGGTGACACTCGTCCCATTTCCAACACCTTCTCTCTGTCCCAACTGATGCAGGAACTTCTACAGACATGTATGCAGGAACATTGGTACATTGTATGAGGCAATCAGTCTGTCGACAGAGATTAGTGATGCACAAACTTGGCCTATTTGAAACATCGCCATTTCCTGGCAGCATTTACCTGCCAGATTCAGATGCCTGAAAACCCCTGTTCGTTTGGGAGTCAAAGATCATAGTTTCACTAAGGTTTACATTTTTCAAATTGGTTTCTTAAATTATTATAGTTTTTTCATGATTAGTTTATTTTCAGTTTACTATAATAACCTTCCAACATTGGTAACCATGTTCTGGGTATGTTCTTTTTGACAACATTACCAGTAATGTTCTAACACTAACGCCAAAACATGCTAAATAGGTTCTCATGATGTTCTTGCTGACATACGTAGAATGTTCGCCAAACTTAGGAAAACTGGACAATCAAACGTCAGGGGAACATTACTGGTAACATAAAAACGGCCTATCTAGAATTGTTAGCTGGTTATTCACAGTCAAACTCTCTTTGCAGTGACTAAACATAACTTTCACATTTTAAAATTGGCACGTACGAAACAAATCTAGCGACCAACCATTAAAAATAGTTTGATCCACTCACAAGCGGCTGTGAATCAATAATTAGATTATTGCTAACTGGAATAACTAAACAACAAAAAAACACTGGGCAAAGACGTCACTTCAACGTCTAGATTTAATTTACATTTGTTTGAGTTGTCAACTAACGTGAATTCAACAAAAAAATGTCACCCCGTCATTGGATTTAGCTTAAAAGTTGGGTGCTAAAAATACAACATTCCCATACTTTGATGACTAGATAACATCACATAGATTTTTGTTGTTGTTGAAATTTTGTGGAAACAACGTTGATTCAACCAGTTTTTGCCCAGTGGGAAGTGTTATTGTTGGCTCATGTTGGCAAGCTCATGTTTTTTCTGCTGGACAACCTCAAGCAAACCAATTCCCATCCGGCTTACTGTGTGTCATTTGGCGCTATAAATGTTTTGACTAATGTAGGGTTATGTGATATTTGGGGAGACCTCTTCTATGATATGCTACTCCAAATATTTCGATATCCGATATAATCGTTTTGCTCTGTTAATGACTAAATCATTCCAGACTGTGCAATTTTTGTGCTTATTTACAATATTATAGTCACACTAACCAGGCTTCCATCCAAACTTTTCATGAGATTAAAGTACATGACGAAAACAAAAAAAGCACATTTGTCATAAACGTTCCAAATGTCGACAAAACAAAATATGCTAGACAAGGTGGGCACTTTTTGTGTCAGTAAAATGGCGGTGGAAACGCCTTTATGCGCAAATATTGATATAATAACCATCATATCAAAGTAAACTTGAAGTCACGCAATAATATTTTGTGGTCCTCCCACTAGGACTCTGGAAAGCATAGGCTACAGTTTATTAGGCCACAGATCAAATAAATTATGATGAACTTCACAGGGTGGTGAAAGTCCATGGTGATGAGCTTGATGCTCCTTTCCAATAAAAATAGGATCTTATTCTGGTGACATGATGATCGATGCTTGGCTGCCATTTGACAAATAAAAAGAATCTTGCTATTTTGTCCATAATAATGTCATTATGTATCTACTGTAGCCTAGCTGCACTGTATCTGCACGTGCTCTCTGTTGGTTAGAGAGCACGTGCCAAGACCAGAGCAGGCACATTTGCTAAATAGCGCAAAATTCTAAACCATCAGTAGAGTTGAAAATGCTATGGAAACCCATTTAACTAGTTTTTTTTGGTACATGGGAATTTAACCGCAAAAGTTTATGTACACTACGTCGTCAATTTGATGGAAACACCTCTGGTGGGAAAATGCGCTTATTGTTTTTAGCAGACTTTAGAATATTGGCATAAAAATCTGTTGGCAACTGGATGGAAACCTATTTTATACTTAATGTTTAACATGTTGATACAGTCTAACTGAAAAAAAACTACAGTTTATTTGTAAAGTTCAAATAGAGTCTTGCACATAGTCTTATCGATATATCGTCTTACACTTCATGATACATCTTCAATGTCAAATATCGCGATATTCGATTTAATCATAAAAATCAGCCCAACCCCAGACTAATGTCACCTAATAGCCTATACATTAGATACTTCCTTGTTATAGGGCGAGTATTGGTAAAGTGGGACACTTTATGAAAATGTGCTTTCTGGAACACCTTACAGAATCATCCCATTGTCTCAACCCCCAACATGATACCATTCCAAATAGCTTAAAAACTCTACTAGACTATACAAAATAAAAAAATATTGAAAAATGGATGGATGACTCTTCTTCAAACATATTGTCCTGAGACCACATTTTTTGTCGATACTGGCAAATTGGGACACCTTGATTGGCAAAGTGGGACACTTCATTCTTTATTTGTAAAGAAGGATGAGTTAAGAGATTTCAATATTTTAATGATAAACTTAAATTATTCATACGCATTCTTTAGATATTTTTGTGGAACATTAAGAATTATAATTTATTGTTATTGTTATTACGCTATTATTCATATTATTATCATCCTCATCATACTTGATTATAATTATATTAAGTAGCCTATTTGTAATTGTAAAGCCTATAAATAAAATAAACTTCATCTAGGCCTACCAGCTCAACATTCTCAACAATATACTCTAGTGGACATTTTGTAGAATGAAACCAGAAAGACCTCACCCCTCAATAACTTCAATGACTTTTGTTGTCACCAGAGTCAAATACAGCAAAATAAATGTTTTTTTTTGTCATCATATACCTGCATGGTTATGAATATAGCTAGCTAGGATTTTTTATGTTGTTGAGGTAATATCTTTCTAAGTAAAATGCAGCTATGCTAGCTTTTGCTAGCAAGCTAGCTGATAGCAGATTTGAGGAAAATTAAATCCAACATGTCATCTGATTTAGAAATGGATTTCTGTTAAGAAAACATGTTTTTCAGAATCCCCCAAAATATTTTATTGCATTAAAATGGCCTAGAGGAGTGTCCTAGTTTGACAGTGGTTAAATTGGCATACTGGGACACTGCCAAAATTTCAATATTCTAAAAAAATGAGAAGTAAATCAAATTAAATCATATTAGTCACATACACATGGTTAGCAGATGTTATTGCGAGTGTAGCGAAATGCTTGTGAGTAAAAAGTTAATCCCATTACAAAATATATGTTTTAATGAGACACTGAATAGTTAGTTCTAGTTCTAGATAACCATAACATTTTACCTCAGAACCTTATGTAATTTTACTTACCATTATACCTCTAGTCTAGACACTTGTCGCTTCCAATACCCTACTCAACAAGCTGGATGCAGTCTATCACAGTGCCATCCGTTTTGTCACCAAAGCACCATATACTACCCACCACTGCGACCTGTACGCTCTCGTTGGCTGGCCTTCGCTTCATAATCGTCGCCAAACACATTGGCTCCAGGTCATCTACAAGACTCTGCTAGGTAAAGTCCCCCCTTATCTCCGCTCACTGGTCACCATAGCAGCACCCACCTGTAGCACGCGCTCCAGCAGGTATATCTCTCTGGTCACCCCTAAAGCCAACTCCTCCTTTGGTCGTCTCTCCTTCCAGTTCTCTGCTGCCAATGACTGGAACGAACTACAAAAATCTCTGAAACTGGAAACACTTATCTCCCTCACTAGCTTTAAGCACCAGCTGTCAGAGCAGCTCACAGATCACTGCACATAGCCCATCTATAATTTAGCCCAAACTACTACCTCTTCCCCTACTGTATTTATTTATTTTATTTATTTTGCTCCTTTGCACCATATTATTTATATTTTATCTTTGAACTTTCTTCAAACTACAAATCTACCATTCCAGTGTTTTTCTTGCTATACTTTATTTACTTTGCCACCATGGCATTTTTTTGCCTTTACCTCCCTTATCTCACATCATTTGCTCACATTGTATATAGTCTTATTTTTTTTTCTTCTACTGCATCATTGATTGTATGTTGTTTTACTCCATGTGTAACTCTGTGTTTTTGTATGTTGTCGAACTGCTTTGCTTTATCTTGGCCAGGTCGCAATTGTAAATGAGAATTTGTTCTCAACTTGCCTACCTGGTTAAATAAAGGTGAAATAAATTAAAAATTAAAAAATAAAATAAACAAAGGATGCCACGACCACAACGATGACGTCACTCCCATTGAACCCATTTGTTATCCTGACATACTTCCTCACTAACACACAGGCATTGATTGTTGGTTATGTTATTGTACACATTTAAAGATATCCATTACAAAGCTTGAGTATCTCACTTTACCAATACTCACCCTACATTTTATTCCACTGTTAGAGTTTAACTAACTCACCTGTCAACGCTGATCACGCACAGGGTCATGATGGAGGCTGTGCAGCACATTACATCCATACCAATGAAGATGTTGCAAAACACCTCCCCAAAAAGCCACTTGCCCCCAGTTAGGTCGGTCACTATAACAAACGGCATTACAACTATTGCCACGGAGAGATCTGCTACGGCCAGAGACACAAGAAGATAGTTTGATGGTTGTCTTAGTTTTTTCACCACGCAAACCGCTATGACAACCAATGTGTTTCCCATCACAGTGACCGCTGTGATGATGGCCAACATCACTCCGATAATTATCTTCTCTCCACTGCCGAAATCAAGTAGTGTCTCCCCGCACGTATCGTTCCACATGACTGTAGGATCAGCGGTGACGTTGTAGACAAGCTCCAGAGTGCCATTGATAACTTCGGAAACATCCTCTCTCTTATTGAAAGTGTGATCGACGTCCGAAGTATTGAACATTACGACAACGTAATCCCGGCGGTGATCCAAGGGACACCTCGCCAGTGTAGGCTACTCCAGTTAAGCGCATACTTGATTAGTATGTCTGTGGTCTTGGATCCAGTAGCTAATTTCTTATATCAAAAGACAGCCAGTACTGAGAAACATAAGCCCATTCATCAAAGCCATGCACAGTCAGAGCTTTCACCTGCCCAAAATAGTGATTCGTACCTCTCCAAAAATAAGAGGCGAAAAACAATAATGCATTCTATGGACAGCACCACGTTATCTTCAGATAAAAATCCCTAAAACGTCACAAATCACTTGAAATGTTAAGCAATTGTTTTAAGTTGTTTTCACGACGCACTTGTTTCCCCGTGTGGTTTGTTTCGCTTCGCTGACGTGAATTTCCTCACGAGTGGTTTAGCTCCGTCTGCGAACGCTCACACCAGAAAATGAGTTCACAAACACAGGCTACGACGCAAGTTAATTGAATAGTATCAAAAAGGTGATTTCTCTGTACTAAAAGCTATATGGCGATTGTGTGGGGGTGGTGGGTGGTCAGGAGGGACAATAGGATTTTAACAATGAAGGAAACGGATCATTCTTCACATATTCACATAATCGGAAATCTAAATTGAGGACAGACAGTATAGTATACTGGTTCAAATTGAGGACATTGCTGTATTAGCCTAATACTATCCTCAATTTAGATTTATGGGCTATAAATGGCCAAAATTCTTAATTACACATTATTAAACATAAACCAAGTAAAATGACTGCTTTCTGTTATTTGTAATCACATTTTTTTTCAGATGTTTTGGACATACTGTTTTGCTTGGTATAGTAAATAAAGGGTAATCATTGGTGTGGCTTGAACCAGCGGTCCATGGAGAAATAGAGCAAGTGCATTACTGCCTGTGCCATAAACACCAGACCTCTTGGCAGAGTCTGGTCATAGTATGATTGATTACAGGGACGCTACAAAAACAAATATGCGTAATACTTTTTTGTTGTGTTGGTTTTGAAGTGTCAAGTACAGCGTTACCTGTACTTAATGATAAACAAAACAAATAGTTGACATCTTGCTTCCTATTCAATACATGGGAAAGTACCTGATTTTCCCATGCATATGCTCTGTGGACTGTGACCTTGCAGATCAGATAGGAAACAGTCCTTCTGGTGTCTTCCATGCCACCTCTGGGCCTGGCAGAGGGAAACTGTCTATAAATAAACGGAGGAGGAACATTCTGTCAAAACCACTGGAGTTGAAAACACGTTATTTTCAACATTGGAAAAATGCTGGGGGAGACAGACAGCATGGATAGGACATAAGGGATAGAGAACTTCCTAGGCTGCTCACAACATCATCCAGGGAACAGCTGTGGTATGTTAACCACTCTGGGCCTTGGGAAGGCCAGCTCCTTCCCACATAGCACCACTGCCTGGGCTGTCTGTCTCTCCCCCGGATGTGATCACCAGCGCAGCCTAGGGCTTCGCTTGTCATTACCCACTGCTGGGCCTGATGGGCACGCCGGTAATAATGATTGTCGCATTAGATTACCGCCAGTGTCCAGTGACGCCAGTGCTTGGCCAGCCCTACTGTCATTGAAATTGCTCCACTTACAATGAGGCACATTATCACTGGAATGGACGCCAAGGAGACAGTGGTACACATTGTTACACAGTAAAACCCGGCGGACCCAAGCGCAGAGAGCTTATGCAAAACAACCTGTCAGCATCCTGTCAGCACCTCAATCAGCCTCATGTAATGGAGAAGAGGGTAGAAGCAGAGGTGATTAATTGGGATAACAGCTGCTCTGGCAGACTGGAGGAACACTCCTGCTGTGCAAGAGTGAAAGTTTATGCAGTGAGTGACAACTCAAACTAACTGTAGATAGTAGCTGCTGATTGGGGTCACTTCGGCTTTGTGAGATAGTCAGACTGCAAAACAAGTTCAAGGAAATCTCGATAACTAACCCTGTATGAGATTTACAAGTGTAGCAATCCTGTTTCCTCTTTGTGGGCAACCAGTCAGCCCAGCAATCTCTGTGCTCTCTGTGGCTCCAGGGAAGGAATCAATTCCCTAAAACTCTGCCTGTGATAGTAGAGTAGAGTGAAATATTTTGTCATCTGATGTGACTAAATTGGGAAAAATGGGTATAGGAGTCAATCTGCCCAAGTCCAAACTACTGCGACTGACAGTGTAAAAATAGGTATAATTGTCCTGGTCAATCAAACACAGAGCTCCATTCTCTGCTGTCTTCTCTTTTAACAGCAGATACACTACAAATACAAAAAATGTGGACACCTCAAATAAGTGGATTCAGCTATTTAAGCCACACACATTGCTGACAGGTGAATAAAATCGAGCACACAGCCATGCAATCTCCATAGTCAAACATTGGCAGTAGAATGGCCTTACTGAAGCGCTCAGTGACTTTCAACGTGGCCTAGTCATAGGATGCCACTTTTCCAACAAGTCAGTTCATCAAATGTCTGCCATGCTAGAGCTGCCCCGGTCAATTGTAAGTGCTCTTATTTTGAAGTGGAAATGTCTAGGAGCAACAACGGCTCAGTCACGAAGTGGTAGGCCACACAAGCTCACAGAACGGGACCACCGAGTGCTGAAGCACGTAGCGCGTAAAAATCATCTGTCCTCGGTTGCAACACTCACTACTGAGTTCCAAACTGCCTCTGGAAGCAATGTCAGCACAAAAACTGTTCGTTGGGAGCTTTAAGAAATGTGTTTCCATGGCCAAGCAGCCGCACACAAGCCTAAGATCACCATGCACAATGCCAAGTGTCGGCTGGAGTGGTGTAAAGCTAGCCGGCATTGGACTCTGGAGCAGTGGAAAAGCGTTCTCTGGAGTGATGAATCACGCTTCATTCTCTGGCAGTCCGACAGACGAATCTGGGTTAGGCAGATGCCGGGAGAATGCTACATGCCCCAATGCATAGTGCCAACTGTAAAGTTTGGTGGAGGAGGTATAATGGTCTAGGGCTGTTTTTAATGGTTCGGGTTAGGCCCCTTAGTTCCAGAGAAGGGAAATCTTAATGCTAAAGCGTACAATGACATTCTAGATGATTCTATGCTTCCAACTTTGTGGTGTAGGGGGTGGGTCCCAAAGACCCTCCCCATTATTGATTAAGGGGACCTTAAGATTCATATGTTTTGCTGCAGGCTTTATAATAAGATACTGTTGCTATGTTTCTAAAAACTCTGCCACTATATGTTGCATAAGCTATCTATATTAGTCTTTGTGGTTAAGCCCTGGCTGTTGCGAAAGTGTGCTTGCAGGCTAGGTCTGAGTCAGAACGAAAATAGATAAAGAGAAGTAACCACTCTCTGGTTTTGACATTTTGATCTGTGTGACAGTAGACAATGCTAATAAATTCAGAGAAGCTAATGTACTAGGTTGTCTTATAAAGTAACCTCAGCTTATTGATACACACATACATTGATGTAGGTTATCATACCCCTAGGTATCATACCACAAGTGTATAAAATCAGCTGCGCCCTTAGGTGGGGTGCAGAACTTACTCGGAAACATGCGTGCTCTGTTCCCGTTGTCAACTTCTGTCTGCAATTGCATTAATAAATGAATGATTGATTTACTTAAAGATATTGTCTGACTGCTGATTTCACCAATAAGCCAATGATTGACAAGGGATAAGGAACCTACCCTGACAGTGGCAACAATTTGGAGAAGGTCCTTTCCTGTTTCAGCATGACAGTGCCCTCATGCACAAAGCTAGGTCCATACAGATAGGGTTTGTTGAGATCGGTGTGAAAGACCTTGACAGATCTGCACAGAGCTCTGACCTCAACCCCATCTAACACCTTTGAGATTAATTGGAACGCAAGCCAGGCCTAATCGCCCAACATAGGTGCCCGACCTCACTAATGCCCTTGTGGCTGAATGGAAGCAAGTCCACACAACAATGTTCCAACTAGAGGTCGACCGATTAATCGGAATGGCTGATTTATTAGGGCCGATTTCAAGTTTTCATAACAATTGGTAATCGGCATTTTTGGACACCGATCATGGCCGAATACATTGCACTCCACGAGGCGACTGCGTGGCAAGCTGACTACCTGTTATGTGAATGCAGCAATGAGCCAAGGTAAGGTGCCAGCTAGCATTAAATGTATCTTATAAAAAACAATCAATCTTTAACATAATCACTAGTTAACTACACATGGTTGATGATATTACTAGTTTATCTAGCTTGTCCTGCGTTGCATATAATTTATGCGGTGCCTGTTAATTTATCATTGAATCACAGCCTACTTCGCCAAATGGGTGATTTAACAAGCGCATTCGCGAAAAAGCACTGTCGTTGCACCAATGTGTACCTAACCATTAACATCAACGCCTTTCTTAAAATCAATACACAAGTATACATTTTTAAACCTGCATATTTAGTTAATATTGCCTGCTAACATGAATTTCTTTTAACTAGGGAAATTGTGTCACTTATCTTGTGTTCTGTGCAACAGAGTCAGGGTATATGCAGCAGTTTGGGCCGCCTGGCTCGTTGCGAACTAATTTGCCAGAATTTTACGTAATTATGACATAACATTGAAAGTTGTGCAATGTAACAACAATATTTAGACTTATGGATGCCACCCGTTAGATAAAATACGTAAAGGTTCCGTATTTCACTGAAATAATAAACGTTTTGTTTTCGAAATGATAGTTTCCGGATTTGACCATATTAATGACCTAAGGCTCGTATTTCTGTGTGTTATTATATTATAATTAAGTCTATGATTTGATAGAGCAGTCTGACTGAGTGGTGGTAGGCAGCAGCAGGCTCGTAAGCATTCATTCAAACAGCACTTTACTGCGTTTGCCAGCAGCTCTTCGCAATGCTTCAAGCATTGCACTGTTTATGACTTCAAGTCTATCAACTCCCGAGATTAGACTGGCAATACTAAAGTACCTATTAGAACATCCAATAGTCAAAGGTATATGAAATACAAATGGTATAGAGCGAAATAGTCCTATAATAACTACAACCTAAAACTTCTTACCTGGGAATATTGAAGACTCATGTTAAAAGGAACCACCAGCTTTCATGTTCTAAGCAAGGAACTTAAACGTTAGCTTTTTTTACATGGCACATATTGCACTTTTAATTTCTTCTCCAACACTTTGTTTTTGCATTATTTAAACCAAATTGAACATGTTTCATTATTTATTTGAGACTAAATTGATTTTATTGATGTATTATATTAAGTTAAAATAAAAGTATTCATTGTTCATTCAGTATTGTTGTAATTGTCATTATTACAAATATATATATATAAAAATCGTCTGATTAATCGGTATCAGCTTTTTTTGGTCCTCCAATAATCGGTATCGGCATTGAAAAATCATAATCGGTCGACCTCTAGTTCCAACATCTAGTGGAAAGCGGAGGCTGTTAAAGCAGAAAAGGGGGACCAACTCCATATAGTTCTCTCACGTCACCCCGCTCCTCCGCTCTCTCCACTGGCTTCCAGTTGAAGCTCGCATCCGCTACAAGACCATGGTGATTGCCTACGGAGCTGTGAAGGGAACGGCACCTCCATACCTTCAGGCTCTGATCAGGCCCTACACCCAAACAAGGGCACTGCGTTCATCCACCTCTGGCCTGCTGGCCCCCCTACCTCTGAGGAAGCACAGTTCCCGCTCAGCCCAGTCAAAACTGTTCGCTGCTCTGGCACCCCAATGGTGGAACAAGCTCCCTCACGACGCCAGGACAGCGGAGTCAATCACCACCTTCCGGAGACACCTGAAACCCCACCTCTTTAAGGAATACCTAGGATAGGATAAAGTAATCCTTCTAACCTCCCCCCCCTTAAAAGATTTAGATGCACTATTGTAAAGTGGTTGTTCCACTGGATATCATAAGGTGAATGCACCAATTTGTAAGTCGCTCTGGATAAGAGCGTCTGCTAAATGACTCAAATGTAATGTAAATGTTATTGCCCATGATTTTCAAATGAGATGATCTACTAGCAGGTGTCCACATACAGTTGAAGTCGGAAGTTTACATACACCTTAGCCAAATACATTTAAACCCAGCTTTTCACAATTCCTGACATTTAATCCTCGTAAAAATTCTGTCTTAGGTCAGTTAGGATCAGCACTTTATTTTAAGAATGTGAAATGTCAGAATAATAGTAGAGAGAATGATTTATTTCAGGTTTTATTTCTTTCATCACATTCCCAGTGGGTCAGAAGTTTACATACACTCAATTAGTGGACTCGAGTCACATGACTTGCAACTCGACTCGAGTCACATGACTTGGACTCGAGTCACAAATATGATGACTTGCAACTCGACTTTGACTTTAACACCAATGACTCGTGACTTAACTTGGACTTGAGCCTTTTGACTCAAACTGACTTTATATTCCCTTCCCCAAGCCCAAATATTAAAAAAGTGTGCAGCACATCAACTCTTAACTTAACAGATTGAATCGGACAGCAGCCAATCAAATTGTTCCATCTGAGAAAAAGTTGCACGTGGCAGTGCAGAGGAACGTCGGCGAGTTCTTTCTTATGGCTACCCATGTATTAACATGGAAAAATAAAGTATATTTGGAAAGTAATAAATATATTTTTAAAAGCATTCATGACTTGCGTAAATGTAATATACAAAGTATTTCTCTTGTTAAAAATATGAAATGGTATTACATTTGGTGAAGAGTACATTATGACTTGTTTAGGACTCAAAACTTGACTTGATACTTGTCCCACCTCTTGACTTGAGACTTGACTTGGGACTTGAGTTCTAAGACTTGAGACTTACTTGTGACTTGTAAAACAATGACTTGGTCCCACCTCTGTCAGTTAGTATTTGGTAGCATTGTCTTTAAATTGTTTAACTTGGGTCAAACGTTTAGGGTAGCCTTCCACAAGTTTCCACAATTAGTTGGGTGAATTTTGGCCCCTTCTTCCTAACAGAGCTGGTGCAACTGAGTCAGGTTTGTAGGCCTCCTTGCTCGCACACAATTTTTCAGTTCTGGCCACACATTTTCTATAGGTTTGAGGTTAGGGCTTTGTGATGGCCACTCCAATACCTTGACATTGTTGTCCTTAAGCAATTTTGCCACTACTTTAGAAGTATGCTTGGGGTCATTGTCCATTTGGAAGACCCATTTGCAACCAAGCTTCAACCTCTTGACTGATGTCTTGAGATGTTGCTTCCATATATCCACATAATTTTCCGTTCTAATGATGCCATCTATTTTGTGAAGTGCACCAGTCCCTCCTGCAGCAAAGCACCCCCACAACATGATGCTGCCACCCACGTGCTTCTCGGTTGGGATGGTGTTATTTGGCTTGCAAGCCTCCCCCTTTTTCCTCCAAACATAACGATGGTCATTATGGCCAAACAGTTCATCAGACCAGAGGACATTTCCACAAAAAGTACAATCTTTGTCCCCATGTGCAGTTACAAACCGTAGTCTGGCTTTTTTATGGCGGTTTTGGAGCAGTGGCTTCTTCCTTGCTGAGCAGCCTGTCAGGTTATGTCGATATAGGACTCGTTTTACTGTGGATATAGATAGTTTTGTACTTGTTTCCTCCAGCATCTTCACAAGGTTCTTTGCTGTTGTTCTGGGAATGATTTGCATTTTTCGCACCAAAGTACGTTCATCTCAACGAGACAGAACGCGTCTCCTTCCTGAGTGGTATGACGGCTGCGTAGTCCCATGGTGTTTATACTTGCGTACTATTGTTTGTACAGATGAACGTGGTACCTTCAGGCGTTTGGAAATTGCTCCCAAGGATAAACCAGACTTGCGGAGGTCTACAATTGTTTTTCTGAGGTCTTGGCTGATTTCTTTAGATTTTCCCATGATGTCAAGCAAAGAGGCACTGAGTTTGAAGGTAGGCTTTGAAATACATCCACAGGTACACCTCCAATTGACTCAAATGATGTCAATTAGCCTATCAGAAGCTTCTAAAGCCATGACATCATTTTCTGGAATTTTCCAGAAAGGCAGAGTCAACTTAGTGTATGTAAACTTCTGACTCACTGGAATTGTGATACAGTGAATAATAAAAGTGAAATATATATATATATTTTTAATTACATTTTTATTTAACCAGGTAGGCTAGTTGAGAACAAGTTCTCATTTGCAACTGCGACCTGGCCAAGCATAGCAAGATAAGGCAAAGCAGTTCGACACATACAACAACACAGAGTTACACATGCAATAAACAAACATACAATCAATAATACAGTAGAAAAAGTATATATACAGCATCTGCAAATGAGGTAGTATAAGGGAGGTAAGGTAATAAATAGGCCATGGTGGGGAAGTAATTACAATATAGCAATTAAACACTGGAATGGTAGATGTGCAGAAGATGAACGTGCAAGTAGAGATACTGGGGTGCAAAGGAGCAAGATAAATAAATAAATACAGTATAGGGATGAGGTAGTTGGATGGGCTATTTACAGATGGGCTATGTACAGGTGCAGTGATCTGTGAGCTGCTCTGACAGCTGGTGCTTGAGCTTGTGAGGGAGATATGAGTCTCCAACTTTAGTGATTTTTGCAGTTCATTCCAATCATTGGAAGCAGAGAACTGGAAGGAGAGGCGGCCAAAGGAAGAATTGGCTTTGGGGATGACCAGTCAGATATACCTGCTGGAGCGTGTGCTACGGGTAGGTGCTGCTATGGTGCCCAGTGAGCTGTGATAAGGCGGGGCTTTACCTAGCAGAGACATGGAGCCAGTGGGTATGGCGATGAGTATGAAGCGAGGGCCAGCCGACGAGAGCGTACAGGTCGCAGTGGTGGGTAGTATATGGGGCTTTGGTGACAAAACGGATGGCACTGTGATAGACTGCATCCAGGTTGTTGAGTAGAGTGTTGGAGGCTATTTTGTAAATGACATCCCCGAAGTCGAGGATCGGTAGGATGGTCAGTTTTACGAGGGTATGTTTGGCAGCATGAGTAAAGGATGCCATGTTGCGAAATAGGAAGCCGATTCTAGATTTAATTTTGGATTGGAGATGCTTAATGTGAGTCTGGAAGGAGAGTTTACAGTCTAACCAGACACCTAGGTATTTGTAGTTGTCCACATATTCTATGTCAGAACCGTCCAGAGGAGTGATGCTGGAAGGGCGGGCAGGTGCAGGCAGCGATCAGTTGAAGAGCATGCATTTAGTTTTACTTGCATTTAAGAGCAGTTGGAGGCCACGGAAGGAGAGTTGTATGGCATTGAAGCTCATCTGGAGGTTAGTTAACACAGTGTCCAAAGAAGGGCCAGAGGTATACAGAATGCTGTCGTCTGCGTAGAGGTGGATCAAAGAATCACCAGCAGCAAGGGTGACATCATTGATGTATACAGAGAAGAGAGTCGGCCCGAGAATTGAACCCTGTGGCACCCCCATAGAGACTGACAGAGGTCCGGACAACAGGCCCTCCGATTTGACACGCTGAACTCTCAGAGAAGTAGTTGGTGAACCAGGAAAGGCAATCATTTGAGAAACCATGGCTGTTGAGTCTGCCAATAAGAATGCGGTGATTGACAGAGTCGAAAGTCTTTGCCAGGTCGATGAACACGGCTGCACAGTAATGTCTCTTATCAATGGCGGTTATGATATCGTTTAGGACCTTGAGAGTGGCTGAGGTGCACCCATGACCAGCTCTGAAACCAGATTGTATAGCGGAGAAGGTGCGGTGGGATTCGAAATGGTCGGTAAACTGTTTGTTAACTTGGCTTTCGAAGACCTTAGAAAGGCAGGGTAGGATAGATATAGGTCTGTAGCAGTTTGGGTCTAGAGTGTCTCCCCCTTTGAAGAGGAGGATGACCGCGGTAGCTTTCCAATCTATGGGAATCTTAGACGATACGAAAGAGAGGTTGAACAGGCTAGTAATAGGGGTTGCAACATTTTCGGCAGATCATTTTAGAAAGAGAGGGTCCAGATTGTCTAGATTGTCTGATTTGTAGGGGTCCAGATTTTGCAGCTCTTTCAGAACATCAGCTATCTGGATTTGGGTGAAGGAGAAATGGGGGAGGCTTGGGCGATTTGCTGTGGGGGTGGAGGACTGTTGATCGGGGTAGGGGTAGCCAGGTGGAAAGCATGGCCAGCCGTAGAAAAATGCTTGTTGAAATTCTGAATTATAGCGGATTTATCGATGGTGACAGTGTTTCCTAGCCTCAGTGCAGTGGGCAGCTGGGAGGAGGTGGTCTTATTCTCCATGGACTTTACAGTGTCCCGGAACTTTTTTGACTCTGTGCTACAGGATGAAAATTTCTGCTTGAAAAAGCTGGCCTTAGCTTTCCTAACTGCCTGTGTATATTGGTTCCTAACTTCCCTTAAAAGTTTCATATCACGGGGGCTATTCGATGCTAATGCAGAACGCCACGGGATGTTTTTGTGCTGGTCAAGGGCAGTCAGGTCTGGAGAGAACCAAGGGCTATATCTGTTCCTGGTTCTAAAATGTTTGAATGCGGCATGCTTATTTAAGATGGTAAGGAAGGCGCTTTTAAAGAATAACCAGGCATCCTCGACTGACGGGATGAGGTCAATATCCTTCCAGGATACCTGGGCCAGGTCGATCAGAAAGGTCTGCTCGCTGAAGTGTTTTAGGGAGCGTTTGACAGTGATGAGGGGTGGTCGTTTGACCGCAGACCCATTACGGATGCAGGCAATAAGGCAGTGATAGCTGAGATCTTGGTTGAAAACAGCAGAGGTGTATTTGGAGGGCAAGTTGGTTAGGATGATATCTATGAGGGTGCCCGTGTTTACGGATTTGGGGTTGTACCTGGTAGGTTGATTGATAATTTGTGTGAGATTGAGGGCATCAAGCTTAGATTGTAGGATGGCCGGGGTGTTTAGGTCACCTAGCAGCACGAGCTCTGAAGATAGATGGGGGCAATCAATTTACATATGGTGTCCAGGGCACAGCTGGGGGCAGAGGGTGGTCTATAGCAAGCGACAACGGTGAGAGACTTGTTTCTGGAAAGGTGGATTTTTAAAAGTAGAAGCTCGAATTGTTTGGGTACAGACCTGAATAGTAAGACAGAACTCTGCAGGCTATCTCTGCAGTAGATTGCAACCCCGCCCCCTTTGGCAGTTCCATCTTATCAGAAAATGTTATAGTTAGGGATGGAAATTTCAGGGTTTTTGGGGGTCTTCCTAAGCCAGGATTCAGACATGGCTAGGACATCAGGGTTGGCAGAGTGTGCTAAAGCAGTGAATAAAACAAACTTAGGGAGTAGGCTTCTAATGTTAACATGCATGAAACCAAGACCTGTACGGTTACAGAAGTCAACAAATGAGAGCACCTGGGGAGTAGGAGTGGAGCTAGGCACTGCAGGGGCTAAATTAACCGCTACATCACCAGAGGAACAGAGGAGGAGTAGGATAAGGGTACGGCTAAAGGCTATCAGAACTGGTCGTCTATTACGTTCAGAACAGAGAGTAAAAGGAGCAGGTTTCTGGGCACGATAGAATAGATTCAAGGCATAATGTACAGACAAAGGTATGGTAGGATGTGAGTACATTGGAGGTAAACATAGGCATTGAGTAATGATAGGAGAGATATTGTCTCTAGAGACGTTTAAACAAGGTGATGTCACCGCATATGTGGGAGGTGGAACTAAATGGTGGGTTAAGGCATATTGAGCAGGGCTAGAGGCTCTACAGTGAAATAAGACAGTAATCACTAACCAGAACAGTAATGGACAAGGCATATTGATATTAGGAGGAGGTATGCGTAGCGGGTGATCAATAGGGGTCCAGTGAGTGGTTGGGCTGGCTGGAGACACGGGGATTCAGACAGCTAGCAGGCCGGGGCTAGCAAGCTAGTAGCGGGCCTTAGAGGGACGTCTCAACGGAGGAAAGTCTGTTTTAGCCTCAGCATACCGTGATGTCGATAGACCAGTCATGATGGATTAGTAGGGTTCTGAGTAGCAAAGGGGTCCAGGTCCAATTGGCAAGATACAGTGAGGGAAAAAAATATTTGATCCCCTGCTGATTTTGTACATTTGCCAACTGACAAAGAAATGATCAGTCTATAATTGTAATGGTAGGTTTATTTGAACAGTGAGAGACAGAATAACAACAAAAAACCCAGAAAAACGCATGTTAAAAATGTTATGAATTGATTTGCATTTTGATGAGGGAAACAAGTATGTGACCCCTCTGCAAAACATGACTTAGTAGTTGGTGGCGATTACAGAGGTCAGACGTTTCTTGTAGTTGGCCACCAGGTTTGCACACATCTCAGGAGGGATTGTGTCCCACTCCTCTTTGCAGATCTTCTCCAAGTCATTAAGGTTTCGAGGCTGACGTTTGGCAACTCGAACCTTCAGCTCCCTCCACAGATTTTCTATGGGATTAAGGTCTGGAGACTGGCTAGGCCACTCAAGGACCTTAATGTGCTTCTTCTTGAGCCACTACTTTGTTGCCTTGGCCATGTGTTTTGGGTCATTGTCATGCTGGAATACCCATCCACGACCCATTTTCAATGCCCTGGCTGAGGGAAGGAGGTTCTCACCCAAGATTTGATGGTACATGGCCCTGTCCATCGTCCCTTTGATGCGGTGAAGTTGTCCTGTCCCCTTAGCAGAAAAACACCCCCAAAGCATAATGTTTCCACCTCCATGTTTGACGGTGGGTATGGTGTTCTTGGGGTCATAGGCAGCATTCCTCCTCCTCCAAACACGGCGAGTTGAGTTGATGCCAAAGAGCTCCATTTTGGTCTCATCTGACCACAACACTTTCACCCAGTTGTCCTCTGAATCATTCAGATGTTCATTGGCAAACTTCAGACGGGCATGTATATGTGCTTTCTTGAGCAGGTGGACCTTGCGGGCGCTGCAGGATTTCAGTCCTTCACGGCGTAATGTGTTACCAACTGTTTTCTTGGTGACTATGGTCCCAGCTGCGTTGAGATCATTGACAAGATCCTCCCGTGTAATTCTGGGCTGATACTCATGATCATTGCAACTCCACGAGGTGAGATCTTGCATGGAGCCGCAGGCCGAGGGAGATTGACAGTTATTTTGTGTTTCTTCCATTTGCGAATAACCGCACCAACTGTTGTCACCTTCTCACCAAGTTGCTTGGCGATGGTCTTGTAGCCCATTCCAGCCTTGTGTAGGTCTACAATCTTGTCCCTGACATCCTTGGAGAGCTCTTTGGTCTTGGCCATGGTGGAGAGCTTGGAATCTGATTGATTGATTGCTTCTGTGGACAGGTGTCTTTTTTACAGGTAACAAGCTGCTGTTAGGAGCACTCCCTTTAAGAGTGTGCTCCAAATCTCAGCTCGTTACCTGTATAAAAGACACCTGAGAGCCAGAAATCTTTCTGATTGAGAGGGGGTCAAATATTTATTTCCCTCATTAAAATGCAAATCAATCTATAACATTTTTGACATGTGTTTTTCTGGATTTTTTTGTTGTTATTCTGTCTCTCACTGTTCAAATAAACCTACCATTAAAATTATAGACTGATAATTTCTTTGTCAGTGGGCAAACGTACAAAATCAGCAGGGGATCATATACTTTTTTCCCTCACTATAGGTATAGTAGCCCAAGAAATTGGCTGATGGATCTATATACAGCTAACAGTCCAAAATGCTCTAGACAGCTAGCGGGACGCGGCTAGCAGCCTGCAGCTAGTAGCTAGCGGGCCGCGGCTAACAGATGGGCATTCAGGGGATGTCGCGATGTAGAGGCCAGTTGAGTACCCCCTCGAGCAGATTACGTCCTAGTCCAGTCGTGAAGGATCGGCGGGGTTCCGTGCCCCGTACCGGCAGTAGAAGGGGTCCGGGTATTCTAGCCTAGGAGTGGCTGATGGGCCTCTTTAGCTAGCTGGAGAAAGGGCCTAGCATGGGCTAGCTCCAGGCTAATTTGTGCTTGCTTCGGGACCGACATTAGCCGGAGAAGTCACTCGGATAGCAGCTAGCTAGCTGCGATGATCCAGGTGAAAATGTCCAGAGCTTGCGGTAGGAATCCGGGAATATGGAGAGAAAATAGGTCCGGTATGCTCTGGTTTGAGTCGCGTTGTACAACTGGCGAGAGCTTTCCGAGCTAAAGGTTAGCTGGTGACAGCTAGCAGTGGTTAGCTGACTACTAGCTAGTAGCTAGTGAGCTGGCTAGCTTCTGTTGGGGGATTCTGGATTGGAGGTAAATAAAAATACTTTAGAAAAAACAGATCCACACCACATTGGGTGAGGCGGGTTGCAGGAGAGTCTTGAAGTTTAGATTTAGAAAAATATATAAAAAAGATATGCAAAGAAAAATATATAAAAAGATATATACATGGGACACGACAATATGAAGAACAAAGACGTCTGACTGCTACGCCATCTTGGATTGGCAGTCTGTAAACAATTTTGGGAAGAATTACTTGTGTCATACACAAAGTAGATGTTTGCCAAAACTATAGTTTGTTAACAAGAAATTTGTGGAGTGGTTGAAAAATGAGTTTTAATGACTCCAACCTAAGTGTATGTAAACTTCCGACTTCCACTGTACTTTTGGTCATGTAGTGTAGTACATTCTATGGGACAGTTTGTGATAATGCAGGCTTATTCTAGGAGAGATGAAGATAAACATTGTTTATCTCGTTTGGTTGGTGGTAAATTGAAGATTATTCGTTACTGTGACCTTAATCCCGACATTATCTGGTCATGGACTCGGTTCTGGGACATGAAATAATCAAAAGATTATGATGATTACAAATGCCAATAATCAGAGTAATTGTAAAAGTTATATTCAGAGGTTGGCAGCTGTGGGACAGCCTCATCTCTTTGATGGTAGTAATTAACTGGACTAATGTTCAATAAACTAGTTGACATAACGAGGACTATAGTTAGGTTTCCATCCAATTGGCAACTAGCAGATAAAATGCTGTGTCTGATGATGTAGTGCACATAAAAATACATTTGTAGAATAGCATTATAAAACTGCACATTTGTCACTATACCCCATGGCAAAATGTGTTGAAATGCAGGAAGTTAGTTGTTTTCCTAAATCATGCAGATAACACATGTCAATGACAGCCTTCGCTGATGCAGAATTCAGAATAGTCCATGCTGGAGATTGAGAGGGTGGTACTTCCCAGCTGTGGTCATCATTTGGGCTCAAGGGGTAATCCTACAGATTCCCATCTTTCAATGAGAAACTAAGTTGAATTAGATAAATTAGGGGAGTTACAACTGTTGCCAAATAATGACATTAAGATATATTGCTAAGAATGTGAGAGTAGTGTGACTCCTCTAGAGGATTTCGAACACAGGCCACCAGCAGCAATGACAAATACCTTAACCACTGTCCCAATAAGGGTTTCCCCTAGGGCATGTGCTTATTGGACCAGTATAGTTATGGCCTGTCCAGAAGCAAACCCTAACCACTTCTCCAGAGGCACTTGTGTAGAACTGAAACAACTGCATAGGTGTAAGCAATAGGGTGAATGCACTTTGAAGTAAATATCAGCTTGGTTAAAAGTACACTCAAGAAACACTATTTAATTAGATATTATCCTGACCAACTTGCCCTCCAAATACACCTCTGCTGTTTTCAATCAGGATCTCAGCGATCACTACCTAATTGCCTGCATCCGCTATGGGTCCGCTGTCAAACGACCACCCCTCATCACTGTCAAACGCTCCCTAAAACACTTCTGCGAGCAGGCCTTTCGAATCGACCTGGCCCGGGTATCCTGGAAGGATATTGACCTCATCCCGTCAGTCGAGGATGCCTGGTCGTTCTTTAAAAGTAATTTCCTCACCGTCTTATATAAGCATGCCCCTTTCAAAAAATGTAGAACTAAGAACAGCTATAGCCCTTCGTTCACTCCAGACCTGACTGCCCTCGACCAGCACAAAAACATCCTGTGACGGACTGCACTAGTATCGAATAGTCCCCGCGATATGCAACCTTTCAGGGAAGTCAGGAACCAATACACGCAGTCAGTTAGGAAAGCAGACTATCTTTTTCAAACAGAAATGTGCATCCTGTAGCTCTAACTCCAAAACGTTTTGGGACACTGTAAAGTCCATCAAGAATAAGAGCACCTCCTCCCAGCTGCCCACTGCACTGAGGGTAGGAAACACTGTCACCACCGATAAATCCACGATAATCAAGAATTTCAATAAGCATTTCTCTACGGCTGGCCATGCTTTCCTTCTGGCTACCCCTACCCCGGCCAACAGCTCTGCACCCCCCGCATCTACTTGCCCAAGCCTCCCCAGCTTCTCCTTCACCCAAATCCAGATAGCAGATGTTCTGAAAGAGCTGCAAAACCTGGACCCGTACAAATCAGCTGGGCTAGACAATCTGGACCCTCTCTTTCTAAAATTATCCGCCGCCATTGTTGCAACCCCTACTACCAGTCTGTTCAACCTCTCTTTCATATCATCCGAGATCCCTAAAGATTGGAAAGCTGCCGCGGTCATCCCCCCTCTTCAAAGGGGGTGACGCTCTAGACCCAAACTGTTATAGACCTATATCCATTCTGCCCTGCCTCTCTATAGTCTTTGAAAGCCAAGTTAATAAACAGAGCACCGACCATTTCGAATCCCACCTTACCTTCTCCGCTGTGCAATCCGGTGTCCGAGCTGGTCACGGGTGCACCTCAGCAACGCTCAAGGTCCTAAACGATATCATAACCGCCATTGATAAAAGACAGTACTGTGCAGCCGTGTTCATCAACCTGGCCAAGGCTTTTGACTCTGTCAATCACCGTATTCTCATCGGCAGACTCAACAGCCTTGGTTTCTCAAATGACTGCCTCGCCTGGTTCACCAGCTACTTCTCAGATAGAGTTCAGTGTGTCAAATCGGAGGGCCTGTTGTCCGGACCTCTGGCAGTCTCTATGGGGGTACCACAGGGTTCAATTCTCGGGCCGACTCTTTTCTCTGTATATATCAACGATGTCGCTCTTGCTGCGGGTGATTCCCTGATCCACGTCTACGCAGACGACACCATTCTGTATACATCTGGCCCTTCCTTGGACACTGTGTTGACTAACCTCCAAACGAGCTTCAATGCCATACAACAGTCCTTCCGTGGCCTCCAGCTGCTCTTAAACGCTAGAAAAAAACCAAATGCATGCTTTTCAACCATTCGCTGGCCGCACCTGCCCGCCTGACTAGCATCACTACTCTGGACGGTTCTGACTTAGAATATGTGGACAACTACAAGTACCTAGGTGTCTGGTTAGACTGTAAACTCTCCTTCCAGACTCATATTAAACATCTCCAATCTCCAATCCAAAATTAAATCTAGAATCGGCTTCCTATTTCGCAACAAAGCCTCCTTCACTCACGCCGCCAAACACACCCTCGTAAAACTGACTAGCCTACCGATCCTCGACTTCGGCGATGTAATTTACAAAATAGCTTCCAATACTCTACTCAACTTGATGCAGTCTATCACAGTGCCATCCGTTTTGTTACCAAAGCCCCTTACTGGCCCTCGCTACATATTCATCGCCAGACCCACTGGCTCCAGGTCATCTATAAGTTGATGCTAGGTAAAGCTCTGCCTTAGCTCACTGGTCACGATAACAACACCCACCCATAGCACGAGCTCTAGCAGGTATATCTCACTGGTCATCCCCAAATCCTTCCAGTTCTCTGCTGCCAATGACTGGAGCAAATTGCAAAAATCGCTGAAGCAGGAGACTTATATTTCCCTCACTAACTTTAAGCATCAGCTATCTGAGCAGCTTACCGATCGCTGCAGCTGTACACAGCCCATCTGTAAACAGCCCACCCAATCCACCTACCTCATCCCCATACTGTTTTTATTTACTTTTCTTCTCTTTTGCACACCAGTATTTCTACTTGCACATCATCATCTGCTCATCTATCACTCCAGTGTTAATTTGCTAAATTGTAATTACTTCGCAACTATGGCCTACTTATTGACTTACCTCCTCACTCCATTTGCACACACTGTATATAGACTTTATTTTTTCTTTCTATTGTGTTATTGACTGTACGCTTGTTTATTCCATGTGTAACTGTTGTTTGTGTCGCACTGCTTTGCTTTATCTAGGCCAGTTCGCAGTTGTAAATGAGAACTTGTTCTCAACTAGCTTACCTGGTCAAATAAAGGCAATTTTTTTTTTTAAATGATCATTGTGAAAACAGGGTAAACTATACAGAAGGCGTTAATTGCCAAAATAAGTCAATCAAATTAATTTTAAGAGAATAGTCAGACTAAGTGATAACTGACACATACATGGTCTGTCACGACTTCTGCCGAAGTCGATGCCCCTCCTTGTTCGGGCGATGCTCGGCGGTCGACGTCACCGGTCTTCTAGCCATCATTGATCCATTTTTCATTATCGATTGGTTTTGTCTTGTCTTCCTACACACCTGGTTCCAATTCCCATTGTCACGTCCTGACCAGTAAAGGGGTTATTTGTTCTTGTAGTTTGGTCAGGACGTGGCAGGGGGTATTTGTTTTATGTGGTTCAGGGTGTGTTTGTGTATGTGTTCATGGAGAGGGGGTATTTGGTTTATATGGTTCGGGCTATGTATTTATGTAGAGGGGTATTTGATTTATTAGTCCAGGGTTTGTTATTGTTCTATGTTAGTTTTTCTATGTTCTCTCTAGGTGTTTGTATTTCTATGTTTTGGTAATGGGGATTGGGGCCTTCAATTGGAGGCAGCTGTCTATCGTTGCCTCTGATTGAAGGTCCTATATTTAGGAGTGTTTTTGTCATGGGATTTTGTGGGAGATTGTTGCTGTGTATAGCTTTGTGCCTTACCGGCCTGTTCTTTGTCGTCGTGGTTTTTGTATACGTGTTCATTTTGGTTTTCCTTCTTTGTCCTTTAATAAAAGAAGATGAGTATGCATTTTCCCGCTGCATCTTGGTCTAAACCCTACGACACCCATTCATTACATGTTGTGTATTTAACCCTTTGTTTCCCCTCATGTCCTTGTCAGAGATTGTTTGTTGTTTTGCGCGTGTTGTCATTTTTGGTGCGCAACAGGGTTTTGGTACCCATGTTTCCTTTTTATTGTACTTTGGTTTTTGGAGTTTGTTTTGCTTTATTAAACTACTCCAGTTCCACCAAGCTTGTTTCTCCTGCCCTTGACTTCTCTGCCACCTACACACGTCTTGACATGGTCTCTTAGCAGGAAGATCGGAATGCCGAGAACCAAGAGGTTGTGAGTTTAAATCCCAGGTGTGGACATGTTGAATAATAATCAGTGGCAACCCGTCATTCAGGGCGACCCTGTTTTGAGCACCACCTGTTCAGCAAAGAAATATATTTATATATATACTGCTCCAAAAAATAAAGGGAACACTTAAACAACACATCCTAGATCTGAATGAAAGAAATAATCTTATTAAATACTTTTTTCTTTACATAGTTGAATGTGCTGACAACAAAATCACACAAAAATAATCAATGGAAATCCAATTTATCAACCCATGGAGGTCTGGATTTGGAGTCACACTCAAAATGAAAGTGGAAAACCACACTACAGGCTGATCCAACTTTGATGTAATGTCCTTAAAACAAGTCAAAATGAGGGTCAGTAGTGTGTGTGGCCTCCACGTGCCTGTATGACCTCCCTACAATGCCTGGGCATGCTCCTGATGAGGTGGCGGATGGTCTCCTGAGGGATCTCCTCCCAGACCTGGACTAAAGCATCCGCCAACTCCTGGACAGTCTGTGGTGCAACGTGGCGTTGGTGGATGGAGCGAGACATGATGTCCCAGATGTGCTCAATTGGATTCAGGTCTGGGGAACGGGCGGGCCAGTCCATAGCATCAATGCCTTCCTCTTGCAGGAACTGCTGACACACTCCAGCCACATGAGGTCTAGCATTGTCTTGCATTAGGAGGAACCCAGGGCCAGCCGCACCAGTATATGGTCTCACAAGGGGTCTGAGGATCTCATCTCGGTACCTAATGTCAGTAAGGCTACCTCTGGCGAGCACATGGAGGGCTGTGCGGCCCCCCAAAGAAATGCCACCCCACACCATGACTGACCCACCGCCAAACCGGTCATGCTGGAGGATGTTGCAGGCAGCAAAACGTTTTCCACGGCGTCTCCAGACTCTGTCACGTCTGTCACGTGCTCAGTGTGAACCTGCTTTCATCTGTGAAGAGCACAGGGCACCAGTGGCGAATTTGCCAATCTTGGTGTTCTCTGGCAAATGCCAAACGTCCTGCACGGTGTTGGGCTGTAAGCACAACCCCCATCTGTGGACGTCGGGCCCTCATACCACCCTCATGGAGTCTGTTTCTGACTGGTTGAGCAGACACATGCACATTTGTGGCCTGCTGGAGGTCATTTTGCAGGGCTCTGGCAGTGCTTCTCCTGCTCCTCCTTGCACAAAGGCGGAGGTAGCGGTCCTGCTGCTGGGTTGTTGCCCTCCTACGGCCTCCTCCACGTCTCCTGATGTACTGGCCTGTCTCCTGGTAGCGCCTCCATGCTCTGGACACTACGCTGACAGACACAGCAAACCTTCATGCCACAGCTCGCATTGATGTGCCATCCTGGATGAGCTGCACTACCTGAGCCACTTGTGTGGGTTGTAGACTCCGTCTCATGCTACCACTAGAGTGAAAGCACCGCCAGCATTCAAAGTGACCAAAACATTAGCCAGGAAGCATAGGAACTGAGAAGTGGTCTGTGATCCCCACCTGCAGAACCACTCCTTTATTGGGGGTGTCTTGCTAATTGCCTATAATTTCCACCTGTTGTCTATTCCATTTGCACAACAGCATGTGAAATGTATTGTCAATCAGTGTTGCTTCCTAAGTGGACAGTTTGATTTCACAGAAGTGTGATTGACTTGGAGTTACATTGTGTCGTTTAAGTGTTCCCTTTATTTTTTTGAGCAGTGTATATATTCATTTTATTTTTGTTGTTGCCATATTTGCATGTTACTTTGTCATTAATACGTGTCACATATCAGTTAGCAAACGATGTAAAAAAAGAAAGAGTTAACAAAGCCGCGTACAAACATGGTCTCTCTTTGCTTTCTTGAGTAAGTCAGCTCCAAAATGCAGGTGTTTCAGCCTAGCTCAGTGATTTCTGTGGTGTTGGGGCAGCCAGCGGGAAATACAAAAGCGTAGAGCTTGGTAATGTTCTCTAGTTGCGCCGTGATTGGCTCAGTGTTCTGTCACTCATGGGGACACTATGTCACCACAAAATCTACAGGGAGAGCTAGAAAATGCAAGCCCCTTGGGTGCTACCATAGCTTTGCATTAGAAGTGCCCATCCAAGAAGGCTCAAGGTCATTGGCCACAGATAGAATGACGTCAAATCACGTAAATATCTGCCGTAGGTTTGATTGGACTGATCATGTCAACGTCATACTTTAAATCTTAGCTAGCAAGGTAGACAAGCAGTTATCATCATGAATCAAGTCGACAATCTAATGGCAAATCCTTTTCAATCCTTGTCGTATGAGGAGAAATTATAGATAAAACTATCAGTGCTCATCGGCCATTGGACATATAAACATTACACAAGTTTGTAAATCGCAAATTCAATGAGTGGTTTGGAAGGAATCAGTGGCTAACTGCAAGCGTTGCAAAGCAATCACTAGCCTGCTGTCAATCCAGCATGACTTCTGCCACGTTCAAAACATCTAGAAACTCAGAATTGGGAAATCTCAGACTTCAGTGAGTTCAAGACAACTGGGAACTCAAAAAACGAGCTGCGACTGGGAAAATACGTTTTGAATGGTCATCCAACTCAGAATTCCAAGTCGGGAACTCGGGCCTCTTTCTAGCGCTCTGACCTGAAGATCACTGACGTCATGATTCAACCTTGTTTTTTTGAGTTCCCAGTTATCTTGAAAGCACCATAAATCCAGAGAATGCCAGATTTGAATGACAAAGTACAAAATAACTTCCTGTTCAAGTGAGCACAGACAGCACAAGGTGAGTCCAAAAATGCACTGTATGCTGCTGCATAAATGCAAGATGCCTGGGAGATATGTATATGCTAAGAAAGTAATACTAAGTGTATGTTGTGTAGTAAGCTGTTAGTTGCCCATGTGCCTCACCCTAATCATCTGGTCCCTTTCCTCCTCATAACTTAGCCTACTGTTCTGAGTTGGTGGTGCACATGTAGCCTATAGCCTGCTTTAGAGAAATGCCATCATTGAATATTGCAAGAGCTTTCATTGTCTGCTTATATGCCCCCTTTTTTATTCTATGGCTCTGACTTGGTGTATATGGATAATACTGTACGAATGACCAATGTTCTGAATTCTGTCGCTGAACATTTCAAAAAAGTGCTGAACAATAGTTATATTGACTACGTTCGTCTTAGCTCACTCATTGTCTTAATCGAAATTATGGATTGCCTCTTATCGTTCCCTGCCATAGTTTGTACATTTGTCAGTAGAAACCACATTTGTTTAAGCAAGTCAGCCATATCAGCTATGTTTTTTTTAAAGGCAGTAAATGAGGCTGAATGAACTGTTTCGCTGCCAGAGAAGGCTCCTCCGATAGCCAGGTGTAGCGGTGGTAAGGATTCACTCCATGGTGCTGAAAAGAAAGCTCTGCTATTGGACAGCTTTATGTAGGCCCTAACAGTTTGTGGGCACCACTTGTCACCGTTATAGAGCAATTAATGTATTGTTTAGTGTTGTGTTATGTAGTGGCTTTGCTGGCATAAATAAAAAACGAGTTTACCCAAGCAAGATTTACATGCTAAAATCGCCACTGATAATAATCAATGTATCAATTAACATGCACAATGTAATAATGTATGTCAAAGTCTGATTTCTTTGGGACCATTAGGTGACATCATGCCAACTGATACACAGAAATGTTCCTGCAACATTCCCATGAACGTGTCTAGCATGTTAATATTTTTAATTCAGAGAACATGGCAACCGTATTCTGTGTATGTTAAGGCGGCGCACAATTGGTCCAGCGTTGTCCGGGTTTGGCCGGTGTAGGCTGTCATTGTAAAAAATAATTTGTTCTTAACTGACTTGTGTAACAGTGTAGGTTCCGTCCCTCTCTTCGCCCCAACCCGGGCTCGAACCAGGGACCCTTGCACACATCAACAACTGACACCCCACGAAGCATCGTTACCCATCGCGCCACAAAAGCCACGGCCCTTGCAACACAAGGGGAAACCCTACTTCAAGTCTCAGAGCAAGTGACGTCACTGATTGAAACGCTATTAGCACGCACCACCGCTAACTAACTAGCCATTTCACATCGGTTACACTTGCCTAGTTAAATAAAGGATGCTGGGCCAATTGTGCGCCGCCCTATGGGATTCCCAATCACAGCTGGATGTGATACAGCCTGGATTCGAACCAGGGACTGTAGTGACACCTCTTGCACTGAGATGCAGTGCCTTAGACCGCTACACAACTCGGGAGCCCTAATGAGACTCTTCTCTAAAGTTGTGGGAACGTTGGTTGTTAACCTCCCTGGGCAAGCGTCCCACCTAGTCAACAGCCAGTGGAATCGCGTGGCGCGAAATACAAATACCTCATGAATGCTATAACTTCAATTTCTCAAACATATGACTATTTTACACCATTTTAAAGACAAGACTCTCGTTAATCTAATCTAAACATTAGATTATGTCAGGAGAGTACCCTGCCAAAAATAATCACACAGCCATTTTCAAAGCAAGCATATGTCACAAAAACCAAAACCACAGCTAAATGCAGCACTAACCTTTGATGATCTTCATCAGATGACACTCCTAGGACATTATGTTATACAATACATGCATGTTTTGTTCAATCAAGTTCATATTTATATCAAAAACCAGTTTTTTACATTAGCATGTGATGTTCAGAACTAGCATACCCACCGCAAACGTCCGGTGAATTTACTTAATTACTCACGATTAACGTTCACAAAATACATAACAATTATTTCAAGAATTATAGATACAGAACTCCTTTATGCAATCGCGGTGTCAGATTTTAAAATAGCTTTTCGGCGAAAGCACATTTTGCAATATTCTGAGTAGATAGCCCGGCCATCACGGCTAGCTAATTTGACACCCACCAAGTTTGGCCCTCACCAAACTCAGATTTACTCTAAGAAAAATTGTATTACCTTTGCTGTTCTTCGTCAGAATGCACTCCCAGGACTTCTACTTCAACAACAAATGATGTTTTGGTTCGAAATAATCCATAGTTATATCCAAATAGCTCCGTTTTGTTCGTGCGTTCAGGTCAGTATCCGAAGGGTGACGCGCGAGCGCATTTCGTGACAAAAAAATGCAAAATATTCCATTACCGTACTTAGAAGCATGTCAAACGCTGTTTAAAATAAATTTTTATGCGATTTTTCTCGTAAAATAGCAATAATATTCCAACCAGGCGACGTTGTATTCATTCAAAGAGAGAAAGAAAAACATGGAGAATTCACATGAACGCGCATCTCCAGTGTCACTGTTCTCTGCCTGACCACTCACAAAATCTCCTGCTGTTTTTCGCCCAGAGACTGGAGAGACGTCATTGCACTTTCTGGCGCCTTCTGAGAGCCAATGGAAGCCTTAGAAAATGTCACGTTACAGCAGAGATGCTGTATATTCGATAGAGATGCCGCAGAAGGAGAACAAATTGTCAGACAGGGCTTCTCCTTTATGGAATCTTCTCAGGTTTTGGCCTGCTATATGAGTTATGTTATACTCACAGACACCATTCAAACAGTTTTAGAAACTTTAGAGTGTTTTCTATCCAAATCTACTAATTATATGCATATTCTCGTTTCTGGGCAAGAGTAGTAACCAGTTTAAATCAGGTACGTTTTTTTATCCGGCCGTGCAAATACTGCCCCCTAGCCCCAACAGGTTTTAACGGGGTTACTACTGTAGATCTATCTCTAGGACTACTCACTACCACATTGATGCCGTGGCCCGGCCCAGCTGGAATGCAGCTGGCTTAAAAGGAAAACAGCAGGGTGACTTTGCAGCAGCTAAAAATGTGTGTGAGTAAACATAGTGCAGGCAGTTGACATTTTATGTTCAATTGTATCGACACATCAAACAAACCTCTCAGTCTCTTGTGTACAGCTGTAACTCAAAATGTAATCCAAACAGGCCCACCCATCTCCCACTCAGGTTATACAGTATGTGCTGCTGATTTTGGTGATATGCGTTCCTGTTTTCATCCAGCAGCATGCATTGTAGTGATGTCAAGTCACAAGACAAAATGCTTTTTCTTGACAGGTTCCCATGCTGAACTTATACAGGGTTTAATCATTCAGATAAATAAATATAAAGGTTTACTAGCTACAGTATAACCTTCCATGTAAAATGCAATGCAAGGTCCGAATGATAAGTATCGATACAAGCAAAACAGCTGTCTTCCTACGGTATTGTCAGTGTCAGTTGTGGAGGTGAGGATAGAGTCAAGCACAGGACACAGAACTGAGTAAAATAACGTACTGTAACGACCCGGTATTGTGTTCTGTGTTTGTGGGTGTGTTATGGTTCTCATGGCTACTAGCAGGGGTTAAATATGTCAGGACAGAGGGAAAGGTTGGGGGGGTATGATGGGTAATCCCGCGGGATTTGGAAATGCATAAATAGGGATTACTGTCTCATCTTCTCTCACTTTCTGTTCGGGGCCTTGCTCTGTTCCTATGGGAGTAACCCTTAATTAGACTTGGTATAATTGTGTACATTCGGCATTTAGCGGCGTGGGCTGTGGCCTGAACAATAGCCCAGTTTAGGAATAAACCTGTGTTCTGACCTGCACACCTAGAGTCCGTCACTTTTTCCTTTATGACCCAGCAGGGTCATTACATTGGCGTCAGAAGTGCTATCGAACTACGGGATCAAGACTGGGCGAGTTAGCTGTTCAGTATAGGCCGGGTTAGCTTTAGCGTGACTCGCATCTACGGTCATGATGCTTGGGGCGAGGCGGAAAATTAAGGAAGAGTCGGACAATGTGTCCGTTGTGGGCTCGGGGGTACCCGGTCGGGAGGGTCGGGCGGCGACTGCCGTAGAAGAGCTGGAGGGCCACATGGCGGGAGTTAAATTGTCAGTCAGAAAGATGGCAGAACTGGCGGGTTTTCCTTCACACCGCTCGAGAGCAGACGTCACGGCGACGGGGATATCAACGTCACCGGGTGCGGAAATGGCGGGGCCTGCTTATGTAAACAGAGATGGCAGCGGCCTATTGCCATTAGCCACGGTAGCGGCTAAACTACCAAAGTTCAATGGACAAGGTAAATGGGAAGTTTTTTTCACTCAATTCGAGTTGTTGGCTAGAGCCGGGAGGTGGTCTGACGAGACGAAAGCGTTACAGCTTGCCCTGAGCCTGACAGAGGAGGGGTCGGAATGCCTGTTAACGCTAGCCCCGGACGAGAGGGGCGACTACGGTGCGCTAGTGGAGGCATTGGGGGGCCGTTTCGGCAGCGACGCGCAGCCCAACATGCTGCGGATTGAACTGAGTAACAAAAAGAGACTTCAGGGGGAATCATTAAAGGCGTTGGCAAGTGGTATTCTGAGCCTGACCAGGCGGGCTTATGCAACTATGCCGATTGGGGTGCAAGACGAGCTGGCACGGGACAGTTTTATTAGAGCGCTCTCTTCCACCGAACTGGGTAAGCATGTTCAGATGGCGGACCCACCATCTCTGCGGGCTGCAGTGGAGATAGCCAGGAAGAGGGAGCTGATCTGGGGTGAGGGAGTGAGAGTGGATGTCGCCAGTCAACCAGAGGTGAGAGCAGTGGTGGCTGGGGTGCCAGGGGTCACGAAACCAGAGTGGGTCGACGAGTTGGGCGGGCTAGTCAAGACTGCTTCGCTTGTCATGGAGAGGGGCTCCAGGCAGCGTCGCAGTGTCAGCTCAACTCCTATTGTCTGCTGGGGTTGTGGCCAGCCTGGCCACATTCAGCGGGAGTGTGGCAGATTCCCCCGTCACCAGGGAAACAACGGCGGGTTCTCGCACAGGGGGCAGCGCGGACCCACCCCCCCGCCCCCGAACCCACTGTAAGCAAAAGAGGTACCCAGCAGCGCAGACAAGAGGGTGGGGACCTGCTCCCCCAGGGTGTAGCTGCCGCCGTGTTTCCTAGTCCGGTAGTTGTGGTGGGACGTACCACCGTTGGGGACTTCTGCAATGTCATCGTCAAGGTAGAGGGGGTGGAATGTTTGGCCCTGGTCGACACAGGCTCTACAGTAACCCTGGTGAGACCAGACATACTACCTGTTGGGGTGCGGGTGGAGCCGACCCTTGTCCAGCTACGGACTGTCACGGGGGAGCTAGCCCCCATGTTAGGGAAGTGTCAGCTATCTGTGACTGTGGGGGGGAGAACTGTGGGGTGTCTGGCGTGGGTAGCAGCGGTGCAGGACCCCTGTATACTGGGAATGGACTTTTTGAAAAACTGTGGGGCTCAGTTGGACTTAGCGTCGGGCACTTTGAGGCTGTCGGGGGGGCCCACAGTGGGAATGTCACCTTTGGGAGAGCCAGCAGGGGGCAGGGCTGTCCCTCCGTCTTCCTCCAAGCTTGCAGAAACTCCACCGGTCATCCCGGCTGCTCCCTTGGTCGTTGTGCCATTCCAGCAGCTGTCTCCGGCGGCGACGGCCTTCACTCCCCATCATGGTGCAAGCACAGGCAGCTCAGTAGCCCAAAACACACTGGCTCCTTCACCCCATCAGCCCGACGGGGGGAAGGAGGAAGCTATCGACGCCGTCGAGGCTGTGTGGCTGAAGAACTGTCAGGGTCTGGATGAGAGACAACAGAGACAGTTAAAGCAGCTGCTGTTGGACTTTAAAGATAGCTTCGCTTGGGGGGAAGATGAGGTAGGACAAACGCACCTAGTTCAGCACGAAATAGACACTGGGGACGCCTGACCCATTAAAATTCGGCCCCGTCGTATTCCCCTTGCCAGGAGGGAAGCAGCAGACACAGCTATTGTTGACATGTTGTGGGCTGATTTCATTGAGCCATCAGATAGCCCATGGTCCGCGCCGGTCGTCATGGTGCCTAAGAAAGGGGGTAAACTTAGGTTTTGTGTTGACTACAGGGGCCTAAATTCTGTCACCACTAAAGACTCTTATCCCCTACCGAGGATTGATGAGTCGCTAGACCACGTGAGAGGGTCCTCGTGGTTCTCCTCCCTTGATCTGCGCAGTGGCTACTGGCAGGTGCCCCTCTTGCCAGGGGCACGTGAAAAAACGGCCTTCTCCACAGATAGGGGCCATTGGCAGTTCAAGGTGCTGTGCTTCGGGCTCTGTAATGCTCCTGCCACCTTTGAGAGGCTCATCGACAGAGTGCTGGCGGGGGTTCCGAGAGACGAGTGTGTTGTGTACCTAGACGACATATTGGTGCACGGCACATCGTTTGAGGGGGCACTGGGGGCACTTAGGCGAGTGTTGGAGAGGATCTCGGGGGCGGGGCTAAAATTACATCCGGGAAAGTGCCATTTCATGCAAAGGGAGGTGGCGTTCCTGGGGCATCAGCTGGGTGGTGAGGGCATCAGCACGATGCCAGACAAAGTAGAGGCTGTGAGGGGGTGGCCAGTTCCAGGGGGAAAAAAAGAGGTTAAGAGCTTCCTGGGGCTGGCATCCTACTATCGTAGGTTTGTGAAGGGGTTTACGGGGGTAGCGGCTCCTTTGAACCACCTTCTCAAGGAGGACACTGTTTTTCAGTGGACCGAAGAGCACCAGCGGGCGTTTGAGGCTCTCAAACGTGCCCTGATGGAGGCCCCTGTCCTGGCCTCACCAGACCCAAACCGTCCGTTCATCCTGGACACCGACGCAAGCAATGAGGGTTTGGGGGCTGTGCTGGCTCAGCGTGGTCCTGATGGGGAACACGTAATAGCTTATTACAGCAGGACTTTTGATAAGGCTGAGAAACGCTACTGCGTGACAAGGAGAGAGCTTTTGGCTGTCGTGGCAGCAGTACGCCATTTCAAGTACTACCTGGGGGGCCTGCCGTTTGTGGTCCGGACGGATCACTCCGCCCTGCAGTGGCTTCTCTCCTTCAAGGAGCCAGAGGGTCAGATTGCCCGCTGGCTGGAGGAGCTACAACCCTACGACTTCCAGGTGGAGCACAGAGCCGGCCTTCGCCACAGCAATGCAGACGCCTTGTCCCGCCGCCCGTGTGCTGAGGATGGCTGTGGGTACTGCGCCAAACGGGTGGAGCGAGAGAGAGAACTGTGCAGGGAGGAGGGAGTCACCGCCACGGTGAGTCAGCTGAGTGTGACAGAGTGCCGAGGCTGTGGACGTTGGGGAGTGGAGGCGTCGCCAGGAGGAGGACGCAGAGCTGCGTCCTGTGCTGCGGTGGGTGGAAGAGAGAAGACGACCGCCGTGGGGGGAAGTAGCCCCTCTATCACCAGTCACCAAGGGACTGTGGGCTAAATTCACAGTCCTTAGAGTGGCTGAGGGAGTGCTCCAGAGGGGGTGGAAAAAGCCAGCGACTGGAGAAATTACGTGGCAGGTAGTGGTGCCCAAAAGGCTGCAGGGGAGCGTGTTACAGCAGCTTCATGGGGGAGTTGGCGCAGGGCATTTTGGGGTCTCCAAAACGTTAAAGCGCGTGCGTAAAGGCTTCTATTGGGCCAGGCACAGGAGGGATGTTGAGGACTTTTGTAGGCAGTGCGACGAGTGTGCTGCTAAAAAAGGACCTCCAGGTCAGTCACACGCCCTCCTACAACAATTCCCAGTAGGGGAGCCCATGGAGAGACTGGGAGTAGACATAGTGGGGCCGTTTCCAACCACAGACAGAGGTAACAGGTGGATTCTAACCGCTATGGACTACTTCACCAAGTGGCCCGGAGGCTTACGCTCTCCCAGACCAGGAGGCAGAGACAGTAGCTGATGCGTTGGTGGGGGGAATAATCAGTCGGTTTGGGGTGCCACAGTCTATTCACAGCGACCAGGGGAGAAACTTCGAGTCACGGGTGTTCTCAGAGTTGTGTAGACGGTTAGGCGCGGAGAAGACGCGCACTACTCCGCTTCACCCCCAGAGTGATGGGCTGGTGGAAAGATTTAACAGAACGTTAGCACAGCAGCTGGCCATCGTTACCTCAAAACACCAGAGAGATTGGGATACCCACTTACCGTTTATTCTTATGGCATGTAGGTCGGCTGTTCAAGAGTCGACTGCGTGCTCCAGCGCTACTAATGTTAGGTCGTGAGTTGCGCACCCCAGCCGAACTGACGTTTGGCCACCCTCCTGATAATGACGACGGGGTTTTGCCTGGCCCGAACTATGTGTGTCGTCTGCAGAACCGGTTAGAAGCGGCTCACACCTTCGCAAGAGAGCAACTCGAGAACGCAGGGGTGCGCCAAAAGCGCCACTACGACTCGCGCGCTAGGGGGAGGCACTTTGGAGCGGGAGAATGTGTGTGGCTTCACAACCCCACGCGCAAGAAGGGGCGGTGCCCAAAGCTGGACAGTGCATGGGTGGGGCCGTGTCTGGTGATAGAGAGAGTGGGGGAGGTGACGTACCGGGTGGAGGTCCCCCCACGGAGCAGGAAGGTGGTGGTCCACCGGGACCGATTGGCACCCTACAGAGGGAGGAAAACGGTAGGAAATGGGAGTGAGGTCTCTGATGTGAGCCCACGGGAACAGTCTAACGAGGAGACTCTAGCGTAACCTGAGCCTGGGATGGGGGCTGCTTCTTCGGAGGGCGCTGGAAATGACATTGGTGCAGATGAGTGTTCTGGGGGTTCACCGGTGAGAGCCACGGGGAGGCCCAAGAGACTGATGCGACCTCCGGGTCGTTTTAAGGATTTTGTTGTGTAACCCTAGGGGCTAGGGTTTAGAAAGGGGGGGGCTATGTAACGACCCGGTATTGTGTTCTGTGTTTGTGGGTGTGTTATGGTTCTCATGGCTACTAGCAGGGGTTAAATATGTCAGGACAGAGGGAAAGGTTGGGGGGGTATGATGGGTAATCCCGCGGGATTTGGAAATGCATAAATAGGGATTACTGTCTCATCTTCTCTCTCTTTCTGTTCGGGGCCTTGCTCTGTTCCTATGGGAGTAACCCTTAATTAGACTTGGTATAATTGTGTACGTTCGGCATTTAGCGGCGTGGGCTGTGGCCTGAACAATAGCCCAGTTTAGGAATAAACCTGTGTTCTGACCTGCACACCTAGAGTCCGTCACTTTTTCCTTTATGACCCAGCAGGGTCATTACAGTACTTTACTCTCGAAGAAACTCATTAGTCAAAATCCACGCAGGGATAAATAATCCTGACACAAAACACGATGACAAGCAAACAATCACGCACAAAACATAATGAGAACCAGAGGGTTAAATAGGGAAAATAATCATAACGATATGGGAAACAGTTGTGAACAATCAAGACATAACAAATGGAAAAAGAAACGTGGATCGGTGGTAGCTAGAAAGCCGTGACGATGACCGCCGAACGAACAAGGAGAGGCACCAACTTCGGCCGAAGTCGTGACAGGTATCAACAATGGACATGCTTAGGATTGACGATGGTGTCTTCTATTACATCATGTCAGATATTATAAAATAGATTGCTAACATTTTTAAAGCGTAATTTGTGAAAATGTATGCTGTCGTAAAATATTACAATTGTAAATATTTTATTGAATATTATTTTCCCGATTGACAGCTATCGTGAACCAATGCACTTTTGACACATTTGTTCGATTTACCAGGGTGTTTCCAGACATTCCGTAATTTTGGCTACAGTTGTCAAGTGGCAGACAGGTCGGTACACATTTTGAGATGCGAGTCCTGTAAATACAGCAAAAGTTGATGAAAATAAGGTTTGGCGTTCTGTTTGAATTGTAAAGAACGTATCACGCAACGAAATAGCGACGCATGCTGAAATATGATTGTCTCTCGCGTTACCTTTTCCACCGGTGTATGTTTTTGCAAGAAAAAGCAGTCACGCTTGCTGCTAGCATTCATTAGCTGTTGTTAAAACACTAGAAATTGCAATATTGATGTTGGTATAACATGTCTGAGTAGTTTACGTTACTAGTCTAATGAATGTTAGAGAGGAAAAACACATGCAACTAGTTAGCCGGCTAACTTTCCCCGACTGGCAGCAACCGGTTGCTTTCTCGGGCGTAGATATTGCAAATTTTACCCTGACATGAATTGGCTTGGCGGCTGAGCCTTGCTGAGTGAACTCAAGTGTTGAGCAAACCCAGCAAGTCGCCTCCTGTCTTTTGCCCCGTCATAATACATTTTCCATACGTGTTTTGATACTAGCAAAGTAGGTATTTTCATTATGAGAAAATACATGTGCATATTGCCATCTGGAGCATTCTCAGGGTTTAGCAAGTTTCCATATGTCCTTTTGCATCTCACAAGCATTGAATGTGAGAGAAGCTAGTTGGAATGGATCCAAACAAGCCTAGTTCCCAAGCCTCCCACATGACTTGCCTGCAGCAGCAGGAGGGAGGACTTCTGTCAGATAAGCCAGCAACAGGAAGAGCCAGGGGTTTCATCAACCCTGGTGATTCACTGCTAATGCAGTATGGGAGAGGAGTGCCCTTCCCAGCGAGCGAGCTCTCCATTGCCTTCGCCAGGGGGATACTCATGCCCACATCAGAAGATGGTGGGCTTGGCCGCACAAGAGGGCTGCTTCTTTCGTCAGCTGAGTCGGTGGTAGGGGTGGCAAGAGGGGTTTGGAGCCTCACTGGTCAAGGTCCTCCAGGTCAGCCGATCACACAAGTCTGGCCTGAAGTAGAAGTAGTAATCAAGCAGGGTTGTGTTACTTAGGGTTTGTAAAGTCTTTCTCCTAACTCCAAATCAGACTAGGGTTCAAGGTGGTTTGCGCTTATGGGACTATTCAGTTAGTTCCATTGCACTCATTGCAAGCTCAATCAAGGACAGATGACACACTTACATTTAGCAGACGCTCTTATCCAGAGCAATTTAGGGTTAAGTGCTTTGCTCAAGGGCACACCAACATTTTTCACCTAGTCCATTCGGGAATTGTTCAAATACCATTTGAGCCCAGGTTTGGCTCTCGCATAGCTCTTGTAACGATATTGTAATTGGCAGGTGGACATGCCCATCCAAGGCCAGGGGTCGTCTCTGGTGTCCATGTTCAGAGGCATTGGAATCGAACCCTCAAAGACCTCCTGGGGTAGGGGAGCTCCGCCAGTGGGTGAGTTATAATGACTTTATGAAAGACTAGGTTTATGTCCCTAATGGCACCCCATTCCCAATGTAGTACACTACTTCTGATCAGGGCCCAAAAGTAGTGCCCTACATAGCTAATAGGGTGCCATTTGGGACACTTGGCTAGAGATCAAATCAAATGTATTTCTAAAGCCCTTCTTACATCAGCTGATATCTCAAAGTGCTGTACAGAAACCCAGCCTAAAACCCCAAACAGCAAGCAATGCAGGTGTAGAAGCACGGTGGCCAGGAAAAACTCCCTAGAAAGGCCAAAACCTAGGAAGAAACCAAGAGAGGAACCAGGCTATGAGAGGTGGCCAGTCATCTTCTGGCTGTGCCGGGTGGAGATTATAACAGCACATGGCCTAGATGTTCAAATGTTCATAAATGACCAGCATGGTCAAATAATAATAATCATAGTAGTTGTCGAGGGTGCAACAAGTCAGCAACTCAAGAGTAAGTGTCAGTTGGCTTTTTCATAGCCGATCTTTGAGAGTATCTCTACCGCTCCTGCTGTCTCTAGAGAGTTGAAAACAGCAGGTCTGGGACAGGTAGCACGTCCGGTGAACAGGTCAGGGTTCCAGCAGGTCTGGGACAGGTAGCATGTCCGGTGAACAGGTCAGGGTTCCATAGCCGCAGGCAGAACAGTTGAAACTGGAGCAGCAGCATGGCCAGGTGGACTGGGAGCAAGGAGTCATCATGCCAGGTAGTCCTGAGGCATGGTCCTAGGGCTCAGGTCCTCCGAGAGAGAAAGAGAGAATTAGAAGAGAGCATATTTAAATTCACACAGGACACCGGATAAGACAAGAGAAATACTCCAGATGTAACAGACTGACCCTAGCCCCCCGACACAAACTACTGCAGCATAAATACTGGAGGCTGAGACAGGAAGGGTCAGGAGACACTGTGGCCCCATCCGATGAAATCCCCGGACAGGGCCAAACAGGCATGATATAACCCCACCCACTTTGCCAGAGATGAAGGCATACAGGATCAAACTAACTGGGAAGATCATGTTTTCCACTGAGTTTGAGTTCAAATTAGTGCTGAATGATTAACCAAAATGTTGGCTATTTTTTTGTTTTTTAAACAACTAATTGACCTACATCAGTTCAATTATTTGAATTCCATTTCGTTCAGTTTTTTTCTGTGGAGCTCAATGCCTGCAATTTCAGAGCCAGCTTGAACTGTGTGATGTAGTAGGGAGTTGTAGTTTCCAACAGACCAATATACTACATAATTTAGTGCATAAAATGAGTTAATTAACTACAATGACCATAATCCATTGCACATTTACTTGTCCGGTCTGTGTTTCTTTAACACCTGCTACAGAAGAGACAAGAATGCATGATTGTGAGGGGAAATAGAGCAGCTGTTGTTTCTCTACCTGAAAATACATGATCAAAGTGATTGATAATTGGTATTCAGCAGTCAAAGAAGTATGCCTTATTTACTTTGAAGAACTACAAAAGAGTTACAGCATAGGCAGCAACTCTATTGAGATGACTTGGAATTAAATAATAGTCATCAAATAAATCCAATGTAATATACACAACTGAAATATTTTTGTAAAGTGTTTGTGAATAAATTATGGTTAATAAGTGATAAGCAGTAATGGGCAGTCATTACCATTATGGGGATTTTATTCATGGTTTTATTCTGTGTTAGAGCATCAACACAAATAATCAAAACCAAAATTGAAAACTTGTATTTTTTAATAATCAAAACCGAACCGACCTCCAAAATCCATTAATCGCTCAGCGGTAGTTAAAATGACTAGGGTTAAGAATAATGGTTGGCCGTTACTTTGGAAAAAAGTCAGAATATTAGAAATCTGTCAAATATTGATGCGCTAAAGTTATGCCATCTTCTGTACGCAATAAATAGAAGTACTGAACACTCCTGTAAAAATGTAACATAGTCAAATCATAATTAGAGCTTTAAAAGATTTAGGAAACTGGTACGCTTGGTTGATTTCCTTATGTATGAAATGAGGCCCCAGGAATTAGGATAGGGATGAATCCCCTGGTGTTTCTCTGGTGTTCTTTTTGGCACAGAAAGGGGTGCTGTCGGAGATTTTGGAGCAGAGCTAAAACCACAGACAACCCCTACTGGAGCAGTGGCAGTCGCTGGCCTGGGGAGAGACGGGTTCCCTGAGGACATGATAGGCCGAGGCAGCAGGCAGGAAGGAGAATGACGTGGTAAACTCAAACCATTCTATTTAGCCTGGGGCAAAAGGTATTTTGGGGCCTGGCAGTAATGCTTCTAGAATTCATAATTCATGCTGTGTATATACAGGAATCCCACTCGCATATCCTTATCATAATATGCCCATCTCCTTATTAATTCATTATCCATTGTCTATGTGAAGTTAAATCAGACTTCCCACTCTTCAGTGTGTATGTGACTTGACTTTTTCCGCATTTTGTTACGTTACACACAGCCTTATTCTAAAATGGATTCAATTGTTTTTTTCCCCTTCATCAATCTACAGACAATACCCCGTAATGACAAAGCAAAAACAGTTTTTGTTTTTTGCAAAAAAAGTGAAATCACATTTACATAAGTATTCAGACCCTTTACTCAGTACTTTGTTGAAGTGGCTTTGGCAGCGATTAGTCTCAAGTCTTGGGTAAGACGCAACAAGCTTGGCACACCTGTATTTGGGGAGTTTCTCCTATTCTTCTCTGCAGATCCCCTCATGCTCTGTCAGGTTTGTTACGTTTTGTTACATTAAAGCCATATTCTAAAATTGATTAAATAAAATCCTCATCAATCTACACACATTTTTGCAGATTTATACATAAACAAAAAAAAAAGTATTTATGTAAGTATTCAGACCCTTTGCTATGGGACTTGAAATTTATCTCAGGTGCATCCTGTTTCCACTGATCATCCTTGAGATGTTTCTCTACAATTTGATTGGAGTCCACCTATGGTAAATTCAATTGATTGGACATGATTTGGAAAGGCACACACCTGTCTATATGAAGGTACCACAGTTGACAGTGCATGTCAGAGCAAAAACCAAGCCATCAGGTCGAAGGAATTGTCCGTAGAGCTCCGAGATAGGATTTTGTCAAGGCACAGATCTAGGGAAGATTTCAGCAACATTGAATGTCCCCAAGAACACAGTGGCCTCTATCATTCTTAAATGGTAGAAGTTTGTAACCACAAACTCTTCCTAGAGCTGGCCGATGGTCACACTTGACAGAGCTCCATAGTTCCTCTGTGGAGATGGGAGAACCTTCCAGAAGGACAACCATCTCTGCCAGATGGAAGCCACTCCTCGGTAAAAGGCACATGACAGTCTGCTTGGAGTTTGCCAAAAGGCACCTAAAGGACTCTGACCATGAGAAACAAGATTCTCTGGTCTGATGAAACCAAGATTGAACTCTTTGGTCTGAATGCCAAGCAACAAATCTGGAGAGAACCTGGCATCATCCCTACGGTGAAGCATGGTGGTGGCAGCATCATGCTGTGGGGATGTTTTTCAGCGGCAGCAAAAGGGAGACTAGCCAGGATCAAAAGATGAACGGAGCAAAGTACAGAGATCCTTGATGAAAATCTGCTCCAGAGTGCTCAGGACCTCAGACTGGGGCGACAGTTCACCTTCCAACAGAACAACGACCCTAAGCACACAGCCAAGAGAACGCAGGAGTGGCTTCGAGACAAGTCTCTGAATGTTCTTGAGTGGCCCAGCCAGAGCCCGGACTTGAACCCTATCAAACAGCTCTGGAGAGACCTGAAAATAGCTGTATAGTGACGCTCCCTATCCAACCTGACAGAGCTTGAGAGGATCTGCAGAGAAAAATGGGAGAAACTCCCCAAATACAGGTGTGCCAAGTTTGTAGTGTCATACCCAATAAGACTCGAGGCTGTAATCACTGCAAAAGGTGCTTCAACAAAGCACTGAGTAAAGGATCTGAATACTTATCACATTTACATACGTTTTTTGTTTATGGCTTGTCATCATGGGGTATTATGTGTAGATTGAGGGAATTTTTTTTTAATCAATTTTAAAATAAGGCTGTAACGTAACAAAACGTGGAAAAAGTAATGAGCTGTGTTCGAATACTCTTACTAACCACACTAACCATAGTATTTGCGACATAAATTATGTAGTATGCTTATTGGTCATAGTATGGATAGAGTTAGTATGCCAAAACTTCTGATGTAGTACTAAATTTGTCAAAATACGAGGTATACAAGCAGTGGACACTATTTAAATGGTTTTAGGGACCATAATACAATTTTTGGGGCGTGGCTTCACAACTTTTTCAGATTTCAAGAAAATGGCGGAAAATATGCAGCCAAAGTCCGAGAGCGGAGACAATTTCATAGCTTTTACTAATTATGACAAATGTTAAGAAAATGGTGAGCAATGTAATAAAGTAATGACTTTTCAAATAAGTTACTTTGGCTGACAATTTGTTAGCTACGTTGCCCTTACGAACCGCAGCACAACATTACAGCAGTATGTACTAAGGGTGCGTTCGTAAATTCGCTCTGGCTATCTACTCTGATTTCAGAGCACTCTCGTCTGTGTGCCAGAGCGCAGAATAACTGATGAATTTACGAACGCTCAACACCCGTTGAATATGGCCGGAGTTGGTAAACGTTGGCAAAAAAGCGTAATTAAATTGTTGCCAGCAGCACAGATACAGTCACCAATGCTCTGGATAACATGAAAACAGCCTAACCAGCTCTGCAAGGGCGAGTAAAATGGTCAGAGTGAGGTGTTCTCTCATTTGTATCTGAAAGTAGCTAGCCAACGTTAGCCAGTTAGCTTGGGTGCTTCACTGCTGTTGTGAGGTCAAAACGCTCGGATCAACCTTACTCATTTACATTTACGTCATTTAACAGACGCTCTTATCCAGAGCGACTTACAAATTGGTGCATTCACCATATGATATCCAGTGGAACAACCACTTTACAATAGTACATCTATATATTTTTTGGGGGGGGAGGGTAGGGGGGGAGGGTTAGAAGGATTACTTAATCCTATCCCAGGTATTCCTTAAAGAGGTGGGGTTTCAGGTGTCTCCAAAAGGTGGTGATTGACTCCGCTGTCCTGGCGTCGTGAGGGAGCTTGTTCCACCATTGGGGTGCCAGAGCAGTGAACAGTTTTGACTGGGCTGAGCGGGAACTGTGCTTCCGCAGAGGTAGGGAGGCGAGCAGGCCAGAGGTGGATGAACGCAGTACCCTTCTTTGGGTGTAGGGACTGATCAGAGCCTGAAGGTACAGCTCCGTAGGCAAGCACCATGGTCTTGTAGCAGATGCGAGCTTCAACTGGAAGCCAGTGGAGTGTGCGGAGGAGCGGGGTGACGTGTGAGAACTTGGGAAGGTTGACCACCAGACGGGCTGCGGCGTTCTGGATGAGTTGTAGGGGTTTAATGGCACAGGCAGGGAGCCCCGCCAACAGTGAGTTGCAGTAATCCAGATGGGAGATGACAAGTGCCTGGATTAGGACCTGCACCGCTTCCGTGTGAGGCAGGGTCGTACTCTGCGAATGTTGTAGAGCATGTACCTACAGGATCGGATCACCACCTTGATGTTAGCGGAGAATGACAGGGTGTTGTCCAGGGTCACGCCAAGGCTCTTAGCACTCTGGGAGGAGGACACAATGGAGTTGTCAACCGTGATGGCGAGATCATGGAACGGGCAGTCCTTCCTCGGGAGGAAGAGCAGCTCCGTCTTGCCGAGGTTCAGCTTGAGGTGGTGATCCGTCATCCACACTGATATGTCTGCCAGACATGCAGAGATGCGATTCGCCACCTGGTTATCAGAAGGGGGAAAGGAGAAGATTAATTGTGTGTCGTCTGCGTAGCAATGATAGGAAAGACCATGTGAGGATATGACAGAGCCAAGTGACTTGGTGTATAGCGAGAATAGGAGAGGGCCTAGAACTGAGCCCTGGGGGACACCAGTGGTGAGAGCACGTGGTGTGGAGACGGATTCTCGCCACGCCACCTGGTAGGAGCGACCTGTCAGGTAGGACGCAATCCAAGAGTGAGCCGCGCCGGATATGCCCAACTCGGAGAGGGTGGAGAGGAGGATCTGATGGTTCACAGTATCAAAGGCAGCAGATAGGTCTAGAAGGATGAGAGCAGAGGAGAGAGAGTTAGCTTTAGCAGTGCGGAGAGCCTCCGTGACAGAGAAGAGCAGTCTCAGTTGAATGACCAGTCTTGAAACCTGACTGATTTGGATCAAGAAGGTCATTCTGAGAGAGATAGCAAGAGAGCTGGCCAAGGACGGCACGCTCAAGAGTTTGAGAGAAAAGAAAGAAGGGATACTGGTCTGTAGTTGTTGACATCGGAGGGATCGAGTGTAGGTATTTTGAGAAGGGGTGCAACTCTCGCTCTCTTGAATATGGAAGGGACGTAGCCAGCGGTCAAGGATGAGTTGATGAGCGAGGTGAGGTAAGGGAGAAGGTCTCCGGAAATGGTCTGGAGAAGAGAGGAGGGGATAGGGTCAAGCGGGCAGGTTGTTGGGCGGCCGGCCATCACAAGTCGCAAGATTTCATCTGGAGAGAGAGGGGAGAAAGAGGTCAAAGCATAGGGTAGGGCAATGTGAGCAGGACCAGTGTGTCAAACAAGGATCGGATGTCGTCAACCTTCTTTCAAAATGGTTGACAAAGTAATCTGCAGAGAGGGGGGAGGAGGGGGAGGAGGATTCAGGAGGGAGGAGAAGGTGACAAAGAGCTTCCTAGGGTTAGAGGCAGATGCTTGGAATTTAGAGTGGTAGAAAGTGGCTTTAGCAGCAGAAACGGAGGAAGAAAATGTGGAGAGGAGGGAGTGAAAAGATGCCAGGTCCGCAGGGAGGCTAGTTTTCCTCCATTTCCGCTCGGCTGCCCGGAGCCCTGTTCTGTGAGCTCGCAATGAGTCGTCAAGCCACGGAGCAGGAGGGGAGGACCGAGCCGGCCGGGAGGATAGGGGACATAGAGAGTCAAAGGATGCAGAAAGGGAGGAGAGGAGGGTTGAGGAAGCAGAATCAGGAGATTGGTTGGAGAAGGATTGAGCAGAGGGAAGAGATGATAGGATGGAAGAGGAGAGAGTAGCAGGAGAGAGAGAGCGAAGGTTGCGACGGCGCAAAACCATCTGAGTAGGGGCAGAGTGAGTAGTTTTGGAGAGGGAAAAGGATACAAGGTAGTGGTCGGAGACTTGGAGGGGAGTTGCAGTGAGATTAGTAGAAGAACAGCATCTAGTAAAGATGAGGTCAAGCGTATTGCCTGCCTTGTGAGTAGGGGGGGACGGTGAGAGGGTGAGGTCAAGAGAGGAGAGGAGTGGAAAGAAGGAGGCAGAGAGAAATGAGTCAAAGGTAGATGTAGGGAGGTTAAAGTCACCCAGAATTGTGAGGGGTGAGCCATCCTCAGGAAAGGAACTTATCAAGGCGTCAAGCTCGTTGATGAACTCTCCAAGGGAACCTGGAGGGTGATAAATGATAAGGATGTTATGCTTGAATGGGCTAGTGACTGTGACAGCATGGAATTCAGAGGAGATAGACAGATGGCTTATGGGAGAAAGAGAGAATGTCCACTTGGGAGAGATGAGGATTCCAGTGCCACCACCCCACTGACCAGATGCTCTCGGGGTATGCGAGAACACATGGTCAGACGAGGAGAGAGCAGTAGGAGTAGCAGTGTTTTCTGTGGTAATCCATGTTTCCGTCAGCGCCAAGAAGTCGAGGGACTGGAGGGTAGCATAGGCTGAGATGAACTCTGCCTTGTTGGCCGCAGACCGGCCAGAGCGTCCAGTGTGCGCTCTGAATGCTCCGAGAGTGAAACGCTCTGAATTTACGAATGGACAATCTGACAACGCTCTGAATTTACGAACGCCCAGAGCGCACTCCAGATGGAATTTACGAACACACTCGAAGTCGTAAAATGTCTAGCTAGTAACTTCTTATGCTAAATAGCTAGCAAGAGGTTGCATAGCAAAAGCATCAACTTCCGGTAGACAGGCGAAGTGCTAGTACGCTCATCTGAAAGGATACCGTTAGTTTACAGTATACTAAAATGAACAAATAGTATGTAAACCCAGCAAAAAAAGAAACGTCAGTTTCAGGACCCTGTCTTTCAAAGATAATGCTTAAAAATCCAAATAAATTCACAGATCTTCATTGTAAAGGATTTTAAACACTGTTTCCCATGCTTGTTCAATGAACCATAAACAGTTAAGGAACATGGAACGGTCGTTAAGACAGTAACAGCTTACAGCCAGTAGGCAATTAAGGTCACAGTTATGAAAACTTAGGACGCTAAAGAGGCCTTTCTACTGACTCTGAAAAACACAAACCTACCGTCGCTGGACCAGACAGGACTGGCAAAAAGTGCTCTTCACTGACGAGTCGCGGTTTTGTCTTGTTGAAATCGACATTTTGAACATTGAGATATTAAATAAATGATAGAGAAGAAGCATAGAATATTAAGGAGTGAAAGAGACTGGGTCTCTGTAGAAAGACAGATAGCTGTGGAATGCGTTGGGGGATGGGAGCAGAGCAACGTGTTGAGACAGATGGACATCTGTGGATTAGATGTAGTGGTTGAGGTCAGGAGGGGAGGACAGATTCCCTTAAGGGAGTAATAAGGGTTTGGTATCCTGTTACCCTCTTTCTGTTGAACTGTAAGGATTGGAGAGAAGGCTTGTCTTAAGTAGGATGTATATAACTGTGATGGAGAGAAATGTTTTGGTGTCTGAATACAGCTGTACAGAACCTTTGGGAAGAATTAAACTTGGTTAAAGGAAGGTTCTCTAGTGTCCGTGGGTTATTTACTCTGAAAAATAATAACCTAACAGTCTCACCAGGGGTGATGGTCAGGTTTGCGTTTATCGTCGAAGGAATGAGCGTTACACCGAGGCCTGTACTCTGGAGCGGGATTGATTTGGAGGTGGAGGGTCCGTCATGGTCTGGGTGGTGTGTCACAGCATCATCAGACTGAGCTTGTCATTGCCGGCAATCTCAACGCTGTGCGTTATAGGGAAGACATCCTCCTCCCTCATGTGGTACCCTTCCTGCAGGCTCATCCTGACATGACCCTCCAGCATGACAATGCTACCAGCCATACTGCTCGTTCTGTGTGTGATTTCCTGCGAGACAGGAATGTCAGTGTTCTGCCATGGCCAGCAAAGAGCCCGGATCTCAATCCCATTGAGCACATCTGGGAATTGTTGGATCCGAGGGTGAGGGCTAGGGCCATTCCCCCAGAAATGTCTGGGAACTTGCAGGTGCCTTGGTGGAAGAGTGGGGTAACATCTCACAGCAAGAAGTGGCAAATCTGTTGCAGTCCATGAGAAAGAGATGCACTGCAGTACTTAATACAGCTGGTGGCCACACCAGATACTGACTGTTACTTTTGATTTTGACCCCCCCTTTGTTCAGGGACACATTCCATTTCTGTTAGTCACATGTCTGTGGAATTTTTTCAGTTTTTCTCAGTTGTTGAATCTTGTTGTGTTCATACAAATATTTACATGTTAAGTTTGCTGAAAATAAACGCTGTTGACAGTGAGGACGTTTCTTTTACTGAGTTTATTATACAGTATGTTAGTATGGGTATTCAAATACAGCTATGGTCTGAATACTTTCCGAATGCACTGTAAATAATGTATCAGGTAATGGATATGGTAGGAGTATATGGCCTTTTCTGTAGCCTACAGGCAAAAGATCATATGTATGACAATGTAATAAGACGGACACTTGTGCTACTGAAATTGTATATGGTTATATTACATTAGAACAATGCTGCAACACTAACAAAAATTATATTTTATAACAGATGTGCTTTCTCCCTCGTTGGATAGCGGTCGCTGTCCACGGCTCTGAAACACATCAGTGTGCTGTTGAATTGGCGCCTTTTCCTAGACAATGTTGCAATGTGCATAATGATGTTGAGAACAATGCCGCGGAGGCATTGAGAAAACAGGAGATGAGAAATCAGCTCTTATTAAGAAAAACTTAATTAGGTCTATAATCAATAGCCTAACTGTTAAATGTGCCTGGCATTATACATCATCAATACATCTACAGACATTAGACAGATCCTGCTTCAGTTGCCTGTCTGAGTGTTTGTTAGCCTACAGATTCCGTGAGCACCAAGCCTCACGCAATGACATATCAAGTAAACAATTTCACAAATTTGGCTCTTCTTAATCTTTGATTTTCTGTAATAGGCTTTACACGTTCTTTCTTAACAGCCTATCTGTTATTAGATATAATTTATTTAGTGTTTATACTGCTCCAAATTGTCTGGAATTATATTAATAATAATACAACATTTTCTTGATCTCCTTATTGCCTATATTTCAATACTTCTATAGGCTACTGTATCTATCATTCATTCGTTTATGTCATCACACAGCATAAGAGTCGTTCATGATTTGAAATGCAATCAATTTTAGTTTTAAAATAAAGCGAGCCTTGAATAATTAGCTTAAACAAATAAACCATTCGATTTCGGAAATTGCTTTCACAAAGGAATGTGACTGTTGTAATAAAGGCCTAACAAAAAAAGTTAGACTAGTAAGCTTATACTTTATTTAGTGTTGTTTACATTGTTCCAAACTTTCATAAAAAAGATATTGTAATCTATACCGCACCCGTTTGGCACTCATAATATACATGCAGCGCTTGCTCCTTACCTTTTCTTGATCTCCAGTATTTTCCACAACTAGTCACATTTATTCCACACATCTGACTTTCCCTTTGCCTCCTGAGCAACCTTTAACTATTCCCCCGTTTCAATTTTTTTTGTCATGTCATCTGGATCCATTTCGCTGTCATGCGTTACGTGTTCAGAGTTTGTTTATAACCAACTTATTGATGTGATTAAGATCTGATATAGGTCAGGCCCTATTCGGACAGGATTAGTTTTACTGGGGGTGTCAGGTAATGTAATTATGTGCACGACCACAAAACAGCATCTGTAATTTTAGCCCCGTCCGAATCTGCCATGTCAGTAGTTTTTAAATGGCAGGAGAGTAACAATTCTAGCCAAAATAACCTACTGTTTTTTGGCCAACTTCAAGGTCCTCTGATAACACTAGTCCCGTGCGAATCAACATCCCTGTGTTTTGAGAGAAATGTCTGTGTTGACAGGTGTTGCTCGCTTTTTGCGCAAGAAAACAATAACTGATTCGATAAATTGAACTAAGTGCTGCGCATAAGTTATAAATGAATGGCCTACATGTTGCCTATCAACTTTTGCGGTGAATTCTTTTGTTTATATTTTTTGTGCGTATGAATTGAATATTGCCAAATGCACCAGTAATTTTTTTGGGGCCTATTTAATGCAATGTTTGCTGTTAATAGATCACAAAGCAGCAGCATACATCTGACCTAACGTTTGAAAATTATATGTTAACTTTCTCATCCATAGCCTTAAAATGCATCTCAAGTGCAATTGCACTGTTTAGCTCACATCTGAATGCTGGGGGGCATTCATAAAAATATCCTAATGACACTTCCTCAATTCAAATATAATGGCGACACAATAGGAAAGATGGTATGGTTTAGAAACTTGAGTTATCAGTGTGGCCCCATCACCTGGATATGTTGAAATACTGTATCTTCGCTCCTAGAATAAAAACCTTCATAACTGTCAATTTATTGGAAAAAATTACGTGGGTTTGGAAAAAACTAATTCTGTCCGAATCATTGTAATAATTACATAACCAACGTTCTCTAGTGATACTAGTCCCGTGTGAATAGGTCTTTGGTCACATGCATGCGATGCATATATGTCACGTAAAGAGAGCAAGGGTTGAGGGAATAGGGAATGTTTTTCCTAAACAAATTAGGAATTTCGGTATCAGAACTTTTCAGTCAGAAATGGCTGTAATTACATTGCAGCTCCAGCAACATGGACAGCGGGATAAACACTGTTCTCTGGTGGTCGCTGCAGCAGGGAGGAGAGAGAGACAACGGGTGCTAGTCACAGTCACTCAGTCTTTTTTTTTTTTTAACACAGCACAGCAAGTCTGAGCCCAGCCTGGCACAATCAAATCAATTGCTGGTCAGACTCCTTCTAGTCATTTGTGTCTTAATTATTTAATCAAACTGTGTGCTTAAAGCATCAGATAAGCTCAGTGAATATAGTTGAGTTGTTTAAAACACATAGGATGTGTCAATATATTGAAAGAACAGACAACTTTTTTTGGTCGGACAACCCTACAAACACCATAGCCTAAAAACAGGACAGGTCAAAGTAGAATAGACAATATGGAATGGACTCTCAGGCTGCTCACAACTGCGGTACTAGAGTTTCACCCCATGGGCTAAATTGTCATGATCAGTGGTTTCAATTTTGTATCCGTACAAACGAGCTGATCATAGTGAAAGGAGAATACTTCTGCATTTCCTTCTGTGTAAACACATTGATTCTCATTGAACAAATAGGCTCAGAATAACTCCTGATCAAGTTGGATAGCTGATATTCAGAGCTTAAAGGGATACTTCAGGATTTTGTCAATGAAGCCCTTCATCTACCTCCCCAGAGTCAGATGAACTCGTGGATACCATTTTTATGTCTGCGTGTAGTTTGAAGGGAGTTGCTAGCATGCTAGGAGATACCATAGACTCCCAGTCATTGCGCTAACTCTAGTTAGCATTGGCTTGTGAAATGACCTAACTTCCTTCATACTGGATGCAGAGACATAAAATGTTTACCATTGCCAAAATCCCAAAGTATCCCTTTAACACTAGAACCGCCATAGGCCAACAGCCAGCCATTTGATTTTGTAAATGAATAAAAAAAGCAGCCAAAAAAAACCCCTGCTCCATCCCTGACATTTCCTAAATGTCTGCTCATTTGTCAGAATTTTAAAATCACAAACAGAAAAGTATTTAGTCTTTTTACCAGTTTCTTTTTTTTTTCACCCCCACACTTATTGCTAACTTAATCCGCCAAGACAATGTGCTGTAGGACATTGGTACCCAGCCAGGTGCTAATGCATTGCTCTCTCCTCACTGAATTAATGACACATGTATGATAATTCTGCACCTTACTTCACAGTTGAATTTAAATTAGGCCTAACAATGATAAGGAGGGTGAAAAGGTTGATTTTAATTTAGAAAGACAATAGTGTAATGAGTGTGTTATGCCTATTTACCAGCAGCAAATAATTTGACCGTATGCCTTGCGGGTTGATACTGTTGGGTTCTGAGAATATTGAATATACTTATTCATGTCACTGAGGGAGAGAGGGTATTGTATAACGTGTACATTGTCAGGATATGTTGTTGTTAGCCATCAGGGATCCTCTGGGAGAAGAGACAGTCTGGTACCAGTCACCATGATAGCCGTGAGTTGTGGAGGAGTGAGCACTTTGGGGCAGAGATCAGGTCAGATGATGTGAGGAAGAACAGATATCACTAAGGTTCTGTCTAGCAACAGAGATGCATTGGCTGTTCAGATGTGTAGGAGGAGACTGCATAGGAGAAAGGGTTAAATATCAGTGCCTGTGTGAATGTCGTTTTCTGTTCAGCTGTTCGATAATTTGGGAAGAATACATTTGGTTTGAGCTTTCATAGTGTCCGTTGAGTTCTTACTCTGATAATTAGAACCTAACAATACCCTTTTACGTTTTGAAAACATGCTGTGTGTTTCAGTAGGCCTTTAGAATAATGAAAACATATCCTTGACTCCAAGTTGATGAGCGGGAAACAATGCCAGTCAGCCTACACAGCCGGCCCATCGAAACTATACCTAAACTAATTTCACACATAAGAGTTTGTCAATGTAATCTTGTCTATAGGCTATCTGATGAATGACACTATTTGGCCTATCAGTTGTCAAATTGAACATGAGAAGATGGGCGCATCTTGTAATTGACATGCAGGGAAAGGACCATCGCTTTATGAAATCCTCCTTGAGTCACATGTAGGTAAAACATTTTTGATTTCTAAATATGAGACTCGTGGAGCCTTACATGGGCAAAGGCAGAAATGTGACCATGGACAACTTCTTCACATCAATTCCCCTGGCAGACAAGTTGATTCCAATGAAGACTAGCCTGCTCAGAACAATGAACAGAGGCGGGAGCTGCCCCCCCTCTGCGCAAAACAACATACCAGCAATGCTGTACTCCACAACAGTGATGGAGAGTGGTAAGGCAACACTCACAGTGTACAAATGTTAAATAAGAGTGTTTGCATCCTCAGCAGCATGCATCCCACTGGATCTGGCATGTGAGCTTTGTGAGAACCACATGAACGCCAAGAAAGAAGCTGCAGGCCGCCAAGCACCACAGCTCCCACTCGGGACAAATAAGACACGATGTCAAGTCGGCAGGTGCACACAAAACAAGGCCCATGAAAAGTGTGCAGTGCAACCGATTTTGTTTGTGGGGCTCCATAGTCAGCTGTGTGCTGACTGGACCCGAAGCATAAAGAGAAGACGCAATTGATTAATGTGTAAAGGCATGGGTATATGGGCACAATACAGTGTCTGACCCAATCAACAAATTACTGTTTTAATATCTTGTCATTTAATATATTTCCATTAATATTTATTTATGCAATTGTAAAGGTACTTTCTTGAAGCACCTTTGGCAGCGATTACAGCCTTGAGTCTTCTTGGGTATGATGCTACAAGCTTGGCATACTGGTATTTGGGGAGATTCACCCATTCTTCTCTGCAGATCCTCTCAAGCTCGGTCAGGTTGGATGGGGAGCGTCGCTGCATAGCTATTTTCAGCTATATAAGGCTGTAACTATGGAAAAAGTCAGCAGGTTTGAATCCTTTCTGAATGCTGAAAGGCTAGGCGGTTCTATTGTTAAATAGCCAAATCCAGTAGTCACAGGCAGGAATCAGGACTAATAAAGCCAACGCAACTGCCTGTTTTACAAACAGTAGGCCTACCACATGAATGGGCATTCATACAATTTCATTGCAGGCTGACATTGTAGGTTATACCCCAGTGATCAATGACGTCTTATTTTATCCTGTCTGGACCGCCCCTCTTTTTAGTGTCGTCCAGACCGGTTGTAATTTTTGGGGGATGTAGTCTGGCCCGGCTTTGAACCAAATCATAAACACGTCTGATTGGTTCAGATTTTTTTCATTTATCTTACTGGGACTATTCTAGATTTGCGGGGGTATGGGAGGGCAGCAATTTTTGTTGCCTTGCATAGGGCCGCAGAACGGCCAGGACCAGGCTTGGCTGTTTCAAAATATTGCGATAAAGATATCTTGCATATGTCAATATTGCAATTAATTGTGCAGCCCTAATGTGATTTTGTCATTGTCATGGTTCATTCCCTTTAATAATTCAAGGAACCGTCTAGGCCGGACAATAAAAATAGAGCATTTTTCTTCAGACAAACAGATAAGCAGTAATATTGATTAGATAATAGATCTTATTAGTTATATAAAAACAAATATTTAAATATTTTCCGATTTTTATTTTCTTCTACATATTATGTCACACTTATGTTGTGGATGGCGTATTTGATCAACTAAGAACTTGTAATGTCTCTGTCTGCAGCTTCCTTGGCCGAGGTCTGCCATCTCAGATGATGGGAATGGGACGAGCATCGATGCCCCCTTGGGTACTGGGAGGGGGTCCACTGTGGCCCTGCTCTTCCCCCTGGCCCCATCCTGTCTTCGCTGATTCCCCTCTTCCCCACCCTAAGAAGCCCACATGGCTCCAGGTAGATGTCCAACTGAGGGAGAACTTAAAATGGAGGCCACCTGGTAAGTACCATCCATATGGTAACTAAATACCCGTATTGGTCAAACCATGTTCTGAAAACATATTGTTATGAAGTAAATTGTTATTGTTGCTATAAATGACGTTACTGTTGTTGAAGGCAATCAAATGATGAGGCAGAAATGTATTTGTATACAGTGAGCTCCAAAACTATTGGGACAGTAACCATTTTTGTTGTTGTTTTGGCTCTCTACTCCAGCACTTTGGACTTGAAATGTTCCAAAGACTATAAGGTAGGCTTGGGCGGTATCCAGATTTCTATATTGTCATAGCGTCCTTCTCTTATCCCGGAATTTACAGTATTAACAGCATAGCAGACAAGGGGGAGCTAAAAGTGCAAGAAAAGCCTCTATTACAAGAATGCTATTACCAGAATGCAAACAAAATTAGCACAAACTAATAGCTCAATTCTAATGAGTGAAAACGAACAAACTAATTGCAAAGACAGGCAAATCCAGCTCATAAAGTTATACAAGCATAGCTAGTAGCTACCGACTGTCATTTTTGGTGATTGGACACTTACAATCGAAAGTGAACAAGAGAAATTGTGCAAATAAAGGTGTGATGCATACATTTTCTGAAGGAAGAGCAGCATGTGTACATGGAGCAAAGTGGAGAAGAACTGAAGAGAAGAAAACGCTAGTAGGAAGCACAGGGGAAAAATGGCAGCTGTACAGATAACTCAACCAGAGCTCTTTGACTTCTGGCAGAAAGCCGTTATAAAATACCGTAAATTCCGGACTATAAGCCACAACTTTTTTCCCAGGCTTTGAACCTCGCGGCTTAAACAATGACGCGGCTAATATATGGATTTTTCGTGCTTTCAATTTTTTTTTCTAAAAAAAAACACATTCTGTGACGTGCTCAGTTTTTTGGCAGCATGAAGCTTTCATTAGACCAATGAAATTGCCGAACGGGTTAAGGTCAAACAACTTTTTTGTTTCCTGTTTAGATTAAATCAAGCGCTCTGAAACTTCGCATCATTCTGATTACGGTAGTCATTTTGTCACCCTCATGGCAAAGACACGGAGAAATGCATATGATGCAGCTTTCAAGTTGAAGGTGATTGATCTGGCTGTTGGAAAAGGAAATAGAGCTGCTGCACGGGAGCTTGGTCTTAATGAGTCGATGATAAGACGTTGGAAACAGCAGCATGAGGAATTGACTCAGTGCAAAAAGACAACTAAAGCTTACTGCTAATTTTAAATGTTTTGTTACAAGCCGTGTTTCGTTAAAGCCTATTTATTTTTGTTACAAGCCGTGTTTCGTTAAAGCCTGTGTAAAGTTCATTTGTTTCAATGAACCGGTAGGCACCTGCGGCTTATAGACATGTGCGGCTTATTTATGTTCAAAATTATAAAACATTTTTAAATCCAGTGGGTGCGGCTTATATTCAGGTGCGCTTAATAGTCCGGAAATGACGGTATGTTATAGCAAACATTTAGTAATGAATTGCATACAAGTGTAACTTCATCACCTCATGTACGCTGCACAACAGAGACTCACAAATATCAGATCCCCAAAAGATGCTAACCTCGCACCATTACAATGACAGGGGAGGTTAGCATTTTTGAGGTTTATGACATTTATGAGTCTAACTTTCTCCCTCATCATTATTCACGATTCATTCAGGATTATCTGTAATCATGGTAGCATCCACATTAATGTATAAGTGTTTAGAAACATTATATTCTTATTTACAATAGAAGTGACTCCAAAATGACACTACATTATTTACCATTCATTTCTACGGGGCACAAATAATCTAAAACACAACCAAAACAAACAGCAAATGCATCCAACAAATGTTTGGTCACAAACTTGATGTAGTCATTCCGTGCTATAAATATGGGACCAAATACTTTACTTTTTACTATAATATACCTAAGTGAATTTGTCCCAATACTTTTGGTCCCCTAAAATGGGGGGACTATGTACAAAAAGTCCTGTAATTTCTAAAACGGTTCACCCGATATGGATGAAAATACCCTCAAATCTAAAGTGCTGGAGTACAAAGCCAAAACAACAAAAAATGTGTCACTGTCCCAATTACTGTTGGAGCTCATTATATTATGAATTGTGTGTTTTATGACTGTTAGGCCTAGTCATTGAACGGTTATTTTCTCTCCTTTTTCAGTAAACCATTCCAAAAGATTGGTACCAAAGGAATAACATTGCACATAGGCTCAAACCATATCTGGCTGCAGGAACGAGGTAGTATATCAGTACCATGTCACTTTCACGTAAGTACATGTATTAGGGAAAAAAAGAGCAACATTCCTGTGAAAAATATCTGCTGTAGAAATAACATTTGCCCTGTTGAGTATTTGAAAACGTTTTTTTGGGACTACATGAGTCATGACTTCACTCAGATAAGCACCTCGTTCCATAGAAGCATTTCAGTAGTGCCAGCACATCTAAATTTAACTTATTATTCCATTTGTCCCACCTTTCAGTCCCAAAGCTGAGTCGATGGGAATGCGATTTGTCATAAAGGACCATCGCCCCACCAAGGGAGATGTTGCTTTTGACGCCTCAATTCTCTACCTCCATGTGAAGATGGAAGAGGTAGTTCACTTTTCCCTGATGTCTCTGAAGTGCATCAGGGAAATAATTGCAAAAGACAAATAATTCCAAATAATTGGCTTAAACTTAGTAATACACTCAATGGGAACTGCTGCTTAAGGAGGAGGTTGACATCAAGGTTCAGATGACTAAGATCCTGCCACCCCATTCTGACCTGTGCATCCCCTTTTTACAACGTGGTATTGAGGAGGTAACAGGGCCGTATTCATAACTGCAAAATGCAGCCTTCATTAGGGCACATCATAGCAAAACATTTTACAACAGAAAACAATGGTTCTTATTGGACAAGTTCAGGTAGTCCCTCCCTGTTTACAGTATGTTGTCTTCCATTTGGTCTCTAATAAATACACCACAGTGCTGCAATATGAGCCGCTAATGGTCCACCACTAATTGATCTTTTTTACATTTTGAGAAATTGGGGGGGGGGGGGGGGGGGTTTAAAGGCCTGTGGTCTACCTATGAGAGACTTTCTCTAAGTCGTCTGCTAAATGACGTAAATGGAAAATGTAAATGGAAAACCTGCCGTAAGTGCAGCCATGTTGTCTGAATCTCCCCTTGTTCTCTACATGGAGTCATCTATTGTGCTCGTTTGATAGCTTCAAGTGTAACAGTGTAGGTTCCGTCCCTCTCTTCGCCCCAACCTGGGCTCGAACCAGGGACCCTTGCACACATCAACAACTGACACCCACGAAGCATCGTTACCCATCACGCCACAAAAGCCGCGGCCCTTGCAACGCAAGGGGAACAACCACTTCAGGTCTCAGAGCGAGTGACGTCACTGATTGAAACGCTATTAGCGCGCACCACCGCTAACTAACTAGCCATTTCACATCGGTTACACAAGCAAAAACAATTCCTTTCTAGAGAGGCCTCAAATGGTTTACACACGAGGCCAGACTTTTTAAAACGGTCAATTTCCCCCTAAATCCTAAAAAGCTTTTTTACTGAAGTAGCTAATTTTACAAATCTAATATATATAACCCCCCCAAAAAAAGCCTGGCTGGCTACACCAAATGTTCAATTTGTCTGGTTAGACGAGACATTAGTGTTCTCTCCCTGTGTGTTGTCAAGGTTAATGAGGATCCTGGGACTGAAGCATGTGGGGCGGAATCATTACGTTCCAAAAAGCGCGGTCATACTTGTGAACATCGGGAAGGAATTCAAATTGTCCACAGACTGAGAAATTATACTCCAACTGAAATCTCTAGGATAATAGCAGCTGACTCAAGCCACTTGGTTTCCATCTTCATATTCTAGGCTGCAGGTGTGGCCAGGTTACTCAATGTGCAGAAAGCACACTGACGGAAGCCTGTACCTCCATGTGGATGTGTCCCACAAAGTGCTGTGATACGACTCCCTCCTTGACTGCATGTGAGTTCAACCTAACCACTTAGAAGAATGGTTACATTATGTCACTGACTAACTTGTCTAATACTCTAAAATATGCATGATAAATCTGTTCTCTTGACAGATATTTTAAGGTGTACACTGAGTGTACAAAACATGAAGGACACCTGCTCTTTCCATGACAGAATGACTAGGTGAATCCTGGTGAAAACTATGATCCCTTATTGATGTCACCTGTTAAATCCACTTCAATCAGTGTAGATGAAGGGGAGGAGACGGGTTAAAGAAGGATGTTTAAGCCTTGAGACAATTGAGCAATGGATTGTGCACTTGTCCCATTCAGAGGGTGAATCGGAAAGATTTAAGTGCCTTGGAACGTGGTATGGTAGTAGGTGCCAGGCGCACCGGTTTGTGCCAAGAACTGCAATGCTGCTGTGCTTTTCCACACTCAACAGTTTTCCATGTGTATCAAGAATGGTCCACGACCCAAAGGACATCCAGCCAACTTGACACAACTGTGGGGTGCAAGTCAATATTAAGGCGTTCCTAATGTTTGGTATACTCAGTGTAGATACACATGGTGTGTATACCCACATGGTGCGCCGTCTACTGTAGTTCATACCAATTTAAAACACTTTTTTTGCCATAGAGGTATTTACAAATAGCATTTTCACTGATACACTCATATTTCAACAAATATCGACAAGCTCTCACAGAAAGTGCATCAGCCTGCTCATAGAGATTTGGACACCGAGTATGCCTCAACCACTTCAGAACAACCTCAGGGACTTGTGAGACTGAGGGGTTGTCTAGTCTTGGTCACTAAAGGGATATATGCTGGGAAACAAATGGGCTGACTTGCAGGGCCCAGAGTGGTAACCTTTGTCCTTTTGACCCCTCTGCATCCCAAGAAAGTGATCTACCAAAAAAGCAGGGAGAGCTTCCGGGATGAGTGCACCAAAGAGCTGATCGGCAGCATTGTCATCACCCGCTAAAACAACCACACCTACCGCATCCCTCAAAGATTCCTTCAACATGGCCGACTACAGGTAAGGCCGGGTCTGAAGTTGCCCATTCATTCAATCTCAAGCTGGCAACTAATCTATGTTTTTGAACAGAGCCGTGTGTGTTATTCAAGTGCATTTCCTATGTGTGTATTATAACTTTTTTCCTGTAATATGAACAGCAAAAACTACTGCATCACCATAAAAGATATGGCCCAACCCATGCTTATCCATCGGCCCAAAAAGAGGTCCAAGCAAGGGGGAAAGATAAAAACATTCCGCAGGACTCGTTTGCTGAAGCTAACACACCCAACAACCCTGAAACGGAATACTATCCCTGAAACAGAAGGCCAATTTATGGGGCAAGTCAGTATTGGGATTAATTGCAAGATACTCTGTTTTCATAGCTCTTTATGATGTTCTACTATCACACATGCTTTATAAATAGTCGTTCTGAGTTTCTATTGATGAGTTGGAGACATTCTTCTCCATAGAGATACAATACGTTCTATTTAATTTTGTGTTTTTATCTTACAGCAAGTCATAACCGGCATGATCCTGCTTCTGCCTGAGCTCTCCTTCATGACTGGAATTCCTGACAAAATGTGAACGGACTTCCAAGCCATGATGGTAAAATCATTGTGTCAGCAATGCATTCTCTTCCCTGGGGGGTTTTCTGTGACATTTACATTCTGTGACATCCACAGTCCACGAAGGCAGCACAGTGATTTTGATAACGCAGCATTTGATAACACATTAGCTGGTTACTATTGTTTTCTTTCAAATGCTGTGCTTGCTTGAGTTTTCCTGCCTCAATTAAATAAATTGAATAATCCCAAAATTCTACACCATAAACCTAGCTGGCAATCCAGACAGGCTGAATGTAGTGCTCCAAGTATTGGGGGTGGGGAAACAAAAAATACTATTTGAACCCAGACACGTCAGAGATTAAATGGGAAGGGCAAAGTTAGAGTAATTATATTGTTATAGAATGAAAGTAACGGTTTTACCGTCCCAGGACCTGACAATGCACATCAATGTGAGTGAGTAGTGAGCAGCACACCCACTCCCTGAAGCAGCTCCTGAAGAACACCAACCCAGAGCCCAGACGGAGTTGGCACGCTGGGGGCTGGAGATCAGCCAAGACATCCTGGTGGTGAGGATACACACGGCACAATTAAACAATCAACATTTGACGGAAATGTGTTGTGTAGCTGAAGTCGCACATAAAATTAAGTCTATCTGGTAGTGAGGCTCCACATAGCTCATTAGACATGCTCACTCACACATTACTCTTAAAAAAATGGTTGGATGCTGGATCGTCGTTCGTGAAATCCATCAAGTTAAATGGACAGCAATAGGTCAGTCGTGTGTTAAATTAAATGCACAATTAATTAGAGCCCGACTGATATTATCTGCAGATGTTAGCCTTTCACAGAAACATTTGTATCAGTCTTTATTCCACCATTTAAAGCACCGTTATTGTATACATAGAATTAACAAATACGTGTGCTCATTTGCAGTTATTTTTAGAAAGTTTCAATGGTTGCCAGGAGAGGGCGCTCTGAGCTGCTCATTGAACATCATTCAGCCTGTAAGTCACGTGAGAATCCGTGAGTGTCCATGGTGGTTTGACGCTGAGTAGTTTTCCAGCGACAGTGTATTTGAATAAGTAAATATTTCACCACGCAAGCAGCCCTGTCCTCATCACATGCTCACTTGGTTAACGCTAGCTAACCAGCAATGTAATTAAGCTCTATCTAGCCAGAAAGGTAGTTAGCCTAGCTAAAAAGCTATCTGTGCTACATATGTGCAAACACTGGACTGGCGCCAAAGTCAACACTGACACATCATTCATACAAACATAACAGTGTTACTGTCTAGGCCTATTATGTTAGTGGGCTTAGTTAGATCTGCGCTAACTATCATTCTGACCACGCGCTTCATTCATAAGTTTGCTAGCTACCTAAATTACAATGTGACTAAAACCAGTGACAAACATTTCCTGCATTAAAGTTCAGTCATCAGCGCGTGCCATTTGCAGTTGAAATATATAGCCAATAGATTTAATTGAATATGTGTAATTTCCATTAGTTTCAGTAAAAAAAACATTTTTATAATGAAGAGCTAGCATGTGCTTGTAATAACAGACAACATGTGATAACAAGCCAGAGATGGGAGAAACGAGGAGATAGGAATCCCATTGGACAATGAATGAAGGAACGCCTTACGCAGCAGACTGTCGGCCAATCGTGTTCATGTTGTCATGTTGAGTCACGCGGTTGCTAAGCTTATCGTCAAGCAATCCCTCAAAATCAGGGTATGAGTCGAGAAACCAGCCTATTTTCCATGAAAGTACGTAATGTAACAATTTCAAAGCTATGTGATATTACAGAGAACAAGTTAATTGTCTCAAATCTCTGAATATATTTGCGTTTTACTTGTTGACGAAATTCATGCGAATGTTGTTTTTTTGAGCTAGCGCACAATTAACTCCCATACATTCCTTGAAGGACAGCATTTCTTGTCCTAGAATCGCCCAGAATGCACCACGCGGTCCATTGACGACGCATGGGAACATACACAATGGGAACGATTCCAATAGAGTTTACAATCTCCTCAAAATTATCTCTAAACAAGCTCTCATTGCACGGTTGTCATCAATTGTTTCATTACATGACATTTGACTGTTGTAAAGCAATGTAGTGTACAGGCTGAGGGTGTTAAACGCTCTACAACAAAGCTTTCTTAGTGTACAACAAGCTTTCTCTGCTCTTAACCTTGAACACCTCCAAAACAAAGGTCATATGCTTTGGTAAGAAGAATGCCCCTCTCCCCACAGGTGTGATTACTACCACTGAGGGTTTAGAGCTTGAAGTAGTCACCTCATACAAGTACTTGGGAGTATGTCCTTCTCAGCACATATCAAAGCTGCAGGCTAAAGTTAAATCTAGACTTGGTTAAATCTAGACTTGGTTTCCTCTATCGTAATCGCTCCTCTTTCACCCCAGCTGCCAAACTAACACTGATTCAGATGACCATCCTACCCATGCTAGATTACGGAGAAGTAATTTATAGATCAGCGGGTAAGGGTGCTCTCGAGCGGCTAGATGTTCTTTACCATTCGGCCATCACTGCACTCTATACTCCCCTGTAAATTGGTCATCTCTGTATACCCGTCGCAAGACCCACTGGTTGATGCTTATTTATAGAAACCTCTTAGGCCTCAGTCCTCCTTATCTAAGATATCTACTGCAGCCCTCATCCTCCACATACAACACCCGTTCTGCCAGTCACATTCTGTTAAAGGTCTCCAAAGCACACACATCCCTGACAGTTGTGGCTGCTTCGCGTGATGTATTGTTGTCTCTACCTTCTTGCCCTTTGTGATGTTGTCTGTGCCCAATAATGTTTTGACCATGTTTTGTGCTGCGACCATGTTGTCATGTGTTGCTGCCATGCTATGTTGTTGTCTTAGGCCTCTCGTTATGTAGTGTTGTCTCTCTTGTCGTGATGTGTGTTTTAATAAAAAGTGCCGTTTCAGATTTACTTTGAGACTAAGTTTAATTCATTCAGCCCTTGTTTATTAGTGTGCTTGTAGTGCTTCAGCACAAACACTTCTGCATTCTTATCTACTGCCATAGACAAATCTGTAAGTTCTACCTAAGAAGGTATTTTTTTATTTATAGAGGATATAGTTGCTTTTTGGTGGTGATCATGTAAACCACAAATAAAATGTTCTTAAATTGTAATATTTAGTTAAGAAATCATAATTTGGAGTATCAGTTAATCCTTTGAGGCACAATGTGAAAAGAAAAGGTATGATTTTTAATTCCACCTCTAAAAAGCATATTGGTAATAGGTGACTGTTGCCTCCCTAATATCGCTCATCGGACCCAAAAATCCATATCGGTCGGGCTCTACAATCGCTATGTTTAGGTTTATTAGGCTCGTCCTGTGTGCAGAAAGCCTACCAACACAGCTCCCAGGGGCCACGTTGAAGCTGAGTTTAGCTTTAGAAAAATAACTTGGAACAAACGGCTTTTCCTTCAAAGTTTAACCACAAGAGGATGTCATAAATTGGATCAAAGCTGCTTTTAAAAGTTGAGTAATAAAATACATTCCCAAGAGTAAATCTCAGTTGATAAACATTTGCCAGTGACCTGCTGGCAGCTCGTAATGGGTTAGAATAGTTCAAGTCTTCTAAAATTCCTGCCGAGTTAAATGGACTCAAGAGTAAAGAATATTTAACGTGCTCTTACTACTTTGATTGAGGTCAGAGTATGTATCCACTACTCTCCAGTTTTACAAGCACTTGTAAAAGGACTTTTTTTCCCCCACCCCCCCTTCAGATGTTTCATGCATACAGGCTCACATACCTTTCTTTGTGTAACTATAAAAAGTACTATGAACTATTCTGTTGGTTCATCTAGATTACAGGAAGAATTATTCCCCTGGAGACCGTCTGTCTGCTTGTCAGCATCCTTTGTCACCGGAGCTGATGTCAGCTGGTCCAGGGAGGTTGTCAGGGATGCTTCAATCAGCTGTGTGAGTCAAAGGGTCAAGTACAGCCCACTGATGTCAGGGGAATGACTAGCTTACTATAGCTTTATACTATAGCTTGGGCAACATTATGATTGCATCCTTTAGCGACGATAATTGACAGCCATCATTGATCGTGATGCCACCAACGATGGTCATAGCCTACATTTTCAGTAAATATGTGTCAGCAGGGTTTTTGTTTGGCCTATTACCTGGAGATAAGTTTCATTTCAATAATAACATTTTAATTTCTCAATCATAAAAATCTGAGTTAAAATGATCATCTTAAAGTTAAATGTCCACTAATGTGAGATCACCTGCCTCTGCCATATGGACACATTGATACACTGTGATCCATTGGTGGCTAAAGAAATGGACGCATGGAACTCATGGCCTATTTAAGCAATAATGCACGAGGGGGTGTGGTGTATGGCCAATATACCACGGCTAAGAGCTGTTCTTATGCACAACGCATTGCGGAGTGCCTGGACACAATCCTTAGCTGTGGTATATTGGCCATATACCACAAGCCCCAGAGGTGCCTTATTGCTATTATAAACTGGTTACCAACGTAATTAGAGCAGTAAAAAAAAAGTAATACCCGTAGTATATGGTGTGATATACCACAGCTGTCAGCCAATCAGCTTTCAGGGCTCGAACCACCCAGTTTATAAAAGGCCAATCACTTCCATTGCTCTTTCACACCTACGATTGGTGATTATTGGAAAGGTTTTTCAAATAGCTAACTATGAGGAACTATAGTTTTACTTTATTATTCACAATGGATGTAAAAACACTTTCCTACATTTTCGCGCAGCAGGCCAGGTACTTCTATGCGTGCTCAGGCGTGCGCGCTCCCTCAACATTATCAGGACATAGAAACCAGACACATGCTCATTGTTTACATGGAGCACTCCAAACAAAAGACAAGGAAGAAATTGACAAATCTTATAAATGATGGTTATGAAAAGAACCAAAACGTGTTTCTCCCAAGTGTATGTAATCGATGTGAAATGGCTAGTTAGCGGTGGTGCGCGCTAATAGCGGTTCAATCAGTGACGTCACTCGCTCTGAGACTTGAAGTAGGGTTTCCCCTTGCGTTGCAAGGGCCGCGGCTTTTGTGGCGCGATGGGTAGCGATGCTTCGTGGGGTGTCAGTTGTTGATGTGTGCAAGGGTCCCTGGTTCGAGCCCAGGTTGGGGCGAAGAAAGGGACGGAACCTACACTGTTACATGTAGCAGGTTGTGAACTCTGCAAACAACGTTTACAATCCGAGAATGAGAACGGTAAATTATGAATTAATACATGCATTAACATAAATCTACGTAACCAAATTACATGGGATTTATGGTACATTTATTACTGGTGGCATACAGTATGTAATGGGGAATTGATTTTTTTTTAAATGAAAGGGCAAACAATTAACTTAATGAAACAATGAATGCGCAAGAATTTGAGCGATAGCTGAGCAATTCTGGAGAGAGACTCGCCTATATCTTCACCACACACCCCTCCCCTTGTCTCAACATTTTAGATTATACTCGAGATGCATTATCTTCACATTTTAGATGCTTTTCACTGACAGCCGCAACTCAACAATCAGCTAGGCTTATTGCCACAAATTGCGGGCTTCCCAAATAGGCATAGGCCTACAAGCTTGTGATTTGAAACAATCCACAGCTATTTTTTTTAAAGAAGCTAATGATCCTCGATTCCTTTGTGGCTAAGTAATGCTTTCTTGAAGTATTTTATTTCGGTATAGACGGGAGTAGTTATATAATTTTGGCATATGGTTGTTTTCTCATTTACTAACCTATTGAACCCACCACTGCCATTTCTCTCCTGTTCTATTGGTTTTCATATCAACTTTCTTTCGTTGTCCAGAAGCCAAAGGCACAATCCATATTAGCAACACATCCTAGTTGTTGCATCTTTAGATTCCCCCTCTTCCTACATTTCTAACAGAGGTTCTACATGTGACAGATTTTCATCTCTATCAGGTGCGCTGTTTAGAATGGTGTTTTTCCACAAATTGCATTTTGGCAAATGTTTGAAAATTATGTTTTATTGGATGTTTTATTACATGAGTTTCATGTTCTGTTAAGAAGCATTACCATAATTGAAATGTAATTGTCTGTCATTCTGAGCACCCTGGGTTGACACCCTAATGTGTAATGCACCCAATACATATGGGTCCTGTAAATTCCAATATGGATGATTTGAATGTAGGCTCCATTTTTCACATTTAAATAAAGAGCAATTAGGAACCATTGGTGTTGTATAGCACACTGTATTACTTATACAACTAATACAAGGACAGGACATGAGACAGGACGTGGGCATTGATTAATGCGTTTCACAGGAAGAACTTTCAAAGTAGGTAAACAAGGGGGAGTTACAGGTGCCCTAAAGGGACAAAAGAATATCAATACACAACAATTGGGTCTAGTTATTGTTGTCTTAGGCCTACCTAAAGGTTTATGGCAAGAAAAAACAGCATGTTCACCTTTTCTGGTTTAAGAAGTCTTTGGAGTAGAGTGACAATATTGCTTGCTTTACTGAAAACATGTTCAGACTGAGTGCTTGTTGCACAGATATACAGGTCTTTTTTGGGCGACGTTGGCCTTGACTGGAAAGCGCCAATTTCTGCTCCACATTGCCAGTAGGTTATAGTCTCCTCCGATGGCATCTTCATTGAGGTAGGCTGTGAGCTCTGCGCTGGACCGCTGTTGTGTACTCTGTGTTAGTTTCCTTTACCAAGAAAAAAATAACTAGGCCTAACTGTTTTATTATTAACAGGGACTTAATGAGATTGTTACCAAAGCCATAACCAATTTAAATAAGATTTACATATAGCCTAGACTAAGCACCAAATCATAAACAATGTGTGGAACTACAGTCCTCTATAGTGTCCTTCCTGTGACTCGTCTGCCTACATGCCCAACCCTAGTCTGTACTGCAGTCTGTTTTGGGGTTGATTACGGATATTTATGCCCTATGCAGCCACTTAAAAAAAAATATTGAAGAAAAATAAACTGAAATCAGCCTGGCTTTGGACAAAAATAGTCCATTACATAGGGAATGTCATTTCAGATTCACCCTTTCTCTTTACTGACTGCTCTATTCTCCTCTGGCCTGTAATGTTTGTCTATCAGATCCCCATGAACTGCTGGGCCATATTCTACCTGCTTTGCTAAGCAGGCAGAGGAGCTAGTGTCCGGATTTGGGATGGTGGCCGGGCCAATGGGCCTGAGGCTGGACCAGCCCATCCGCGTGGAGCTGAAGGACGACCGCATTGAGACCTATGTCAAGAGCATCCATTCCCAGCTCACCAGTGAGGCAGGACATGTCACTATCGCCTCTAAACACATTTGAATTTTTTTTTGTAAAAAAAAAAGTTCAGCCCAAAGTGCAGTTGGTGGTGTGCATCATGACAGGCAACAGAGACGACTGCGCCATCAAGAAGCTCGACTGCGCCATCAAGAAGCTCGACTGCGCCATCAAGAAGCTCGACTGCGCCATCAAGAAGCTCGACTGCGCCATCAAGAAGCTCGACTGCGCCATCAAGAAGCTCTACTGCGCCATCAAGAAGCTCTACTGCGCCATCAAGAAGCTCTACTGCATCCAGAGTCCAGTCCCCTCTCAGGTTGATACGGCCACATCTCCAGACTATTCATCTTCATTTAGTCAGGATAGTCTACTCGGCAACACACAACATACAATAAGCAAAAGTAAATAACAGGATGGGTGCCAGCACTATTTTGCTTAGCTTTCACCTCAGGTCCTATCAGAATACTGAAGGGTTCAGGGGAAAAGGCAAGGAACCATAATTTAGGAACCAGATGTTCACAAAATGTCCAGGTTTTCATGAGCACACAAAAAGGTTTCAATTGCTTGTTTAGCCTAACGCAAATGTTAATCTAAAATACATTTAAAAGTTGAATTAAAAAATAAATGTTAATCTCTTTTGCTTTGTAGGCCATCAACATCCGGGCCATCTCCCAGCCCCAAAAGCTGAGAAGCGATGCCCAGAAAATCCTGCTACAGATGAACTGCAAACTGGGGGAGAACTGTGGACTGTGAACATCCCTCTGTTAGGCATTATATTCTTTACTGGTAAAGTAGGACTCCCGAGTGGTGCAGCCGTCTAAGGCACTGCATCTCAGTGCAAGAGGCGTCACTACAGTCCCTGTTTCGATTCCAGGCTGTATCACAACCGGCCGTGATTAGGAGTCACATAGGACGGCGCACAATTGGCCCAGCGTCGTCCAGGTTTGGCTGGGGTAGGCCGTCATTGTTGGGGATAGGGGGCAGTATTTGCACGGCTGGATAAAAAAACGTACCCGATTTAAACTGTTTACTACTCTTGCCCAGAAACGAGAATATGCATAGAATTAGTAGATTTGGATAGAAAACACTCTAATGTTTCTAAAACTGTTTGAATGGTGTCTGTGAGTATAACATAACTCATATGGCAGTCAAAACCCTGAGACAAATCCTAACAGGAAGTGGAAATCTGATGTGTGGAATCACTTCAAGCCTTTGCCATTGAAACACAGTGAGTTAGGATTCATTTTTCACTTCCCAAGGCTTCCACTAGATGTCAACAGTCTTTACAAAGTGGTTTGAGTGTTCTCCTGTAAAAACTGACCGAACGGGAAGGCTGTAAACTAGGTCACAGGCGGATGGCCATGTCTACTATGACGCGCATGCGTGTGGGGACCCTTTCTTTCCGAAACGTTTTATAAGACAATGCAATCGTCCGCCTTGAATATTATTGAAGTTCTGTTTGAAAAAGGCCCTAAAGACTTATGCTATACAACGTTTGACATGTTTGAACGAACGTAAATATATATTTTTTGCTCTTTCGTGGCGACAAGTCCTGCGCGCTTCGGTACATTTTGAGTAGCCTACAGAACGCGCTAACAAGAAGGAGCTATTGGGACATAAATTATTAACTTTTTCGAACAAAACTACATTTGTTGTGGACCTGGGATTCCTGGAAGTGCCTTCTGATGAAGATAATCAAAGGTAAGTGAATATTTACAATAGTATATTTGATTTTAGATGGTTCCAAGATGGCGCTAACCTGTATCGCCTAGCCTATTTGTCTGAGCATAGCACCTCGTTTATTGCAAAGTGTGATTTCCCAGTAAAGTTATTTTGAAATCTGGCAATGCGGTTGCATTCACGAGATGTTAATCTATAATTCTTTGAATGACAATATTATAATTTACCAATGTTTTTCGAATAGTAATTTTGTAAATTGTAGCGCTGATTCACCGGCAGCATTTGAGGGAAAATATTTTCTGAATTTCACCGCCACTGTAAAATGCTGTTTTTGGATATAAATATGAACTTGATAGACAATACATGCATTTTTTGTTCTAACATAATGTCCTAGGAGTGTCATCTGATGAAGATTGTCAAAGGTTAGTGCATCATTTTAGCTGGTTTTCTGCTTTTGGTGACGCCTGTCTTTGCATTGAAAATAGCTGTGTGTAATGTTTTGTCAATGTACTGTCCTAACATAATCTAACTTTATGCTTTCGCCGTAAAGCCTTTTTGAAATCGGACAACGTGGTTAGATTAAGGAGATGTTTATCTTTCAAAGGGTGTAAGATTGAGAAATTTAAATTATTCGATTTATTCTGTTTTGAATTTCGCGCGTTGTATCTTGTCAAGCAATCCCCGAAGGGGTATACCCAACGGGCCGTCATTGTAAATAATTATTTGTTCTTAACTGATTTGCCTAGTTAAATAAAGGGCTGATGTTGACTGTTTCAAGTTTGGGTGTAGATATGTATTGTGTCCACCAGATGGATGTTTTGTTTTGTACACTTTGTACAAAATAATAAAACGCAGAACTACAGGATGTTTCTTAACATAACTCTTTATTAACTAGCTACAACTACATGTTAGCCTATCTCCAACCACGATCAACTGCCCATGACCTAACCGTCTGGGTGGTCTTAACCAATCACCGCACAGTATGATACGGCGGTAAAATGCATCCAATTATAATTCAGTATGTATTCACATATGAATATTACAATGGAGACAGTGGGTTGATGAATCCAGAGAGACATGAAAGTCAGAATTAAAGCTTTGTATAACATAAAGAAGGGATATCTAGTTAGTTGCACAACTGAATGCATTCAACCAAAATGTTTCTTCCGCACAAATCCCTTACTTTGTAGTGGACAACAAACATTTACCCATAGTGACATGCGAATGGGATGATATAAAACAAGTAGAGTGTAATTTTGCTGTATTCAATTTTCAGTATGCAGTCTGAATATGTAAGGGGATTTGTTTTGTTATTTTTGTGAAGTCAGCTATTTTAAAATGTGCCTGCCACTTAACAGTTCTGGTGAAGGTGGGGCGCCTCATGTTACCCTTTGGGAGGCTGGAGCAGAGGAGTGATGTGACCAGGATGACGCTGCCATAAGGCAGCAAGCTTCAGGTTGCAGTCAGAGCACACTGTTTTGACACAGTCGTGACTGGAAGCAGAAGACTGGGGCTCTGATTTGAATAATTTAGCCTGAAGTTAAATGACGGTTGACAATAGCATTATGGATGAGCAGGAGAGGTTTGCTGGCCACAAACATGATGACCGTTAGTTGCCTGATGGCTATTGTCTTTTGTTGTTGTTGTTGTTATAGTGTAGTATTGTTAACGTCCATCTTTGCTCTACGTTTAAATAGATTAAGGAGATGTTTATCTTTTAAATTGTGTAAAATAGTTGATTGTTTGAGAAATTGAAATTATTAGATTTTTGATGTTTTGAATTTCCAGCCTTGTTAGCAATCCCGACTCGGGGTTCATTGCTAACCTGTAGCCCCAACAGGTTAAAGGTACATTTGCGAGCCAATGCAAACTAGTGTTACCCATAAACTTCCAGTCATTGCGTTATCTAGAAGCATGCTAGTCCCGAAGTATCCCTTTAATGTAGAATCCCTTTAATCCAGACATTAATATGCTTTAGAATGACACTTGATTTTGGTGGGCGATACAGGGTTACCCGGGAGAAGAGGGATTTATTATTGGGATGGAACATTTGTAAAATACTGGGAAATTATTCAACCCTAGTCCAAATAGGGCTATTGACTTATATGTTACTCCAATATGTGGCTGTATCTTTTAAGGGGTGCGTTGTTTTTATACCTGTTCAGGCGGGCGACAAAGCCCATTACTGATCTGTTCTTCTTGCTGGAGTTGTGATGCACGTCCACGGCAATCAGATGTTTCTGTATCGTATCAAATCACGAACCCACAAATGCTGATGCTCCAGATACTCAACTAGTCTAAAGAAGGCCAGTTTATTGCTTCTTTAATTAGAACAACAGTTTTCAGCTGTGCTAACATAATTGCAAAAGGGTTTTCAATTGATCAATTAGCCTTTTAAAATGATTAACTTGGATTAGCTAACACAACGTGCCATTGGAACACAGGAGGGATGGTTACTGATAATGGTATTCTGTACGCCGATGTAGATATTCCATAATTTAAAAAATAAAATAAAATCAGCCTTTTCCAGCTACAATAGTCATTTACAACATTAACAATGTCTACACTGTATTTCTGATCTATTTCAATGGACAAAGAATTTGCTTTTCTTTCAAAAATGGCATTTCTAAGTGACCCCAAACGTTTGAACGGTAGTGTGAGTTATTTATGTGCAATTCTACACATTTTGGCATGGTGCGTAGAGAAAATGTTGCTGTTTTAAAGCAAGTTTGCTGCATTCTCACATTTTGCCATAGGGTGGAGTGAAATTATCAGTTTTATAGCAAAGTATCCTGCAATTCTATACATTTTGCCAAAGGGTGGAGATAAATGTTTGCCGTTTTTAATGATATCTAATGATCAATGGGGGGGCCCAAGGTCGGTACTTTGACCATGATTACAACAAGTTTCTATAGCTGGCAGCTTTGGCTAACCAAATCTAAAAAATATTAGCTGACATGAGCAACTGTCAATGACTGACATAACAGAAACTGCTGATGTACTACCACATTTCGAAATTGCACCTTGTGTATTCTACGATTCTTACTCAACAGTAGGTTCAGTTTTTGGAAATGTAATTTGATCCGCGGGCCTAAAAGAGGGCCACATTTCCCATCCGTGCTGTACTTTATATTGTATGGAATTATGCACCTCATTCAAACCATGAAGCTGGGAGAGAACACGCAATGCTGGTGTAGGCTATGCGGCCTACAAAGTTACAATTATAGGCTAGCGAACTATATTTTGGGCCTGGTTTACATATTTAGACTTAGTAGCCTGACACATGACCTTTTTGATAATATTTCCTGTGTTCGACGTGTGTATTGTAGCCTCATTCCTTCCTCGCTTTCAACAGTTAAATTAAATACGTTTTGTCCTTATCTTCATTGTAATGACATGCTAGAATAATATAGGACTAGAGTAATCTCTTCACGAAGATTGAATGGTTATGGTCTGAATAAATAACTGCTATCACCATTGCACACTCATTTTTCAAATCATTAAGATTATTTTGGCTGCTGTATTTAACAATCCACCAACAAGAGCAAGCTTGCATCCCTCTTCGTATAGTCTTAGTATAATAAATGCAAAAAAAGTTATTCTAATCTAGCTTTTCCTGGGACGCCACAACAGCTAAAAGCAGAGGCCAGGGGAGAGCAGCTGCGTTTTGTGCAAGAGAACAATGCAGAGGCTATAAGTTAGAAGCTTATGCATATTATCCCGTCATTCATTAGCTAAATATAAAGGCTAATACTGCATTGAATGTATTACCTGAAAGAGGTAGGCTAGGACATTATGTACACCCAGTGGCCAGTTTATTAGGTTCGCAAAAATGGTTAGCTCCAACAGACTGAGTCATGTGGCTGTGGCTTGCTGTACAGTATAAAGCAGGCATCCAGCTACTGTTTGATGGAACATTAGAATGGGCTCAAAAAGAGTGACCTAAGTGACTGAGTGTGGTATGATTGTTGGTGGGAGGCATGCCAATTCCAGTATCTCAAACGGCTGGCTTCCTGAGCATTTCACGCACAACGTCTAGGGTTTACCGAGAATCCCGGTTCCTGTTGCGTCATGCTGAAAGCAGAGTTAGGGTTTGGCGTAAGCAGCATGAGTCCATGGCCCCATTCTGTCTGGTGGCAATGGAACAGGCTGGTGGTGGTGTAATGGTGTGGGGAATATTTTCCTGGCACATGTTAGGTCCCTTGATACTAATTGAGCAATGTTTTCATGCCCTGAAGAAGTCAGGCTGTTCTCGAGGCAAAGGGGGCCTGACCCGGTGCTAGATTGGAGTACCTAATAAACTGGCCAGTGAATTAGATACAGTGCCTAACGAAAGTATTCTCACCAACTTTTTCCACACTTTGTTGTTACAGCCTGAATTTAAAATTGATTAAATTCAGATTTTTTTTTGTCACTGGCTTACACAAATGAAATTATTTTATAATTTCTTTTACAAATTAATAAAAAATAAAGCTGAAATGTATTCAACCACTTTATGGCAACAATAAGTATCTCTGTACCCCACACACAACATTATTTGTAAGGTCCCTCAGTCGAGCAGTGAATTTCAAACACCGATTCAACCACAACGACCATGGAGGTTTTCCAATGCTCGCAAAGAAGGGCGCCTATTGGTAGATGGGTCAAAATAAAAATATTAAACATTGAATATCCCTTTTAAGGTGAAGTTATTAATTACACTTTGGATGATGTATCAATACACCCAGTCATTACAAAGACGCAGGCGTCCTTCCTAACTCAGTTGCCGGAGAGGAAGGAAACCGCTCAGGGATTTCACCATATGGGCAACGGTTACAGAGATTAATGGCTGTGACAGGAGAAAACTGAGGCTGGATCAACATCATTGTAGTTACTCCACAATACTAACCTAAATGACAAGGAGTGAAAAGGAAGTACAAAAGGAAGTACAAAAATATGCATCCGGTTTGCAACAAGGCACTAAAGTAATACTGAAAAATGTGTCAAAGCAATTAACTTTTTGTCCTGAATACAAATTAGTTTTTTGAAAAACATTTAGGTTTTTCTGTCTGGAATTGTTACACTCCTGCCATATAAAAATTACTGCCGTGGCAGATTCGCTCGGGACTAAAGTTACAGTGTGGTGTTTTGTGCTTGTGCACACAAGTATATTACCCAACCTCCCCCAGTAAACGGAATCCTTTTCGAATAGGGCTAATAATTGCAATTAACAGATTATTGATGGCTCTGACCTAATTATGGTTGTATCCCAAATGACACCCTATTCCCTATATAGTGCACTACTTTTGACCAGGGCCCATAGGGTGCACTGTATAAGGAATAGTGTGCCATTTGGGATATTGCCTATGACATTTCTACCCATTCTTCCCCTACCCATTCATCCCCTCCCCTAGCATGCTGACCAGGTGGTACACCAGAGTGACCTTTCAGATGCCCAACGAGGAGGTCATCAGTGGTTTCAGGGTGTGCCTGCTAGCTGCACTGCAGAAATACTATGTTGTTACCATTTTAAATGCATACGATTTTTGAGTCAAGTCTACTATTCAGAAATAGGCCAATATGAGGTGACCCTACAGAGTTGTGATGCCAATAAAACATTTTTTTAAACATAGCTTTCTAAAGGCCTTCCAGCCTGGAAAAATGATACAACATTTTTGTTCAAAACCAGAGACAGGCATTTTTTACTTTCAGAAAGTATTCACACCCCTCGACTTTTTAAAAATGTTATATTACAGCCTGAATTTAAAATGTAAATTGAAAAATGTAAATTGAAAAATGTAAATTGAGACTGGGTCACTGGCATACACAAAATTCCCCATAATATCAAAGTGGAATTATGTTTTTAGAAATGTTTACAAATACAAACAATAATAAAAAGCTGATGTCTTCAGTAAATAAGTATTCAGCCGCTTTGTTATGGAAAGCTTAAATAAGTTCAGGAGTAAAAATGTGCTTAACAAGTCACAATAAGTTGCATGGACTCGCTGTGTAATAAGTGTTTTAACATGATTTTTGAATGACTACCTCATCTCTGTACCCCACATATACAGTTATCTGTAATGTCCCTCAGTCTAGCTGTGAATGTCAAACAGATTCAACCACAAAGACAAGGGAGGATTTTCAGTGCCTCGCAAAGGGCACCTTTTGGTAGATGTAAAATAAAACATTGAATATCCCTTTGAGCATGGCTAAGTTATTAATTATACTTTGGATGGTGTATCAATAGTCACTACAACGATGCAGGTGTCCTTCCTAACTCGGTTGATGGAGAGGAAGAAAAACAGTCAGGGATTTCACCATTATTATTCACCGCCATTAGTCCCGTGTGGCTCAGTTGGTAGAGCATGGTGTTTGCAACGCCAAGGTTGTGGGTTCGATTCCCATGGGGGACCAGTACGGAGAGAAAAAAAAAAGTATGAAATGTATGCATTCACTACTGTAAGTCGCTCTGGATAAGAGCATCTGCTAAATGACAAAAATGTAAATTATGCCAATGGTGACTTTAAAACGGTTACATTGTAATGATTGTGATAGGAACAATTTGAAAAATATTGCACTTACTCCACAATACTAACCTAAAATAAGGAAACCTGTACAGATTAAAAATATTCCAAAACATGCATCCTGTTTGCAATAACTGCAAAAACAATGGCAAAGAAATGTCCTGAATACAAAGTGTTTATGTTTGGGGCAAATCCCACAACATGTCGCTGAGTACAACTCTTCATATTTTCAAGCATGGTGGTTGTTGCATCATGTTATGGGTATGCTTGTCATCGGCAAGGACTATGACATTTTTAGGATAAAAAATAAATTGAAATGGGCAAAGCACAGGCAAAATCCTAGAGAAAAACCTGGGTTGTCTACTTTCCAATAGACACTGGGAGACCTTCACCTTTCAGCAAGACAATAACCTACAATACAAGGCCAAATATACACTGGAGTTGCTTACCAAGACAACGTTGAATGTTCCTGAGTGGCCTAGTTACAGTTGACTTAAATTGGCTTAAATCTATGGCAAGACTTAAAAATAGCTATCTAGCAATGATCAACAACCAACTTGACAGAGCTTGAATAATTTAAATAAGAATATTGTGCAAATATTGAACAATCCAAGTGTGCAAAGTTCTTAGACTTACCCAGAAAGACTCACAGCTGTATTCGCCAAAGGTGATTCTAACATGTACTGAGTCAGGGGGTTGAATAATTATCTATCTAATCAAGATAGTGTTTTTTTATTTTTTACAAATGTTAGAATTTTCCTTCAACTTTGATAGAGTTTTGTATAGATCATTGTCAAATGACAATTAGGTATATTTTAATCCCGAAAAAGGGGTGTGAATAGTTTATGAAGGCACTATATATCAACATTAAGGACACCTGCTCTTTCCATGACAGACTGACTAGGTGAATCCAGGTGAACACTATGATCCCTTATTGATGTCACCTGTTAAATCCACTTCAATCAGTGTAGATGAAGGGGAGGAGATGGGTTAAAGGAGGATTGTTTAACCTGGAGACAATTGAGACATGGCTTGTGTATTTATGCCATTCAGAGGGTGAATGTGCAAGACAAGATTTAAGTGCCTTTGAACGGGGTATGGTAGTAGGTGCCAGGCGCACCAGTTTGTGTCAAGAACTGCAACGCTGCTGGGTTTCACCAGGTGCTACCATTTCCCGACCCAAAGGGCATCCAGCCAACCTTACGCCCAGGACTGTCCTGGACCACACCAACAGGGATTAGTTCTTCCTGGCTCTGTCATTATGAAGCCCAATGCTGTTTAGAAGCCCCCTTCTACCCCTCTGACTGTACATTCTCAGTGGAGAAATGGGCAGAATTAGGCTTAGGTCATCAGTTTTGTAACACTTCCTCATTTATCAAAATATGTACACTGCTCAAAAAAATAAAGGGAACACTTAAACAACACAATGTAACTCCAAGTCAATCACACTTCTGTGAAATGAAACTGTCCACTTAGGAAGCAACACTGATTGACAATAAATTTCACATGCTGTTGTGCAAATGGAATAGACAACAGGTGGAAATTATAGGCAATTAGCAAGACACCCCCATTAAAGGAGTGGTTCTGCAGGTGGTGACAACAGACCACTTCTCAGTTCCTATGCTTCCTGGCTGATGTTTTGGTCACTTTTGAATGCTGGCGGTGCTTTCACTCTAGTGGTAGCATGAGACGGAGTCTACAACCCACACAAGTGGCTCAGGTAGTGCAGCTCATCCCGGATGGCACATCAATGCGAGCTGTGGCAAGAAGGTCTGCTGTGTCTGTCAGCGTAGTGTCCAGAGCATGGAGGAGCTACCAGGAGACAGGCCAGTACATCAGGAGATGTGGAGGAGGCCGTAGGAGGGCAACAACCCAGCAGCAGGACCGCTACCTCTGCCTTTGTGCAAGGAGGAGCAGGAGGAGCACTGCCAGAGCCCTGCAAAATGACCTCCAGCAGGCCACAAATGTGCATGTGTCTGCTCAAACGGTCAGAAACAGACTCCATGAGGGTGGTATGAGGGCCCGACATCCACAGGTGGGGGTTGTGCTTACAGCCCAACACCATGCAGGACGTTTGGCATTTGCCAGAGATCACCAAGATTGGCAAATTCGCCACTGGCGCCCTGTGCTCTTCACAGATGAAAGCAGGTTCACACTGAGCACGTGACAGACGTGACAGAGTCTGGAGACGCCGTGGAGAACGTTCTGCTGCCTGCAACATCCTCTAGCATGACCGGTTTGGCGGTGGGTCAGTCATGGTGTGGGGTGGCATTTCTTTGGGGGGCCGCACAGCCCTCCATGTGCTCGCCAGAGGTAGCCTGACTGCCATTAGGTACCGAGATGAGATCCTCAGACCCCTTGTGAGACCATATGCTGGTGCGGTTGGCCCTGGGTTCCTCCTAATGCAAGACAATGCTAGACCTCATGTGGCTGGAGTGTGTCAGCAGTTCCTGCAAGAGGAAGGCATTGATGCTATGGACTGGCCCGCCCGTTCCCCAGACCTGAATCCAATTGAGCACATCTGGGACATCATGTCTCGCTCCATCCACCAACGCCACGTTGCACCACAGACTGTCCAGGAGTTGGCGGATGCTTTAGTCCAGGTCTGGGAGGAGATCCCTCAGGAGACCATCCGCCACCTCATCAGGAGCATGCCCAGGCGTTGTAGGGAGGTCATACAGGCACGTGGAGGCCACACACACACTACTGAGCCTCATTTTGACTTGTTTTAAGGACATTACATCAAAGTTGGATCAGCCTGTAGTGTGGTTTTCCACTTTAATTTGGCGTGTGACTCCAAATCCAGACCTCCATGGGTTGATAAATTGGATTTCCATTGATTATTTTTGTGTGATTTTGTTGTCAGCACATTCAACTATGTAAAGAAAAAAGTATTTAGTAAGATTATTTCATTCATTCAGATCTAGGATGTGTTGTTTAAGTGTTCCCTTTATTTTTTTGCGCAGTATATCTCTCTCCCCAGGGTTTACTTCTACCTGATGGCTCATCACATTCAACAGGGCTGTGGCTTGCTCACACACTACATATCAGTCTACAACACGGCAAACCTCTCCCCAGACCACTTGCAAAGGAAAGGTTAAACATACATTGAATGTCACCACAAATCTCTGGTTGCAGTAAGGGCCAAATAGTATCCACTAGTTATCATAATACCTCAGTTGTTGACTTTATAGGTTGGTAGGTGGCGTGGAATGCGTCGCATGAAAGTCTGCCATTATTAACATAATCTAACCCTGGGTTTCACTCCAGGCTGACCTTCAAAATGTGCCACATGTACTGGAATTGGCCCTGGACTATCCAGGTGCCAGCGCCGTACAAATACGGCCTCAAACTGGTTTACCTGTCAGGCCAGTACCTCCACTCAGAGCCGGCCATCCAGCTGGCAGACAAGCTTTACAGTGAGGGCAAAAAGTAGTTGATCCCCCTGCTGATTATGTATGTTTGCCCACTGACAAAGAAATGATCAGTCTATAATTTTAATGGTAGGTTTATTTGAACAGTGAGAGACAGAATAACAACAAAAAAGTCCAGAAAAACGCATGTCAAAAATGTTATAAATTGATTTGCATTTTAATGAGGGAAATAAGTATTTGACCCCCTCTTAATCAGAAAGATTTCTGGCTCTCAGGTGTCTTTTATACAGGCAACGAGCTGAGGTTAGGAGCACACTCTTAAAGGGAGAACAAAGGCAACCAGGCTAAATGACTACAGACCCGTAGCGCTCAAATACTTTTTCCCCCTTACTGTACTACCTCGTTAGCCTCAGCCCCCCTAGAAGGAGCACACCAGTCTGCACAACAATTAACAGGTCTCAACCGAGCAAACCGTAAAGAAGAAAAATAGAATGAGGGGGAAAAATGTATTCTGAGGAAAGGGGACGCTTTCAGATTCTGACTTGGATTAGATTTCAAATTGTGTTCTCATGGTAAGATGAATCATTGGAATCATGGCCTTCCACTGAAACTGCGTGATGTAGAGGTCCTGGATGGCAGGCAGCTTAGCCCCAGTGATGTACTGGGCCGTACGCACTACCCTCTGTAGTGCCTTGCGGTCAGAGGCCGAGCAATTGCCGTACCAGGCAGTGATGCAACCAGTCAGGATGCTCTCGATGTTGCAGCTGTAGAACCTTTTGAGGATCTCACGACCCAAGCCAAATCTTTTTAGTTTCCTGAGGGGGAATAGGCTTTGTTGTGCCCTCTTCACGACTGTCTTGGTGTGTTTGGACCATTCTATTTTGTTGGTGATGTGGACACCAAGGAACTTGAAGCTCTTTACCTGCTCCACTACAGCCCCGTCAATGAGAATGGGGGCGCGCTCGGTCCTCCTTTTCCTGTAGTCCACAATCATCTCCTTAGTCTTGGTTACGTTGAGGGATAGGTTGTTATTCTGGCACCACCCGGCCAGGTCTCTGACCTCCTCCCTATAGGCTGTCTCGTCGTTGTCAGTGATCAGGCCTACCACTGTTGTGTCGTCTGCAGACTTAATGATGGTGTTGGAGTCGTGCCTGGCCATGCAGTCATGGGTGAACAGGGAGTACAGGAGGGGACTGAGCACGCACCTCTGGGGAGCTCCAGTGTTGAGGATCAGCGTGGTAGATGTGTTGCTGCCTACCCTCACCACCTGGGTGCGGCCCGTCAGGAAGTCCAGGATCCAGTTGCAGAGGGAGGTGTTTAGTCCCAGGATCCTTAGCTTAGTGATGAGCTTTGAGGGTACTATGGTGTTGAACGCTGAGCTGTAGTCAATGAATAGCATCCTCACATAAGTGTTCCTTTTGTCCAGGTGGGAAAGGGCAGTGTGGAGTGCAATAGAGATTGCATCATCTGTGGATCTGTTTGGGCGGTATGCAAATTGGAGTGGGTCTAGGGTTTCTGGGATAATGGTGTTGATGTGAGCCATTACCAGCCTTTCAAAGCACTTCATGGCTATGGACGTGAGTGCTACGGGTCTGTAGTCATTTAGCCTGGTTGCCTTTGTTCTTGTGCACAGGGACTATGGTGGTCTGCATGAAACATGTTGGTATTACAGACTCAATCAGGGACATGTTGAAAATATCAGGGAAGACACCTGCCAGTTGGTCAGCACATGCCCGGAGCACACGTCCTGGTTATCCGTTTGGCCCCGCAGCCTTGTGTATGTTGACCTGTTTAAAGGTCTTACTCACGTCGGCTACGGAGAGCGTGATCACACAGTCGTCCGGAACAGTTGATGCTCTCATGCATGCCTCAGTATTGCTTGCCTCGAAGAGAGCATAGAAGTGATTTAGCTCATCTGGTAGGACGGGTCACTGGGCAGCTTGCGGCTGTGCTTCCCTTTGTAGTCTGTAATAATTTGCAAGCCCTGCCACATAAGACGAGCGTCGGAGCCGATGTAGTATGATTCAATCTTAGCTCTGAATTGACGCTTTGCCTGTTTGATGGTTCGTCGCAGGGCATAGCAGGATTTCTTGTAAGCTTCTGGGTTAGAGTCCCGCACCTTGAAAGTGGCAGCTCTACCCTTTAGCTCAGTGCGAATGTTGCCTGTAATCCATAGCTTCTGGTTGGGGTATGTATGTGCAGTCACTGTGGGGACGATGCACTTATTGATAAAGCCAGTGACTGATGTGGTGTACTCCTCAATGCCATCGGAAGAATCCCGGAACAGGTTCCAGTCTGTGATAGCAAAACAGTCCTGTAGTTTAGTATCTGTTTCATCTGACCACGTTTTGTATAGACCGAGTCACTGGTGCCTTCTGCTTTAATTTTTGCTTGTAAGCAGAAATCAGGAGGATAGAGTTGTGGCCGGATTTACCAAATGGAGGGCGAGGGAGAGCTTTGTACGCATCTCTGTGTGTGGAGTACAGGTGATCTAGAATTGTTTTCCCTCTGGTTGCACATTTAACATGTTGATGGAAATTTGGTAGAACTGATTTACATTTCCCTGCATTAAAGTCTCCGGCCACTAGGAGCGCCGGCTCTGGGTGGTTTCCTGTTTGCTTATTTCCTTATACAGCTGACTGAGTGCGGTCTTAATACCAGCATCTGTCTGTACTGGTAAATAAACAGCCACGAAAAGTATAGCTGAAAACTCTCTAGGCAAGTAGTGTGGCCTGCAATTTATCACAATATACTCTACTTCAGATGAGCAAAATCTAGAGACTTCCTTAGATTTCGTGCACCAGCTGTTTACAAATATGCACAGACTGCCCCCCCCCCCCCTTGTCTTACCGGAGTGTGCTGTTCTATCTTGCTGGTGCAGCGTATATCCCACTAGCTGAATATCCATGTCGTCATTCAGCCACGATTCCATGAAACATAGGATATTACATTTTTTGATGTTCCGTTGGTAGGATATTCGTGATCGTACCTCGTCTAGTTTATTGTCCAATGGTTGCACATTGGCGAGTAGTATTGACGGTAACGGCAGCTTTCCCACTCGCCTTTTCCGGGTCCTGACCAGGCATCCGGCTCTTTGTCCTCTGTACCTGCGTTGCTTCCTCTTGCAAATAACGGGGATGTTTGCCCTGTTGGGTGTTTGGAGAATGTCCTGTGCATCTTGCTTGTTGAAGAAAAAATCTTTGTCTAATCCGAGGTGAGTGATCGCTTTCCTGATATCCAGAAGCTCTTTTTTGCCGTAAGATACGGTTGCAGGAACATTATGTACAAAATAAGTTACAAATAACGCCAAAAAACCCACATAATAGCACAATTAGTTGGGTGCCGTAAAACTGCTGCCATTTCTTCCGGCGCCATTTTATCAGTGATACGAGGCTTGTGTTTAGCCGTAATCAGCAAGTTTTTGACTAACCTTTACTTAGCGACACCTTCTTTGTTCTCTGAAGGCACTGGTGTCTAAAACTCGTCAAGTTGCAGGTGGTATGTTGGAGTTGTGAAAATCCAACAATTAGTCTGTCTTCTCTCATTGATCGAAACAGGTGTCATTCAAAGCAACGCTTAATTTCTGAGACACGCACATGACATGGACATATTTACATTTTAGTAATTCAGCAGAAGCTCTAACCCTAATTGCTCCTGTAAGTCACACTGGATAAGTGCCTTTATCAGGGGCATGTCGACAACTTTTTCACCTCGTCGGCCATTAGGCTACCTACTGCCCTGACCCGTCTGATCAATGAGATAAGAAATAAGATGGCGGTGTATACATTGTTGGATTACTTAATGGAGCAAAAATGTATTTAATTTAACTGAGCAAATTCTAAATGCCGGCGTTCCCCCTGCAACTATCCATGGGAGTTAAGAAGAGAACAAAGAAAGTATCGCTTTAGCTCTGCCGCTGAGGTTCGTATTTACATGGCTAACATTTTGTAAGAGTTAAATATACACTATATATAGAAAAGTATGTGGACACCCCTTCAAATTAGTGGATTCGGCCATTTCAGCCACACCCATTGCTGACAGGTATATAAAATCGAGCACACAGCCATGCAATCTCCATAGACAAACATTAGCAATAGAATGGCCTTACTGAAGAGCACAGTGACTTTCAATGTGGCACAGTCATAGGATGCCACCTTTCAAAGAAGTAGGTCAAATGTCTGCCCTGCTGGAGCTGCCCCAGTCAACTGTAAGTGCTGTTATTGTGAAGTGGAAACATTTAGGAGCAACAACTGCTCAGTGCGAAGTGGTAGGCCACACAAGCGCACAGAATGGGACCGCTGAAGTGCGTAAAAAGTCTGTCCTCGGTTGCAACACTAACTACCAAGTACCAAACGACAGCACAAGATCTGTTCGTCGGGAGCTTCATGAAATGGGTTTCCATGGCCGAACAGCCATAGGTAGGTAGCCTAGTGGGCGGCAGGAAGCCTAGTGGTTAGGCGTTGGGCCAGTAACCGAAAGGTTGCTAGATTGAATCCCCGAGCTGACAAGGTAAAAATCTGTTGTTCTGCCCCTGAACAAGGCTGTTAACCCACTGTTCCTAGGCCATCATTTTAAATAAGAATTTATTCTTAAAAACACAAGCCTAAGATCACCAGAACGCTATCTGCCCTAATGCATTGTGCCAACTGTAAAGTTTGGTGGTGGAGGATTAATGGTCTGGGGCTGTTTTTTATGGTTCGGGCTAGGCCCCTTAGTTCCAGTGAAGGGGAACTTTAATGGTACAGCATACAATGATGACCAGTGGTGGGAAAAGTACCCAATCGTCATCTTTTAAAAGTAAATATACCTTTAATAGAAAATGACTCAAGTAAAAGTCCTCCAGTAAAATACTACTTGAGTGAAATTGTAAAAGTAATTGGTTAAATATACTTAAGTATCAAAAGTAAATGTAATTGCTAAAATATACTTTATCAAAGGTTAAAGTATAAATTATTTCCTTATATTAAGCAATTCAGACGGCACCATTTTCTTGTTATTTTAATGTACGGATAGCTAGTGGCACACTCCATCACTCAGAAAATAATTTACAAATGAAGCATGCGTGTTTAGTGAGTCTGCCAGATCAGAGGCAGTAGGGATGACCAGGGATGTTCTCTTGATAAGTGTGTGACTTGGATAATTTTCCTGTCCTGCTAAGCATTCAAAATGTAAACGAGTACTTTTGGGTGTCAGGGAAAACGTATGGAGTAAAAAGTACATTATTTTCTTTCGGACTGTAGTGAAGTAAAAGTTGTCAAAAATAGAGAAGTACAGATACCCTGAAACTACTTAAGTAGTACTTTAAAGTATTTTTACACCACTGATGACATTCTAGACGATTCTGTGCTTCCAACTGTGGCAACAGTTTGGGAAAGGCCTTTCCTGTTTCAGCATGACAATGCCCCCATGCACAAAGCGAGATTCATAAAGAAATGGTTTGCCGAGATCACTGTGGAAGAACTTGACTGGCCTGCCCCATCAAACACCTTTTGGGATAATTTGGAACACCAACTGCGAGCCAGGCCTAATCGCCCAACATCAGTGCCCCACTAATGCTCTTGTGGCTGAATGGAAGCAAGTCCCCGCAGCAATGCTCCAACATCTAGTGGAAAGCTTTCCCAGAAGTATGGAGGCTGTTGTAGCAGCAAAGGGGGGGACCAATTCCATATTAATGCCCATGATTTTGGAATGAGATGTTGGATGAGTAGGTGTCCACATACTTTTGGTCATGTAGTGTAGCTGCTTTCAATGCTTTGGGAATGGGAACCAATCTGTGTATTAAACAAAAAAGTTGTTCCACCGTTTGCATGTCTCACAGAGACCAGATTTGTGGTGTGTGAAAGTGATGTGTGAAAAGTATTTTTGATTTTAACACCACCATAACAAATAAAAGCTATCCTCTTTTGTTCCTCCAGATACATTGCTGTTGCAAATAAAACTGGTGTGGATGAGAAGTTCTTAACCTGATTTTACACGGAACAAAAATACCAATCGCAACATGTAAAGTGTTGCGTTGATATAAGATCCCAGAAATGTTCCATACGCACAAAGGTTATTTCTCTCAAATTGTGTATAAATTTGTTTACATCCCTGTTAGTGAGCATTTTTCACCTGACAGGTGTGGCATATCAAGAAGCTGATTTAAACAGCATGATCACTCTAAAATGTGACGTTTTGTCACACAATTGTCAGGTCCAGACCATAGAGAGCTCTTATTTTCTATGGTAGAGTAGGTCAGGGCGTGACTAGGGGGTGTATCTAGTTCTGTTTGGTTCTAGTTTCTGTTTTTCTATGTTGTTTTTTTTGGATGATCCCCAATTAGAGGCAGCTGGTCATCGTTTTCTCTAATTGGGGATCATATTTAAGTAGTTGTTTTCCCACCTGTGTTTGTGGGAGATTATTTTGAGTTAGTGCATGTAGCACCTCTGTCGTCACGGTTTGTGTTTTGTTTATAGTTTATTGTTTGTCTTGCAAAGTTTCACATTAAAATAAGATGTGGAACGACACCCATGCTGCGCCTTGGTCTCCTTCCTACGACGAACGTGACAACAACACAATGCCACAGATGTCTCAAGTTGAGGGAGTGCACAATTGGCATGCTGACTGCAGAAATGTCTACCCGAGCTGTTTCCAGATAATTAATGTTCATTTCTCTACCATAAGCCGCCTCCGTCATTTTAGAGAATTTGGCAGTACGTCCCAACCGGCCTCAAAACCGCAGACCACGTGTAACCACACCAGCCCAGGACTTCCACATCTGGCTTCTTCAACGGCGGGATCGTCTGAGACCAGCCACCCGGACAGCTGAAGAAACTGAGGAGTATTTCTGTCTGTAATAAAGCCCTTTTGTGGGGAAAAACTAATTCTGATTGGCTGGGCCTGGCTCTCGAGTGGGTATGCCCACCCATGGCTATGCATATGCACAGTGGTGAAATCCATAGATTAGGGCTAATTCATATTTCAATTGACTGACTTCCTTACATGAACTGTAACTCTGTAAAATTGTTCATTGTTGCATTTATACAGCTCTGACACACACCCCACCAGACATGCCACCAGGGGTCTTTTCACAGTCCCCAAATCCTGAGCAAATTCAAGAAAGCAAGAAAGACTCAAGTCACACATACCACATCTTATCTATGGAATGCAGGCTCAGTCAGACCGGAGACATGTCCCTCACATGCACTACTGATCAAGGAATGGAATGTGGCTGTTGGTTTTATTACCTAGCCATCACTTAATCAGTTGCCAGCCCACGCTTCAAAGACTCCTCTCAGTTCACTCAGACACAGATGAGTACTCATCAAAGCTTTGATGCATAAACAGTTATAACAATCTTGTAATTTCTCTAACACAAGTGTTCCATTATTAAAGTGGCCAGTGATTCCAAGTCTATGTATATGGGCCTCTAAGGAGCAGGGTTGCGTAACCGGGTGAGCTGGTCGGCTCTCGGTCCCAGCTTTGATGCACCTGTACTGACCTCACCTTCTGGATGATAGCAGGGTGAACACCCGATGTTAAAGGAAGGCCAAAAAGATCAAGGACAACAACCACCCGAGCCACGGCCTGTTCACCCCGCTATCATCCAGAAGGAAAGGTCAGTACAAGTGCATCAAAGCTGGGACCGAGAGACTGAATAACAGCTTCTATCTTAAGGCCATCAGACTTAAATAGCCATCACTATCTGGCTTCCAACCCGTTACACAACCCTGCATCTTTAGAGGCTGCTGCCCCATATTCATGGACTTGGAATTACTGGACACTTTACTAAAGTGACTAGTGTTCCATTATTAATGTTTAAATAATGTTTACATACAGCTTCACTCATCTCATATGTATATACTGTATTCTATTCTACTGTATTTTAGTCAATGCCACACCAATATTGCTTGATCTAATATGTATGTATTTCTTAATTCCATAATTTTACTTTTAGATGTGCGTATTGTTCGATACCAATGCACTGTTGAAGCTAATAACACAAGCATTTCGCTACACCCGTAATAACATCTGCTAAATATGTGTGCGACAAAATGTTGATTTGAAAAAATAAAAATGTCAGTATATTTTTGATCTAGGTGTGACATAAGTATTTTAATTTAACACCAACCATAGTAGTTTTTGTGTTCGGTTTTGTTGCTCCAGATACATTTGTGTGGATGGGAAAAGTTCTTAACCTGTTAAATTTCGTTTTTCTTTTTACAGAATGTTTGTGGGGCCATTCCCAAATGTACTGCGTGTCAAATTGATCAAAAAGCTTTCCACTTAAATTTATTGATAGTCCATTAGCTGTGATGTCCCTTCTCTGTAGTTGTGTAGGCACAGGCCTGGGGTATATTCATTACCTCTTGCAACGGAAACCGTTTAAGAACGAAACGGAAAAACACAGGGACCTACCTAAATTTGTCCAATAAACTATTGTTGTTGCAAAATGTCTTCCGTTTGGAGTAAACGGTTTGTTGCAACAAACAAATGTTTTTAACAAATCGGCGTAACGAGTACACAGTCGATCGTTTAAAGAAGCACTATGCAGAAATCGCGGCGGCATTTCCTGGTTGCTAAAATTCAAACACCTGATCAGGCTGTTGATTGTGGAATGTTGTCCCACTCCTCTTCAAATGGCAGTGTGAAGTTTCTGGATATTGGCAGGAACTGGAACACACTGTCGTACACGTCGATCCAGAGCATCCCAAACCTGCTCAACGGGTGACACATCTGGTGAGTATACAGGCCATGGAAGAACTGGGACATGTTCAGCTTCCAGGAATTGTGTACAGATCCTTGCATCGTGGGGCCATGCATTATCAATAGAGATCCCTTTTATAATTGCTGGATTTAACAAAACTTGTAAGAAGTTAGGTTGCAAGCAGGAAGAGGTAAGGTGAAATTGGGCAACCTTGTCTAATTCCTCTTTTCAAATCAAATCTAGGAGAAGTGCCATGTTTTAATTTAATGGAACTGTTCCCATTTATATAAAAATAGTTAATAGTACTACATAAGAATTCCCCAAAACCAAATTTCTCAAGGGAGAGAAATAGAAACTCATCTTCCACCGTATTGAAGGCTTTATAAAAGTCTAAGAAGACAATAAAACTATCTTTGAAGATTAGATCAGAATAGTCTATAAAGGTCTAATACCAGTTGGATATTATTAGATGTGTCTATTTCTCATGAAGACAGATTGGGCCTCTTCTATAATTGATTCCAATCCTGCCTTCAGTATTGGAGGGTAATATTTTGTGTTTGTTATTGAGCAGACAGATTGGATGCCAATTATCGAGCAGAAGCAAGTCTTTCTTGGGTTTAGGGATTAATGTAATCAGACTGAGTCAAACTGGGAGGGAGAGCATTATTTGCAATGCTTTCAGAAAAGACCAACAGAAATGGGGCCAACTGTTGAGAAAACGTTTTGTAAAACTCAGCAGATATACCATCAGTCCCAGGAGACTTATTATTTTTAAGGTGTTCAATAGAATAAATGATATCTTCAACTATAATAGGGTCATCATACTGTTCCCTCTCAGCCTCCCCAATTGATTTCACCACCCCCCAGAGAGGAAAAAAAAAGAGGTGAGGAATCCTCACAATACTTAGAACTATATACATTCCTGTAGAAGTTGCAACTAAAGTTAGAGATTCATTTGGGATCATCTGTGATGAGACCATTAATATTTACTTGTGGTATTTTTCTAACATGAAAAAAAATATGAATTTTGTTCACCCTCTAGCCACTTCTTCCTAGATCTGACAAAGGCTCCCTCTGCTTTCAGTTTATACATATCATCCAACTTGTGTTGTAGCTCAAACAGAACAGATTTGTCCTCAGAGCTTTCAACAGGCTTTTGAACTAGAGAGGTGATCTTTGTAATAACACTTTCTTCTTCAGCTCTCCTCGTCTTGGCAAGAAAACTCCCATATTATAGAGCTATTAAGCTTCCAGTAGGATGCTCTGCCAATGCCATTATCAGAGAAAAAGTTGAATGTCAATATTAATAGCTCTATGATCAGTAAGGAGAGTGGCAAGGATGTTAACAGAAATACCCTGTTAATCAAAACATTTAGATACCAGCCAAAAATCTGTGTGATTGTCTGGAGCGTGCCATGTGAAAGACTTGTCATTAGGAAACTTTACTCTCCAAATATCTCTAATATCAAACCTTTCCATAAACTGCCTCAAACTTGTAATCATGGAAGTGGACTGTCCCGGAGGCCATCTTATCAATTAAATTATTCGGAGAAATATTAAAAACCCCACCTACTGTAAGTAAAGCATTAGGGAACTTGGTTAGCCAATAGAGAATATGCTTTCCAAAGATTCAAGTAACTGATCATTTTCAAGTTTGGAATTGTACCCATACATGTTGGTGGTAATAATAATAATAATAATAATAATAATAATAATAATAATAATAATGATAATAATAATAATGTTACAGTTGATAACAAGAAAAAGAAAGTGACCAAAAGGGTCACAGTCGGAAAGCACAATACTTAATTTGAAATTATTCTTTAGAGTGATAACACTTACAGACCATTCAGAACCATAAATCATTGCCACACTGATCTCCAGAAGTTGACGTCGGTAGAAAATTCGACACTCATTGACCTCCATACAAAACACCTCGCAAAAATCCCAACTGTAAAGTATGGTGGAGGGAGCATCATGGTTTGGGGCTGCTTTGCTCCCTCAGGGCCTGGACAGCTTTCATTGACTGAAAAATACTTTCCCAAGTTTACCTAAAGCTAACTCTCTCTCCTCTGCTCTCATCCTTCTAGACCTATCGGCTGCCTTTTGATACTGTGAACCATCAGATCCTCCTCTCCACCCTCTCCGAGTTGGGCATCTCCGGCGCGGCCCACGCTTGGATTGCGTCCTACCTGACAGGTCGCTCCTACCAGGTGGCGTGGCGAGAATCTGTCTCCGCACCACGTGCTCTCACCACTGGTGTCCCCCAGGGCTCTGTTCTAGGCCCTCTCCTATTCTCGCTATACACCAAGTCACTTGGCTCTGTCATATCCTCACATGGTCTCTCCTATCATTGCTATGCAGACGACACACAATTAATCTTCTCCTTTCCCCCTTCTGATAACCAGGTGGCAAATCGCATCTCTGCATGTCTGGCAGACATATCAGTGTGGATGACGGATCACCACCTCAAGCTGAACCTCGGCAAGACGGAGCTGCTCTTCCTCCCGGGGAAGGACTGCCCGTTCCATGATCTCGTCATCACGGTTGACAACTCCATTGTGTCCTCCTCCCAGAGTGCTAAGAACCTTGGCGTGACCCTGGACAACACCCTGTCGTTCTCCACTAACATCAAGGCGGTGACCCGATCCTGTAGGTTCATGCTCTACAACATTCGCAGAGTACGACCCTGCCTCACACAGGAAGCGGCGCAGGTCCTAATCCAGGCACTTGTCATCTCCCGTCTGGATTACTACAACTCGCTGTTGGCTGGGCTCCCTGCCTGTGCCATTAAACCCCTACAACTCATCCAGAACGCCGCAGCCCGTCTGGTGTTCAACCTTCCCAAGTTCTCTCACGTCACCCCGCTCCTCCGCTCTCTCCACTGGCTTCCAGTTGAAGCTCGCATCCGCTACAAGACCATGGTGCTTGCCTACGGAGCTGTGAGGGGAACGGCACCTCCGTACCTTCAGGCTCTGATCAGGCCCTACACCCAAACAAGGGCACTGCGTTCATCCACCTCTGGCCTGCTCGCCTCCCTACCTCTGAGGAAGCACAGTTCCCGCTCAGCCCAGTCAAAACTGTTCGCTGCTCTGGCACCCCTATGGTGGAACAAGCTCCCTCACGACGCCAGGACAGCGGAGTCAATCACCACCTTCCGGAGACACCTGAAACCCCACCTCTTTAAGGAATACCTAGGATAGGATAAAGTAATCCTTCTAACCCCCCCTAAAAGATTTAGATGCACTATTGTAAAGTGGTTGTTCCACTGGATATCATAAGGTGAATGCACCAATTTGTAAGTCGCTCTGGATAAGAGCGTCTGCTAAATGACTTAAATGTAATGTTAAATGTACCAAGACATTTTTGCAGGAAGTTGAAGCTCAACAGATGTTGGGTGATGCAACAGGACAACGACCCAAAACACAGAAGTAAATCAACAACAGAATGGCTTCAACAGAAGAAAATACGGCTTCTGGAGTGGCCCATTCAGAGTCCTGACCTCAACCCGATTTGAGATGCTGTGGCATGACCTCAAGAGAGCAGTTCACACCAGACATCCCAAGAATATTGCTGAACTGAAACAGTTTTGTAAAGAGGAATGGTCCAAAATTCCTCCTGACCGTTGTGCAAGTCTGATCCGCAACTACAGAAAACGTTTGATTGAGGTTATTGCTGCCAAAGGAGGGTCAACTAGTTATTAAATCCAAGGGTTCACATACTTCTCCCACCCTGCACTGTGAATGTTTACACGGTGTGTTCAACAAAGACTTGAAAACGTATCATTGTTTGTGTGTTATTCGTTTAAGCAGGCTGTGTTGTCTGTTATTGTGACCTAGATGAAGATCAGATCAAATTTTATGACCAATTTATGCAGAAATCCAGGTATTTCCAAAGGGTTCACATACTTTTTCTTGCCACTGTACGTACACACACACACACACACACACACACACACGAACACTTCGCTTCGTGAGAAAAAAAAACGCCACCTGCTGGAGAAGACAGATTTTGGGCCGATTTATCATTCTTGCGCCGCCTCTTCCTCTCTAGTCTGACTTGAGAGCTGCTGCGAAAATGGCGGTGTCTCGTCGCTCATCGCAGCAACAACAGGGTAACCTGCTATCTCCGCCACGAAACGGTTCTCTTTCGGTAAGTCCGCCGGGCTCTCCCTCGCTTAATCTTGTGACAGCGACGTTAGTGCCTCCGGATGGTGAGCGTGGATGCAGCACGGGCATGGAGAATCCTTTGGCCTCCCCGGATCTTCAAACCTCGGCCCTCAGCAGTGGGAGCAGTACAAGCCCGACCACAACAACCTCCGGCGGGGGGAGTAGTAGTGTCTCGAGCCCGGGTTCAGGAGGAACGACCCCTGGAGACGGTAGTGGGATCGGTGGAGCTTTCAGGGAGCTATTTGAGGCCTGTCGGAATGGAGATGTGTCCCGGGTGAAGAGACTTGTAGACTCGGTGAATGTGAATGCGAAGGACATGGCCGGACGAAAATCTACCCCTCTGCATTTCGCTGCTGGTTAGTTAAGATAGCGCTAACAAGCTTTGTTTTTGTGTTGTCAGCGCGAGCTGGCAGGTTGGAGTGTTTTCAAACATCGCATCGGGCTTGTGAAAAATATCAAAATGCTGGTCTGCCACGAAGAGAATGGATAACTAGTTATTAGTTAGCTACTGTACTGTAACTAATTACGAATACTCATTTAATTTGCTGCTGTTAGTTAGCTAACTACTTTGCCAAGATCAAGGCCCATCGAAAACGGCTAGCTTAGTTGGCTAACTAGCTAATACTAAAAACAGTTTGGCACACAGACCGATAGGGACAGAAGGCCTCAGTTTCTCAGCCTTCGTTGTTACTAGCTAAACATAAACAAAAGTGTATTTTTGGGTGTTTCTCAAGCTATTCCATGTTGAACCCCAGAGTGTGTACTTTTTGGTTCCAACCCAACACTAACACATCTCTGATTCACTAAATCAATAGTTGCTTACCAGCTGATTTGTTGAATCCGTTCTGTTGCAGGGCTGGAACCAAAATATGCATACCTATTTTGGCATTCTAGAGCAGGGTTTCCCAAACTCTGTCCTGGGGCCCATGCAGGGTGCACTCGTCGTTTTTACCATAGTATTACACAGCTGATTCAAATAACCAACTCTTCAAGCTTTGATTATTTGAATCAGTACTTTGATCGCAGGATCGAGTTTGGGAAACCATGTTCAAGAGGAACTGCTAAGAAGTAGTTTGGTTGTTGATATTATGCTCTCTTATTATTTTTTAAATCATAGAACTGACATTACATTTTTGTAATTTAACCTTTATTTAACTAGGCAAGCCAGTTTAAGGACAAATTCTTATTTACAATGACTGCCAAACCCGGACAATGCCGGGCCAATTGTGCGCCGCCCTATGGGTCTCCCAATCACGGCCGTATGTGATACAGCCTGGATTACTGTCACCCTGTATGCACTGACCATGTTTTGTCTGTCATTGTCTCAGGTTTTGGCCGGAAGGATGTGGTTGACCACCTCTTACAGACTGGAGCTAATGTGCACGCCAGAGACGATGGTGGCCTCATCCCACTGCACAATGCCTGCTCCTTTGGCCACGCTGAGGTGGTCAGTCTACTGTTGTGCCAAGGTGCAGACCCCAATGCAAGGGACAACTGGAACTACACACCTCTACATGAGGCAGCCATCAAGGGCAAAATTGACGTGTGCATCGGTAAGGGTGGATGTCAAAAATAAATTGTCTTAAGATGGAGGGTGACATGCACATCCTAAACTTAAGAATACCTGTACTTGGCTAAAAATGATTTCTGTGATAAATGAGAAGACTGCACATGGAATATTGCTGCTCCCAGTGACTTGTTACTGTACCCAAATATACAGTTTTGTGTCTTTCAACACTCCTAAACCCTGGTAATTTGTCCAGGAAATGTTATGTTGACAATATTCAATCAATCAAATTTATATCAAATTTACATCAGCAGATGTCACAAAGTGCTTATACAGAACCCAGCCTAAAACCCCCAAAAGCAAGCAATGCAGATGTAGAATTGACTTTACTACGGTGATTTACTATAGGTATGTTAAAATACTGTAAACTGTGCAAGGTATAAGACTAATTGAATTAAAATAATGAAACCGTTTCCTATGTCTCCTTCATACAGTGCTTCTCCAGCATGGTGCTGATCCCAACATCCGTAATACGGACGGCAAGTCTGCTCTGGATCTGGCAGACCCTTCCGCCAAGGCTGTGCTCACCGGTGAGTTTCATACAACTACTCCCTTTCAGCCAGTTCTCTCCCCCATTACACTGGGTATGCTCCTATGTTGTATATTGTATTTTACGTGACTGCAACTATAACGACCTGGGCTCGCTTTCCGAAAAGCATCTTAAGGCAAAATGAATATGGGAACCATAGGATCCTATCGTTCTAACTATTAACTTAGCCATAAGATGCTTTTGGGAAACTGGGCCCAGCACTGTAACCTTTTGTCTGAATCATGGCTTGTCTTGACTTGGAACTCTGTGCTGTTCTAACCTGATATTTTGTATTCAGGTGAGTATAAGAAAGATGAACTCTTGGAAGCGGCAAGGTGAGTATCTTTATAGACTTGTTTCATTGGAGTGATCTGTTTGTAGTATTAGGCTACCTACCACATCTTTAATCATTTTCTAATACAAAATATTTTCTCTCTCTTCTCTTATGAACTGTGTGCTACAGGAGTGGCAATGAAGAGAAGCTGATGGCACTATTGACCCCACTAAATGTCAACTGCCATGCCAGTGATGGCCGCAAGGTAAGAAGGATATCGCCTCCACAACATTACATGCCCACACTTTATATTAATGTTGTATAATATTGTAGCATATGCTTGATTTGTTCTAAAGATTGGTGTGACCAATGGCAAGAAAAGTCTGGAGAGAGACTGTGTTTTCAGCCTACATTCCAAAACAAAGTCACTTGTGTAGGGATTAAAAACACCATCTCATCCTAGGCGGATTATTATATGTAGAACACTATGAAGAGGATTTGTCATTGGATTGGATTTAGGCAGGGGACGCTTTAACTTGACTCAACTTCTGCCCAGGCCATATTCTCTATATACTGTACTGATTTAACAGTGATATCATGGGTTTTTCTGATTTGACCTAAAGGGTACCCATCTGTCCAAATATTTTCTGTGATCGTAGTTGAAATGTAATCCTTTTCATTGTATATAAATGTATGTTACCGTATTTAACCATTCCCTGTGTGCAGAGGGTTCATTTTGGTACAATGTTTTTGTAAAAAAAAAAAAACGGTTTAATAGACTACGGATAATTAGTATTTTTGTTCCTACTCCTTCAGTGTTTAGCTATTGCTCCAAATTAATTTTGCAGATGGATTTTCGTGTGAAATATTTTCACTTTTATTTGGGTCCCTCAGTTACCCCTTAATTCTAGTAACACTTATCCTCGGTCTTCTGCACATCAAACATTTGCTATAACCAAGTTGTTGCCAATATCGATCAAATTGTCCTATCAAAGCTGTTATTTGAATATACTAGCTTGAAGCTCTCAGATCTTTGTTTTTGAATAGTTGGTCATGTTTATCACATCATTAATATTCTATCATGTAGTGCAGAGTTTCCCAACCCTCTCCTCGGGGGTTGTTTTGTTTTAACCCTAAACTGGCACACCTGATTCAATTAGTCAAAGGCTTGATGATTAGTTAACAAATTTAATCAGGTGTGCCAGTTTAGGGTTAAAACAAAAATGTGAAACATCTGGGGGGTGGGGTGAGGACAGGGTTGTTAAACCATGATGTTGTGCAGTGATTCCCAACTCTGGTCCTAGAACTCCCAACAGTAAAAAAAAAAAAACATAAAATAAATAAAAATAAAATATTTGTGGCCCATGACAAGCACACCTGATACTACTTGTCAACTAATCATCAAGCCCTTGACAAATTGAATCAGGTTTTCAAAAATGTGCTGTTGGGGGTACTCAAGGACCAGAGTTGGAAACATGGATTGTAGCGTGTATATGTTATGGAAATTCAATTTTAGCTTAATGCATTGAATCTCTAGAACTTTCACTGACCACGTTTACATGCACACTAATATCTTATTATTCGGGATACTCATGTATTGTTTGAGTTGATGCATATAAATATCATATCCCGTTTACAATATCCTGAAAAGGCTTGTATCCTGGTTATGAGAAACCTGGATAAGTTGCCTGGGATTTGCTGATCTTAGATGGGATACTGTGGCATTGAAACATCTTATCCCATTTACTGTTGTTTTTCACAGTCTGCGCAGGCTCAGTTTCACATTTCATGGGTGTTGGGCGACGTTTTCTTCTCATTGTCAAACAAATCACTTCAAAATGTAGGTTACCTGCGGAATTCGATCAACCATAATTCCATAATTTATTTTGCTGATACTCTGTACTGGACCATATAGCCTACTGGCTATATAGCCTATAAGTTTCTGCTTATAATTCCCAACATTTGGTAGGCCATTTGTTTGTCAACTAGTTAGATACATGCAGCTTCTCTTCTGTCAACGTATTGCACCAGAAGACTAAATAAAGTAGTGCTCACCAGAATGTCTTGCATCGATAGAATGAATGCATTAGTAACCTGGTTAACATGTCTGTTTCGTTTAGGAGCTGAGGAGAAAATGCAGTAACTCCAAAACAGTGTAAAGATAGGTCCTGTGCAAAATGTCCTAATATCATCAGTTTGACCGGTTTTAAGGAAATGTAAAGCTGAGGACTATGAAACACGTTTCGGATAAGACTTCAGTTCGTCTTGGGTGCATATTTTATGTGGTTGAAATACTGTCTGCTTGCATAAGTGTCAAAGATGACACACTCATTCGCATTTTCTCGAGATGCTGAAAGAAATCATATTTTTCTGTTTGAGACAAAATTAACATTTGTTTAATTTTACTGCAAGAAATGCATAATTCTGCAGGAGTTAATATGATATTACGCTACATGAGGTTAAAGTCCTACAGTCCGTGTCCATATTTCAGTTACTATTCCATTTAACCCCTATGAACTTAAATTATGAATATTTTCTTCATTCATAGATACAGGGATACTTGTGAGTGGGATATCGAAGGTGAAAGTAAATGGCTTATCCCGAAAAAGACCTCTAGCAGGATATGAGCTACTATTTGGAATACTGTGAACATGGTCATTGGCTTACTGTCATGAGTGCTTTGTGGTAATGGGGTGGTTGTTTAGGATTATTTTAATCTTTGCATTGTTATTAGCTGTTGATGAGTTTAGAGTTTGGATCAGAGGATATTGTTTCACCAGAGCACTCCTCTCTCTACTCAGGGTGTCATGACTTGACAATTAACTTCAGTCTGAGGAAAGTGTACTTAAAGTCAAGGCTCTACTTTGCATTGGTAATTGTGGAATAGTATTGGCTCATTTGTAATTGTATTTACCCCTCGTCTTGTTTGGCACCAGTTTTAATTATTCAGTTTTTCACCCCCAATGCATTCTCATGAGTAGAGAAGTCATCGCCAAAAAGCTAGAATCTATCTCTGAGTTGGCAAGAAACCATATCTTTCTCCTTTTCATAATTTTGAATAATGCATAATCTAGAGTCTATTGGCTCGGATGAGCAGTATTTTTCTGTCATCATAATTCACTCTGGCTAACCAGGTCCCTAAAGTGTATGTTTTAAAATCCTACTCATTATTCTTTGACATTTAGGTTTTCCAAGCACATTACCTTGTTCCTAACTGACATTTAGGAAATCCTAAACAACAACAAAATGTCATCATAACTGCGTTTCCTTCATCTGTTTTGTTTGGGTTTATATGAATGGGCTGTTTTGTTAAGAAGACTCTTGGGCACACTGTGGAGACAACAAAGCACTCACTCCCTGCACCTCTGTGTGCCTGTGCCAGTCTGAGGACTTGTGTGGGTGTAGGATAAGCACTTTGGCTTTTCCCGAGGGGATAACCAGAGAGCCTGTCTGCCTTATTAAGAATACTACGGCGCAACAGTGAGAGTAGTCACATTTCCCTAAAGCTGTGTACTCATTGTAACTGGTGTCACTGAATTTATATGTATGGTTAATTCCGGTGTGTTTCTCACTTCACTCTAAGGGTGATAGGCTAGAAGTATTCTTTTTTGCTGTGAAATAAAAATACTAAAATTTTGTAATTTTTTGTTTTGTTTTTTTGTGTGACTCTGGCAACATTGTCGATCAGTCAACATCCCAAAAAATGCTGGTAAGTTTCTCGATAACTGCCACCTGATTGTTGCACTGTTGTGATTTGTATTTTTTCTTTAATCCATGTTTTATTTGACCAATACGCTGGCTCTCACTTGTAATTGCGCATCATGGAAATGGGTCTACTGGTCACGTTCATATTTCCCACCCCAGTGCTCCTGTCCTGTGAATATGTGTGTGTGTGGGTGGGCGTATGTGTGCCAGACCTGGGTTTAAATAGTATTTGTTGTCTTTCAAATACATTAGCTGTGCTTGATTTGAGCTTTCCTGCTGCAATGGTACAGACGGAATAGTCCCCTAAGTGGACTACCAAAACCATGCCCATCAAGCACTCCAGCAACGCTCAATCACATGCTGAAAGGATTTAAAAGAAAACAGCTGGGCCAACCTACTATTTGAACCCAGGTCTGGTGTGTGTGCGTGTGTGGTGGAGGTGAGTAAGTGGTTCTGAGGCCACGGCCCGCTTCGCTCGTTGGTTTTGGAAAGGAGCTCAAATATACCACATTGCCTGCTTTTCCAGAGTGCCACCCTCCCCTTTCTGCACTCCTAACTACTTTACACACACCCACCTCTGCTAAGTTTCAATCACTTCTTGCTCTTCAATCATATTTATTGTAGGACTGTAACTTTTCTGTTTTGGTCACATGTGCATGTCTGGATGCCTGCACCTGCATTTTGTCAATTGATTCTTGTACTATATTGTATGTTTGTGATTTGACACTGTCCGCTTGTCACGTCTCGTCCTGAATGGGTCATATTCCTTGGTTGAAGAAAAAATATAATTCCTCATCTTTAAGTGCTGTGCCGTCGTCGCTGCTCATGCTTTTTGTATTATTCGATTTCTTTCCGTGTGATTGCCTTCATCAAACATGAATGATATTGTTAGTCTGTCCTGTCTGAGTTGTTCAGTGGTCTTATTTTGTCTTGATACCTACCAGTGCATGAATGCTACTGTTTCTTCCTTTCTGTCCGTGAGGTAAACTGTTGCTAAACTCCTGGGTGGAGAACTATTCCACAGCTTTACGTACACTAACATTATTATGCTTGGCTCACATGGGCACCATGTGATTTGGAATGGCCAAACAGATCTACACAACATATTTTTATGAATAAACAGTAGATTCAATCCATAGCCATATTTTTAGCCTCCTGTATATTATGTTTAGGAAGGAAGGGGTGTAGTTGAGGGACAAGTCAGATTTCCATTTTTCATAACTTGTTTGAGGTAAGCTAGCGTCAGTGTGCGGCCTTAGAAATATATTTTAAGATGGATGATCTGAGAGTTCTGTCAGACTTGCATAGACAGGGCGGTTGAGAACAGGTTGATTTTGTTTTGGGCTGTAATACTCAAGAACCATTCTGAGCTTGCATCCTTTCACCATTCAACTGCAATGAGAACTCAGACCGCTCGTCAATGCAATTTGCTTCCTAGCATAATCAGCCATTCACTCACTCTCTCTGGCTCCCTGAAGGCAGTGTGTTCTGATGTGCATTGACTCTGAGCTCTGTGTGTCTAATGACATGTCCTCTCTTCCAGTCCACCCCACTGCACTTGGCGGCTGGCTACAACCGAGTCCGTATCGTCCAGCTACTGTTGCAGCACGGGGCAGACGTCCATGCCAAGGACAAAGGGTAAGACCAAACTCAATAAAGTCCCATTGAAGGCCTGTTTTCCTCCACTGTTTCTTCGTCTAAGACCATTCTCAGCTGATAAACGTCTCAATCACAGATTCATAGAATACAAGAACTGTTCATTTGAATGACTATCTCTCTGGCAGTGGCCTGGTACCTCTCCACAACGCCTGCTCCTATGGACACTTTGAGGTCACAGAGCTTCTGCTCAAGGTAAGGGCTCTAAAAGATTCTAGTTCATTTTACAAAATTGATTTCTGTAGAACCGTCATTGATGCCCCTTTTAATTAGACAATTTTAGAATGTTGGTTTTATTGGAGAACAATGAATGAACTCTCCTGTCTGTCTACAGCATGGAGCGTGTGTGAATGCCATGGACCTGTGGCAGTTCACTCCTCTCCATGAGGCTGCATCTAAGAACCGTGTGGAGGTGTGTTCGCTGCTGCTGAGCCATGGTGCAGACCCCACCCTTCTCAACTGCCACAGCAAGAGCGCTGTGGACATGGCCCCCACCCCCGAACTCAAAGAGAGACTAACCTGTGAGTTCAGTGGGAGACTGGAGAGAACACGTGCATGCATACATGCATACAGTGGCAAGAAAAAGTATGTGAACCCTTTGGAATTACCTGGATTTATGCATGAATTGGTCATCAAATTTGATCTGATCTTCGTCTAAGTCACAACAATAGACAAACATAGTGTGCTTAAACTAATAACACACAAATTATTGTATTTTTCTTGTCTATATTGAATACATCATTTAAACATTCCAAGTGTAGGTTGAGAAAAGTATGTGAACCCCTAGGCTAATGACTAGTCAGCTAACCTGGAGTCCAATCAATGAGATGAGATCTCAAAATTTGCGTTTGCTATTCACAAAAAGCATTGCCTGATGTGAACCATGCCTCGAACAAAAGAGATATCAGAAGACCTAAGATTAAGTATTGTTGACTTGCATAAAGCTGGAAAGGGTTACAAAAGTATCTCTAAAAGCCTTGACGTTCATCAGTCCACGGTAAGACAAATTGTCTATAAATGGAGGAAGTTCAGCACTGTTGCTACTCTTCCTAGGAGTGGCCGTCCTGCAAAGATGACTGCAAGATCACAGCACAGAATGCTCAATGAGGTTAAGAAGAATCCTAGAGTGTCAGCTAAAGACTTACAGAAATCTCTAACATGCTGACATCTCTGTTGACGAGTCTACGATACGTAAAACACTAAACAAGAATGGTGTTCATGGCAGGGCACCACAGAAGAAGCCACTGCTGTCCAAAAAAAACATTGCTGCACATCTGAAGTTTGCAAAGGTGCACCTGGATGTTCCACAGCACTACTGGCAAAATATTCTGTGGACAGATGTTTGAAAGGAACACACAACACTATGCGTGGAGAATAAAAGGTACAGCACACCAACATTTTATTTTTTTATTTCACCTTTTATTTAGGCTAGTTGAGAACAAGTTCTCATTTACAACTGCGACCTGGCCAAGATAAAGCAAAGAAGTTCGATACACACAACAACAGTTACACATGGAATAAACAAACATACAGTCAATAATACAGTAGAAAAGTCTATATACAGTGTGTGCACATGAGGGAGGTAAGGCAATAAATAGGCCATGGTGGTGAAGTTATTACAATACAGTAATTAAACACTGGAATGGTAGATGTGCAGAAGATGAATGTGCAAGTAGAGATACTGAGGTGCAAAGGAGCAAGATAAATAAATACAGTATTGGGATGAGGTAGTTGGATGGGCTATTTACAGATGGGCTATGAACAGGTTCAGTGATCTGTGAGCTGCTCTAACAGCTGGTGCTTAAATCTTTTGAGGGAGGTATAAGTCTCCAGCTTCAGTGAATTTTAGATTTTTTTTTGCAGTTCATTCCAGTCATTGGCAGCAGAGAACTGGAAGGAGAGGCGGCCAAAGGAAGAATTGGCTTTGGGGGTGACCAGTGAGATATACCTGGTGGAGCGCGTGCTACGAGTAGGTGCTGCTATGGTGACCAGTGAGTTGAGATAAGGTGGGGCTTTACCTAGCGGAGACTTGTAGATGACCTGGAGCCAGTGGGTTTGGCAACGAGTATGAAGCGAGGGCCAACCAAGGAGAGTGTACAGGTCGCAGTGGAGGGTAGTATATGGGACTTTGGTGACAAAACGGATGGCACTGTGATAGACTGCATCCAATTTGTTGAGTAGAGTGTTGGAGGCTATTTTGTATATGACATCGCCGAAGTCAAGGATCGGTAGGATGGTCAGTTTTACGAGGGTATATTTGGCAGTATGAGTGAAGGATGCTTTGTTGCAAAATAGGAAGCCGATTCTAGATTTAATTTTGGATTGGAGATGCTTAATGTGAGTCTAGAAGGAGAGTTTACAGTCTAACCAGACACCTAGGTATTTGTAGTTGTCCACATATTCTAAGTCAGAACCGTTCAGAGTAGTGATGTGGGCAGGTGCGGGCAGCGATTGGTTGAAGAGCATGCATTTAGTTTTACTTGCATTTAAGAGCAGTTGGAGGCCATGGGAGGAGAGTTGTATGGCATTGAAGCTCGTCTGGAGGTTAGTTAACACAGTGTCCAAAGTGTCCCAACTGTAAACTATGGTGGAGGGAGCATCATGGTTTGGGGCTGCTTTGCTGCCTCAGGGCCTGGATAACTTGCTATCGTTGACAGAGAAATGATTTCCCAAGTTTATAAAGACATTTTTGCAGGAAGTTGAAGCTCAACAGATGTTGGGTGATGCAACAGGACAACGACCCAAAACACAGAAGTAAATCAACAACAGAATGGCTTCAACAGAAGAAAATACACCTTCTGTAGTGGCCCAGTCAGAGTCCTGACCTCGACCCGACTGAGCTGCTGTGGCATGACCTCGAGAGCAGTTCACACCAGACATTCCAAGAATATTGCTGAACTGAAACAGTTTTGTAAAGAAGAATGGTCCAAAATTTCTCCTGACCGTTGTGCAGGTCTGATCCAGAAAACGTTTGGTTGAGGTTTTTTCTGCCAAAGGAGGGACAACCAGTTATTAAATCCAAGAGTTCACATACCTTTCCCACCCTGCACTGTGAATGTTTACACAGTGTTCAACAAAGACATGAAAACGTATCATTGTTTGTGTGTTATTAGTTTAAGCAGAATTTTGTCTATTGTTGTGACCTAGATGAAGATCACATTTTATGACCAATTTATGCAGAAATCCAGGTATTTCCAAAGGGTTCACATACTTTTCTTGCCACTGTATGTACGTACATACACACACACAGTGCATTCGTAAAGTATTCAGACCCCTTCCCTTTATCCACATCTTGTTACGTTACAGCCTTATTCTAAAAAGGATTAAATAAATAAAAAATGACCTCATCAATCTACACGCAATTCACCATAATCAAAGCAAAAACGGTTTATTTTTTGCAAATGTATTACTAATTTTAAAAAAAAACTTATTTACATGAGTATTCAGAACCTTTGCTATGAGACTCAAAATTGAGCTCAGGTGCCTCCTGTTTCCATTGATCATCCTTGAGATGTTTCTAAAACTTGGTTGGAGTCCACCTGTGGTGAATTGATTGGACATGATTTGGAAAGGCACACACCTGTCTATATAAAGTCCCACGGTTGACAGTGCATGTCAGAGCAAAAACCAAGCCACGAGGTCTGAGGAATTGTCCATTGAGCTCTGAGGCAGGATTGTATCAAGGCACCATCCTTACGGTGAAGCATGGTGTGAGGATGTTTTAAGGGCGGCAGGGATTGGGAGACTAGTCAGGATCGAGGGAAAGATGATCGGCGCAAAGTACAGAGAGATCCTTGATGAAAACCTGCTCAGGACCTCAGACTAGGGTGAAGGTTCACCTTCCAACAGGACAACGACCTAAGCACACAGCCAAGACAACGACCTAAGCACACAGCCAAGACAACGCAGGAGTGGCTTCGGGACAAGTCTCTGAATGTCCTTGAGTGGCCCAGCCAGAGCCTGGAATTGAACCCGGTCGAACATCTCTGGCGAGACCTGAAAATAGCTGTGCAGCGACGCTCCCCATCGAACCTGACAGAGCTTTAGAGGATCTGCAGAGAAGAAAGGGAGAAACTCCCCAAATACAGGTGTGCCAAGCTTGTAGCGTCATACCCAAGAAGACTCGAGGCTGTAATCGCTGCCAATTGTGCTTGAACAAAGTACTGAGTAAAAGGTCTGAATACTTATGTAAATGTGATATTTCAATTCTTTATAAAAAAAATTCTCCCCAATTTCGTGGTATCCTATTGGTAGTTAGTCTTGTCTCATCGCTGCAACTCCAATACGGACTCGGGAGAGGCGAAGGCCATGCATCCTCCGAAACACGGCCCACTGCTTCTTGACACAAACCCGGAAGCCAGCCACACCAATGTGTCGGAGGAAACACCGTACACCTGGCGACCGTGTCAGCGTGCATGCGCATGGCCCGCCACAGGAGAACCTAGAGCGCGATGGGACAAGGAAATCCTTGCCGGCCAAACCCTCCCCTAACCCGAACGATGCTGGGCAAATGTGCGCAGCCCGATGGGTCTCCTGGTCGCGGCCAGCTGCGACAGAGCCTGGACTCTAGTGGCACAGCTAGCAACTGTGATGCAGTGCCTTAGAACACTGCGCCCCTCGGGATGCCCTCAGTTCTTTATTTTTGATAAAATCCAGATTATTTCCTTTGTCATTATGGGTTATTGGGTGTAGATTGAGGCAAAATACCTTCCGAATGCACTGTATACATGTGCACACTTTTTATACCTGATAATGAAATAAACACTTGTGCACAGACTATTCTCACAATTCACAAAGACTATATACAGATGAGAATGTCTGCGTGGGCCCATGGCTTTTCTCACATTTCAATCTAACCTTTTTCGTTCAATCTCCTTTCTGCCATCCAGATGAGTTTAAAGGTCATTCACTGCTCCAGGCAGCTCGGGAGGCAGACATGGCCAAGGTGAAGAAGACCCTGGCTCTGGAGATCATCAGCTTCAAACACCCACAGACCAATGAGACAGCCCTGGTGAGATCATCCCTGTTCCTTCTGGCTGATGCTCAATGTCACAGTGCTGACATCTAACATTACGTCATAATCAACAGCTTTGGATGTCACAAATGGCACCCTATTTCCTATTTAAAAAGTTATGGGCCGTGCTCAAAAGTAGTGTACTATATAGGGAACAGGGTGCCATTTTGGACGTATCCTATGTCTGTCAGAATACATTTGTGTAACATGCATAACCTTGCTCCCTTTGTGACATGCATGACCTAGGATGACCACTATAAAAACAAGCACAAAACCTGAGAAGGCATTCACACACACTCCATACAGTGATGTCATTGAAGGTGTTGTCCTTCTGTTTCAGCATTGTGCCGTTGCCTCCCCTCACCCCAAACGGAAGCAGGTGACAGAGCTGCTGCTGCGCAAAGGTGCCAACATCAACGAGAAGAACAAAGAGTAAGACACCATGTCCGTCTTTCCAATAACATTTAATCGGAGGGGGGTGTACCCCCCCCCCCCCCCCAAAAAAAAAAATAGTTTCGCATCTATTGGTTTCAATTGAGAATGTTGGCTTGTTAAACTGCAGAATGAGAATCCTCTGAGGCTGATTCCAGCACAAGTAAAGCGATACCTCTCTCTGTCTCTCTTCTGTCTGTAGCTTCATGACGGCCCTGCATGTTGCATCTGAGAGAGCACACAACGACATCCTAGAGGTGCTGCAGAAACATGGAGCCAAGGTACACACTGCAGGCTTCTTCAGTCTCACAAATACCACTTCATTTAATTTATCTTGTCATATCTCTCTCACTGGCTCACAGCCTCCATATCTGATAACTTCAACAAAAAAGATTTTATGAAATAAGTGTATCACATTCCCTCTGTCCTTCCCCCTCCCCCCTCCATCCCTCCAGGTGAATGCGGTGGACACCCTGGGTCAGACGGCCCTCCACAGGGCAGCCCTGGCGGGCCACATCCAGACATGTAGACTACTGCTGAGCTACGGGGCTGACCCAGCCATCGTCTCCCTGCAGGGCTTCACTGCCTCACAGATGGGCAACGAGGCCGTGCAGCAGATCCTCAATGGTACAGTAGTAGAGCGTCTTGGGTTAAATACAAAGATTCTCTTTTTATATTCTACTCTACATTGGGATTGACAAAGATGTTTTATGAACTTCGATGAAAGATGCATTACATACATATGGCCTTTAAATCTAGCCTATGCAGTGATGTTAAGTTAGCAGGATGTATAACAAAGAAATGATCGATTATCTTGCCCGTAAATATTACATAGTGCTTTGTCAAATTTCCCAGTATGTTTTATTTCATGATGTTGATCCATTAAATACAGAAAATGTTCCAACTCGTAACTCTGACGTGGACTACCGGTTTCTGGAAGCCGCTAAGGCTGGAGATTTGGACACTGTGCAGGTAAGCTAATCAGCTACATCGTCTCGGTGTCATGAATTCAATCATGTTACATGCCTCAACCATCGACCTACCATCATGAACCCAAGATATCTTCCTCTGTCACTTTTGATATTATGTCTATGTTGTCTCGTCTTTGTGTTGTAGCAATTGTGCACTCCTCAGAACGTGAACTGTCGGGACCTGGAGGGTCGTCACTCCACCCCTCTGCACTTTGCTGCAGGCTACAACCGTGTGGCCGTGGTGGAGTACCTGCTACATCATGGAGCTGACGTACACGCTAAAGACAAAGGGTACGTGTTGTCTTACTAGTCCACCCTACTACCTCTGTCTTCCTTACTGTCTTTGCTGAGACTTTTGCTTTCACTTCAGAGAGTCAGCAAAAAGGCTTTCACTTTGTATTGAATACATATCTTTACATTTGCTTTCATTCTGCATTGAATACCTCTATCATTGGATTACATTTTGCATTCAATACATACAATACTTGAAAACTGTAGTCATAGAATTACATGACTTATAGGATCTCTGTGCTTTTACTGGTTTAACTAGTCTTCTGTCTGTCCTGCAGTGGCCTGGTGCCCCTCCACAACGCCTGCTCCTATGGTCACTATGAGGTGGCTGAGCTGCTGGTCAGACACGGGGCGTCGGTGAACGTAGCTGACCTCTGGAAATTCACCCCCCTCCACGAGGCTGCTGCCAAGGGCAAATACGAGATCTGCAAACTGCTGCTCAAGGTTAGTCTAGCTGTGCCTTTCATATCAGCTCTTCAGAAATGATCAGGTCACAAAGGCATCAGGCTATATATACTGAGGCAAACGGAAGTATTTATTGTGATAGCTTTTTATAGACTTTGCGCAAAGTGCCAAAGTGGCTCTGTGTATAGCTAAAAGAGATTTTCAGCGCCAGAACAAAGTATTTAACACATTTTTTTAAACATTTTTTTTTATGTACATTCAAGATGATGTATTTGTGTTTCACCAGCATGGAGCAGACCCCACCAAGAAGAACCGTGATGGTAATATGCCTCTGGACATGGTGAAGGATGGAGACACGGACATCCAGGACCTGCTAAGAGGAGACGCTGCCCTGCTGGATGCTGCTAAAAAGGGCTGTCTGGCCCGCGTCCAGAAACTCTGCAGCCCAGAGAACATCAATTGTAGAGACACACAGGGACGCAACTCCACTCCCCTGCACCTTGCAGGTACTGTACCTACCAGAATCAATCAATACATTTTCATATTTTTATAAAGCACTTTTTACATCAGCAGTTGTCACAAAGTGCTTTACAGTTACCCAGCCTAAACCTCAAATAGCAAGCAAAGCAGTGGAATCAATTTATTGAATGGAAAATGTGGAACCCAGACACAAACTTTTACAACCGAAACAGAAGTGGATCCCCTTACATAAAAGGATGACAGGCAACTCATCAAACCCTGGACACTTTGATCATTTGGAGCTATACTATTACTTTGACACATTACATAAAGATCTTTCATTCATGTTTTTTTGTTGTTTTTTTTCCATAAGGTAGACTGCCATGTTTCATGTTGTCATCCGTCTTGTTTCCCACCTCTGTAGCTGGCTACAACAACCTGGAGGTGGCGGAGTATCTCCTGGAGCATGGTGCTGATGTCAACGCACAGGACAAAGGAGGCCTCATCCCCCTGCACAACGCTGCCTCCTACGGGGTGAGTCGGCACAAACATTACGCCAGGCCGCGGAAGACATTGTACATGCTGTATGGTTTGGCCTAAGGTTTTATAACATAGACAATACATAAATACCTATGCTCTGTAACAACTTGGATGATGACTTAGAAGATATTGTTTGGGTTACAAAACCTTATAGAAAATCCGTACAGCAAATATAAGGACAAAACACCCACACTGTGATGAAAGTGACCTTGTGGAAAGCTTAAGATATGTAACAGTGTGGATGTCATCAGTTTCTGGTCATATCGTGTTATTAATTTCGTCTCTCCTCTCATCTGCTACTTCTATCCTCTGCTCCTCTCCTCTCCTGTCTCTTCTCTCCTACAGCACGTGGACATTGCTGCCCTCCTGATAAAGTTCAACACGTGTGTGAATGCTACAGACAAGTGGGCCTTCACCCCCCTCCATGAGGCGGCTCAAAAGGGCCGGACCCAGCTGTGTGCTCTCCTGCTGGCCCACGGAGCAGACCCCACCATGAAGAATCAAGAGGGACAGACGGCACTGGACCTGGCTACGGTAACACGCCTTGATCTCTTACTGTTAGAACAGCTAGCAATGCCACAAAATGAAGTGTTGTTTTTTGCTGTTACTGGCAGACATTTGCTCGAATGGCGAAGGTGCATAAAGATAGGAATTCAGACATGACTCCATCGTTTGAACACTATCCACAGTTTAACTACGGCGTGCGACCTAGTTCTGAATTATAGGCAGATTGAACCATCTCATTTTTCTCTTTTTTCTAATTGCCGCCGTCTTGGAGCTAGAATTGGGATCATGTACAGTGCATTCGGAAAGTATTCAGATCCTGTGACTTTCAAAAAACAAATGACGTTACAGCCTTATTCTAAAATGTATCCAATTATATATATTTTTCCATCATCAATCTGCACACAATACCCCATAATGACAAAGAAAAAGCAGGTTTGTAGAATGTATTAAAAAAATTAAATAAAAACTTATACATAAGTATTCAGACCCTTTGCTGTGAGACTCGAAATTGAGCTTGGGTGCATCCTGTTTCCATTGATCATCCTTGATGTTTCTACAACTTGATTGGAGTCCACCTGTGGTAAATTCAATTGAATGGACATGATTTGGAAAGGCACACACCTGTCTATATTAGGTCCCACAGTTGACAGTGCATGTCAGCATAAACCAAGCCATGAGGTCAAAGGAATTGTCCGTAGAGCTCCGAGACATGATTGTGTCGAGGCACAGATCTGGGGAAGGGTACCAAAACATTTCTGCAGCATTGAAGGTCCCCAAGAACATTAGTGCCCTTCATCATTCTTAAATGGAAGAAGTTTGGAACCACTAAGACTCTTCCTAGAGCTGGCTGCACGGCCAAACTCAGCAATCGGGGGAAAAGGGCCTTGGTCAGGGAGGTGACCAAGAACCTGATGGTCACTCTGACAGAGCTCCAGAGTTCCTCTGTGGAGATGGTTGTCCTTTTGGAAGGTTCTCCCATCTCTGCAGCCCTCCACCAATCATTCCTTTATGGTTGAGTGGCCAGACGGAAGCCACTCCTCAGCAAAAAGCACACGACAGCCCGCTTGGAATTTGCCAAAAGGCAATGAAGGAGTCTCAGACCATGAGGAACAAGATTCTCTGGTCTGATGAAACCAAGATGGAACTTTTTGGCCTGCATGCAAAGCATCATGTTTGGAGAAAACCTGGCACCATCCCTACGGTGAAGCGTGGTGGCAGCATCATGCTGTGGGGATGTTTTTCAGCGGCAGGGACTGGGAGACTAGTCAGGATTGAAGGAAAGATGAATGGAGAACTGTTCCATGAATGAAAACCTGTTCCAGAGCGCTCAGGACCTCAGACTGGAGTGAAGGTTCACCTTCCAACAGAACAACGACCCTAAGCACACAGCCAAGACAATGCAGGAGTGGCTTCAGGACAAGTCTCTGAATGTCCTTGAGTGGCCCGGACTTGAACCCGATCGAACATCTCTTGAGAGACTTGAAAATAGCTGTGCAGCGACACTCTCCATCCAACCTGACAGAGCTTGATGAAGAATGGGAGAAACTCCACAAATACAAGTGTGCCAAGCTTCTAGCGTCATACCCAAGAAGACTTGAGGCTATAATGCTGCCAAAGGTGCTTCAACAAAGTACTGAGTAAAGGGTCTGAATACTTTGGTAAATGTTATATTTCAGTTTTATTTCTATACATTTGCAAACGTTTCTTAAAAAAAACTTTGTCATTATGGGGTATTGTGTGTAGATTGAGGATAAAAAAAAATATATATGTTTAAAAAAATTCAAGGCTGTAACGTAACAATGTGGAAAAAGTCAAGGGGTTTGAATACCATCTGAATTCACTGTATACTGTGCTAATGTCCATACAAAAAAAGAGTAACGATACATTTCGGTGAACATGGCAAATGAGCCGTTTGTTATGAGTACATGGGGGCCGCCATCTTTATGCACCATACCATTCTAAATTCCTACCATTTTTCCCATTATATATATTTTGACACACTTAGCAGAAACTAGGGATTTGGTCCACAGCCTGAAATTCAAACTTTTAGAACAACCAGCTCTCACACATGGTTTTGCCATCTAATTATGTCCTCCTCTCAGGCTGATGACATCCGGGCCCTGCTGATGGATGCCATGCCCCCAGATGCCCTGCCCAGTTGCTTCAAGCCCCAGGCCACAGTGGTCAGCGCCGGCTCGGTCATCTCCCCGGCCTCCACGCCCTCCTGCCTGTCTGCAGCAAGCAGCATCGACAACCTGGCCGGGCCACTCAACGAGCTGGGGGCCGCAGGGACCTCCGGGGTGGCCGACGGGGCCACGGGCTCCGATAGGAAGGAGGGAGAATGTGAGTAGAGAGAGAGAGCCAGGAACGAAACTGGGGCTGGGGTTTTAGCATGAAGCTGATATTCTACTCGTTTTGATATTCTTGTAGATTCAACAGCTCTGTCAACAGCTTTGACTCACTGGTTGAAGTCTAACATGCTGACTAGACCAGTCCCTGGCGTGTGCCATCGCACGCATGTTGATTTTTGTCCAGTCACACCAGACGTGATCAGGACATGCAGGTTGAAATATCAAAACCAACTCTGAACCAACTACACTAATGTGAGGACTGGTTGAAACTCATTAAACATTCATGGCAATTTTGCTTGCTGTTGCTTGCTAATTTGTCCTGGGTTATAAACATTGGGTTGTTATTTTACCTGAAATGAGCTATGTTCTCTACTCCAACAATTAATCCACATATAAAAGGGTAAACCTAGTTTTAGTTTTATAGTCTCTCCTCCTTCAGTCTTCTGACTTTATATTGGTTGGCAACCAACTTTAAGGTGCATTACCAACGGGACTGGAGTGTGGATCTCAGTTCATCTTTCAATCACCCACGTAGATATATGCTCCTAAAAACCAATGAGGAAATGGGAGAGGCGGGACTTGTAGCGCATCAAGCGTCTCAAATAGAACCAAGGTCTATTTTGTGGCCTGGCTATGTAGGCGCGTGTGAGCAGTTTGGATAAAATTATTGAATAACGTGTGGTCAGCATGTAAGTCAATACAGAGGAATCAATATGGCCCATTCATTTCACATACTGAATCTGCTCTTTGTATTCCAGTGGTGATGTTGGACATGAACATCAGTCAGTTCTTGAAGAGCTTGGGTCTGGAGCATCTGAGGGACATCTTTGAGAGAGAACAGGTGAGTGTTTAATGATTTGAGTTTATGCTATATCGTAATTTATTTAATAGGGCATCTAATTAGTCTGACATTTCATGTCTTTTTCCCACTCCTGAAGTAGCTGTTGTCATGACACAGTTTAGGATCCCTGCTCTGTACTGAATGTCCTGTTCTCTCCCAGATCTCTCTGGATGTGCTGGCTGACATGGGTCATGAGGAGCTGAAGGAGATTGGGATCAACGCCTACGGCCACCGACACAAACTCATCAAGGGAGTGGAGAGGCTGCTGGGAGGACAACAAGGTCTGGACCAATGTTCCCTCAAAGGATATTTGCCACTGAGTAAATGTCAGGCCTGCTGAGTGCAAACTTGAACTTTGTGAAAATTCTGTGCAACTTCCAGCGCACATTTATTGTGAACGCTGAGGCTGTACCTGCTTTAAGTTAGTTTTAACAGTGGCCAAGTAAGCTACTGTGGCTATTTCACCATAATGTAGGCCTACCAGAGTGGAGACAAACAATGGAGAAAATACATCCCGTAACATTTTAACATGGAAATAGCTGTTCTATCATTCAGCCTACAGTAACAGCCAATATGTGGTGTTCAATGTAGGCCTACATTCCATGAGACTTTTGAAAACAACAGGCAGTGCTTGACATTAACCTGTTTATCCACTTGTCCTTCAGACAAGGTGACTGAAAATGTTGTTTGATGCAAGAAACCACTTTACAAAATAAAATGCATTATTATTCCCATACGATTTATTACAGGGAATCAGACAAATTATGCTAGCTACCCTCTGCCTATTGGCTACTTAACTTATTCAAGCCTGTCTCAAAATACAACACTTCCCCTTAACATAAAAAAAAGCTTTTTACCTGACTTGCTTTTCAAAGTTTTGTGCTCTTGTAGGAAGAAATCACTCCCCTCACTAACTAGCAAAAGATATTAACAAAATGTGCACACATGACTACATGCAGCTCCTGCTTTGATCTCAAAGTAAGCACATCTACTCACGACCGCTCATGCTGTAAATGGTCCAGATCCATATATGGCAATGGTTGATTTGCATATAGGTCTACTGCAGCTCTGATTGTTTACGCTGCACCGGACTGAGTCTTGTGCATCAATGCAATAGAATCCTACTCTGATAAGTTCTGCCTACAACAAAATTTCTTGCATAGTTTTGCATGCAAAGTCTTTCATAGTTTTTGTTTCGGTATGTTGCATTTAAAGTGGCTAATATTGTGTTGATTCGATCATAATTGCCACAGTAAAGGGAAACATTGATAGTGTTAACTAACAGAGAAAACTCTAGAAAGTTGAGTGAAGTTCAATCTCGTGCTTCTCTCCGTGGGCTGATATTTCTTCTGTGCGGCAGTATCGAAGCTACTGCGCGAGGGATCATTGGTCAGGACATTCCCGAGAAATCTCTGAGGAGCTGATATCTTTTCCCATTTATTGCTGCCTCAGATACTTACACTACTCCTCCTATTCCTGGAATGGAGATTCTCTATTGAAAGTTATTTTTAGTCCAGGACTAAGCCTAATATACGTGTGGGAAACTGGCCCTGAAAGTATAGGTGGGAAGCCAACCCAATGTGTAACCAAGTATGAGTGTGTAACAGGTTATTTGTTTGTTCTCCAGGTGCCAACCCATATCTGACATTCCACTGTGCCAACCAGGGCACGGTCCTCATTGACCTTGCCCCTGACGACAAGGAGGGACAATCAGTGGAGGAGGAGGTGGGTACACCCATACAGAGAGCGATACACTGAGTGTACAAAACATTAGGAACACCTGCTCTTTCCATGACAGACTGACCAGGTGAAAGCTATGATTTATTATTGATGTCACTTGTTAAATCCACTTCAATCAGTGCAGATGAAGGGTAGGAGACAGGTTAAATAAGGATTTTCAATCCTTGAGACAATTTAGACATGGATTGTGTTTGTGTGCCATTCAGAGGGTGAATGGGCAAGACAAAAAATGTAAGTGCCTTTTAACGGCATATGGTAGTAGGTGCCAGGCGCACTGGTTTGAGTGTGTCAAGAACTGCAACACTGCAGGGTTTTTCACACTCAACAGTTTCCTGTGTGTATCAAGAATGGTCCACCACCCAAAGGACATTCAGCGATCTTGACACAACTGTGGGAAGCATTGGAATCAACATCGGCCGCATCTCTGGAATGCTTTTGACACCTTGTAGAGTCCATGCTCCAAAAAATGTAGGCTGTTCTGAGGGCAAAAGGGGTGCCACTCAATATTAGGAAGGTGTTCCTAATATTATGTTCACTTGTGTATAATGTATACATATGTACGTATTCTATTTGATTCTGTGAGTTGACCTCATCTCACTCTGGTCTGAATGCTGATAAAAACGGAGCCTTTGACAACACTGATCCACACCATCCTAATGAAGCTGAGTGAAGGTTCGGTACCAACTGTCGCTCAGGGGTGAAAGAGTACCATGTTTAGAGAAATCTAATGAAATTCTGTGATTAACAAAAACTGTTTTAAGACGTTTCATGTTTTTTTTTCTTCTCTCTGCTCCAGATGCAAAGTACCATCCGAGAACACAGGGATGGAGGCAATGCAGGAGGGGTGTTCAGCAGATACAACATCATCAAGGTCAGCTTTACATTATATTACAGTACTACACGCTCTACTCTACATTTGCTCATAGGATGGATCTCTTTGAGATAGAAATATACCCATATCTTCAATTTGATACCATCCTCGATCAGTTATTGGTTGTTAAGAATGCACTATGGCAGGGGTCGGCAACAGACGGCCCAAAACTTGCCCGCAAGTGGATTTTATTTATTTATTTTTTAATAGGAGACGTGTTCGTGTTTTTAATGTAATCAATGTATGAAATTACTGTTATTTTCAAATAGTCTCTTTTTGGGCTTAGTTGTGGTCAGTTTGCAGTGTACAAATTATTAGAATTATGTTCCGGCCCCCAATCGTCCACTCCGACAAAAATCAGCATCGGGCTGAATCTAGTTGCCTACCCCTGCACAATGGTTTCAGGAATTTTGATCCCATCTTTTGAAAAGGAAGGAAGATTAGAAGTTCTTAGTATTGCTGCTATAGTTGATTCCTGTCTGTGTGTCCATGCAGATCCAGAAGGTGGTCAATAAGAAGCTGCGAGAGCGATACACACACCGCCAGAAGGAGATCTCCGATGAGAACCATAACCACCACAATGAGCGCATGCTCTTCCATGGTAACAAGACATATTCATATTACAAAGCTGTTTTTTTTTTTTTGTATTTAGTTTTTTTTTACCATGCTCCTTGTTATTTCAACAACAAAAATGATGTCTTAATTGATTATCACTAGAGAAATGTTAACCCTGTGTCATTATTATAATTTTGTTTTTACAAATATCAATTTCAATCGTATTTCACATTGTTCTTGTTTCATGTCTTTTGGTTCTCCAGGTTCTCCGTTCATAAATGCCATCATCCACAAAGGCTTTGATGAGCGGCATGCATACATCGGAGGGATGTTTGGAGCAGGGATCTACTTTGCTGAGAACTCCTCTAAGAGTAACCAGTATGTGTATGGCATCGGGGGCGGCACCGGATGCCCCACTCACAAAGACCGCTCCTGTTACCTGTGCCACAGGTGAGACATGATTGATGGAAAGAACACACATTTAGGTGAATTGAGGGTTTACTGCTATTACTCATGAATAGACTGTTACCAAACTAGTGGCTCTCTCTCAATCAATTAATCCATCAATCACAGCTTTCATCAGAGCTATGATAATTGTGAAACCTCATTACTGAACCATTATTTGACCCCTGTTCTCCGTGACTTCCAGGCAGATGTTATTCTGCCGTGTGACCCTGGGGAAATCCTTCCTCCAGTTCAGTGCCATGAAGATGGCCCACGCCCCCCCTGGACACCACTCTGTGATTGGTCGGCCCAGCGTCAACGGCCTGGCCTACGCAGAGTACGTAATCTACAGAGGGGAGCAGGTGAGACTTAAATTGAATACTATTTTATTTATCCCCTCAAAGGCAAGTCCAGGCAGAAGTTTTACAAATTAGGGGCTGGTCTCCCAGACACAGATTTAAGCCTAGACCTGGACTAAAGCATCCACAGTGGAAATTTTGCTTTGTAATCCAGTACTTATTATTTGCTCTTCTTATTGCCCTTCACTGTCTCATGTTTGTTGGCAGGCCTACCCAGAGTATCTCATCACCTATCAGATCCTTAAGCCGGAGAGCACAGCCACGTCTGCTGCAGGAGAGGATCAGAAGTCCTAGTCCTGCGCCACCAGACCAATTTCTCTCTTTCTCTCTCACACACACATTCTCCTGACCCACAACATTATTGTAATGCCTAAACCTTTTTCAGACTGAGTTCCATTCTTCTTGTCCAGTAACAGTAAACTGGGCAGATGACATTAAATATATTGTAATATACTGTAATATATTATGAAATGTACTGTAATATATTAATGCAATAAGGCCCAAGGAGGTGTGGTGTATATGGCCAATATACCATGGCTAAGGGCTGTATTCAAGCACTCTGCATTGTGTCGTGCTTAAGAACAGGCCTTAGCTGTGGTATATGTCCAATATATGGTATATGTACCACAGCTAAGGCCTGTTCTTAAGCGCAACGCAGAGTGCCTGAATACAGCCCTTAGCCATGGTATATTGGCCATATACTACAAACCCAGAGGTGCCTTATTGCTATTATAAACTGGTTACCAACCTAATTAGAACAGTAAAAATTATGTTTTAATCTCAACTGTCGTATATTATCTCCTGCTTGTGGTGATAGTCTTTCAGTTTCCTTTGCATTGGCTGCATGTATAGACAGGCGCATGTATGGCCAATATCGGGTGTGGGTTCCCCACTAGCTACCCTTGGAGAGGGGGTTGTAGAGATTCACCCTCTCATCTGCCCTGCAGTGTCAGAATAATTGGCTACCATTCTCACCTAATCGTGACTTGGAGAATCACCTATTTTCAACCCTATTGTTCTCAACCAGTCTGTAACCCCTGTAATACTGCCCCCCGCCCACCATCCTTACATACATACTGTATAGCCGTAGAATAGCTTAGTGATTTATAATGATGCAGATAACACTAGTACCACTTGGATTACTCAATATTATTAATAGGATTGTTTTTCTTAACTCTTCTTGAATTACATGCCTGAGGTATATTCCAGATAAAGCAGAACTGAGGAATTAGGATGAGGAATTCTAATTCTATGAGGAGAACACACATGATTTGGAAGAGAACAGTCATCTACTCTGACATATTATTTGTTGTACAAGAAATGTGAACTCCACAACCCAGATTGCCATGGTCTTATTCATGGACTTCTTCAAATTCATGAGTAAAGAGTTGCACTTTTAAATAGATACTATTTAAGTTATTTGACATTAATTGCAAATGTTATGGTAAAAAAAAATGTATGTACAGGTCGTGTAAATGGATGTGTATAACTGTTTTACAATGTCATTTGGAGTTTATTGTAAATTAAGTCTAAATTCCTTTCTGGCCTTGATTCTCTTTACTTTTTTGAATAAACGTTGTCCATGTAAGAGCAGTTCGTTGGACATTTTGTTTTCATGTTGGCTCTGATTATTCTTTACAGTTGGTAAGATACAGTAATATGCAATTAGTATAGCCAAACATGTTACAAAACATTATCTTTAATGATGTATGAAAAAGTTAAACATGATTTAGTAGTAGAGAAAAGTAATTACAGCACTGATAATGCTTTTAAAAGCACTGAATTTGAAAGATGTATGAGGTATGGATACCTTGAAAAAAAATACAAATAAATCCCAACCGCTTGATCAGTTCAACCCCTGATTATTAGTTATTACAGCTCCATAGATAAAATAGTCATACATAAAAAGAAACAAGTCAATGTTTCAACTAAAACCATTACTAAATAATAGCTACTGGACTTTAGTTTTCTGCAATGAGCATTCTGTTTCAGTTGAGTGGAGGTCAACTTGTATCTGGCACTCGGTCACTGTGGCTGGTGTTGTAGGGACTATGGTCAGAGTAGTGGCTGGTCTCTAGGATTATGATAGGCTGTACTCCAATAGTTGGAGATACAGAGAACCTGTTTACATAGTATTGATTCAGGGAATAGGGATTCAAGTTGTTGGGAAACTGGATATAGATGTTATCCATGGTGTACATAGGGTTAAGGTATGAGGGGGGTACGAGGGTTGGTTTCAATGGTTCCTCACTGCTGACCCATCTGTGTCAGTATAATACTTAGATCCTGGAACATTAACAGTTAGGGTTTGGGGTCACTAATGAGAATGTAAAACCAAATATAATGCCATGAAAAGCAATATTTTTCAAATACAGTTCTTAAAGTAAAATCCTTCAAACAACCAATATTTGGCCTGGCTAGTGCAATAAAACACAGCTTACCTCATAGCTCAAACTTCTGGCCTTTCTGACATGGTTTGATCCACCTAAATAACAAAACAAGTTTTAAAGGAGACTTGGATACAGATTAATATAACAAAGACATTCAATCTGGTTATCATGTATATTTTCACTTACTGGAACTGCTAAACAAAGGTATAAAGAACCAAGCAGCAAAATGAAGGTATTCATATCAGACATTCACCTGTCAGACAATGATTGTTTCTTCACAGACTAGTTTTGACTAGTTTTGCTAACTTCGCTTGTGCATTTAAATGCATTTCCAATCACAGAGCAAAATCAAGCATGCCATGCATAAATCATATAAAATCAAAAGTAATTAAAAACTGATGAGAATGGTCCTCATATAAAAAGCTTTTTTTTTTACCTTTGAAAGTGTATTTAGGTTTCTCTCGCAAACTCCTGAGGAGTTATTATTCTGATATACCAATACACTTTACCCCTTTTCAAAAAGAATTATGGCCTTTGAGCCAATCAAAATAGCACACACCTACAGTTGAAGTCAGAAGTTTACATACACTTAGGTTGGACTCATTAAAACTCGTTTTTCAACCACTCTACAAATTTCTTGCTAACAAACTATAGTTTTGGCAAGTCGGTTGTGCATGACACAAGTAATTTTTCCAACAATTGTTTACAGACAGATTATTTCACTTATAATTGACTGTATCACAATTCCAGTGGGTTATAAGTTTACATACACTAAGTTGACTGTGCCTTTAAACAGCTTGGAAAACCTCAGAAATTTTTTTTGTGGACCTCCACAAGTCTGGTTCATTCTTGGGAGCAATTTCCAAACGCCTGAAGGTACCACGTTCATCTGTACAAACAATAGTACGCAAGTATAAACACCATGGGACTATGCAGCCGTCATACCGGTCAGGAAGACGACGCGTTCTGTCTCCTAGAGATGAATGTACTTTGGTGCAAAAAGTGCAAATCAATCCCAGAACAACAGCAAAGGACCTTGTGAAGATGCTGGAGGAAACAGGTACAAAAGTATCTATATCCACAGTAAAACGAGTCCTATATCGTCATAACCTGAAAGGCCGCTCAGCAAGGAAGAAGCCACTGCTCCACACTCTACGGTTTGCAACTGCACATGGTGACAAAGATGGTACTTTTTGGAGAAATGCCCTCTGGTCTGATGAAACAAAAATAGAACTGTCATACTCTGGACCTAGTTTTGTCCCATGGAATAAATGTTGTGGATCTAAATGTTTTTCCTCATAATCCTGGACTATCGGACCACCATTTTATTACGTTTGCAATTGCAACAAATAATCTGCTCAGACCCCAACCAAGGAGCATTAAAAGTCGTGCTATAAATTCTCAGACAACCCAAAGATTCCTTGATGCCCTTCCAGACTGACTCTGCCTACCCAAGGACGTCAGAGGACAAAAATCAGTTAACCACCTAACCGAGGAACTCAATTTAACCTTGCGCAATACCCTAGATGCAGTTGCACCCCTAAAAACTAAAAACATCTGTCATAAGAAACTAGCTCCCTGGTATACAGAAAATACACGAGCTCTGAAGCAAGCTTCCATAAAATTGGAACGGAAATGGCGCCACACCAAACTGGAAGTCTTCCGACTAGCTTGGAAAGACAGTACCGTGCAGTATCGAAGAGCCCTCACTGCTGCTCGATCATCCTATTTTTCCAACTTAATTGAGGAAAATAAGAACAATCCGAAATTTCTTTTTGATACTGTCGCAAAGCTAACTAAAAAGCAGCCTTCACAAATGGAGGATGGCTTTCACTTCAGCAGTAATAAATTTATGAACTTCTTTGAGGAAAAGATCATGATCATTAGAAAGCAAATTACAGACTCCTCTTTAAATCTGGGTATTCCTCCAAAGCTCCATTGTCCTGAGTCTGCACAACTCTGCCAGGACCTAGGATCAAGGGAGATACTAAAGTGTTTTAGTACTATATCTCTTGACGCAATGATGAAAATAATCATGGCCTCCAAACCCTCAAGCTGCATACTGGACCCTATTCCAACTAAACTATTGAAAGAGCTGCTTCCTGTGCTTGGCCCTCCTATGTTGAACATAATAAACGGCTCTCTATCCACCGGATGTGTACCAAGCTCACTAAAAGTGGCAGTAATAAAGCCTCTCTTGAAAAAGCCGAATCTTGATCCAGAAATTATAAAAAACTATCGGCCTATATCGAATCTTCCATTCCTCTCAAAATTTTTTGAAAAAGCTGTTGCACAGCAACTCACTGCCTTCCTGAAGACAAACAATGTATACGAAACGCTTCAGTCTGGTTTTAGACCCCATCATAGCACTGAGACTGCACTTGTGAAGGTGGTAAATGACCTTTTAATGACGTCAGACCGAGGCTCTGCATCTGTCCTCGTGCTCCTAGATCTTAGTGCCGCTTTTGATACCATCGATCACCACATTCTTTTGGAGAGATTGGAAACCCAAATTGGTCTACATGGACAAGTTCTGGCCTGGTTTAGATCTTATCTGTCGGAAAGATATCAGTTTGTCTCTGTGAATGGTTTGTCCTCTGACAAATCAATTGTAAATTTCGGTGTTCCTCAAGGTTCCGTTTTACGACCACTATTGTTTTCACTATATATTTTACCTCTTGGGGATGTCATTCGAAAACATAATGTTAAATTTCACTGCTATGCGGACGACACACAGCTGTACATTTCAATGAAACATGGTGAAGCCCCAAAATTGCCCTCGCTAGAAGCCTGTGTTTCAGACATAAAGAAGTGGATGGCTGCAAACTTTCTACTTTTAAACTCGGACAAAACAGAGATGCTTGTTCTAGGTCCCAAGAAACAAAGAGATCTTCTGTTGAATCTGACAACTAATCTGGATGGTTGTACAGTCGTCTCAAATAAAACTCTGAAGGACCTCGGGGTTACTCTGGACCCTGATCTCTCTTTTGAAGAACATATCAAGACTGTTTCAAGGACAGCTTTTTCCATCTACGTAACATTGCAAAAATCAGACATTTTCTGTCCAAAAATGACGCAGAAAAATTAATCCATGCTTTTGTTACTTCTAGGCTGGACTACTGCAATGCTCTACTTTCCGGCTACCCGGATAAAGCACTAAATAAACTTCAGTTAGTGCTAAATACGGCTGCTAGAATCCTGACTAGAACCAAAAAATTTGATCATATTACTCCAGTGCTAGCCTCCCTACACTGGCTTCCTGTTAAGGCAAGGGCTGATTTCAAGGTTTTACTGCTAACCTACAAAGCATTACATGGGCTTGCTCCTACCTATCTTTCCGATTTGGTCCTGCCGTACATACCTACACGTACGCTACGGTCACAAGACGCAGGCCTCCTAATTGTCCCTAGAATTTCTAAGCAAACGGCTGGAGGTAGGGCTTTCTCCTATAGAGCTCCATTTTTATGGAATGGTCTGCCTACCAATGTGAGAGATGCAGACTCAGTCTCAACCTATAAGTCTTTACTGAAGACTTATCTCTTCAGTAGGTCCTATGATTAAGTATAGTCTGGCCAGGAGTGTGAAGGTGAACGGAAAGGCTGGAGCAACGAACCGCCCTTGCTGTCTCTGCCTTGCCGGTTCCCCTCTTTCCACTGGGATTCTCTGCCTCTAACCCTTTTACAGGGGCTGAGTCACTGGCCTACTGGTGTTCTTCCATGCCGTCCATGGGGGGGTGCGTCACTTGAGTGGGTTGAGTCACTGACGTGGTCTTCCTGTCTGGGTTGGCGCCCCCCCCCTTGGGTTGTGCCATGGCGGAGATCGTTGTGGGCTATACTCGGCCTTGTCTTAGGACGGTAAGTTGGTGGTTGGAGACATCCCTCTAGTGGTGTGGGGGCTGTGCTTTGGCAAAGTGGGTGGGGTTATATCCTGCCTGTTTGGCCCTGTCCGGGGGTATCATCGGATGGGGCCACAGTGTCTTCTGATCCCTCCTGTCTCAGCCTCCAGTATTTATGCTGCAGTAGTTTATGTGTCGGGGGGCTAGGGTCAGTCTGTTACATCTGGAGTATTTCTCTTGTCTTATCCGGTGTCCTGTGTGTATTTAAATATGCTCTCTCTAATTCTCTCTTTCTCTCTTTCTGTCTTTCTCTCGGAGGACCTGAGCCCTAGGACCATGCCTCAGGACTACCTGGTATGATGACTCCTTGCTGTCCCCAGTCCACCTGGCCGTGCTGCTGCTCCAGTTTCAACTGTTCTGCCTGCGGCTATGGAACCCTGACCTGTTCACCGGACGTGCTTGTTGCACCCTCGACAACTACTATGATTATTATTATTTGACCATGCTAGTCATTTATGAACATTTTAACATTTTGACCATGTTCTGTTATAATATCCACCCTGCACAGCCAGAAGAGGACTGGCCACCCCTCATAGCCTGGTTCCTCTCTAGGTTTCGTCCTAGGTTTTTGGCCTTTCTAGGGAGTTTTTCCTAGGGAGTTTTTCCTAGCCACCGTGCTTCTTTCACATGCTTTGCTTGCTGTTTGGGGTTTTAGGCTGGGTTTCTGTACAGCACTTTGAGAATATCAGCTGATGTACGAAGGGCTATATAAAAATAAATTTGATTTGATTTGAACGGTTTGGCCATAATGACCATTGTTATGTTTGGAGGAAAAAGGGGGAGGCTTGCAAGCCGAAGAACACCATCCCAACCGTGAAGCACGGGGGTGGCAGCATCATGTTGTGGGGGTGCTTTGCTGCAGGAGGGACTGGTGCACTACACAAAATAGATGGCGTCATGAGGATGGAAAATGATGTGGATATATTGAAGCAACATCTCAAGACAACAGTCAGGAAGTTAAAACTTGGTCACAAATGGGTCTTCCAAATGGACAATGACCCCAAGCATACTTCCAAAGTTGTGGCAAAATGGCTTAAGGACAACAAAGTCAAGGTATTGGAGTGGCCATCACAAAGCCCTGACCTCAATCCTATAGAAAATGTGTGGCCAGAACTGAAAAAGCGCGTGCGTGCAAGGAGGCCTACAAACCTGACTCAGTTACACCAGCTCTGTCAGGAGGAATGGGACAAAATTCACCCAATTTATTGTGGGAAGCTTGTGGAAGGCTACCTGAGACGTTTGACCCAAGTTAAACAATTTAAAGGCAATGCTACCAAATACTAATTGAGTGTATGTAAACTTCTGACCCACTGGGAATGTGATGAAAGAAATAAAAGCTGAAATAAATCATTCTCTCTACTATTATTCTGACATTTCACGTTCTTAAAATAAAGTGGTGATCCTAACTGACCTAAAACAGGGACTTGTTACTTGGATTAAATGTCAGGAATTGTGAAACTGAGTTTAAATGTATTTGGCTAAGGTGTATGTAAACTTCTGACTAAAACTGTACCACATCTACACGGGTGTTATCAGAGTTCTTGTGTTGACTTGTTATATTTCTAATTGACTTTAGATTTGTAACTCCACAAATAAATTTGTCTCATGAAGATGGAATTTACCACATGCAAAACCATTCCCCACATTGGTATCTTGGTTTTAACAGGTACTACCCAATTGTTTTATGTCACCATCCTCTAAATTAAGATTTATGTCAACCTCTGTACAGAATTTGTACCAGATGAAGCTGGGAAAGTGTTTCATGTGTTAAATTTTTTTTATGCTACGAAGAAATGGAGTAGGCAAGAGTAAAAGTCGCTGGTGTTTTACGTCGGCACAATCAGCTGCGCGAGCGGAACTGCAACGTTGATATATGACAACAAACTACTGTACTTAGCTAGCTATCGTTAAAGTACTGAGATATATCATTTAAAATGCTCCTTTATTTCAAGGATGATGCCTAGCTGCTAAACATGTCATAACATTTGCAGCCATTACTTGTGCGACAATGTTTATCTACGTTTTTGTTAGCAGCTTGAGCTAGCTGTCTTGCTAACATGTTCAGTTTGAAGCATCCTGTAAACTTGTTTGTCTTTGCATTGTTGATGACAATACCTAATGCTGTAGGCTCTTCATATGAGATCACAGTGGATGTCGGAAAGCCATCAGGACATCTGAAACATTTCTGGAGGAGCACTGGTTTCTGGTAGGCTGATGCACCTTTTTGATTTCGTTTAGAGTCATGTCATAGAGTCATTTTGTGGCTATGCTACCTTTCATGGCTACTTTCTGTTAGTCAATGACCACTTTGCAACAGTGTTAAAACAAAATATTCAACTAAAACTACCTTATTAAAATAAGGGCAGGACCACATGCAAAAAAACTATTTGTCATAGGCTATTTTGTATTCGTATTTATTTAGGATCCCCATTAGCAGCTACTCTTCCTGGGGTCCAACAACATTAAGGCAGTTAAACAATTTAAAATATTACTATAACACTTTTCACAACACATTACCTGTGTTCCCTCAGGCCACTACTCTACAATCGCATATCTACAATACCAAATCTGTGTGTAGAGTGCATGTTTTTATCGTGTGTATGTGTGTCTCTTCACAGTGCCCGCTGTTCCATAAGGTGTATTTTTATGTTTTTTAAAATCTGATTGACTTTGGTAAACACAGGGATTCCCAATGAGGCAACCACAGAGGAGGCTCAATTTGCCCGACTACTCAGTTCATTGTAAACACATGCTTTCTACCCCTCTCCAGCCCCCCTCTTCCACACACCCATTCCAACCAGTATGACCTGAGCAGGGACCAGGAGCTGAACCTGGCCTACGTGGGCTCTGTCCCCCACAGGGGGATTCAGCAGGTTCGGATCCACTGGATGCTGGAGCTGATCACAGCACAGTGAGTATGGGGGTGCCTGCTTTAGGGCCTTGTGCTGGGTTAGTAAATCAAATATGTAAATGTGAAGTGACCTTTGTAGGTTGTATATCCCATTGTGATATGTCGCGTTAATCTAATTCAGAGTATTGTTTTGTAGCATTGACAAAGGAGAACTCCAGTACAACTTTAGCCAACTGGACCAGCTGATTGACCTCTTGTGGATAAATGGACTACTCCCAGGTACAGTACTTTAACCCACCTGATCTGGTGAAATGTTTTTATATATATATATATATATATATATATATAGAAACAGTTGAAGTCAAAGTTTGCATACACCTTAGCCAACTACATTTAAACTCAGTTTTACACAATTCCTGACATTTAATCCAGGTAAAAGTTCTCCGTCTTAGGTCAGTTAAGATCACCACTTTATTTTAAGAGTGTGAAATGTCAGAATAATAGTAGAGAGAATGATTTATTTAAGCTTTTATTTCTTTCATCACATTCCCAGTGGGTCAGAAGTTTACATACACTCAATTAGTATTTGGTAGCATTGCCTTTAAATTGTTTAACTTGGGTCCAACGTTTCGGGTAGCCTTCCACAAGCTTCCCACAATAAGTTGGAGTCATTAAAACACGTTTTTCAACCACTCCACAATTTTTTGGTTAACAAACTATAGTTTTGGCAAGTCGTTTAGGACATCTACTTTGTGCATAACACAAGTCATTTTTCCAACAATTGACAGAGCTGGTGTAACTGAGTCAGGTTTGTAGGCCTCCTTGCTCGCATACGCTTTTTGAGTTCTGCCCACAGATTTTCTATGGGATTGAGGTCAGGGCTTTGTGATGGCCACACCAATACCTTGACTTTGTTGTCTTTAAGCCAATTTGCCACAACTAAGTATGTTTGGGGTCATTGTCCATTTGGAAGACCCATTTGCGACCAAGCTTAACTTCAAGACTGTTGTCTTGAGATGTTGCTTCAATAAATCCACATGATTTTCCTACCTCATGATGCCATCTATTTAGTGAAGTGCACCAGTCCCTCCTGCAGCAAAGGACCCCCACAACATGATGCTGCCACCCCCGTGCTTCACAGTTGGGATGGTGTTCTTCGGCTTGCAAGCATCCCCCTTTTTCCTCCAAACATAACGATGGTCATTATGGCCAAACAGTTCTATTTTTGTTTCATCAGACCAGAGGACATTTCTCCAAAAAGTACCATCTTTGTCCCCATGTGCAGTTGCAAACCGTAGTCTACCTTTTTTATGGCAGTTTTGGAGCAGTGGCTCTTCCTTGCTGAGTGGCCTTTCAGGTTATGACGATATAGGACTCGTTTTACCGTGGATATAGATACTTTTGTACCTGTTTCCTCCAGCATCTTCACAAGGTCCTTTGCTGCTGTTCTGGGATTGATTTGCACTTTTTGCACCAAAGTACGTTCATCTCTAGGAGACAGAGCGTGTCGTCTTCCTGACCGGTATGACGGCTGCATAGTCCCATGGTGTTTATACTTGCGTACTATTGTTTGTACAGATTAATGTGGTACCTGCAGGCGTTTGGAAATTGCTCCCAAGAATGAACTAGACTTGTGGAGGTCTATAATTTTTTTTCTGAGGTCTTGGCTGACTTCTTTTTATTTTCCCATAATGTCAAGCAAAGAGGCACTGAGTTTGAAGGTAGGCCTTGAAATACATCCACAGGTACACCTCCAATTGACTCAAATGATGTCAATTAGCCTATCAGAAGCTTCTAAAGCCATGACGTAATTTTCCAAGCTGTTTAAAGGCACATTTAATTTAGTGTATGTTAACTTCTGACCCACTGGAATTGTGATACAATGAATAAGTGAAAAAATCTGTCTGTAAACAATTGTTGGAAAAATGACTTGTGTTATGCACAAAGTAGATGTCCTAACCGACTTGCCAAAACTATAGTTTGTTAACAAAAAAATTGTGGAGTGGTTGAAAAACGTGTTTTAATGACTCCAACTTAAGTGTATGTAAACTTCTGACTTCAACTGTATATATATATCTTGTGGCAGACCAGGGGGTTGGGTCAAGACATTTACACAGATCAGACACGGACAGAGTATGATTAGCTCGGTTTCAAGGGTGTTTATTAAATAATAAATCAATAGGGAAAGGATAGTTCTCCCCTATGAGACCCTCTCCGGGATACTGTCTTCAACTATACGGAAGTCACCTTACTTCCCCCAGTCCCCCTCCTCTTTATGGGGCTTGTACAGCTGGTGAGCAATCAGCCCTTGATTACTCACAAACTCCCCAATCAGCCCTGGGCGGAGAGCTCGTCAAGACCTGGCACGTCCGGCAGATGGAGCCATCGCCTCGTGATGTATACTCTGCCTGTCACCAGGCCTCGATGAGTCTCCCCCTGGTGGCTGACCTGCTGTAGGCCCCTATATGTGTATATGTGTATATATATGTATATGTATGATGTATATATATATATATATATATATATATATATATATATATATATATATATATATTTTACTGCTCAAAAAAATAAAGGGAACACTTAAACAACACAATGTAACTCCAAGTCAATCACACTTCTGTGAAATCAAACTGTCCACTTAGGAAGCAACACTGATTGACAATTCATTTCACATGCTGTTGTGCAAATGGAATAGACAACAGGTGGAAATTATAGGCAATTTGCAAGACACCCCCAATAAAGGAGTGGTTCTGCAGGTGGGGACCACAGACCACCTCTCAGTTCCTATGCTTCCTGGCTGATGTTTTGGTCACTTTGAATGCTGGCGGTGCTTTCACTCTAGTGGTAGCATGAGACGGAGTCTACAACCCACACAAGTGGCTCAGGTAGTGCAGCTCATCCAGGATGGCACATCAATGCGAGCTGTGGCAAGAAGGTTTGCTGTGTCTGTCAGCGTAGTGTCCAGAGCATGGAGGCGCTACCAGGAGACAGGCCAGTGCATCAGGAGACGTGGAGGAGGCCGTAGGAGGGCAACAACCCAGCAGCAGGACCGCTACCTCCGCCTTTGTGCAAGGAGGAGCAGTAGAAGCACTGCCAGAGCCCTGCAAAATGACCTCCAGCAGGCCACAAATGTGCATGTGTCTGTTTCTGACCATTTGAGCAGACTCCATGAGGGTGGTATGAGGGCCCGACGTCCACAGGTGGGGGTTGTGCTTACAGCCCAACACCGTGCAGGACGTTTGGCATTTGCCAGAGAACACCAAGATTGGCAAATTTGCCAATGGCGCCCTGTGCTCTTCACAGATGAAAGCAGGTTCACACTGAGCACGTGACAGACGTGACAGAGTCTGGAGACGCCGTGGAGAACGTTCTGCTGCCTGCAACATCCTCCAGCATGACCGGTTTGGCGGTGGGTCAGTCATGGTGTGGGGTGGCATTTCTTTGGGGGGCCGCACAGCCCTCCATGTGCTCGCCAGAGGTAGCCTGACTGCCATTAGGTACCGAGATGAGATCCTCAGACCCCTTGTGAGACCATGTGCTGGTGCGGTTGGCCCTGGGTTCCTCCTAATGCAAGACAATGCTAGACCTTATGTGGCTGGAGTGTGTCAGCAGTTCCTGCAAGAGGAAGGCATTGATGCTATGGACTGGCCCGCCCGTTCCCCAGACCTGAATCCAATTGAGCACATCTGGGACATCATGTCTCGCTCCATCTACCAACGCCACGTTGCACCACAGACTGTCCAGGAGTTGGCGGATGCTTTAGTCCAGGTCTGGGAGGAGATCGCTCAGGAGACCATCCGCCACCTCATCAGGAGCATGCCCAGGCATTGTAGGGAGAACATACAGGCACGTGGAGGCCACACACACTACTGAGCCTCATTTTGACTTGTTTTAAGGACATTACATCAAAGTTGGATCAGCCTGTAGTGTGGTTTTCCACTTTAATTTTGAGTGTGACTCCAAATCCAGACCTCCATGGGTTGATAAATTGGATTTCCATTGATTATTTTTGTGTGATTTTTGTTGTCAGCACATTCAACTATGTAAAGAAAAAAGTATTTAATAAGATTATTTCATTCATTCAGATCTAGGATGTGTTATTTTAGTGTTCCCTTTTTTTTTTGAGCAGTGTGTGTATATATATATATATATATATATGTGTGTGTATGTATGTATGTATGTATGTATATATATATATATATATATATATATATATATATATATATATATATATGTATATATGTATGTGTGTGTGTGTGTATACACTGAGCAAAAGTATAAATGCAACAATTTCAAAGATTTTAGAGTTACAGTTCATGTAAGGAAATTGATTTCACATGACTGGGAATACAGATATGCATATGTTGGTTTCAGATACACACCCCAATTATTTTTTATTTTTTTAAAGGTATCAGAAAACCAGTCAGTACCACAATTTGCCTCATCCAGAGCGACACATGTCCTTCACAGAGTTGATCAGGCTGTTGATTGTGGCCTGTGAAATGTTTCCCTATTCCTCTTCAACGGCTCTGCGAAGTTGCTAGATATTAGCGGGAACTGGAACACGCTGTCGTACATGTCGATCCAGAGCATCCCAAACCTGCTCAATGGCTTACATGTCTTGTGAGTATGCAGGCCACGGAAGAACTGGGACATTTTCATATTCCAGGAATTGTGTACAGATCCTTGTGACATGGGATTATGCATTATCATGCTGAAACATGAGGTGATGGCAGCAGATGAATGGCACGACAATGGGCCTCAGGATCTCGTCACGGTATCTCTGTCCATTCAAATAGACATTGATAAAATGCAATTGTGTTTGTTGTCTGTAGCTTATGACAGCCCATACCATAACCCCACCACCACGGGGCACTCTGTTCACAACATTGACATCTGCTAACTGCCCGCCCACACAACGCCATACACGCTGTCTGCCATCTGCCCGGTACAGTTGAAACCGGGATTCATCTGTGAAGAGCACACTTCTCCAGCGTGCCAGCAGCCATCGAAGGTGAGCATTTGCCCACTGAAGTTGTATACGACGCCGAATTGCAGTCATGTCAACACTCTGGTGAGGACAAAGAGCACGCAGATGAGCTTCCCTGACAGCTTGTGCAGAAATTCTTCAGTTGTCCGGGTGATGGTCTCAGATGATCCCGCAGGTGAAGAAACTGAATGTGGAAGTCCTGGGCTGGCGTGGTTACAAGTGGTCTGCAGTTGTGAGGCTGGTTGGACGTACTGCCAAATTCTCTAAAATGACGTTAGAGGCGGCATATGGTAGAGAAATTAACATTCAATTCTCTGGCAGCAGATCTGGTGGGCGTGCCAGTTGCATGCTCCCTCAACTTGAGACATCTGTGGCCTTGTGTTGTGTGACAAAACTGCACATTTTAGAGTGGCCTTTTATTGTCCCCAGCACAAGATACACCTGTGTAATGACCATGCTTTTTAATCAGTTTCTTGATATGCCGTACCAGTCAGGGGGATGGATTATCTTGGCAAAAGAGAAATGCTCACTAACATGTAAACAAATTTGTGCACAACAGTTGAGAAAAAACCTTTTTGTGTGTATGGAAAATGTCTGGGATCTTTTATTTCAGCTCATGGAACCAAAACTTTACATGTTGCATTTATATTTTTGTTCAGTATATGCTTTCTCAGTAGTATTTTTCTCTTTGACTATGGTTCAGAATGAGTTTTTTTTCTACTTGTTTGTTGCAGGTTTTGAATTGATGGGCAGTGTGAACAACTACTTCACCAACTTTGAAGACAAAATGCAGGTGGTGGAGTGGAGAAACCTGGTGCATCTCATTGCAAAGAGGTATATTGGTGGGTATACTGTTCAGTGATAGGGGAACACACAGTAACATATGTAATCTTATGGATCATATAAATGGTATACTCAATAACACTATTCATCCTGAATTACAGAGAAGTATGGCTTGGGAAGTGTATCTCTGTGGAACTTTGAAACATGGAATGAACCAAACAATCATGACTTTGACAACGTCACTGTGTCTATCCAAGGTATAAAAATAAATAAAAATATTCCGACAGGTGGCATCAGTACTGTACCATCATACTTTCTGTCAGGAATGAAAGAAAGCATAATATAATCTCATCTGATGAATAATAATTTGTATGGAGTCTGTATCTCAGCACCCACTAGAGGCTATTGGTCTGCTTCCACCTCCAGGGTTCCTGAACTACTATGATGCCTGTTCTGAGGGTCTGCGGGCTGCCAGTAGGGCCCTGCGCTTCGGCGGTCCAGGAGACTCCTGCCACACCCCACCACACTCCCCCTACTGCTGGGCCATGCTGCAGCACTGCTACAATGGCACCAACTTCTTCACTGGGGAGACAGGGGTGCGGCTGGACTACATCGCCCTGCACAAAAAGGTGGGCCTGGGACTGTGGTGTGTGTAAACTGCACACCTTCGTTACTATGTTTTAACCATTATTCTGTCTGACTCTGGTCTCCTAACAAGAGAATAGTGCCTAATCCTGACAATTGCAGCACTCACAGTTTCAGGATGAAAACTAGCTTGGGCTTGTGAGACTCAGTTCAAGTTGAGGTTTTGCTTTCTTTCAGGGTGGAGGCTATTCATTACCCATCATGGAACAGGAGATCCAGACAGTGAGAGAGATCCAGGAGCATTTCCCTCTCTTCCGAACTCTGCCGGTTTACAATGATGAGGCCGATCCATTGGTGGGCTGGTCGAAACCTCTGGCGTGGAGGGCTGATGTGACATATGCAGCCATGGTGGTCAAGGTATGAAATAGTTAACTGACTTATCTGTTGTCTGTCCTGATTGCTGTCTCCTATGTCCACCAGGTTTGGGGTCAATTCCAAACTTTCCTCATTGAAATTGGAATTTCAGTATACTGTGCTTATTGAATTGACTGTATTGAAATGGAATTGACCCGAACCCTGCTTTCCACCAGGTGATCTCCCAACACCAGGACCTGCTGTTGTCTGACCAGAACAACACCATCAACTACACCCTGCTAAGCAATGACAATGCCTTCCTCAGCTACCACCCTCATCCGTTCACCCAGCGCACCCTGACGGCACGCTTCCAAGTCAACAACACCGAGCCCCCCCACGTCCAGCTGCTCAGGAAGCCTGTACTGACCGTCATGGGGCTGCTTGCTCTGCTAGGTGAGGCTTTCTCCTGTACTGACCATCATGGGGCTGCTCGCTCTATTTATTTACTTCACCCTTATTTAACCAGGTAGGCCAGTTGAGAACGGTCCCGTGTGGCTCAGTTGGTAGAGCATGGTGTTTTCAACGCCAGGGTTGTGGGTTCGATTCCCACGGGGGACCAGTACGGGGGAATAATGTATGCATTCACTACTGTAAGTCGCTCTGGATAAGAGCGTCTGCTAAATGACTAAAATGTAATGTAAATGAGAACAAGTTTTCATTTACAACTGCGACCTGGCCAAGATAGAGCAAAGCCGTGCGACAAAAACAAAATAGAGTTACACATAAACAAACATACAGTCAATAACATAAGTGTATAGAACTGTTTTTTTTTTTTTTCACCAAATTTAGGTGGGACTTAATCTGTCTACCCAGATGTTATAACTTTATGAAATGTTTAGTTTTTTTAAATTGTTGTTTTGCAAAAAGGAGAGACTCAGGTACTGTCTGAGGTTGTGGAGGTTGGGGGGACCAACAACCGCACTGTGGGGGTCCTTGCCAGCACCCATGACCCCCTCATGTCCTGGACCTCTGACAGCTGGCAGGCCACTGTGCTGATCTACAACAGCGATGACAACAGCACATCTACCACCACTGACCTCATTTGGGTCTCTCTCAAAGGATTCACAGGACAGAAAGGTGGGTGTTGACGAATGTCTCTGAATCAGGACTAAGTTTTACTTCATAGTGCATTCAGAAAGAATTCAGACCTCTTCCCTTTTTCCACATTGTTACGTTACAGCCTTATTCTAAAATTGATTAAATAAAAAAAATCCTTAAATCTACACACAATACCCCATAATGACAAAGCGAAAACAGATTTTTAGAAGTCTTTGCAAATGTATAAAAAAAATAAACATACCTTAATATTTATGTAAATCAGACACTTTTCTATGAGACTCGAAATTGAGCTTAGGTGCATCCTGTTTCCATTGATCATCCTTGATATTTCTACAACTTGGAGTCCACTTATGGTAAATTCAATTTATTGAACATGATTTGGAAAGGCACACACCTGTCTATATAAGGTTCCACAAAACAAAGCCATGAGGTCAAAGGAATTGTCCGTAGAGCTCCGAGAAAGGATTGTGTCGGCACAGATCTGGGGAGGTGTACCAAAAAATGTCTGCAGCATGGAAGGTCCCCAAGAACAGTGGCCTCCATCATTCTTAAACGGAAGAAGTTTGGAACCACCAAGACTCTTCCTAGAGCTGGCCGCCCGGTCAAACTGAGCAATCGGAGAAGAAAGGCCTTGGTCAGGGAGGTGAACAAGAATCCAATGGTCACTTTGACAGAGCTCCTCTGTGGAGATGGGAGAACCTTCCAGAAGGACAACCATTGGTGGAGTGCTACACAAATCAGGCTTTATGGTAGAGTGGCCAGACGGAAGCCACTCCTCACTAAAAGGCACATGACAGCCCCCTTGGAGTTTTCCAAAAGGCACCTAAAGACTCTCAGACCATGAGAAACATGATTCTCTGGTCTGATGAAACCAAGATTGAACTCTTTGGCCTAAATTCCAAGCGCCATGTCTGGAGGAAACCTGGCACCATCCCTATGGTGAAGCATGGCGGTGGCAGCATCATGCTGTAGGGACCATTTTCAGCGGCAGGGACTGGGAGACTAGTCAGGATCGAGGCAAAGATGAACGGAACAAAGTACAGAGTGATCCTTGATGAAAATCTGCTCCAGAGCGCTCAGGACCTCAGACTGGGGGCAAAGGTTTACCTTCCAACAGGACAACGACCCTAAGCACACAGCCAAGACAACGCAGGAGTGGCTTCGGGACAACTCTCTGAATGTCCTTGAGTGGCCTAGCCAGAGCCCGGACTTTAACCCGATCGAGAAACTCCCAAAATACAGGTGTGCCAAGCTTGTAGCGTCATACCCAAGAAGTCTCAATAATGTAATCGCTGCCAAAGGTACTGGAGTAAAGGGTCTGAATACTTATGTAAATGTGGTGTTTCAGTTTAATTGTAATAAATGAGCAAACATTTCTAAAAACGTTTTACATTTTAGTCATTTAGCAGACGCTCTTATCCAGAGCGACAGTAGTGAATGCATACATTTCATTTCATGCATTTCTTTTTTTGTACTGGCCCCCCGTGGGAATCGAACCCACAACCCTGGCGTTGCACACACCATGCTCTACCAACTGAGCTACAGGGAAGAGCCTTTTTAAAACCTTTGTTTTATCATTATGGGGTATTTTGTGTGTGTGTGTGTATATTGATACAAAAACTATTTAATACATTTTAGAATAAATGTAAGTAACAAAATGTGGATGAAGTCAAGGAGTTTGAATACTTTCCGAATGCACTGTATGTACTCAACTTTAAATGCTTCTTTGATGTTGCAAACAACATTGCAGTTGGATTAAAATGTATTACTCATTTTACAGTATGTTGACATACTCAGTTCTGTAAGTATTGGATTTGAACTGTGTTAGTAGATGAGCAAAAGAGTGACTTCAGCAGTTTCATGAATTGCGATTTTGACTTCAGGACTTGTGTATGTGACATATTACCTGGACAACAATGTGACCAACCCATCCCAGCTGTGGCAGAGCATGGGCAGCCCAGACTACCCCACAGCAGAGCAGTTCAGACAGCTGAGGAACATTGAGGTACAAATAAAAACACCCTCTTCCATGAAAATAACATTTCTCTCAAATAACTAGTCTCACTCTCAATAAGTAAGCTTGTATTTCAGTCAATCACATCATATATTCCTCTTTGTTTTAAGTGACAGCAATGTATGAACATGGTCTTTTTTTATGGAATGAACTACAGCCATTGTAGCTGAGCTGAATGGTTTGTGTTGATTTACCCCCAGGATCCTCAGATGGATGGACCTCTGCCCTTCCCTGCTGAAGGCATCCTGACCATGCGGGCCAAGCTCTATGTGCCCTCTGTCCTCCTCATACATGTGTGTGCCCAGCCCAAGGCCACGCCAGACCAGGTCAGTGCCACCAGCTGACATGGGCTTTGATGACAGTATTATCCACACCTTGGTGATTAATTTGTCTATTATTTCTCAGGATGTTATTTTCAAACTGTCCTGTTAAATCATCAATACCCTAACTGTATTTTATTGATCTCCTGTAAGGTGAATGGATTGCGATTCATCAGCATCACAAAAAGCCAAGTTATGATTGTGTGGAAAGATCATTGTGTAAATTCCAAGTAAGTACTTTTTTGGGGGGGGGGGGGCTCTTCTACTTAGTGGTGAGTTGACATGTTGTATTTTATTTGTAGGTGCATTAAGACGTTTGAGGTGGAGTTCTCCAAAGACCAGGAAGAATTCAAGAGGGTAAACACCCGGGATACCATTTTCACGTCCTATGTATTTTCACCAGGTAAGAATGGTTTAGAAAGTTCAAACTTTCTTTTGTGATCTTATGCAATAGTTGGCCTGTATTAAGCATTGTGGATTCTCATTTGATTACAGAAAACCTGGAGGTTAGTGGTAGCTATAGAGTACGAGCTGTGGACTACTGGGGAAGAACTGGAGAATATTCACTGACTGAGAAATATTCAGAGGAAAACTAAAAGTGTTTCCTACATGGTACCATGACATTGTACAAAAGCATATTTTTTGTTGTTACATTTTTACTTTCAGAAAATATAATCAGCATTATTGCTGCTCCAATGTATTGTTGACATGGAATAATTTTTCAATACAAATATTTTGTCATTTCACAATCAATAAGTAAAATTATTTATTTGATGTATTTTTTTTATACCATTTTGAATCTTTTTTTAATGCTCATGAGACAGTGATAACATTAGAATGCTCATGTTTTTCCCCTGGACAATGTACTCACCAAGCCAACTAAGTTTCTTTAAACTGTATTGTTGCCATCACAAACTGATGTACAGTGAATGAGCGAAAACGCAGTGGTGTTAATATTCATATAGGTATTTCTGTGATGTAGCATCTACCTCCATTGGATTGGTGCAGGCATCATGCTCAAATGTACAATTATTTTTATATACAGTACCAGTCAAATGTTTGGACACCTACTCAATTTTTACATTGTAGAATAATAGTGAAGGCAATAGTTTTGATGTCTTCACTATTATTCTACAATGTAGAAAATAAAGTAGGTGTCCAAACTTTTGACTGGTACTGTACATGAGGGGCATAACATTTTAACATTTTTATATAAAAAAAAATCTCTTATGCCATTTCCCTCTTCAGTCATCAGTAAATATCTCTGTCCAAGCCAACACGTTGTAGGGATCCCTTGACAGCACAACATGTTCCTTCTTAGTAGACATTCAGCAAGCTCCTGTTGAGCAGAGAAAAATCAGAAGTGGGTCAACTGGCATGCTAAATTTGTTGGACATCCCAAAAATAAACATTTGCTTTAGTTGTAGAAAGCACATTTATGCTGGTAATAAATATTTGTTGAGTAGGAGATGAGTTAAGTAACTCTCAGTGAATGTTTGTAAAGGCGGCACTCAGCATTTACAGTAATGCAGACTGATCCTTCCTCTTTGATGGTGTAGTCCGGATTACTGTAAAGCATTTCATAACAATTGTTGATGTAAGGGCTTTATATATAAAATAGGAAAAATGTAACCCTTACCAGACTGCAGCACGGGCTCAAATTGTCCGGCCATGCAGATCTCTTCCTGCTTGGCGCGAATGCTCCTCTGGATGGCTGGTGGCAGGCCACGGGGGTTACGGGAGAATATCAGGGAGTAGCCATCCTCACAGCTTCCATCGTCCTTCAGGGTACGGCAGGCATATGTGATGGCATAGTTGTCATAGTCGGTGTCAATCACCCAGTAGTTGTCACCTGAGAGAAGAGGAGAGTATTGTGAGTATCGAGCGCGGCTTACTGGTTGTTATTGCTGCGTCTCTGTGCCTGTAAGTGTATTTGTATATAACGATATATTCAGAAGACGTACCTCCGCTGGACAGATAGCTGGCCAGGCCCTGGTAGTTCATGAACATCTTTCCAGGGTTGGCAGAGTCTGGCACAGTGTACTGGGCAGCCATGTCAGCGCACACAACCCAGAATCTGTAAATAGGTGAAAGTATTTCCAATCAACTTATCATAGATACAGTATTCATGTAAAATGGCTTTAAGTTACAAACATGTAGTAGATGTAAGGTTTTCAGTTTGACCCTTATACACAGATTCGGAAAGCCATGTTCAATTTTTAAGACTAATGTTTCATCAGAAATAACCTTCATGCAGCTCTTACCCGAAAAGTGTGACACGTCCCTTGGAGGCGGCGACCATGGAGCCGTCGTCACCGATGGTGTACTCAGCTGAGATGTTGTCCTGGAGGAACAGTCCCTCAGGGTCCTTCTTCTGCAGAGCGTACCACTTCCCTGCGTACTGGAGCACACACAGATAAACTGGTTGAAGAGCCTTGCAGGTAGCCTAGGAAATTATTATTTCCTCCATACTGGAGCAGGAGTGTTGCAACTATTTTTCTAGCTGTGTACTGTGGCTCTAGCACATAAAAACATAGATGTAGGGCCTTGCAGGACAGCTTGGTCTTCTATAGAGGGCTGTTTGTTTTACTCACTCTCTTGGGGTCAAAGTCCTCCTTGACATTGAAGCTGTCCACCACACAGGAGGCAGCCCAACTCTGCTCCAGACCCGCCAGGAGCACCACTACAAGGGCCAGCATATGGAAGTCCATTTCTAGAGAAGAGAGATATTCTATAAGTATAACTTCATATGTAATAAAAACAAATCAATATTTTGATAGAGCACAATAGCTGTTCCTCTCAATTGGGAACTACATTCTTATAAAAAGCCTATAATATTCGCAAAAACGTACCTTTTCAGGAACAAAGCAAGAGGTTAAGCTTCAATGAAGTTGCAGGTATGCGTTTCTCTTCTGTCAAGGATCCTTATATACCCAAGGCATAGACGAGCTCACTGATTATTTTCACATCTTGGTCCTAAATGGAGGGTTAAATCTTAATCTATTACTAATCCAGTTAACAAAATCCTGCCCATAAACTGTTGCACTCTCCCATACACAATGAAATGGCTTTATGTAATTGGAGCAAGGGTGTATACTAGTCTAAACACAGAGAAAGCACGTCTAGGGAATTAAGTTTACCTTAGCCAAGCCAAAGTACTGTTTACACATGGGCATGGCAACACCAAGGTATTAGATAGTTCTTTAGTGACATGGAAATTAAATGGAAATAAATTACATGCATTTCTTATCAGTTGGTATCACTTTCTTTGAACTCATAAAACATATTCATTGAACAATTATAAATAAAGAGGGATTGGATGTCAAGTTCATGCAGTTGTAAGAGTAAACAATTATTCAATTGTAAGGATACACGCTTTATGAAATGAACAGTCCACGTGGGACTTTATGTTCCTGCCCCTGGGTTAAGTAACATGATCTGTTGCACCAGTTTGGTTCTGTAATCCCAGACATAATGTCCTTGGACAGGAGACCGCTGAAGCGCATTACAAGAGGGTTGACGCCAGGTGAAATGAGTGCATAAGTGTCATTTCAGTGAGCAAGGCCATACATTGGATCATCCCTTGCTAATTTATACTGTGCACTATAGATAATATACATAGTTGACAAATAAAGCTTTTGTATTTTTCTATTATTAACCACTTCTGTCATTGTTGCTGCTTATATTTAGCCTGGGGATGAGCTTGAATTACTGCGCCTTTGCACCGTTGGCTTTCGGCCATGACAGCACAGTGCCAGGTCAAGGGTCTGCTCCACTCCAGTCATTACAGCAGACCACAGTCCTCCTATTTACGTGCATGGCCATGACACAGAACAGTACGATCTTGTTTCATGTAATAATCTTATCATTTTTGTAGCTTCAGTTTTAATATCTAGAAGATTAGAAAGAACAAATATTAGAGTTGATGGTTGATGAATGACGCTTCATATATATCCATAATAGCATATCCATTACTCAAAAACAAAGCAAGTGTGACAAAAAAAGTTATTGACGCAAGTGCAAGGAAAAATGGAGAAAGGATGAAATGAAGATTCAAAGACAGAATAAATATTTACCATTTATTTATCAAGTAGCATGTATGACATTGTCATGAGGGTGTGTAACAAGGGTACAAACATTTAACTTTACTTACAATACTGCATTTGTGATATTACAGTTCTGAATCCAAATAGCAAGCCATTATTTTATATGCCATGTAAATGACTACAAAAAACTATATTTGGTCTCCAGACCAAGTGAGGGTTTATCGGTTAGAGTGCACACGTCAGTAAAATAACGGAGAGTTTTGGACCAAGTATATCCAGGAAAATAAGAGTGGAAAAATACAGGAGCAGTGTGAAGAGCTTCGAAGTAACTTCTCCCAGTGCCAGCTCATTTCAAAATCGATTCTTCACTGGCTGTAGTGAGAGACCAGAAAAAAGTAGATGTCAAGTTTCTATACAGAAACAATTAAGTGTTTAATTACATGAAGCATCTGTTTTACTGCCATATGTTATTATTCAGGCTATTCCTATAGAACATGCAAAATACCTATTGATGGACATATATCTAAGTATGCACATTTGTTTACTTTAAAAGAACAAACATGAGGATAGCAAATTTGCCAGTAATCTCTTAAAAACAAACATGGACGTTTACCTTCAGCTAGCGCCTTGGCAATTTTCTCTTGTTCTTCATGAACCTTCTTCTCCTCTTCCTCAACCCTTCTTTCCTCCGCAGCAATAGGCTTTAGTTCATCTGAAATTAATTTAGAGGGGAGAGTGTTAAAATCAAAACTTAAAATGGAATTACTTCTGAAAAAAAAATCAAACACCATATGATGTACCGGTAATCTATTTATGTGAAGAACTATGAAGAATCCTATGTTATTGCAGGTTTTCAACAAGTCAGTGTCTGCATGGCTTCAATGTTAAGGTTGCTAGTTTAGCTAACGTTAGTCTGTGGCCACAGTATAGGACATTTGTACTCTAACGTTAGTATGCCACAACCTGAGGCGTCCATATGGCATGCCGCCTGTCTGCAGAGTTAGTCAATGTAAAACCTGTATTCAAGGTTCACAACTCACCATATCTCCTCTTGCCAAATACTATACCAGCTATCAACGCTGAGTACCTTGCTGTCTGTAATGAGAAACAAATGACGCATATCAGACAGTGTCACTCAGGCAATGATTTAATGCTAACATTAGACAAATGCTAGCTAATTCACGGCCTTTTTTATTTTACATTTATTTAACTAGGCAATTCGGTTAAGAACAAATTCTTATTTACAATGACGGCCTACCCCGGCCAAATCCCAACGACGAAGGGCCAATTGTGCACCGCCTTATGGGCCTCCCAATCACGGCCAGTTGTGATACAGCCTGGAATCGAACCAGGATAGACCGCTGCGCCACTCGGTAGCCCACAACAACAATCTGCATGCAATGTCAAAGCTGTCAGCTGATGCATAACATGCGCAAATTATTGCAGGTTTGGAAGTAATAGCTATGTGTTGAAAAAGTAGCTAGCTAACGTTATTAATTATTCCACTAGCTAGGTTGTTAGTTAGCCAGCTGTCTGAGATTGGCAGAGATCTTGAACAATGCAGCATTGTGCTGCAAATTAGGAAACAATTTATTTTTAAACCAAACTACTTTCAACAGCATGTTACACAAATGTGTTACCACAAACCTTAATAAGCGGTGACACTGCCACTGGAGGGACCATTTTGCTGCTGGTTTGTGTAGGTTAGCCTGCTCCGAAATTTTGCACAACAGCAACACCAGAGGTCACTTTACAGATGAAAAGGATTGTGGGAAAATGCCGGCGTCTAATTTTGTTAGCGCTATCTGGAATCCTTGGGATGTCCCTCCCCCTAACCATAACCCTTACCTAACCTTAATCACGGATTAAACCATTGAAAATACCGTAATGAAACCGTCCCAAGGATTCCATATAGCGTTATCAAAGCCACAAAGGCAAAGACCCCGCCTATTTCTACAATGTCTCTTTTTAAAATCAATTTTTTAACCTAATCCTAACTTCAACCACATTGCTAACTTTATGCCTAATCCTAACTTTACATTAAGACCAAAAACCTCATGTTTGTTGTCATGAAATTTTACGATATGGACATTTTCACTTTGTGGCTGTGATAACTAGTGAAAACCCCTTCACGTTCACTTGTGGTTCATATGTTTTATAAAATTACAAAAAATATCTTTATTTTATCAAACCTTATAATCCTCAATTTCATAACCGAGTATTTAGCTAAATGTTCTAGATTATCAAGTGTGACGTATTAAACTCGCCCACCACTTTCTGCTCTATCAACACTAACCACAAGATGCCAGCAGCTGCAAGCTTTTGTGGGTCTTTGCTTCAGACAGGGAGCAGGCTAATTGGGCAGGATCAGACAGATTAATAGAGTATGGGATCTACTCCTGCTGTAGTGAATGTATTTGCTGCTACAGAAAGCTTCTCATCATGGTAAGGTGTTCATACATTCCAAACCATACATGCCGAGCCTATTTTAATGATGCAAAACATACCCTCTCTCACAATCAGTAGGTAAACTATGTTGTTTTGTTTTTCCATCTGGGATTTGGCCTCAATCTTGCTCGGCATGACACATGAATGACAACAATTTACAACAACCCCTCTCTTCCTTTAGTTATTATGCCCCCAGCCTCTGGAATAGCCTGCCAGAGAACCTGGGGCAGGGGAGCTGAAACTGTGGACATATTTAAAAGAGATCTTAAAGCACATATTTGTTGTTTTGGTTTTCCTTAGGATGCTTTTTAGTTGTTCAGTTTGTGTCATTCTTTTGATTTTGTTTTGTTGTGTAGAAAATATTTCAGCTTTTGTTTTCATTGTTTTTTATTTGTTTTTTTCCCTGTAAAGCCTGTAAATCACATTGCATTGCAAAATGTACACATAATTGCTTTATTAGTGAGTGACCATGTTTGTCTTTGCAGCAGTAATATAATGGCACATACAAAAATCATGTAGCATTATTTCTCTTTATTGAACATACGTACAAGAAAGGATTGCAAAATCAAATCTCATTAAAGCTCCATGCTATTCAAATGTTGAAAAAACACAAATTAAAACAAAAAAGCAGCATGTGACATAAAGGACATTAAGCAAAGTAGAAAGTGTTTCAATCATTAAATGCATAAAAATATATAAAAAAGGAGCAATAGAATCAACTTGACCTGACAGGGCAAGTTGCTCCATAGCTGTGAAGCTCTTTATGACAATGCACTGTCTATATGGTATTGTTAACAGGCCTACCCTTTGGGGGAGAAGCACTCTCATTAGGTAATATGTGTGAAGTGCAGGGGTTGAAATGGAGAAAGAAAATCACTCCTGGAACCCTCCAATGTAAAATCTATGAATTCAATGTGAAATGCAAAATGTTACATTGCAAAATGTTTTCACGCCCAGAACCCCCTTCCCCCAGACTCCCTCCCATTTCCACCCCTGGAGAAGCATATCTGACGGGTAAGACAAGAGGGTGCATGGGTTTTCAGCAGTTTCAAAGTTAACATTACTTTATTCAACCCGATACTATATATGTTGCCAATGTAAGGAAGATCAGGCAGATATTGTGTCTTACAAAGTCCTAAACAGTTAGCTGTACCATCATGTAGTGTGTCCAACTCCACAACAAAGTGAGATCTTCATTGCTGTCCTTTTGGCAAACCTAATTTTCCCCCGGTTCTTCATGTTTGCGGTGTACTCGTGGGATTTCAGTTTGGCGTAGTAGTCTGAGAACTTGTTGAAGAGGATGGAGATGGGCAGTCCGTTCAGTATGATTCCAAAGGAAATACAGAAGAAAGCAAAGAGACGCCCTAGGATGGTCTCTGGATACATGTCTCCATAGCCCACGGTGGAGATGCTCACCTGGAGGGCAGAAATTGCAAGAGTTATGGAACTTGAACCCCTTTCACAGTGAAAATGTAAAAGTGTTATCTGTCCCACTTCAGTCACAACTTAAGAAATTCCTATCATACCCTTTCAGAGAGAGATATACAGGGCCTAAAAGTGGCCTGACTTTATGTCCAGAGTGTTGATCAAAATTAAGCACATACGGCATGCTTCATGTGGACAGGCATGGACATGGACAGATACACATATTCTAATGGAGATGCGCTGACCTAAAGTCCACCCTGTAATAGCATTATAGTATTAAGACACTATCCAGGAACCATATAAACCATCCATTTAAGTAATGTCAGGCCATGCAGTTCATATGAAAAGGTTACTGGTACTTAGATCAGTGTTTAAGCTTATCATTCAGATAGTGGCCACTGACAGCCATTGTGCAGTAGGTAGTATTATGAGGGGACTACAGAGCGAGCCATATACCGGACACACTACAGACCTGAAGCCAGACCTGAGCCTCCCTGCATCATCGCTGGAAGATCACCAGAAACATAGCTGAATATAAAGCTACAGAGAATGAAAGTTAGATAGACTTTTTTTAAAGTCCTAATGGCCTATTGTGAACTAATATACTTACAGCAGCCCACCACCATGCATGGGGGATGCTTGTGAAGTTGGTTTGGGGCACGTCATGCTCCACAGTGTAGACCATGGCAGAGAAGGCGAAGATTCCCATGGCGATGAAGAGGAAGAGGCAACCCACCTGCTGGTAGCACTGGCGGAGTGTGAAGCCAAACGCCCTCAGTCCGGTGGAGTGGCGCGCCAGCTTCAAGATACGAAATATACGCATCAGCCGCATGATCCGCAACACCTGGCCCAGCTTCCCCACCTGCCCAACTGTCCTCATGTCGTGTTCGTGCTTCACGTAGTCATTGTTTTCAAAGCACTCCAAAGCCAGCTGCAGGTACTGAGGTAGAATAGCGATCAGGTCCACCGTGTTGAGCATGCTCCTGGCGAAGGTCTGGAGGTCAGGTGTGGACACCAGCCTGAGCAGATACTCCATGGTGAAAAAGGCAATGCAAAGAGACTCCACAAATTCACAGTAGGTCTTCCCGCTCAATTGGCCAGAGGGAGTCTTGTACTGCATATCCTCTACTGTGTTGAGTGTCATGGCCACCAGGGATACCAGGACAAACAGGCTGGAGACCAAGGCCATGAGCTTGGCAGGGACAGAGGAGAAAGGTTTTTCCATTAGGTTCCAGATCACTCTGCGGTTATGGCCCATAAACATGTCCTGAAACAGCTCCTCATTCTCCTCGATCTCCACCTCGGCCTCCAGCTCTCTCTGGATGTTCAGCTGCTCGTTTATTTCGTCCTGTCGCTCCTCAAAGGAAATCCGGCAGCAGCGATGGGTGTTCTTGATCCTCACGCCCCAGTAGTTGATCTCCTCCAGAAAGTTTCTGGGACACAGCTCGTCTTTTATCCACAGCACCCCAGTTCTGTAGAAGGTGAAGATGTTGTTGAAAATCTCTGGGTCCCTGTCGAAGAAGTACTCATTTTTCTTGACTTGGTAATCGTCACACAGGTCCAGTTTCTTGTTGTGGTCTGTATAGGTGGCAAGCCGCCCTATCCTAGTTTTGGGGTACCTGGCCGCCAACCGGTAAGCTATCTGATAGGACTTCCCCCCAACATTGATGTTAAGATTGTAATTCTTGGTGGGTGAAGCCAGCCTTGAAAGAAGAGCCAAAGGCTTCTCATCTTCCTCATCCTCATACTCAGAGTAGATGTCATAAATGTCCTTGCTCAGTTCCTGCATGGAATTCCACTCTTTTATACAGCTGTCCTTGGTGAATGGAAGGGTGCTGTCTTCTGAGGGTCTTCTAAGTTCAGCACTAGGCCCAGTGACTTTGTAGTTAGGGAAGAGGCTCTGCCTCCTGTTCCAAAGGTTGAGCATCCTCCCGGTGCTTCCCATGTCGTTGCCTTCCGTGGGCTATACAGCAGACGGCAGATTCAAATCTGGGAGCATTACTGTTCTACTTTAATACCCCCCTCTGATTAAGCGCATGCAGAGGATGTTAGCAGGATGCATTGTGTGCCACGGCCCCATCAATGATGCTGACAGAGGATCCATGTGCTTACAGAACATTTACATACCATTATCCCCTCCAGAGCTCCTCTGGCCCTGTGTGTAATGTAAGTGCTTTAATGTGTTTGGACCCCAGGGAGAGTAGCTGCTGCCTTGGCAGCAGCTAATGGGGATCCCTAATAAATACAAATACGTCTGTCAGTGAACACACTTCATTAACTCACTTCCTTAGAGTCTGTAAACAAGTCTGTATACGGTATGTGTCATCAAACTGAGTATACGAAGACAAACTGATACATGAACTCTCCCCTTCATGAATTCATCAATAGGTTTGCTATAGTGTTGTTTTGGGCAGAGTAGGGACTGCTGTTACCTCAACTGCATCCTTGTCGACTGATACTGCTGAGCACATGCGTTCATGAACGCTGGCCAAGCACTGCTCCAATAATCTAGGTGTAGACTAATCCATTGTCTAGGTGATAGTTTCCTTAGGTTTAGGGGACAGATTAAGAATTTGAATTAATGACTCTCCAACAAGGGGATTTTTGTATTCTCTTGTGATACAATACATTCATTTTGGTTTTCACATAATTCCAGAAAATAGTCTGAATGTTATTGTTAATTGTTTATTGCCAGATTGTAATGACACAGAGACCCCTGTGCTGCAGGAGAACAAAGAGGTTGTGTGGGTGTTTAAACAGGATAAGGACTTTAAGATGTTAACATGCTTCCTGTCAGAGTGGACAACAGGTGTCTGTGGTCTCTCTTAGCCTATTAAAATCAAGGCCACAAGCTCACTTTGACAAGATATTAAATTACATTAATTACGTTACAACTACACATGGAGAACAATTATATACAATAACACTGACAAGAAGACTGATAGTGATCGTAGAGAAGATATTAATTCTATAAAATAACTCAACAGCCATTTTATTGTCTGACATAACTTGGCTTGGAAAAGGAATCCTCTTATAGGATATCAGATTATTGACTTGCTGATTAAAAGGTCTACACACAGATCCAGTCAAACACTTGTACTGGGCCAGTTTCAATATAATGTATTTCCTTTTTTCTCCTCTGTTTCCATACCAGTCTATTGGTTAAAGCAATTAAGGACTTAAGCTGAACTTGTTATAGCCTTGATGTTTGAATAGAGCTGCCAGGCTCTGGAGAACTATGTTAGTGTTTCACAAAAAAAACATGTTTATATGAACTAGTGCACTGAGGGTCAGGTCAATCTAAATTGAAATTTGACCTCATCCCTAGGAGCAAGCATTTGTTTATTTTATTTTCACTACAATGTTTTTGTATTTAAGTGAAGAACATGCAGAAATAGTGTTTGTTGTTGACTAGACAGACCTGGTCATTACAGTAATTAGACACACATCAAGACCTATTAGGGTGTAGTACTCAGTCACAAGCAGTATCATACCATAGGATTACGTGGATTTCAATAGGACCTCCAAATGGATTGTAAAGAGTGTTTAAGAGTGAGAGTGAAGAGTGAAGAGTGTACAGTAAATTCAAATTATGAATATTATACATCTTCACAGGTACTTGAATAAGAGGCTTTGAAATGTCAATCAACATTTTATAAATGTTAATGAATACAATTCCCAATGAAGACAACAACAACTTACTTATTTCAGTTGGGAGTTTTGAAAAACAGTGCCTAATAAGTGTTACAAAATAGAGGTAATTTCTGACCAGGCTATTAATGTTAGTATGGTGTTCTGTCCACATTATCAGATGAGTATGAATTTTACACCGCAAGTGGTTTTAAGCGGCTCAAGAGCTTAACATTCGCAATGCATCAGATTACAGACTGTTATCATCTCAGGACAACAGGGGGCTAAACTGGTTGCAGGTTATCATCTATACAACGTGGCAGATGCATTTAGCTACCTTCTGCTGCCTTTTGTATGGTAGGCTGACCATTAAGGGTCCACCTTGGTCTATGGTTCCTATACGTTCCATGTAGGAATATGAAAAAGTACAACTTTACATTTTTTATTTGGGGTCCAAGTAGTGAAGCTATTTGAAAAATATTTTTCTGTGTCTGTGTCACAAGTAAATGATCAATGTGTGTTGTGCGGTGGCAAACATACTTCATGCCATGAGCTTTGGTATCTCTTAACAAATGTGTCTCTGTAATACCAGAAAAAAACAACAACACCCTCTTGTTCACTCACTGCATTGCATTCATACCAGAAGTTAAACGCCATCTGCTCCAGGGTCTCTGTGTCTTTCTGGGTCAGACATTCAATTGTATACCAGACAAACTTTACAGTACAAAATTAAACCAGGAATGTATCATCATTCATTCATTCAATGATAACTGAGGACACAATGGGAGTCACAAAGAATGCCCAACAGCTGGCATTATCTGTAAATCGCCTGTAATAAGTTTTGCAGTATAATCAAAAGGCCCAAAATATCCTGCAGCACACGAAAAGGTACTCTTTCTGACTTCCGTCCTTTTTCTAAATGTTTAAAGAGCATTTATTTACAGATGGTGGATCCTCTTTTGCAAATAGACTAAATGTTGTTGACAGTGTTAATGCAATCTGTGTCACCTTCCAAAATAAATCAGACAAAAGATAAAAGATGGGAAAAAATACATGTGAGACTGACTCATGGAAGACACTGAGCAATATAAAGTACAGTACATCTACATATTTATCACTTATATAGTGCAAAATATTATAGTGATTCATTTTCATGAGCGTTTTAGCCAGTTGCAGCACAGGCGCCCCTCCAGCTCACTATGTGGCTGCAACATGCTCATATGTTCATAAAGACAAATGAAGAAAAAAAAGCCAGCTTTTATGTCTGACTTTAATCAAAGATATAATAACTTCCTCTCTGCTTTAAATGTTATCACCTCTAGCTGGAACTGGCTGAGCTTGAGGTCTTGTTATGTATACTACAGTAAAACAACCTGGCACACCAGCTATGTCATCAGTGGTTCCCAATGGAACTGACTGCTGGGGAGTTAGGCTTAGTATTGGGGAGACTGGTGGAGGTGTTGGCTGCTCCATAATGGGTATGGGGTATGGGCCCGGAGGAGGAGTTGTGCCCACATAGAATGTTTGAATTGTGGCTGTGTCAGTGATTGATGGCAGAGCCGTTGTGACCATAGACCGTATATGGGTTGTGGCATTATCAGAAGTCAGACTGGGAGAATCAGTCACTGCAACGATGACTGGATGCTGTGAGGTAGCCTCAGTTTCTGTCCCATTTAGTACATCTGCTGATGAGGCATCAGTTTGAAGTGCGGTTTGTGAAGCAATTAAAGCATCATCAACTTCTGAGGCTGTTTCAGAGGCTATAGCTTCGCTGTCTGGTGGGTCTGTCTCCTCCTGAGTGTCTGGTATTGCGGTATCAGTGCCAGCGACCATTGGCTGACCATTCTCTGAGGAAGACTTGCTGGACTCCCAGGACTCAGACGATGCCAGGCTGTCAGCCATCATGCTTCTGAATTGGAATCCATGTAGACTGACCTGGTTTCACAAATATAAATACTATTTGAGTGTAGAAACATAGAATAGGACACTTTTGACACAGTCTCTATTCACTGACTTTGTCATTGTGCACATTATAATAATTACAGATTTATCAGAATAAAGATGATGGATAACAGCAGGGGCACTCTTACTGGTTTTGAAGATGCTACTGTTGCCACAAATAAAATATAAAAGGCGGTCCTCAAAACCTCCAATTTTTTTCCCTTCATTTCTGAAAGAGTAAAATAAATGTCACTGTTTTTAACATAGTAAACTTGACAAACAATGTTGAGTACCAAAGGTTTATTGAATACATTAGAATTTAACATAATTCACTCTATAGGGCCATGTGTTTTGAACTATCATGTCTCATTACCTAGATTTTAACTGTTATTTTAAGCCAGGAATTAGAATTACACCCAGAATTAAAGCAATTATCTGAGGATGTAGCTGGACCATCTGACATAAAAAGAAAAGGAGACAGGTTGCTGAAAAAGCTTTAAATAAAGGTTCAAATCCAGGTCATGTGATATGATTGTCCAAAACACAGGACCATTTGACCATTCAACACGATATGGCAAAGACTAGTAGAAAATCCATTTTATTCTAAGCATTACCTTGATTAGGTTGAGTACCCTCTCGTCTTCAGCATAAAAAGGAAGGGGTATACAGTCCCAGTGAATACACATGAAAAGTTCCTGCTCCTGCTGTATATCCAGTGCTACTAAGAATACTATAGAATCAACTGGGATGTATGAATGAACAATAGACACTGTATGAATGGGGTATGCTTATATGCATGATTTGGTGCGTGGAATAAACCAAGTGTCACTCCATGATAATTCATGACATTTTCTGACACATTTACATGGCAATACTGGTATATACTTTAGTCTTGTCTATATTTAAAGAATAGATACTTCAACATTAAATCCCCCAAAGTGTTGAATGAGAGAGTAACAGAAATAACATACAGACAGATGAACCAATGTAATTTGAAGAAAAAACTATAAGCCCGGTAAACAACTACTAAAACAGAATTTTAGACCCAGGGCAATATTCTGTCAAGACTTTACAGTAGTCATTAAATGAAGAATGATTTTTTAATTATATCATACCACCAAACCAAAGGAACAACCTCATTCCTCAGGAACTAAATTCATTTGAGTAAACACAGAAAAACAAATAGACCAATACACATTTTTCCTGAAGCAGAGAAGCTACAATCACGCTGCACATTAAAATGCCATTATCTAATATTCATGAAATAATTAAATGGTAGTATTTCTTCCCAAAATGTGCACAGATACGCTGTAACATCGCAACACGGAAGTTTTATTAATTTATTGCAGATAATTGTTTTACATCCAATGGTAAACAGAAATATGCATTAAATAAAAAGACCCAACGATTGACAGTGTGGATTGTTATATAATAGTCAGCATTATACATTAATTTAGTTTAATCTCCAGCTACTTTCAATACAAAACACAAACACATAAACCTGTTATTATTCTAATCAATATGCCTTCATTGAGGCTCTATCTCCTCGAGTTGTGTGAGGATCTGTGGCTATCTGTGGGGTGAACTGGGGAAAACTACTTTGAATCAGTGAAGTCTGAATCTCGGCAGCCGATTTTCTATGTCCGATGTTTTCTCCTATGATGGGAATAAAAACACCAGGGTAAATGAGGATGGGAGGAGGAACAGAGTCAGGTCGTAGGGGAGGAGACGACATGTTAACCCCACTGTTGCCCATCCCAGTGGCCACCTCAGATGGGAATACAAAGATGGGTCCAGGAAGTCCCTCTGCTGCCTCCACCCTCGTGTTTGTGCTCTGTCCTGAAGGAAGTACAAATATGGGTTACAGGGCGGGATGGGGGCCAATCTGTCTGGTTGGCCACTGGGGGCAGAGGGCAGAATGAATACTCTGGGCTGCTCCTTATCAGAGGCTGTGAAAACATAGACTGGAGGGATTCCGTTTCCTTGTATGGGCACACGGGGGAGGCCTCCACTTTGGTCTGTGTCCCCACGTGTGGAGTCTGAGGGTTGGGTGCAAGGGGCCAGGGCTGGTGGAGGGAAGGGCAGAGGGCCACATAAGTGATCACAGTTTCCACTAAGAAAACAGGAAGGATATACAATACCTGTGATAGGGGGGACAGCGCCTTTGAAAGGAGGGACAGAGGGATCAGAGTTATTAGGGGGATTAATGGGCCTGTATGGGTCCTCGGGTGGGGGTGGTGGTGTGGGTCGGAGCAGTGGAGGAGGGACAGGTTTGGGGGTGCGGTGAGGGGGAAATAGAGGGTCCTCAAAGTAAAAGGTGGGAGTGAAGGAGTCATAGTCCTTGTCCCTCTGATCCAAGGGTCTTGACAGTGGATATCTGAGCAAATGGCTAACTGGATGATGTTTTCTGCTGCTCTTAGCCATATCATCTTTATAAGAGACATAAAATGCAATTTGAATTATGGTAAAGAGCACCAAATTTGTTGATATGACGATATCAGCAGCTTACTGCCTCGTGATTTTAAATGTTAAATGTGAAGAAATGGTCACTTACTGGGAAACTGAAGGAGACTCAACTTAAGCACATGAAAAAAATTCAACATCCTTCTGTAAAAATAGAAAAAGGGAACACTGGAGTTTACGGCCTATAGAAATACATCAACAAAAGTATCAAATGAACCACAAAGTCATCTGTATAATTGAAGATATAATAATTAAATCAGAACGGAGGGTTATCTAGAAGAAAAAAAAGTCAACATTAATGTCAAGAGATGACTATCAAGATTCAGTTGCGCGTATTTTCTTTAAACAATATTGTTGTAAGGATAGGACAGGGCTACATGTTTTATGCATATAATCAAAGGGTGTGGACTAATTAGAGGTGAGATTTTTCCATGTATCACTGAAGCCCATCTGAGAGGTGACACACAGAGAGAGAGAGAGAGAGAGAGAGAGCGAGCGTATGGTTATGTCCTGTATTTTGGTTAGTGTTGCTGAGAGAGAGCTTATTGGTATGTCCTGTATTAGTTGTTGCTCAGAGAGAGCGGATGGTTATGTCCTGTGTTAGTTGTTTTTTTGTGAAGTAATATTCTGTTTCATATGTTCCCAGGGGGGAAGGGGAAGGCACCTAAAGAGTGCTTAGGCAAGAGACTTGCGGGCATACATAACCCGTAGTATTAACTGTCTATGCACACTAGGTAAGACCTGGGTGGACCACCCCCTGTATTTTGGTTAGCGCACCAGGTGGTGCTAGTTAGGTAAGTAGTGGGTTATCAGGTAAGGTAGGAGAGGGGGCTTTGACATTTACTTTCTTTGCTTTGGTTCCGTTCAGCCCCTTTTCCCCAAATTTACCGTGTGAAGAAATAAATTCCCAGTAAATGGTAAATTCTCTGCCTTTGTCACCCTTACTCGCACCTACAATCCCATACCTTTTTCACTCCATGGGGAGTTAAGTTGTAGCAGGGTGTTGCGTTCCCTCTTCCTAGGGGCGTGCGTAACAACAGCATTTAATCAAATAGCAAGATTACACCTAGATAGCAACATAGTATTTTGCCATAGGAATGTTTAATATCAGATAAACATGTGGTTGCTAAATCCAGATACATAACAGTAGTAACAGAAGCTTCTTTATAGGCACGTTAAATAGAAACTAAGGTGGTCTGATACACATGCCCTTTCAGGCCATGCAACAAAACAGTGATTCACCAGACCACCACGTAGCTCAAGGCTACATATCAAATTTGTGTTAATTGATTTTGGAATCGTAAAAGCCATTGCCTTGTATAATTAAACAAGTATTGTATTTTCATTATACAATGTGGTCAGAACCAAACGCAAGATGTGATGCGTGTTTTACATTTTTCATTACCTAAAGGTCTGAAATCTGGAAAGTCACTCCATGAGGATGATGCTTGTAAGTACATGTTCATATATTAGTATATATATATACACATTTCCATATTGACATAGCATCTCTGTTTCACTGACACTAAAACGTCTCCATGCAAAGTTTAAAGTTGTGTTTTTTTGCATGCCTCCTTTCATCGTGGTTGTGCCACCCTACTCCACTATTTAAATCAATTTAGTCCTACTTCAGGCCAACAGCCTGAAAGGATGGGACACCACCACTTAACACACCCTGTAACTCTTCTGATGTCAAGTCTCGTGCACCCAAATAACTCTCTGCAGCTGCCACCACAACTTCGATTTTCTGCGACTTACGTTCCATCCATGCAGTACAGTTGATAACCATTGTCTTATGTTTCAGCCAATATATGTTTCAGCCGATCTTCCTGAAACATATATCACTTGTTGACCAACCCTCTGTACTGGTACAGATCTTCTGCTCACACCACTCCTCTCAGGATCCCACCCCCTTGACCCATCTTCCTCTACTTTCTTCACTGCCTCAGCATATGACAACTTCTGCACTACTCTAACCCTGGAAACCTCAACCTGCCTCTCTCTCATGGGACATTTCTGATCCCCAGCCCCATGGGCACCCTTATAACTAACACATACCACTACTTTCCCCAATGTTACACATCCTTTGTCTCATGTCCTTCTGCACACTTCTTACACCTACAGTGGATATAGAAAGTCTACACACCCCTGTTAAAATGCCGGGTTTTTGTGATGTAAAAGAATGAGACAAAGATAAATCATGTCAGAACTTTTTCTACTGTTAATGTGACCTATAATGTGAACAATTCAATTGAAAAACAAACTGAAATCTTCGAGGGGGAAAAATGAAAAATAAAAACCTTACAATAACCTGGTTGCATAAGTGTGCACACCCTCTTATAACTGGGGATGTGGCTGTGTTCAGAATGAACCAATCACATTCAAACTCATGTTAAATAGAAGTCATTACACACCTGCCATCATTTAAAGTGACTCTGATTAATCACAAATAAAGTTCAGCTGTTCTAGTAGGATGTTCCTGACGTTTTCTTAGTTGCATCTCAGAGCAAAAGCCATGGTCCGCAGAGAGCTTCCAAAGCATCAGAGGGATCTCATTGTTGAAAGATATCAGTCAGGAGAAGGGTACAAAATAATTTCCAAAGCATTACATATACCATGGAACACAGTGAAGACAGTCATCATCAAGTGGAGAAATATGGCACCACAGAGACATTACCAAGAACTGGACATCCCTCCAAAATGTATGAAAAGATGAGGAGAAAACTGGTCAGGGAGGCTTCCAAGAGGCCTACAGCAACATTAAAGGAACTGCAGGAATTTCTGGCAAGTACTGGCTGTGTGCTACATGTGACAACAATCTCCCGTATTCTTCATATGAATGGGCTATGGGGTAGGGTGGCAAGACGGAAGCCTTTTCTTACAATGAGAAACATCTAAGCCCGGCTGAAGTTTGCAAAAACAAACATCAAGTCCCCCAAAAGCACGTGGGAAAATGTGTTATGGTCTGATGAAACCAAGGTTGACCTTTTTGGCCATAATTCCAAAAGGTATGTTTGGCGCAAAAACAACACTGCACATCACCCAAAGAACACCATACCCACAGTGAAGCATGGTGGTGGCAGCATCATGCTTTGGGGCTGTTTTTCTTCAGCTGGAACCGGGGCCTAAGTCAGGGTGGAGGGAATTATGAACAGTTCCAAATACCAGGCAATTTTGGCACAAAACCTTCAGGCATCCGTTAGAAAGGTGAAGATGAAGAGGAAGTTCACCTTTCAGCACGACAACGACCCAAAGCACACATCCAAATCCACGAAAGCATGGCTTCACCAGAAGAATATTAACATTTTGGAATGGCCCAGCCAGAGCCCAGACCTGAATCCAATTGAACATCTCTGGGGTGACCTGAAGAGGGCTGTGCACAGGAGATGTCCTCGCAATCTGACAGATTTGGAGCGCTTTTGTAAAGAAGAGTGGGCAAATATTGCCACATCAAGATGTGCCATGCTAATAGACTCCTACCCAAAAAGACTGAGTGCTGTAATAAAATCAAAAGGTGCTTCAACAAAGTATTAGTTTAAGGGTGTGCACACTTATGCAACCAGGTTATTGTGAGTTTTTATTTTTCCCCCTCAAAGATTTCAGTTTGTTTTTCAATTGAATTGTTGACGTTATAGGTCACATTAAAGGTGGAAAAAGTTCTGACATGATTTATCTTTGTCTCATTCTTTTACATCACAAAAACCTGGCATTTTAACAGGGGTGTGTAGACTTTTTAGATCCACTGTAGGAACCTCCCTCCTACACACTTCTGCCACATACCCATAAGCTTGACACCTGTAACAATGTAATGTATTCGGCACAAAAGCTCATACAAGATAACTTATTTCTCTTAAAATCACTTCGGGCAAAGACTCAACATCAAAACTAAAAATAACAGACAATGACTCTTCTGTCTCACCACTCACGCCACCCTGTCTGCGTCGCCCCAAACGACGAGCATCACAAACATAGAGAATCTTCCCCTTCAGTTGGTCAACTTTTACATTTACTTCTATGCCAGTAATCACGCCCTTCACTTGAGAGCAAAACAATTCACATTTCTTTCCCCCATTCATTTAACGTGGATCGCCTTCTCCTTCTGACCAGCAGAAACACAAACAATTATCACAAGACCACTTCTGGTTACCCTCACAGATTCCATTGCACCCAACTCTGTTTTCACCCACCCTGAAACCACAAATGGATCAGACAAAAGGCAAGTGTCCACTTTTTCCAAAAACTTCACTCCTACTGTCACAGACTCTTCTTTATCCTGACCCTTGGTGCAAGCCTCAGGCTCCGAGAACTTCACCACATCACCCACCTCTGATACTTCGACCTCATTTATTTCCACTTCTCCTGTCAGCTCACTCTGCTTCCACTTTCTACCATTCTTCTTTAACAAACCATCTCCCTTTTCCCCGCCATTTTTTACTGACTCAAGCTCACCCTCTTCCTCTCTCTCTCTCTTAGACCTCCTCTGCCTCTCTTTTTCCCTCCATTCCTCCACCATATTCCAAGTATACGTCTCCTTATGATAATACTGCACTACTCCTGACATCTTGTTCTTGCCTTGTCAAGGGATGCAATTTAACCAGCTGTCACAATCTCCGCACAATCACAATCACAATCAATCTCCGCACAAACCCCTCGGGATGTCACTGTCGAAAACCTTGAAATTAGGTAATCGGCTCGGCCTGGCCTTATGCATTTGTATGCCCATATATGGTAGTAAGTCAGACCAAGGATTTTAAGGTACAGATCAATAGCCAAGATACTCTGCTTTCTGCATACGCCCTGCTTTTGCAGATAGGGGCTACCGTTCTCATACCAAACTGAATTGAATAAAGACAACAAATAGGGTCCCCAAATATGGGGATTTTATATTTACGAGGGTATTTAACTGTATTTACAGTGCCTTTGGAAAGTATTCAAAATGACAAAGCAAAAACTTGTTTTTAGAAACATTTGCTAATTTATAAAAAATGTAAAACTGAAATATTACATTTACATAAGTATTCAGACCCTTTACTCAATACTTTGTTGAAGTACCTTTGGCAGTGATTACAGCATCGATTCTTCTTGGGTATGACGCTACAAGCTTGGCACACCTGTATTTGTGGAGTTTCTTCCATTCTTCTCTGCAGATCCTCTCAAGCTCTGTCAGATTGGATGGGGAGCGTTGCTGCACAGCTATTTTCAGGTCTCTCCAGAGATGTTCGATCGGGTTCAAGTCCGGGCTCTGGCTGGGCCACTCAAGGACATTCAGAGACTTGTCCCGAAGCCACTACTGCATTTGGGCTCCCGGGTGGCGTAGCGGTCTAAGGCACTGCATCTCAGTGCAAGAGTCGTCACTACAGTCCCTGGTTCGAAACCAGGCTGAATCAAATCGTCCGTGTTTGGTAGGCCGTCATTGTAAATAAGAATTTGTTCTTAACTGACTTGCCTAGTTAAAGGTTAAATAATGGCTGTGTGCTTAGAATAGTTGTCCTGTTAGAAGGTGAACCTTCGCCCCAGTCTGAGGACCTGAGCGCTCTGGAGCAGGTTTTCATCAAGGATCGCTCTGTTCAGCTTTGCCTTGATCCTGACTAGTCTCCCAGTCCCTGTCGCTGAAAAACATCCCCACAGTATGATGCTGCCACCACCATGCTTCACCGTAGGGATGGTGCCAGGTTTTCTCCAGATTTGTTGCTTGGCATTCAGAACAAAGAGTTCAATCTTGCTTTCATCAGACCAGAGAATCTTGTTTCTCATGGTCTGAGAGTCCTTTAGGTGCCTTTTGGCAAACTCCAAGCGGGCTGTCATGTGCCTTTTACTAAGGAGTGGCTTAGTCTACCATAAAGGCCTGATTGGTGGAGTGCTGCAGAGATGGTTGTCCTTCTGGAACGTGCTCTCATCTCCACAGAGGACCTCTGGAGATCTTGGTCACCTCCCTGACAAAGGCCCTTTCCCCCCCGATTGCTCAGTTTGGTATCCAGAATGGCGTCCAGTTCTAGGAATAGTCTTGGTAGTTCCAAACCTCCATTTAAGAACGATGGAGGCTGCCGCTGTGTTCTTGGGGACCTTCAATGCTGCAGAAATGTTTTGGTACCCTTCCCCAGATCTCTGCCTCGACACAATGCTGTCTCTGAGCTCTACGGACAATTCCTTCGAAGGAAATGGTTTGGTTTTTGCTCTGACATGTACCGTCAACTGTGTGGGACCTTATATAGACAGGTGTGTACCTTTCCAAATCATCTCCAATGAATTGAATTACCACATGTGGACTCCAATGGAGTTGTAGAAACATCTCAAGGATGATCAATGGAAACAGGATGAACCTGAGCTCTGAATACTTATGTAAATAAGGTAATTCTGATTAATATTTATAATATATGTGCAAACATTTCTAAAAACATGTTTTTGCTTTGTCTTTATGAGGTATTGTGTGTAGATTGCTGAGGATTTTTTGTTATTTAATCCATTTTAGAATATGGCTGTAATGTAACAAAATGTGGAAAAAGTCAAGGGGTCTGAATACTTTCCGATGGTATGTATCAATAGACCGTCCTTACTATTATTTGCTATTGAATTAAATTTAAATAAAGTGTCTTGACATGTAAATAATAATTTGCAATGACTAATGTACATGCATGGAATATTGATTAGTTGGTGTTATCACTTGGTGATTTTCCTCTCATTATAATCCAGTCATTGTTTATTGTAAAGCCACGTACACATTCTGGTTTCCAAAAACATGGAGTCAGTTGATCTGTTATTATAGCAACACGTTATGTTTAAACTTACATAGAATAGTTGAACGTAACTAATAGTAACTACAATAGTAAATCAAACCATTCCTGTTCATTGTAATTGTTTATCAACTAATTAATGATTGCAATCAATCATTGTTTCATATACATTATCTGCTGTTACCATGAACTGTTGAGTAATTTCATTCTGGATACCAAAGTAGTTTTAGAACAGCTACATGGGTTTAATGTAAAGTGTTCTTACAGTGTTCTGTCCCAAATGGCACCCTATTATTGCGCTACTTTTAACATTTTATTTTACCCCCAAATTTTTAACTTGTCATAGCTGCAACTCCCGAACAGGCTCGGGAGAGGCGAAGGTGGAGTCATGCGTTCTCCGAAACATGACCCACCTAACCGCGCTCTTAACACTTCCCAGTTTAAGACAGAAGCCAGCTGCACCAATGTGTCAGAGGAAACACCGTTCAACTAGCAACCGGGGCCAGCATGCAGGCACCCGGCCCAACACAAGGAGTCGCTAGGGCGCAATGAGCCAAGTAAAGCCCCTAACCCAGACGCTGGGCCAATTGTGCACCTTCCTATGGGACTCCCGGACACGGCCGGTTGTGGCACAGCCCAGGAATGAACCCGGGTGTGTAGTAAAGCCTGTAGCACTGAGATGCAGTGCCTTAGACCACTGAGCCACTTGGGAGGCCCAGTTCACTACTTTCGACCAGGGCCCATAGGTTTCTTGTCCAAAATAGTGCACTTTAGGGAATAGGGTGCTATTTGGGACGTAGCCTGGGTTTGTTACACAGGGTTCATTCTGTTGCTTTATCCATGTCCAGTCATTCTGATAAGTATGGTTTTGATAACAGATAGATATAGCCAGCCAATAAAAAATGGATGTCATTTACATGGTTTGTCTCCTGTCTATCATTGTTAGCCTATTATGTTATTAGTTGTTTTACTGTCATGCCCTGGCAATATATAGCTCAGTGTTGAAAACACCCTGATGAATGCTTTAATACTGAAACACTGACTGCATCCCAACTGGAACCCTGTTCACTGGCCTATATAATGCACTGCTTTTGAACAGATCCCTATGGGCCCTTGTCAGAAGTATTATACTGCATAGAGAATAGGGTGCCAATCATGAACACCTTTTATTGACCCTCCATGACTATACATTATCATGTCAGCTATGTTGTTATTATATTAGTGGATTTGATCGAGCAGTTACAGGCCTTCACTGTTTCACATGCCCAGCTTCCACCACTGAGTGTCAGCAGTGAGCCACAAACTTAACAAAGTGTTCCCATTAGTCCTACATTGAACTATGCAAAGCAATACAGTTGTGATGTCCCTGTAAAGTTACTGCAGGAACACAGTAGAATTATATTTCTATGAAGTGTTTTTAAGTGTTTCAAACTTTAGTGTTTGTGACTTCACAGTACTATGTGTTGCTTGCTGCCATAGAAATGGAATTCTTCATTCTAATTCTATAGTACTCATTCTAATTCTACCACTTAAGTTGCTTTTGTTTAGTGAGCAGTTAGCAAGTTTATCTTCCCGTATTAGAAGGTTGTATATTGTTCCTGCCAACATTGCCCAGTAGACATTAAAACAGCTGTCATGGAGTTACGCATTTGTAGAGCATCATAATGCTTTGGTGTTGAAACGACTTAGGTCAATCGCTCTCCATCTCTATGTCAGTAAAGTTAGCTATGGAAAAGGCAGTTAGGGCCCTGTCTTTCCCCCTGTCTGTCTGGCTCCTGTCTTTCCCCAGCCTTCTATGTCTGCTGTCCCTGCTGTGCTGTGTCCCTGCAGGGAGACCCTGTCTGCAGTGTGACCGCAGGGTCAGGCTCCTCCATGAAGACTACCTATTGGCTGCTGCCTCTGCCACCGTAGAGGACCAGATAGAACTGAAGAATATTCTAGACTACGCCTACGTCACCTACACAACCACCAGCAACCAGTATAGCGGAGTTATTGGTAGGTGGTGGTTACTTACGAGCCAAGCGCACTACCAACTGTGCCATAAAGGTCCAGGCCTCTTAGTAGGCGTTACAGTGCACGTTAGTAAGTGTGTGTGTGTGTGTGTGTGTGTGTGTGTGTGTGTGTGTGTGTGTGTGTGTGTGTGTGTGTGTGTGTGTGTGTGTGTGTGTGTGCGTGTGGTGTACGTGTGTACGTGTGTGTGCGCCCAGACCCGACCACCCTATACAGGGCCAGTACAGAATACCAGAGTGAGTTTGACCGTTTCCAAGGCAGCCAACTCACAGGTGTGTGCCTGCGTGCGTGCGTGCGTTTGTGCTTGTGTATTTGTGTGCGTGTGAAACTGACTACCGTCTGTCTGTCCTCTCCCTGTGTAAGGGCCTCTGACGTTTGAGGCCATTCAAATTCTGGAGAAAGGCAGGAAAATTCTAGAGAAACACCTGCAGACTTTTGTCCAGAAAGGTGAAGGGTTCAGCTGTAGCCAAGTGTTAATATCAACAATACCAACAGTAATACTAACAGTGTAATATGTTTATGATTCTTTCTGTAATAACAGTGTATGGCAACACTTTACATAGAGTGGAATTTAACTAATGTCTTTTCATTTTGTCAGGTCTCTGCCCAAACAAATGTGGTAAGCCCATGATCAAATTAATTAATTAGTCTTTTAATCTGCCATTCCTTTCACCCCCTTCCATAGTGCCATCATTTCATCACTTTTACTTTGATTTCCATATCATTACCTCACCTATGGGCCTGTGATCACACACACACACACACACACACACACACACACACACACACACACACACACACACACACACACACACACACACGCGCGCACGCGCACACGTACACACACACACACACACAACCTCTTCCGTTACAGTTATTACTTTATAGATCAGCAACAACTTGTGCTCTCTTTCTAAACTGCAGGGTTGCTGTACCAGAGAGTAATGAACTGCCTTTCCTGTCAGTACAAGCTGCACACCTGCCCCTCTACCACTCAGGACTGCGGTGGTGAGTGTGTGTGCGTGCATCCATGTGTGCGTCCATGCGTGGGCGAGCCTGTGTGTGTGTGTGTGTGTGTGTGTGTGTGTGTGTGTGTGTGTGTGTGTGTGTGTGTGTGTGTGTGTGTGTGTGTGTGTGTGGTGTGTGTGTGTGTGTGTGTGTGTGTGTGTGTGTGTGTGTGTGTCTTTATGCAGCAGTGCTGTCTACTCTTCTTGAATGTCATAGATTTCTTAGGTAATACTGACCTGTTCAAACTATTTTAGTCTGAGGTTAAATCAATCCCTCTGTCTATCCCTCCCTTCCTCTAACCATTCTTCTCTCTTCCTCACTCCCTCCCCCCTCCCCCTACTCCTCTCTCTGGTAGAGTATCCAGTGGAGGCAGCAGAGGGGGGACAGGCAGTGTTGGACTGTTTCCTCCCCTGGCATAGTCTAGTGGTGGGCCAGCCAGATTATCACTACACCTGGGCTCCAGGGACGCAAAGGACTGCAAATGTAAGACGTGAGGGTGCACACACACACACACACACACACACACACACACGCAGACAAACACACAGGAGCATTCTGGCTTTGAACACATACATGTAATGTTATTCATTTTGTCTTTCATCCATCCCTTTCCCATTTTCACTTCCCTCTAGCTGACAGAGGGTGATTTCAGAGTGTTGGTGGTTACTGAGGATTCCTCTGTGGTGCTGAACCAGCTGCATGTCGATGAGGAGGGCATGTACCGCTGCCTCCTAACGGATGGCAAAGGAACTGTCCTTTCACGCACACACTTCCTGCTCACTGGTAGGCCAGTTTGAATACATGTAGCCCCTGGCCTACTTCAGAAATGCATCGTCCCTTTCTCCCTTCCCTGAATGTTAAAGTGATAAGAGTTGTTAAAAGTTATATTCTTTGCTTTCACTTATCCAGCTGTGTTAGATTAGTGATTACTTCAAGAGGACAGATCAGTCTTTAACAAAGCCATTGATAGAGGCATAGACATTCAGGAGTTACAATTCTCCAGTAGAATAGGCATGAAATCGGATGGAAATAAAGACGTTTGGAAACAGAATAGGCCAGATCACCCTTCACCTCTCCCTCTCTTTTGTCCACAGTCACCCCGTCACCTGTCCCGACTCCCAGATCTCTCCTCACCCTGCCCTCCCTCCCTCCTAGTTATGATGCCTCCCCCATTTCTCACCCTCCCACTGACCTCCTGCTGGTCATCATCATCATAATTACTGCCCTGAGTCTGACGGCCAGCCTAGGCCTTGCTATTGCTTTTGGGTGAGAGAGGGATGGAGGGTGAGAGTGGGGGACAGAGTGAATGATGGGGTGAGGGAGAGGGAGGGAGAAAGACAGAGAAAGGGGAGGAGGAGATAGTGACAGAATGAGTGATTGATTAAATTATGAATGATTGCTTAAATATTTGAGTGGGAGAGACAGAGAGGGGGAGAGAGATGATGGAGGAATGATGGAGGGATTCATTAGAAAAAATATGAATGGATGTTCAAAAGATGAATTGAGAAGTTTGGCCATGTGAAATTGGCAGAACCAGGACAGATCTTCTGTGGTAGCAGACAAGTCCAATCTCATTTCCCTTCCAAAATTCAAAATATGCCCTGTGTAGGAAATCGCACCGATAGAATTGTTCCTCATTACCCTCATATCCCACAGCCTCCCAACAGATGTTACATTTTGAAGTGTCTACTGTCAGTTGCCCGGAATAGTAGATACAGAATTACAATAAATAGGAAAGATACTACACATACAGCAGAGTGAGAAGTAACAGAAATGTAAACTTTTTCCTTGAATAATCAAGGACACATTTCTGGTGTCAGAGTTGAAGAGAAAATAGAATGACATCATGTCATAAAGACTGAACAATGTGTGTGTGTGTGTGTGTGTGTGTGTGTGTGTGTGTGTGTGTGTGTGTGTGTGTGTGTGTGTGTGTGTGTGTGTGTGTGTGTGTGTGTGTGTGTGTGTGTGTGTGTGTGTGTGTGTGTGTGTGTGTTCTACCACCAGATTGATTACTCTGAGACAACAGAGAGAAGAGGAGGAGAGGGAAGGGAAGGGGAGAGATGATGACAGAGGAACAAGAATGTGACTGATGTGGAATATGAGAAGGGATGGACAAGATTTTGAGTTAAATAAACACAAAAGAGTTAAGAGAAAGGGTGTAAATTAATATTGATACTGTTAATAACTGTATCTCAGATAATGTAGCACACACACACACACACATCATTTAATTTAATTCACTTGATTGACCTCAATAAGGTTTTCTGAACGGAGAGAAGATTATAGACACGTGGGATAGGATGAAAAGAGGGAGGATGAGAGGAGTGAGGGATGGAGGTAAAACTCCTGGATTACAGACTTTTTCAGATTAATATTCCCAAACGTTAACATAATTCTAGATAATCCACTGTGGGAGCAGGAGGGGAGGGTAAGTGAGGGGGAGGGAAGGGGAAACAGAGACAGTTTTCATATTCAAGTTTCCTTTTCATTCAGATAAAGAGAGTATGAAAAAGTGGGATAGAGAGAGACACGTGAGTGAGAGAGGGAGGGAGGAGAGAGGGACATAACAGAGAAGTAAAACAGTCTACATTAGGGCCCTTCACTCATCATCACCATCAGTATTTTGTACTGGAGTTATTAGCCAATCAATCAATCAAAAGATAGTTTCCTCTCGCAAAAAAATATTCCATTTGCAAAACCAGCTCCTTCAAAGTGTCCATTGTGTCTCTGCAAAGCGTCATGGTTGCTCAACATTGATATGCGCAATAATACTGTTGATGAACATACACACAAGGTTTTTCTTCACTTGTGCAATGTAATCAAGTGAGTGAAACTGAAAACAAGCTAAGTTATTAGTCATCTTACCTTTCAAAATATTTGAATTTCCTATCTTAACCTTTATTAGTAATAAGAGATACAGGGTCTTGACTACTGTAGCGCTTTTGTTTTATTTCCCACCTTCATGGAATAGCCCCTTTTACTGACAATGCTTGACTTTAAAAGAGACTTGTCACACTGCCTCAGTGTTAGCCACAGCATCCTACATTATGAGGGAGGCATCAATAATTAATTTCACTGTTGCATTGCTCACTGACTCGTTTGGAAAATTAACAAAGTGTATTTTCCCCTATGAAGGTTTTAAAGGTGTGTGTGTGTGTGTGTGTGTGTGTGTGTGTGTGTGTGTGTGTGTGTGTGTGTGTGTGGGTCATGGGGGTGTTTTCCTCTTGTCGTTCGCTCACATGTCAGCATTACAGGAAGCTGTACCACACACATCCTGTTACTCTAACCTCCATGCGCACCCTCAGGTGCGTTGACACACACACAGTCTCTATTTAAGGAAGGATCATAGAACACTGTACTGTAGCTCTCTGAGTAATATTCTGGGTTTTGTGTGGGAGAGCATGACAGATTGTGTTTGTATTGCACGTCAGTAAAGCTAGCTCAGCGGTTGGCAAGCATGATATGTGTTGCGTGAGTGTGCCTGTTGGCAATTATAACCGTGTGTGTGTGTGTGTGTGTGTGTGTGTGTGTGTGTGTGTGTGTGTGTGTGTGTGTGTGTGTGTGTGTGTGTGTGTGTGTGTGTGTGTGTGTCACTCTGGCACAATACGTGCAGTCTCAGCTTACAAAGGCAAGGGAGGGGGAAAGAGAGAACGGGAGATGGAGGGAGAGAAAGGAAGTGGAGTGGGAGGGAAAGAGTGGGAGAAAGAGTGAATGGATGTGCTGTGGATTACAAGGAAGTGGTGGAGAAGGGAGCAGGAGGTCAGATGACTGTTTAGCTGTATTTTGTGCTGATGGAAGGTAGATACTCTAGCATAGTACCACAGTCCTGCTGCCTACATACAACTACATCATTACAACTACATACATCATCACTGCACACAGTTATGACTCACCAGTGGTAGACAATCATGGTTACTATTGTTGTTGTAAAGAATGAATGGAGCCAAAGTTGAAACAGAGTTATGAATAACAGAGTTAATTAATGCTATGAAAGAGAGTTAATAAATGGAATTCTACAGAACATTAGCTCAGATTAGGGACAACTCCAACCAGACTGGGGTCAGATTAACATGTAAATCAGAGAGAGGGAGGGAGCGAGAGAGAGGGGGTGGGAAACAGTTTATGAATAGGGGATGATGTAAATATTTACCCTTCTCTGCTGTGCAGAATAGCCTAACTCATTACATAAACGCTCACACACACATGCATGAATGCACCCACCAATTCACACACACACACACACATAGTCCTGCAGCCTGGTATATTCCATGCCTGTTTGTTTGGCACATTTTCTTTATAATATTCTCAACATTCACAAAATAGTTGATTTTCTTACTTTTTAATTCTGCATTGTTGGGAAAGGGCTCATAAGTAAGCATTTCACAGTAAAGTCTACACCTGCTGTATTTGGCGCATGTGACAAATAACATTTGATTTGATTTAAAGCTGCAATCTGCAGTTAGAACAATAACAAAGCGGACACCCTGAATCCCTCCCTTGAGATGACGTAGAGGCACCTTCCCTCTGCATCATGATTTCAACGGTAGAGTTGCACCTCTAGGGTGAAAAAGAGATAGATTTACTACTAAATGACCAAAATATATAACTTTTGAAACAAACTGTCAAAATGAAGACCAGAATTGACTTGCTTCACTTTAACTATGCCTAAAACATGTATTTTTGATGAAAAGTTACTCGTAAAATAATATATATATATTATTTTATATATATATATATATATATATATATATATATATATATATATATTACTGCATCTCAAACAGACATTCACACACTTTGTATCTGTTCTGTAGTTTGGATGGGTGGCTGGCTGGCTTTCCAAACTATGGATATCCATTCTAATCAACAGCAAGGTATTAATTCTAATCAACGTTCACACGTCCAACTGTAACCAAAGGCAAGGACACAACTAGAGGATGGGAACTGAAACAAAGATATTTATCTGACCATAACCTTTAACCCAACCCTAAACGTATCTGTAAACCCTTGATTGATAACAAAATAGTATGTAAATAATAATATGTTTTATATGTCATAGGCTACCCCCCTGCAATTTCAATGAATCAGCCGTGAATCAATGGAAACAGTTTAAATGAAATGTGTGTGTGTTAAAAATGGGTGCTTCAAGTCTAAACATGATGTAATTTAGATAGAACAAACACAGGGTAAACCCTGAGCACCACGTGTGGTTTTGGAAAATCTGAGTTTTTACGTCAAACACCTTATAAGGAGTTCCGGTACAGACAGATGAGCTTATATGGTCGTTCCGTCTGTGATGTGTCCTTCTTATGTGGAAAAAGAGGGCGGAGTAGCAGTTTGGTATAAAACCCTGCCCCTCCAATCTCATCCCATCTCTTAACAAGAAACAAGAGGTAAAGACAGTTTAGTACTGATTTCGAGGTGAATTGTTTATGGAAATAGTCATATTCAGTACTCTCTGGCTGAAGTCAAATTGTTTGAATTAGTTGATCAAGTTTTAAATATATTCTGATCAAGAACAAGTTTGTTTTGACAAACATTTTGTTGCTTTTAGGCTAGTCTATAACTTTCCACAGGAGAAACAAATCAAAGCGTAATTTTTTTTACCTGTTTATTTTTGGGACCAGAACTAAATAATGTGTTCAAGCAGCGAACCTCTGGAGATAACTGGTATTGAGTTGGCCCACATCCTCAGAACTCCCCGGGACCAGTTCGCCTCAGGCGGCTGTGTACTGCTGGACTGTCGGCCTTTCCTTGCCTTTTCCAGGACTCACATCTCTGAGTCCCGCAATGTCAACTGGAACTCGATGCTCCGGCGTCGGTCCAAGAGCTCCGTTGTTTGTTTGGAGTGGTTGGTCGCGGACAAGGACCTCCTTGGTCAGCTGTGCAGGGGGGATTTCTCGCCAATGGTGGTGCTTGATGAGAGTAGCCTTTCTATGGCCGAACTGAAAGGGGAAAGCTTGGCCAGTATGCTGCTGAACGCTCTACAAGCCGATGTCCAATCCAGCTCAGCACAGATCTGCTTTCTACAAGGTGAGATTTACTAGGCTACAAAGCAAAACAAGTCGACTATTAGATCCATTTTGAATGAAATCAAATGGGCCTATAAAATAGAATAAGAATACCCCAAAAAGTCCAAAGTTGGAGTTGTTAATTAATATTTTTAGGCCAAAATATTATAATAACCATATTATTTTGTTACACACATTTTTTTTAAATAATTTCCTCTACAAACCATCATCTAACTAGGTCATGTTCCTATCTGGTACAGAAGAGGTAAGGAGTTATGTCATGAGCTGCTGAGTGACATTGTAATGTTTCTCAATGGCAGGTGGCTTTGAGGGGTTCCATGAAGAATATCCAGAAGTCTGTTTCAACTCCCCAGGCCTGCTGGGACACAGCCCTGCAATGATGGACCCGGAGCCAAGCGTGACAGGGCGGAAAACACCACTCTATGATCAGGTGAGAAACTTGGAAAATAACTGAAACAGTTGCATGTGGACATTTGTTCTCAGACATTTGTCCACTACTTTATTTGGTTTGGGATGTTTTTCCTTCATGGATTGAAATCAAAGTCATGTTTTGGTTGGTTATTGTTTTTGTTTGGTTGGTTTGTGTTCGATTAACAGGAGGGTCCGGTGGAGCTCCTCCCCTTCCTGTTCCTGGGCAGTGCAGTTCATTCGTCACGGCGCGAAACTCTCACTGCAGCGGGGATCACGGCAGTGCTCAACGTGTCCTCCTCCAGCCCCAACCTATATGAAGAGGACCTAAAATACATGAGACTCACTGTAGAGGACAGCCTGGCTGCAGACATCGCAGCTCGCTTCCCTGAGGCCATCGCCTTCATAGGTCAGTTCTACTACTAGCATCACCTTCTGGGTGTGTCCCAACAAAGGCACCTTATTCTAATTTGGTACGCAGACATTGGTCAGGTTCCCCTGCTCAGATGTTGCAGTCATCCACCAATGGTTGCGTGCCATGTCATCGACTGTGGCGTCGTGCACCAGATTAATATAACATATGATGTGGTAAGCTGATACGTAAAGTATCTATCAAGGCATTGTTGCTGACGCATGCCAGATCTTACGTCTGAGCAGGGGAACACGACCATTGTCTCCTCTCCTTAATTTGAAAAAGCGGGACAGGTGAAAGATTGCCAATTTCTGGGACATTTCTTTCACATATATCTAGATTGAAGAGATGAGGAAGGAAACCATTTTAGACTATTGAGACTGTGTGCTAAAACACAGAGCTCAAAGCTAACTACCCTGCTCTGTACCTTCTCTGTTGCAGACTCGGTGAAGGAGAGTGGTGGTCGTGTGCTGGTGCACTGCCAGGCCGGCATCTCTCGCTCGGCCACTATCTGTCTGGCCTACCTCATCCACGCCCGCCGCGTCCGATTGGACGAGGCCTTCGACTTCGTGAAGCAGCGACGCCAGGTCATCTCTCCCAACCTGGCCTTCATGGGACAGCTGCTACAGTTTGAGACCGACGTTCTGTGTCACTGACCCCATCATTAGCCATATATTTATATATATGCCTTGCCACTAACAAGACTTGCAGAGATATATTTCTGAGGAAGACTCAAGAGAAATGTATTGTATATATGCACTTCCACTAGGTGGATTAGTCCAAAAAGTTGACTTGGACTGTGATGAATAATGTGTATCGATTTCACACGTTTTTATGTGTCTCTGCATGGCCACAGCCTCATAACTGCTCAGAGAAATGTTTACCCACTCTGCCAGTGGCTGGGCTGTATCTGAGAGAAACCCACAGACAGTACATGGTGAGAGAAATGTATATCTGCTGTACTGCTGGCAGGAGAAATATATATGTGTGTGCTATTTGCCTTTTTGGACATTTTGCAAGGGCTGACATAAAGGCCTATACTGTGCGGTAAACCCCAGCAAGCTGTTGGGTACCGGAGTAATAACTACTGTCTGTAAAACTAAATGTGAATGATTTGTATCTTGATCAGGTGATTTAATGTATTAAGGGCAATACATCAATGCAATCAATTTCCTAACACCAGTGCAAATCTGAAACAAGCTCATCCTCATCAAATCATAGGTGTTGGCTGTAGCTTGCAGGTCTGCTCTGGGCAAAGGGAAGAAGCCATCTCAATCGTTATGGTGTTTTTATAAAACTTATTTTGACTAATTTTATTATGGTTTTGACAGTATTGTGTAACTGTCGGTTACTGCACTTTATTTGCCAATGTGGAGGCAGATTCCTGCTGTTTTTCACAGATTAAATACTTTATAAACTGGAAAACACATGTTTGTCTATGTATGTTTATATAATGACGCCCTGTATACATACAGAGCCTTCAGAAAATATTCACACCCCTTTACTTTTTCCAAATTTTGTGGAGTTACAGCCTGAGTATAAAGTGGATTACATTGAGATTTTGTGTCACTGGCATACACACTGTAGGAGCCAAATATGTCAGTGTATATCGGCATGTTTCCAATTCAATGCATTTCTGTTGTATGGGTGTTTGCCGTTAATCCCCTGTCAAGTGTGTGTACCCTCTCTACAGGCCAATGTAGAATACAGTTAAAAGGCATACATGCTCCAAGGCCTACTGGGAGTGACTGGAATGGCGGCACACAGTCTTTTGACCACACCAGACCATGCTTATCATGCTGTTTGTTCCTTTAGTTTAATGATCAGAATTAGTTTTGGTAGAATTCTATGCATTTTTGTATCCAGAAGAACGACAAATGTATTATTTTTCAACTTGAATCAAACTCTGGACATTGGATTTTTATGCGTCAAAACTAACATTTCATGCCTCTCCATTGTGGCTAAAGGATTAAAGTGGAAATTGTATTGTGACATTTATATTGGACAATTTAGCCGCTACACACACAATACCCCATAATGTCAAAGTGGAATGACGTTTTTATCAATTTCTACTAATTCATTAAATATGAAAAGATGAAATGTCAAGTCATTGAGCCAATAAGTATTCAACCCCTTTTTAAAAATGTAAAATTTATTTTTATTTCACCTTTATTTAACCAGGTAGGCAAGTTGAGAACAGGTTCTCATTTACAATTGCGACCTGGCCAAGATAAAGCAAAGCAGTTTGACACATACAACAACACAGAGTTACACATGGAGTAAAACAAACATACAGTAGAAAAATAAGTCTATATACAATGTGAGCAAATGAGGTGAGATAAGGGAGGTAAAGGCAAAAAAGGCCATGGTGGCAAAGTAAATACAATATAGCAAGTAAAACACTGGAATGGTAGATTTGTAGTGGAAGAAAGTGCAAAGTAGAAATAGAAATAATGGGGTGCAAAGGAGCAAAATACATAAATAAATACAGTAGGGGAAGGGGTAGTTGTTTAGGCTAAATTATAGATGGGCTACAGGTGCAGTGATCTGTGAGCTGTTCTGACAGCTGGTGCTTAAAGCTAGTGAGGGAGATAAGTGTTTCCAGTTTCAGAGATTTTTGTAGTTCGTTCCAGTCATTGGCAGCAGAGAACTGGAAGGAGAGACGGCCAAAGGAGGAATTGGCTTTGGGGGTGACCAAAGAGATATACCTGCTGGAGCGCGTGCTACGTCTATGTAACATGAGTGGTTGACTTTTATTTCTATGGCTAGGCCATTTCAGTGGTTGGGTTGTCATGATGGAATCGCCTGGCTTTCTAATACCTCAGCACTGGTGTTTAGTTTCAGTCAAGTCTCCTTTTTGAAGCCAGGGTGCTGCTATGGTGACCAGTGAGCTGAGATAAGGGGGGACTTTACCTTGCAGGGTCTTGTAGATGACCTGGAGCCAGTGGGTTTGGCGACGAGTATGAAGCGAGGGCCAGCCAACGAGAGCGTACAGGTCGCAGTGGTGGGTAGTATATGGGGCTTTGGTGACAAAACGGATGGCACTGTGATAGACTGCATCCAGTTTATTGAGTAGGGTATTGGAGGCTATTTTGTAAATGACATCGCCAAAGTCGAGGATCGGTAGGATGGTCACTTTTACGAGGGTATGTTTGGCAGCATGAGTGAAGGATGCTTTGGTGCGAAATAGGAAGCCAATTCTAGATTTAACTTTGGATTGGAGATGTTTAAAGTGAGTCTAGAAGGAGAGTTTACAGTCTAACCAGACACCTAGGTATTTGTAGTTATCCACATATTCTAAGTCAGAACCGTCCAGAGTAGTGATGCTGGATGGGCAGGCAAGTGTGGGCAGCAATCGGTTGAAGAGCATGCATTTAGTTTTACTTGTATTTAAGAGCAGTTGGAGGCCACGAAAGGAGAGTTGTATGGCATTGAAGCTCGTCTGGAGGGTTGTTAACACACTGTCCAAAGAAGGGCCAGAAGTATACAGAATGGTATCGTCTGTGTAGAGGTGGATCAGAGACTCACCAGCAGCAAGAGCGACATCATTGATGTATACAGAGAAAAGAGTTGGCCCAAGAATTGAACCCTGTGGCACCCCCATAGAGACTGCCAGAGGTCCGGACAACAGGCCATCCGATTTGACACATTGAACTCTATCAGAGAAGTAGTTGGAGAACCAGGCGAGGAAATCATTTGAGAAACCAAGGCTATTGAGTCTGCCAATGAGGATGTGGTGATTGACAAAGTCGAAAGCCTTGGCCAGGTCAATGAATACGGCAGCACAGTATTGTTTCTTATCGATGGCGGTTACGATATCGTTTAGGACCTTGAGCGTGGGTGAGGTGCACCCATGACCAGCTCTGAAACCAGATTGCATAGTGGAGAAGGTGCGGTGGGATTCGAAATGGCCGGTAATCTGTTTGTTGACTTGGCTTTCGAAGACCTTAGAAAGGCAGGGTAGGATATATATAGGTCTGTAGCAGTTTGGGTCAAGAGTGTCCCCCCCTTTGAAGAGGGGGACGACCGCAGCTGCTTTCCAATCTTTGGGAATCTCAGACGACACGAAAGAGAGGTTGAACAGGCTAGTAATAGGGGTTGCAACAACTTCGGCAGATAATTTTAGAAAGAAAGGGTCCAGATTGTCTAGCCCGGCTGATTTGTAGGGGTCCAGATTTTGCAGCTCTTTCAGAACATCAGCTGACTGGATTTGGGAGAATGAGAAAATGGGGAAGGCTTGGGCGAGTAGCTGTGGGGGTGCAGTGCTGTTGACCTTTTTCAGGCAAGCCTAAATAAGTTCAGAAGTGAAAATGTGCTTACAAGTCACATAAGGTGCATGGACTCACTCTGTGTGCAATAATAGTGTTTAACATGATTTTTGAACGACTACCTCATCTCTGTAGCCCTCACACACAATTATCTGTAAGGTCACTTAGTTGAGCGGTGAACTTCAAAGACAGATTCAACCACAAAGACCTGGGAAGTTTTCCATTGCTTCGCAAACAACGGAACCTATGGTAGATGGGTTAAAAAAAAGGAGACAGTGAATGTCCCTTTGATCATGAAGTTATTAATTACACTTTGGACTGTGTATCAATACAGCCAGTCACTACAAAGATACAGGCATCTGGAGAGTTTAATGGCTGTGATAGGATACAACTGATTATTCACATTGTAGTTACTCCACAACACTAACCTAATTAACAGAGTCAAAAGAAGGAAGTCTGTACAGAATACAAATATTCCAAAACATACATCCTGTTTGCAATAAGGCACCAAAGTAAAACTGAAAATAATGTGGCAAAGAAATGAACTTTATGTCCCGAATACAAAGTGTTATGTTTGGGGCCAATCCAACACAACACATCACCGAGTACCACTCTTTATATTTTCAAGCATGGTGGTGGCTGCATCATGTTATGTGTATGCTTGTCATTGGCAAGGACTAGGGAGTATTTTAGAAAATAAATAAATGGAGTAGAGCTCAGCGCAGGAAAAGTCCTAGAGGAAAACGTGGTTCAGTCTGCTTTCCAAAAGACTGGGAAACAAATTCACCTTTCAGCAGGGCAATAGCTTAAAACACAAGGCCAAATATACACTGGAGTTGGTTACCAAGATGACATTGAATCTTCCTGAGTGGCCAAGTTGCAGTTTTTACTTAAATCGGCTTGAAAATCTATGGCAAGACATGAAAATGGCTGTTAAGCAATGACTTACAACCAACTTGACAGAGCTTGAGGAATTGTAAAAGGAATAATGTGAAGATATTGTACAATCCAGGTGTGCAAGCTCTTAGAGAATTACCCAGAAACACATCTGTAATCGCTGCCAAAGGTGATACTAACATGTATTGACTCAGGGGTGTGAATACTTATGTAAATTCAATATTTCTGTATTTAATTTCAATACATTTGCAAAAATGTGTCATTATGGGGTATTGTGTGTAGATGGGCGAGAAAACATATATTTAATACATTTTAAATTCAGGCTGTAACACATCAAAATGTGGAATTAGTCAAGGGGTATGAATACTTTCTGAAGGCACTGTATCTGTCCTGCCCTCAAATATATCCTGTTGAAAGAAACAACAGCCAACACAAACATATTAGGTTATGGCCACACAGACGCATGATGAGGATGAAATAGTACATGCATTTATTAATTGTCCGTTTTTGTCCATCCAAAAGTTAATCTCAAGTGAACTGGCCACAGCCTTACTTCTTTCCAGCATGTTGGAGCAAAAGCTTGCACAAGCCTGTAGTGGATCAATTTCAGTGCCATAAAGCAAAGAGGGACAGCGAACTCCTGCCTGTATGAAGAACAGATTTATAATGTAACAGCGTCCTCTAGTGATAGCTTTGAAGACCAAGTTTTAGTATTATTCAGATAATAAATGTAGATATCTAGAGATATCCAGTGGATGGCGGTCTAGGACCAGTCCTCCTCAAAATACCGAAATTTGCACCTATGATGCATTTTCCATCACATGAAGCAAAATGCTGCATCACATGATGCAAAATGCATCATAGAGGCCAGATTAGCCTAGGGGCAGCAGATAGCCTAGTGGTTAAAGTGTTGGGCCAGTCACTGAATGGTTGCTAGATCAAATCCCTGAGCTGACAAGGTAGAAATCTGTTGTTCTGCCCCTGAACAAGGCAGTTAACTCACTGTTCTTAGGCTGTCATTGTAAATAAGAATTTGTTCTTAAATTACTTGCCTAGTTAAGTAAAATGCTGTATTTTGAAAGTTACATATATTGAAAACTTGATTGCTGACATGCAAAACATTTTGGGACTATATCAACAATGGACTAATGAAACAAATACCAAAATATGAATCAGACTCCATTTTCATTCATCATTTTACGACTTTTTTGATATTTATTTATAAAATAGCAAATAGAGAGAGGGAGATCTGAGAAGTTAAGGGCAAAAAATGCCAGACTGGGAATTTTAAACATGGAGCCGTATTTATTGAGCGTCTCAGTGTAGGAGTGCTGATCTAGGGTTGAGGATCAGGTCCCCCGTCCATGTTATCTAATGTAAAAAGAAAGACATCTTTCTGACCAGACCTAATGGCATTATGAAGACAAGTGCCTGCTATTTCACTCTAACTTGAAAATGTCATCTAAATGGTCTCAACTGTATAAATCCTCTTAAGGATTCGCCCCTTTCTTTCAATTTTCACCTAAAATGACATACCCAAATCTAACTGTCTGTAGCTCAGGACCTGAAGCAAGGATATGCATATTCTTGATGCCATTTGAAAGGAAACACTTTGACTTTTGTGGAAATTTGAAAAAAATGTAGGATAATATAACACATTAGATCTGGTAATGTATATTCCAGCCCAGGTGCAATTTAGATGTTGGCCACTAGATGGCAGCAGTGTATGTGCAAAATTTTAGACTGATCCAATGAGCCATTGCATTTCTGTTCAAAATGTTGTATCAAGACTGCCCAAATGGGCCTAATTGGTTTATTAATACATTTTCAAGTTCATAATTGTGCACTCTCCTCAAACAATAGCATGGTATTATTTCACTGTAATAGCTACTGTAAATTGGACAGAGCAGTTAGATTAACAAGAATTTAAGCTTTCTGCCCATATCAGATATGTCTATGTCCTGGGACATTTTCATGTTACTTACAACCTCATGCTAATCACATTAGCCTACGTTAGCTTAACTGTTCCTCCTTTACATTAAAGCATTTCCCTGATACTTCCGCGTGAGGTAAAATTACCAGATGCATTTTACATTTTATTCGGTGTCCCCACCCCCTCCATCCCTCACCCTAAAATCTCCCCCCCACCCCCATGAGGATACTAGCCTACCTATATGAAGATGGACTGCTTCATTTTCTCAGAATATAATTACATTTTGCTGTCTTGATCAAACCAAAGCCTGGATAAAGAGCTTTGTAGCTCTATGTATTATCTCAGTATGTGTGTGTGTCCTGTTCAGGTCTTCAATCATCTCTTGTTGTCAGAGTTGGTCCCAGTACGAATACAGATCTATCATGGCTAAGGCATTTAGTCAATATCAAGACTCCTTCTCTCTTGGCAAGAATACGTAACAAAATGAAAAAGGACACCATGTGTTCCTTTTACTCAGCACCTTCTTGTCGTTGTTTTAGTACTTAAAGATGATATGTTCCTTACACTCTCTCACTCTCACTCTCACACACACACACACACACACACACACACACACACACACACACACACACACACACACACACACACACACACACACACACACACACACACACACACACACACACACACACACACACACACACACACACACACACACACACACCAAGGAAAGAGACAGTGGGAGAGTGTGTGTTTAAATGTAAATGTCAGTTAGTACTATGAACTATGAATAAATCAGTTATTCAGATTAATATTTACTGTCTGAAATGATTAGGTCTGTCTTGCCTCCACGCATCACTCTAAGCAGTTACGTTTAGCCAGTTACGGATGGAGATGATTATTTATGAGAGAGAGAGAGAGAGAGAGAGAGAGAGAGAGAGAGAGAGAGAGAGAGAGAGAGAGAGAGAGAGAGAGGCGAGAGCGCGCTAGAGAGAGAGGGAGTGGGAGAGCAAGAGAGAATACAAACAGAGATTGACATATTGCTTACACTGTGCAGGGTGAAATATTGGCAGGCCAATCATGGCCAATTCAATGTAACACATGCACACACATACCGTGTGCCAAGCAGAATGAGGAACACGTGTGAAATTTCTGGTAGGGCTTTACGTTCTAGTGTTGCTACACACACACACACACACATTACAAGAGAAGCTTTCCCAGAGAGGATGACTGTGTCAGTGTTAAGGCGATTTCTTCAAAATCGTTACATACTTCCAGGCCAACTATACAGTATACAAAGGTGTGCACACACACATACACTCACATACACATATACACACATGCACACAAGTACAAATACACACATACAGGTGCTTTTGTGTGATTGGAATAACATAAGGATACCACCAGCACCTACCCACCTTGGTTCAATTGAGGTTTCTTTCACATACACACACAAAGTGGCAGGCTTTCTCACTAAACCAATGGGTCCCTCCAAAACCTTCTTGCATGGTGATCCACCTAAACCAGGGGTACTCAAATACAAGCCTTGAGGTCCAGAGGACTGCCAGATTCAACTCAACTGGTGTCCCAGGTCTGATTCAGTCCCTGATTAGAGGCGAAGACTGATAGACCTACCAGCTCTCACAGTCTCACATCAGAATTATGTTTCTCAAACGTCAAATGCCAAAGTTGTTCTCAACGTAAAACATTTCAATGTGTTTAAGGTTAAGTTTAGGCATTAACTCTACATTTTAAAGTTTAGGGTTCATTTTAGAAATGAACTCCAAATTCTTAAGGTTAGGCATTCATTCTGAATGGTTAAGGTAAGGGTTAAGGTTTGGGATAGGCTTAAAACATAAATATCAAAAACAACTTTTATAGCTGGATTTGAACACGCAACCTTCGGAATCAGAGGTAGATGAAAGGAACAGCGATCACTGTTGCCCCTAGGAGCCAGTTTTCACTTCATCTCCTGACATTCTCGGACATGGATGGATGTTGAAAACTGACTTATATTATGGGTGACTTGGCTGTTCTAGACCTCCAGGTCAGAATTTCATCAAGGGGCCCTAAAGCCTCTTCTCCAGTGCGTGAGTCACCTTTGAAATAAAAACATGTTTCTAATTACAACCAGCATCAAGCTGGTGGCTCTTCATTTAGGAGACGCTATTCTGAGCCATTCCAACCATCAAGTTATAGAATGAGGCTCTTAGTGGAATGAAATCAGTCACCCTTTGTTAAAAAAAATTATATAGCCTTTAGAAATAATTTTTCCACATTTTGTTGTACAACCTGAATTTAAAATGGGTTTAAATTGAGATTTTTTTATCACTGCCCTACACACAATAAATACCCAGTAGTGTCAAAGTGGAATTATGTTTTTCGAAATGTTTACAAATTAGTAAAACATTTAAAGAAGAAATGTGTTGAGTCAATAAGTATTCAACCCCTTTGTTATGACAAGCCTAAATAAGTTCAGGAGTAAAAATTTGCTTTACAAGTCCTGCTGTTTTTCACACAGATGAAATACATTCTAAGCTGGAAAACAAGTTTGTCTATGTACATTTATATAATAATGTCTTCAGAAAGTATTCACACCCTTTAACTATTCCCAAATTTTGTTGAGTTACAGCCTGAATTTAAAATGGATTAAATTGAGATTTTGTGTCGCTGGCATACACACAATACCCCGCAATGTCAAAGTGGAATTATGTTTTTATACATTTTTACAAATTAATAAAAAATGAAAAGATGAAATGTCTTGAGTCAATAAGTATTCAACCCCTTTGTTATGGCAAGTTGAGGAGTAAAAATGTGCTTAACAAGTCACATAATAAGTTGCATGGACTCACTCTGTGTGCAGTAGTAATAGTTGAGGATAGGGGGCAGTATTTTCATGGCCGGATGAAAAACGTACCCAAATTAAACTGCCTACTACTCGGGCCCAGAAATGAGAATATGCATATTATTAGTAGATTTGGATAGAAAACACTCTGAAGTTTCTAAAACTGTTTGAATGATGTCTGTGAGTATAACAGAACTCATATGGCAGGCAAAAACCTGAGAGAAATTCAACCAGGAAGTGGGAAATCTGAGAATTGTAGTTCTTCTTTTGAATCCCTATCAAAACTACAGTGTCTGTGGGGTCACGTTGCACTTCTTAAGGCTTCCATTGGATGTCAACAGCCTTTAGAAAGTTGTTTCATCCTTCTCCTGTTACTGGGCAGAGAATAGTAGCTCAGTCAATGAGTGGACTGCCTGAGGACAAAGGGCTTGGTTATGCGCGAGCCCGCGAGCGCGCCGTTTATTATTTTTCTTCTTGAATGAATATGCTATTGTCCGGTTGGAATATTATCGCATTTTTACGTTAAAAATACCCTAAAGATTGATTGTAAACAACGTTTGACATGTTTCTACGAACGGTAATGGAACCTTTTGACTTTTAGTGTCTCGATTTACGCTCGTGCGTTATGCCTTTGGATAGTGATCTGAACGCACGAACAAAACCGAGGTATTTGGACATAAATATGGAGTATTTCGAACAAAACGAACATTTCTTGTGGAAGTAGGAGTCCTGGGAGTGCATTCCGCCGAAGATCAGCAAAGGTAAGGAATGATTTATAACACTAATTCAGAGCTTTGTTGATGCCAGAACTTGGCGGGTAGCTGTATAGCTTGCAATGATGGTTGAGCTATGTACTCAGAATATTGAACAATGTGCTTTCTCCGTAAAGTTATTTTGAAATCTGACACAGTGGTTGCATCAAGGAGTAGTGTATCTATAATTCTTTAAATAATTGTTATATATTTTGTCAATGTTATGATGAGTATTTCTGTAAATTGATGTGCTCATTCACCGGATGTTTTGGTGGGAATACATTTTCTGAACATCACGCGCCTATGTAAAATGCTGTTTTTGGATATAAATATGAACTTGATCGAACAAAACATACATGTATTGTGTAACATGATGTGCTATGAGTGTCATCTGATGAAGATCGTCAAAGGTTAGTGCTTCATTTTAGCTGTATTTTGGGTTTTTGTGACACATCTCCTTGCCTATGTACTGTCCTAACATAATCTAATGTTTTGCTTTCGCTGTAAAGCCTTTTTGAAATCGGACAATATGGTTACATTAAGGAGAAGTGTATCTTTAAAATGGTGTAAAATAGTCGTATGTTTGAGAAATTGAAATGATTCGATTTTTGATGTTTTGTATTTCGCGCCCTGCTGTTCCATTGGATGTTGGCTAGGTGTTCTGCTAGCGGAACGTCTGTCCTCAACAGGTTTAACATTATATTTGAATGACTACCTCATCTCTGTACCCCACACATACAATTATTGGTCCCTCAGTTAAGCAGTGAAATACAAACACAGATTCAACCACAAAGACCAGGGATGTTTTCCAATGCCTCAAAGTAAGGCAGTTGCTGGAGAGGAAGAAAACCGCTCAGGGATCTCACCATGAGGTCAATGGTGAATTTAAAACAGATACAGAGTTGAATGGCTGTGATGAGCTTTGTGGGCACTATGGTGTTGAACGCTGAGCTGTAGTCAATGAACATCATTCTCACATAGGTGTTCCTTTTGCCCAAGTGGGAAAGGGCAGTGTGGAGTGCGATTAAGATTGCGTCATCTGTGGATCTGTTGGGGTGGTATGTGAATTGGAGTGGGAATAGAGTTTCCGGCATGATGGTGTCAATGTGAGTCATGACAAGCCTTTCATAGCACTTCATGGCTACCTACATGAGTGCTGCGGGGGTGGTAATCATTTAGGCAGGTTACCTTCACTTTTTTTGGGGCACAGGGACTATGGTGGTTTGTCTGTTTGAAACATGTAGGTATTACAGACTCCGTTAGGGAGAGGTTGAAAATGGCAGTGAAGACACTTGCCAGTTGGTCTGCGCATGCTTTGAGTACACGTCCTAGTAATCCATCTGGCCCCGCGGCTTTGTGAATGTTGACTTGTTTAAAGGTTTTGCTCACATCATTTGTGGAGAGTGTGATCCCACAGTCATCTGGAACAGCTGGTGGTCTCATGCATGCTTCAGTGTTGCTTACCTCGACGTGAGCATAAAAGGCATTTAGCTCGTCTGGTAGTTTTGCGTCACTGGACAGCTCGCGGCTGGGTTATCCTTTATAGTCTGTAATATTTTTCAAGCCCTGCCACATCCGACGAGCATCTAAGCCGGTGTAGTAGGATTCAATTTAGTCCTGTATTGACGCTTTGCTTGTTTGATGATTCGTCTGAGGACATAGCGGGATTTCTTATAAGCCGCTCCTTGAAGCGGCATCTCTAGCCTTTAGCTTGGTGTGGATGTTGCCTGTAACCCATGGCTTCTGGTTGGGAAATGTACGTTCGGTCTCTGTGGGAATGACGTCATCGATGCACTTATTGATGAAGCCGGTGACTGAGGTGGTATACTCCCCAATGCCATTGGATTAATCCAGTGATATTCCAGTTTGTGCTAGCAAAACAGTCCTTTAGCATAGCATCCGCATCATCTGTCCACTTCCACATTGAGCAAGTAACTGGTACTTCATGCTTTAGTTTTTGCTTGTAAGCAGGAATCAGGAGGATAGAATTAAGGTTCAGATTTGCCAAATGGAGGGTGAGGGAGGCTTTGTATGCGTCTCTGTGTGTGGAGTAAAGGTGGTCTAGAGTTTTTTTCCCTCTGGTTGCACATGTGACATGCTGGTAAAAATGAGGTAAAATGTATTTAGTTTGCCTGCATTCAATTCCCCGGCCACTAGGAGCGCCGCTTCTGGATGAGCATTTTCTTGTTTGCTTATGGCCTTATACAGCTCGCTGAGTGCGGTCTTAGTGCCAGTATCGGTTTGTGGTGGTAAATAGACGGCTACGAATAATATAGATGAGAACTCTCTTGGTAGATAATGTGGTCTACAGTTTATCATGAGGTATTCTACCTCAGGCGAGCAATTCCTCGAGATTTCTTTAATATTAGACATCGCGCACCATCAGTTATTGACAAGTAGACACACACCCCCACCTCTCGTCTTACCAGACGTAGCTGCTCTTACCTGCCAATGCATGGAGAAGGCAGCCAGCTCTATATTTTCCGTGTCATTGTTCAGCCACGTCTCGGTGAAACATAAGATATTACAGTTTTTAATGTCCCGTTGGTAGGATAGTGTTAATCGTAGATTGTCCAGTTTGTTTACCAATGATTGCACGTTGGCCAATAATACGGAGGGAAGTGGTGGTTCACCTACTCGTCGGCAAATTCTTACAAGGCATCACACCCGGGGATTGGGGCTTGTCTTGAGAAAGCAGTATATCCTTCGAGCCAGACTCATTCAATAAAAAATCTTTGTCCAGTTCGAGGTGAGTAATCGCTGTTCAGATGTCAAGAAGCTATTTTTGGCCATAAAAGACAGTAGCAGCAACATTATGTACAAAATGAGTTACAAACAATGCGAAAAATCAAACAAAATAGCACAGTTGGTTTGGAGCCCGTGAAACAACAGCCACAAATTTGCTAAATGTATGATATGTTATGAATGCTAGCTAGGTGGCTAACGTTAGGGTTAGTCTTGGCAAGGTGTTAGGGTTAGGGTTAAATTTAGGAGTTAGGTTAAAGGTTTAAGGTTACGGTTAGGGTTAGGGGAAAGGTTAGCTAACATGCTAAGCAGTTGCAAAGTAGCTAAAAAGTAGTAAGTTGTTGAAAAGTTGCTAAAATGCTAAAGTTGTCCGTGATGAGATTCGAACTCGCAAACTTTGGATTGCTAGACGTTCGTGTTATACCCCACTTTTGTTTTTGCCTTAAATAACCATCTGTCTTATGTAACCATACCACAGGGTTGTAGTGGAGCGGGAAGACAGTTTCAAGTTCCTTGGTGTCCACATCACTAACAAACAATCATGGACCAAACACACCAAGACTGTCATGAAGAGGGCACGACAATGCTTATTTCCCCTCAGGTGACTGAAAAGATTTGTCATGGGTCCTCTGATCCTCAAAAAGTTATACAGCGCCACCATTGAGAGCCTTTTGACTGTTTGCATCACTGCTCTGCATTAGACCGCAAGATGATACAGAGGGTAGTGTGTGCGGTCCAGTACATCACTGGCGCCAAGCTTCCTGCCATCCAGGACCTCTATACCAGGCGGTGTCAGAGGAAGGCCCTAAAAATTGTCAAAGACTCTAGCCACCCAAGTAATAGACTGTTCTCTGTGCTACCACATGGGTACCGGAGTGCCAAGTTTAGGTCCAAAAGGCTTCTTAACAAATTCTACCCTAAGCCATACGTTTGCTAAACAGTTAGTCAAAATCTATCGACACCCTTTTTTATGCTGCTGCTACTTGCTGTTTACCCCACCTACATGTACATATTACCTCAGTTACCTTGACTAACCTGTACCACCGCACATTGACTAGGTACCGGTACCCCCTGTATATGGCCTCATTATTGTTATTTTATTATGTACATTTTATTTATGTGACAAATACAATTTGATTTGATACCAAACGTAACATATCATATCATATGTCTCGGATTTATGTACAGAATAATACGAAATGCTCTGGGAGGGGTGCGTCACTTGAGTGGGTTGAGTAACTGACGTGATCTTCCTGTCTGGGTTGACGCCCCCCCTTGGGTTGTGCCATGGCGGAGATCTTTGTGGGCTATACTCGGCCTTGTCTCATGATGGTAAGTTGGTGGTTGAAGATATCCCTCTAGTGGTGTGGGGGCTGTGCTTTGGCAGAGTGGGTGGGGTTATATCCAGGGGCGGAAATCCCGGGGGGGACAGGGGACACACGACCCCCCCATCCTGGGAAAAATATGATTTGTCCCCCCCAATATATCACTGAAACATAACTATATAATTTAAATAATATTAATAATACGCAATGAAAGCAATTGTGCTGATTATAGACACTTAATAGCGCGTTTTTAAGTTTCAAAAGATTGCGACCCCCCCCACCCTTTGCCTCACAATGGTTTGATCCACTGCCAGTTCCTTAGTTGGCAAGGTAACAGAGGGGTCGTATCTACTGTCTGAAAGGCACTCAATGATCGTAACTGACGTGAGGTTAATCTAGTCAATCGCGCACACACACTAGCTGAATATGCAGAGCTAGCACGCAAATATTAACTATTAAGCTAGCTAGTACCTATTCCATTTATGTGGCGTCGTCAAAGATGGAATCTAGGCTATCGTCAATTTATTCCAAGATCAGCATGCAGATGATGTAAGTTAGTGCTTCAAAGTCCCTGTGATAAGGTTAGCGATAAACTGAAGTCCAAACTGAACAGAACTACACTCTCTTCTACCGTTGTCTTAAATACACTGCTCAAAAAATAAAGGGAACACTTAAACAACACAATGTAACTCCAAGTCAATCACACTTCTGTGAAATCTATCTGTCCACTTAGGAAGCAACACTGATTGACAATAAATTTCACATGCTGTTGTGCAAATGGAATAGACAACAGGTGGAAATTATAGGCAATTAGCAAGACACCCCCAATAAAGGAGTAGTTCTGCAGGTGGGGACCACAGACCACTTCTCAGTTCCTATGCTTCCTGGCTGATGTTTTGGTCACTTTTGAATGCTGGCGGTGCTTTCACTCTAGTGCTAGAATGAGACGGAGTCTACAACCCACACAAGTGGCTCAGGTAGTGCAGCTCATCCAGGATGGCACATCAATGCGAGCTGTGGCAAGAAGGTTTGCTGTGTCTGTCAGCGTAGTGTCCAGAGCATGGAGGCGCTACCAGGAGACAGGCCAGTACATCAGCAGACGTGGAGGAGGCCGTAGGAGGGCAACAACCCAGCAGCAGGACCGCTACCTCCGCCGTTGTGCAAGGAGGAGCAGGAGAAGCACTGCCAGAGCCCTGCAAAATGACCTCCAGCAGGCCACAAATGTGCATGTGTCTGCTCAAACGGTCAGAAACAGACTCCATGAGGGTGGTATGAGGGCCCGACGTCCACAGGTGGGAGTTGTGCTTACAGCCCAACACCGTGCAGGACGTTTGGCATTTGCCAGGGAACACTAAGATTGGCAAATTCGCCACTGGCGCCCTGTGCTCTTCACAGATGAAAGCAGGTTCACACTGAGCACGTGACAGACGTGACAGAATCTGGAGACGCCGTGGAGAACGTTCTGCTGCCTGCAACATCCTCCAGCATGACCGGTTTGGCGGTGGGTCAGTCATGGGGGGGGGTGGCATTTCTTTGGGGGCCGCACAGCCCTCCATGTGCTCGCCAGAGGTAGCCTGACTGCCATTAGGTACCGAGATGAGATCCTCAGACCCCTTGTGAGACCATATGCTGGTGCGTTTGGCCCTGGGTTCCTCCTAATGCAAGACAATGCTAGACCTCATGTGGCTGGAGTGTGTCAGCAGTTCCTGCAAGAGGAAGGCATTGATGCTATGGACTGGCCCGCCCGTTCCCCAGACCTGAATCCAATTGAGCACATCTGGGACATCATGACTGTCCAGGAGTTGGCGGACGCTTTAGTCCAGGTCTGGGAGGAGATCCCTCAGGAGACCATCCGCCACCTCATCAGGAGCATGCCCAGGCGTTGTAGGGAGGTCATACAGGCACGTGGAGACCACACACACTACTGAACCTCATTTTGACTTGTTTTAAGGACATTACATCAAAGTTGGATCAGCCTGTAGTGTGGTTTTCCACTTTAATTTTGAGTGTGACTCCAAATCCAGACCTCCATGGGTTGATAAATTGTATTTCCATTGATTATTTTTGTGTGATTTTGTTGTCAACACATTCAACTATGTAAAGAAAAAAGTATTTAATAAAATTATTTATTTCATTCAGATCTAGGATGTGTTGTTTAAGTGTTCCCTTTATTTTTTTGTGCTGTATATATTGAATGGTCTCGTTGCAAAAGCTAAATTGTCGCAAGGGAACTTTCATTTATTTATTTTATTTCACCTTTATTTAACCCGGGTAGCGAAGATTATAGCAAACACCACTGAAACTGAATTGGTGCTCACTAGCTTTGCAAATTCAGCTATTGTTGGAAGCCAGCCAATATGAAACAAACTATTAAAATTACAAAAGGTTGCAGCATATGTTGTGTAAATGGTGAACTCATACAGCTGTCAACTCTTGTCATTTTAATCCGTTTCACATTTGCTAGCTACCTTTTACATCGAAGCCCAACTAGAATGATTGAAGATGATAGAAGCCCATCTCCTACTGTAAATAACCTACACACTGTGTGTGTAGCCAGCCAGCCAGCCAGCCAGGTAGAAAAATGGCAGAAAAATAGACGGACATCAGAGTATTTTTCAATACACCACATTTTACATTTACATTTTAGTCATTTAGCAGACGCTCTTATCCAGAGCGACTTACAAATTGGTGCATTCACCTATAATATCCAGTGGAACAACCACTTTACAATAGTGCATCTAAATCTTTTAAGGGGGGGGGGTTAGAAGGATTACTTTATCCTATCCCAGGTATTCCTTGAAGAGGTGGGGTTTCAGGTGTCTCTGGAAGGTGGTGATTGACTCCGCTGTCCTGGCGTCGTGAGGGAGCTTGTTCCATCATTGGGGTGCCAGAGCAGCGAACAGTTTTGACTGGGCTGAGCGGGAACTGTGCTTCCTCAGAGGTAGGGAGGCGAGCAGGCCAGAGGTGGATGAACGGAGTGCCCTTGTTTGGGTGTAGGGCCTGATCAGAGCCTGAAGGTACGGAGGTGCCGTTCCCCTCACAGCTCCGTAGGCAAGCACCATGGTCTTGTAGCGGATGCGAGCTTCGACTGGAAGCCAGTGGAGAGAGCGGAGGAGCGGGGTGACGTGAGAGAACTTGGGAAGGTTGAACACCAGACGGGCTGCGGCGTTCTGGATGAGTTGTAGGGGTTTAATGGCACAGGCAGGGAGCCCAGCCAACAGCGAGTTGCAATAATCCAGACGGGAGATGACAAGTGCCTGGATTAGGACCTGCGCCGCTTCCTGTGTGAGGCAGGGTCGTACTCTGCGAATGTTGTAGAGCATGAACCTACAGGATCGGGTCACCACCTTGATGTTGGTGGAGAACGACAGGGTGTTGTCCAGGGTCACGCCAAGGCTCTTAGCACTCTGGGAGGAGGACACAAGGGAGTTGTCAACCGTGATGACGAGATCATGGAACGGGCAGTCCTTCCCCGGGAGGAAGAGCAGCTCCGTCTTGCCGAGGTTCAGCTTGAGGTGGTGATCCGTCATCCACACTGATATGTCTGCCAGACATGCAGAGATGCGATTCGCCACCTGGTTGTCAGAAGGGGGAAAGGAGAAGATTAATTGTGTGTCATCTGCATAGCAATGATATGAGAGACCATGTGAGGATATGACAGAGCCAAGTGACTTGGTGTATAGCGAGAATAGGAGTGGGCCAAGAACAGAGCCCTGGGGGACACCAGTGGTGAGAGCACGTGGTGCGGAGACAGATTCTCGCCACGCCACCTGGTAGGAGCGACCTGTCAGGTAGGACGCAATCCAAGCGTGCGCGGTGCCGGAGATGCCCAGCTCGGAGAGGGTGGAGAGGAGGATCTGATGGTTCACGGTATCAAAGGCAGCAGATAGGTCTAGAAGGATGAGAGCAGAGGAGAGAGAGTTAGCTTTAGCAGTGCGGAGAGCCTCCGTGACACAGAGAAGAGCAGTCTCAGTTGAATGCCCAGTCTTGAAACCTGACTGATTAGGATCAAGAAGGTCATTCTGAGAGAGATAGCAAGAGAGCTGGCCAAGGACGGCGCGTTCAAGAGTTTTGGAGAGAAAGGAAAGAAGGGATACTGGTCTGTAGTTGTTGACATCGGAGGGATCGAGTGTAGGTTTTTTCAGAAGGGGTGCAATTCTCGCTCTCTTGAAGACGGAAGGGACGTAGCCAGCGGTCAAGGATGCGTTGATGAGCGAGGTGAGGTAGGGGAGAAGGTCTCCGGAAATGGTCTGGAGAAGAGAGGAGGGGATAGGGTCAAGTGGGCAGGTTGTTGGGCGGCCGGCCGTCACAAGATGCGAGATTTCATCTGGAGAGAGAGGGGAGAAAGAGGTCAAAGCACAGGGAAGGGCAGTGTGAGCAGGACCAGCAGTGTCGTTTGACTTAGCAAACGAGGATCGGATGTCGTCAACCTTCTTTTCAAAATGGTTGACGAAGTCATCCGCAGAGAGGGAGGAGGGGGGGGGAGGGGGAGGAGGATTCAGGAGGGAGGAGAAGGTAGCAAAGAGCTTCCTAGGGTTAGAGGCAGATGCTTGGAGTTTAGAGTGGTAGAAAGTGGCTTTAGCAGCAGAGACAGAAGAGGAAAATGTAGAGAGGAGGGAGTGAAAGGATGCCAGGTCCGCAGGGAGGCGAGTTTTCCTCCATTTCCGCTCGGCTGCCCGGAGCCCTGTTCTGTGAGCTCGCAGTGAGTCGTCGAGCCACGGAGCAGGAGGGGAGGACCGAGCCGGCCTGGAGGATAGGGGACAGAGGAAATCAAAGGATGCAGAGAGGGAGGAGAGGAGGGTTGAGGAGGCAGAATCAGGAGATAGGTTGGAGAAGGTTTGAGCAGAGGGAAGAGATGATAGGATGGAAGAGGAGAGAGTAGCGGGAGAGAGAGAGCGAAGGTTGGGACGGCGCAATACCATCCGAGTAGGGGGAGAGTGAGAAGTGTTGGATGAGAGCGAGAGGGAAAAGGATACAAGGTAGTGGTCGGAGACTTGGAGGGGAGTTGAAATGAGATTAGTGGAAGAACAGCATCTAGTAAAGATGAGGTCAAGCGTATTGCCTGCCTTGTGAGTAGGGGGGGAAGGTGAGAGGGTGAGGTCGAAAGAGGAGAGGAGTGGAAAGAAGGAGGCAGAGAGGAATGAGTCGAAGGTAGACGTGGGGAGGTTAAAGTCACCCAGAACTGTGAGAGGTGAGCCATCCTCAGGAAAGGAACTTATCAAGGCGTCAAGCTCATTGATGAACTCTCCAAGGGAACCTGGAGGGCGATAAATGATAAGGATGTTAAGCTTGAAAGGGCTGGTAACTGTGACAGCATGGAATTCAAATGAGGAGATAGACAGATGGGTCAGGGGAGAAAGAGAGAATGTCCACTTGGGAGAGATGAGGATTCCAGTGCCACCACCCCGCTGGCTCGATGCTCTAGGGGTATGCGAGAACACGTAGTCAGACGAGGAGAGAGCAGTAGGAGTAGCAGTGTTATCTGTGGTGATCCATGTTTCCGTCAGCGCCAGGAAGTCTAGGGACTGGAGGGTAGCATAGGCTGAGATGAACTCAGCCTTGTTGGCCGCAGACCGGCAGTTCCAGAGGCTGCCGGAGACCTGGAACTCCACGTGGGTCGTGCGCGCTGTGACCACCAGGTTAGAGTGGCAGCGGCCACGCGGTGTGGAGCGTTTGTACGGCCTGTGCAGAGGAGAGAGAACAGGGATAGGCAGACACATAGTAGACAAGCTACAGAAGAGGCTACGCTAATGCAAATGAGATTGGAGTGACAAGTGGACTACACGTCTCGAATGTTCAGGAAGTTAAGCTTACGTTGCAAAAATGTTATTGACTAAAATGATACAGTACTGCTGGCTGGTGGAGTAGGCTAGCTAGCAGTGGCTGCGTTGTTGACTTTGAACGTGTAGCTGGCTAGGTAACCTCGGTAGTTTCAGTACTACACCTTGTCATGATACAAGCAACTTTGTAGCTAGCTAGCTAACATAACACTAATCAAGACGTTCCTTGTAGTGTATTTAGTTTCAACAATGCTGCTCGTCGGTAATAGTTGGCTAGGTTAGGAAAAATGGCGTCGCGGGGGACGGAAATAGCTGGCTAGCTAACCTCGATGGCTGGCTAGCTAACAATGATCAATTAACAATTATCAAGCTATGACAAAGACAACTAGGTAGCTAGCTAGGTAACACTGCACTAGTCAAATCGTTCCGTTGTAAAGTATTAGTAACTACAGCGCTGCTAGTCGGTAACGGTTGGCTAGCTGGCAGTGGGTTAATGATGACTAGGTGTGTTGAGTAAGTCTGGCGCCGCGTCGCGGCTGGCTAGCACACCTCGATAATACTCAAACTCAAACTACACAATTACCTTAGATACAGAGACAGCAAAGACAACTATGTAGCTGGCTAACTAACACTAACACCACACTAATCAAGTCGTTGCGTTGTAATGTAATAGTTTCTGCGGTGCTGCTAGTCGGTAGAAGTTGGCTAGCTAACAGTGATGACTAGCTAGCTAGCAGCTAGCAGTGTTGACTACGTTAGGAGGACGAAGATAGCTAGCCTCGATAATTACTCAGTTACTCTAAACTACACAATTATCTTTGATACAAAGACGGCTATGTAGCTAGCTAAGAAGAATTGCTCAGATCAAACAAATCAAGCCGTTGTAATGTAACGAAGTGTAATATTACCTGTGGAGCGAAGCGTGGTGCGACTGCTCGCTCCAAACCGGAACGCCTGTCAAAACGCATAGTAAAAACCCTAGTAGCCTAATATCTCAAAGACTAGTTGATAAAATGTTCATAAGAAAGAAATGAAATTCTAATGGAAATGTTTCACAATGATGTCATTAGGCAGAGCAGGCAACAGATGGCACACAGACAGCAGAGTTGGGGACAGATATGCAGGGACAGACTGGCAGAGACAGGGAGTCTCAGGTAAGTTTGTTGAGTCTTTGTTTGGCAACATTATGAAAGGTTCTCAATTTTTTGACTTGTAAAATAGGAACATAATTGGAAAATGCCATGGATACCCCCACTCTCAACTTAAACTGGTGACTGAACTAAGATTTGTTAAAGGCAATGGTATTGCTGTTGTGATTAGTTGTGTAGTTTTGGGTACCGCTAGTTAGGAGTATGGCAAACACCTTATTTCTTTGGTTCCTCAATATACATTTACCATATTACAAAGTAGGCTATGTGTTACAGCACTACATTTGGTGTCCCCCTCAGGAATTGCTCTTGAGAAAATTTCATGTAATTGTCCCCTCCAAAGTTGATATCAGATTTTCGCCCCTGGTTATATCCTGCCTGTTTGGTCCTGTCCAGGGGTGTCGTCGGACGGGGCCACAGTGTCTCCCGACCCCTCCTGTCTCAGCCTCCAGTATTTATGCTGCAGTAGTTTATGTGTTGGGGGGCTAGGGTCAGTCTGTTATATCTGCAGTATTTCTCCTGTCTTATCCGGTGTCCTGTGTGAATTTAAGTATGCTCTCTCTAATTCTTTCTTTCTTTCTTTCTTTCTTTCTTTCTTTCTTTCTTTCTTTCTTTCTTTCTTTCTTTCTTTCTTTCTTTCTTTCTTTCTTTCTTTCTTTCTTTCTTTCTGAGGACCTGAGTCCTAGGACCATGCCTCAGGACTACCTGGCCTGATGACTCCTTGCTGTCCCCAGTCCACGAGGCCATGCCGCTGCTCCAGTTTCAACTGTTCTGCCTGCGGCTATGGAACCCTGACCTGTTCACCAGACGTGCTACCTGTCCCAGACTTGCTGTTTTCAACTCTCTAGAGACAGCAGGAGCAGTAGAGATACTCTGAATGATCGGCTATGAAAAGCCAACTGACATTTACTCCTGAGGTGCTGACCTGTTGCACCCTCGACACCCACTGTGATTATTATTATTTGACCCTGCTGGTCATCTATGAATATTTTAACATTTACATCTTTTTTTTTTTTTTTACATTTTAGTCATTTAGCAGATGCTCTTATCCAGAGCGACTTACAGTAGTGAATGCATACATTTCATACATTTATTATTATTTTTTTGCCCGTACTGGAAACATCTTGGCCATGTTCTGTTATAATCTCCACCCGGCACAGCCAGAAGAGGACTGGCCACCCCTCATAGCCTGGTTCCTCTCTAGGTTTCTTCCTAGGTTCTGGCCTTTCTAGGGAGTTTTTCCTAGCCACCGTGCTTCTACACCTGCATTGCTTGCTGTTTGGGGTTTTAGGCTGGGTTTCTGTACAGCACTTTGAGATATCAGCTGATGTAAGAAGGGCTTTAGAAATACATTTGATTTGATTTGATTTTGAGACCATGCTGGCCCGCTAAAACAGGACTATAAAAGGACCAGTGCACTTCTTTTGTGATTTTTTTACTTTAGTATTTAATTTTTTTATTGAAATGTAGTTTTTATTCAGATTTTTCAGGAGGTGCTGCAGTGACTACTTCCCACGGCTATGCTTAAATATGCTTGAAAATCTATGGCAAGAATTGAAAATGGTTGTCTAGTAATGATCAACAACCAACTTGACAGAGCATGAAGATTTTTAAAGAGAATAATATGCAAATATTGTACAATCCAGGTGTGCAAAGCTCTTAGAGACTTACACAGAAAGATTCACAGCTGTAATCACTGCCAAATTTGATTCTAACATGTATTGACTCAGGGGTGTGAATACCTATGTAAATTAGGTATTTTTGTATTTCATTTTCAATAAATATGTAAAAATGTCTAAAACACGTTTTCACTTTGTCATTAAAGGTGAAAAAAGCTATTTTATAAATGTTGAATTCAGGCTGTAACATAATAAAATGTAGAATAAGTCAAGGGATACGGATACTTTCTGTAAAACAAACATTAATTACATATATAAGGTGTGCTGTCAAAATACAGATTTGCGGCACTGCTGCACAGCTGATTTTATCCTCTAATCAGGGACTAAATTAGACCTGAGACATTTAATTCCTTGGAAGTTGTGGGAATGTACATTTTTGGTTTCTCATTGGTTCTGGCAGTGGTGTAGTGGTGCCTGGAGAAGTGGGTATACTGTAATTTAGCCAAATAAATCCCAAACGGCACCCTGTGTGAAACATTCTATGACAAACAGTGACATACTCAATGACCTAAAATGATCAATCCCATATTGGTCTTTTACAGTCAGGCCAACCCAAGCTGTACTGTGCAAGGAGACGAATAGTAGGCCTACTGTTGAAACAGATAAATGAGACTGTCAACTGAGTCAGAAATTCACAGGTCTCTGTTTTTTTTAAATCAGGTCTTTGCTCTCAAAGTCACCTGTTTAGCAGATATTATTGCGGGTGTAGTGAAATGCTTGTGTTTCTAGCTCCAACAGTGCAGTAATATCTAACAAGTAATATCTAACAATATCACAACAATACACACAAATCTAAAGTAAATTAATGGAATTAAGAATATATAAATATTTGGGCGAGCAGTGTCAGAGTGGCATAGACTAAGATACAGTAGAATAGGATAGAATACAGTATATACTGAGTAATGCAAAATATGTAAACATTATTAAAGTGACAGTGTTCCATTATTAAAGTGGCCAGTGAATTCAAGTCTATGTGTATAGGGTGCTGTAGGTATACTGGAGGGCAGGTAGTTTGCACCCCGGTGATGCATTGGGCAGACCACACCACCCTCTGGAGTGCCCTGCGGTTGTGGGCGGTGCAGTTGCCGTACCAGGCGGTGATACAGCCCGACAGGATGCTCTCAATTGTGCATCTGTAAACATTTGTAAGGGTTTTAGGAGCCATGCCACATTTCTTCTACCTCCTGAGGTTGAAGAGGCACTGTTGCGCCTTCTTCACCACACTGTCTGTGTGGAGGCTGCAAACACATTTCGTTTTTATTGTGGCATGGTATCAGTGAGTTTCAAATCTATGATCTCCTGGACTCTAACCATGGAATTAGTCCACTGCGCCACCAGGATGGAGCTAGCATGCCTTGTTTTTTTTAACTCATACAAAGCTGTTCATTTTAGTCTATTCAAACAGACCACATTTCAAAGGATACAAGCACTCATTAAGATCAGGTGTGGCCAACAAGTGGGTTCGGTCAACACACCTGAACACACTTAAAGGTTGGGTTTTGATTTTGACAATTCTCACTTGCCCACTAACACAGGACACACAGCTGCAGGGATTGCACTCTATCCAATCCTACTTCAGAACACACAGACATTGAGACATGCTGCGTTCACGTGCTATGGGAGTTGTCGGAAATGTCTTATTCCGACTGGGAAGTTTCACTTGAAATTCACTTCAAGTCTAAATTACAAACTGTTGCTCGAGTTGCAGAGTTGTGACGTTTCACCACTGACCTTTTACCTTTTCAAACAAAAGATGACAATGGTAGGTCTAGGGCCTAATGTAGCTAGTTTGATCATATACTGTAGTCAATGTTAAGCAAGCTAGCTAACTTAATTATAAGCAATGTTATCTAGATTATCAAGCTAGCTAAAATCTTATTGGTTGAAGAACTGTTCTGACCAAAAAGCATATCAGTAACTGCCACAACGAACCACACCCAAAAGTCAAATATCTAGATTTTTCTTAATGAGAAACAGAGTTACACATGCGAAATCGGTCGTTCTGTCGCTCTGTAACACAAAATGTGCAGTGAAGCGTGACAGATATTTCTTTATGATATGTTTGGAGTGTGTGGGGTTGTTCTTTCCAATAGACTTATTTGGAGTGGGTGTGTGAGAGCTGAAAATTGTGTAGAATAACCTCCTGAATCCACTTTCACTGTTTTACCAACCACAGGAGGTTCACACACGACCGCAGGTAACACTTGATTGGAGAGCACTCTCCTGCGAAAAGTGCTTTTTGTATTTAGAACGCTTGGCATTGAACAGAACGAAAGCGGTTATTAGCTTGTGGTTGGGGTCATGGAATCAGAATGAGTTGGTTAGGAATCTAATTCTATGGTCGGTTTCTCACTCCTAACTGACATTGTGTGGGCGATGGAAAATGGGAAACAAACATTATGGCCTCACGACAACCACCCACCAGTTGTTGACACCCGTAATGAGAACATGGCATACTGTGTGTGTGTGTGTGTGTGTGTGTGTGTGTGTGTGTGTGTGTGTGTGTGTGTGTGTGTGTGTGTGTGTGTGTGTGTGTAACTACCAACTCCCACTATAAATGCACGCCTCTGTGTGGGTGTCGATTTGCTAGATTTTACTCTTTTTAGTCGATATTGAACATCAAAACATAAAGCAAATTAATCTTAGGTAGCGTAAATAGAGTCGTGAGAGGGTAAAGTTGTGTGTGTGTGTGTGTGTGTGTGTGTGTGTGTGTGTGTGTGTGTGTGTGTGTGTGTGTGTGTGTGTGTATGTGTGTGTGTGTGATCCTGTATAATGTTGTGTGTGTGTGTGTGTGTGTGTGTGTGTGTGTGTGTGTGTGTGTGTGTGTATGTGTGTGTGTGTGATCCTGTATAATGCACCGATCTGGACTCAGGGATAGATGTAAAAGAGTAAACAAAAATCCGGGACACTCAAATTTGCTGTCCACCCAGGATCTGCCCTTCCAGGTGGAGTCTCGCAAACTGTCCCCCCGGTTTATCGGCCCTTTTCCGATCTCCAAGATCATTAGAGTCTCTCTTTTCTTGTCCTCCTGGTTTTTGACCCTTGCCTGTCCTGACCCTGAACCCACCCGCCTGACCACTCTGCCTGACCCTGCCACTTGACCTGTACTTTTGCCCTCCTCTGGATTACCAACCTCTGCCTGACCAGACCCTGAGCCTGCCTGCCGTCCTGTACCTTTGCCCCTATTGCTGTAATAAAGGTTTTTACATTGACACAGTCTGCATCAGGGTCTTAACTTGATATCTGATAGGTTAAGTGCCTTGCTCAAGTGCACATCGATATACAGTGCCTTGCGAAAGTATTCGGCCCCCTTGAACTTTTCGACCTTTTGCCACATTTCAGGCTTCAAACATAAAGATATAAAACTGTAATTTTTTGTGAAGAATCAACAACAAGTGGGACACAATCATGAAGTGGAACGAAATTTATTGGATATTTCTAACTTTTTTAACAAATAAAAAACGGAAAAATTGGGCGTGCAATATTATTCAGCCCCTTTACTTTCAGTGCAGCAAACTCTCTCCAGAAGTTCAGTGAGGATCTCTGAATGATCCAATGTTGACCTAAATGACTAATGATGATAAATAGAATCCACCTGTGTGTAATCAAGTCTCCGTATAAATGCACCTGCTCTGTGATAGTCTCAGAGGTCCATTTAAAGCGCAGAGATCATCATGAAGAACAAGGAACACACCAGGCAGGTCCGAGATACTGTTGTGGAGAAGTTTAAAGCCGGATTTGGATACAAAAAGATTTCCCAAGCTTTAAACATCCCAAGGAGCACTGTGCAAGCGATAATATTGAAATGGAAGGAGTATCAGACCACTGCAAATCTACGAAGACCCGGCCGTCCCTCTAAACTTTCAGCTCATACAAGGAGAAGACTGATCAGAGATGCAGCCAAGAGGCCCATGATCACTCTGGATGAACTGCAGAGATCTACAGCTGAGGTGGGAGACTCTGTCCATAGGACAACAATCAGTCGTACAACTGCACAAATCTGGCCTTTATGGAAGAGTGGCAAGAAGAAAGCCATTTCTTAAAGATATCCATAAAAAGTGTTGTTTAAAGTTTGCCACTAGCCACCTGGGAGACACACCAAACATGTGGAAGAAGGTGCTCTGGTCAGATGAAACCAAAATCGAACTTTTTGGCAACAATGCATAAACGTTATGTTTGGCGTAAAAGCAACACAGCTCATCACCCTGAACACACCATCCCCACTGTCAAACATGGTGGTGGCAGCATCATGGTTTGGGCCTGCTTTTCTTCAGCAGGGGCAGGGAAGATGGTTAAAATTGATGGGAAGATGGATGGAGCCAAATACAGGACCATTCTGGAAGAAAACCTGATGGAGTCTGCAAAAGACCTGAGACTGGGACGGAGATTTGTCTTCCAACAAGACAATGATCCAAAACATAAAGCAAAATCTACAATGGAATGGTTCACAAATAAACATATCCAGGTGTTAGAATGGCCAAGTCAAAGTCCAGACCTGAATCCAATCGAGAATCTGTGGAAAGAACTGAAAACTGCTGTTCACAAACGCTCTCCATCCAACCTCACTGAGCTCGAGCTGTTTTGCAAGGAGGAATGGGCAAAAAATTCAGTCTCTCGATGTGCAAAACTGATAGAGACATACCCCAAGCGACTTACAGCTGTAATTGCAGCAAAAGGTGGCGCTACAAAGTATTAACTTAAGGGGGCTGAATAATTTTGCACGGCCAATTTTTCAGTTTTTTATTTGTTAAAAAAGTTTGAAATATCCAATAAATTTCGTTCCACTTCATGATTGTGTCCCACTTGTTGTTGATTCTTCACAAAAAATTACAGTTTTATATCTTTATGTTTGAAGCCTGAAATGTGGCAAAATGTCGAAAAGTTCAAGGGGGCCAAATACTTTCGCAAGGCACTGTATATTTTTACCTAGTTCGGCTCAGGGATTCGACCCAGCAACCGTTCTAATTAGCTAAAATGAGCAAGTTGTTTGTGAGGAGATTCAAACACGCAACCTTTGGCTTAAGAAACCTTATGTCTTATGTAACCATACCAAAGGTACCATATTAGACTTATTAGAGTGTCCTGTATTTTTGTTTGTTGTGTCTAGTCTATGAGACAAGCTTGCAATGCACACTTCTGTATGTGTGTCAGTTTAATGTGCTTCCACTCTCTTCACTATTGAACAATAAGCATTTGATCAATCCATGTCACTAACAACAGTGTTTTGTCTTCATCAAGCAGCGGTCAAGAGGCTAATTCATGGGAACATAAGGTAGCATACAATAGGGTTTTATCTTGCTGAGGAGCCAATAGACCATTATGGAACCAACAATGAAATCATAATCAGGAGGAGAAGGGTGATGATTATAATGATGATGGTGATGATAATGTTATTATTATTTTGTACCTTTATTTTAACAGTGATGATGATGATTGATGGTGATGATTATAGAGTTAGAAACTCACACTGTAGGTCTTTGTAGAAAGATAAATGAGTGTGTTCCAGCTGGAGACCTATGCATTCTGTAGAGTTAATTGACCAAAGCATCGTGGACGGGTTCTACTACAGTGTTTTACATTAAAGATATAACGGCGTACCGATGGACAGTGTGTTAGCGGGTAAAGAGAGAGAGAGAGAGAGAGAGAGAGAGAGAGAGAGAGAGAGAGAGAGAGAGATGGCATGGTCTCATGACGCCCGTATTGACATCACTCGGGTTGGAGAAGCGCGAGGAGGAGAGGAGAGGCGCTCCCGTTATTAGACCAGGGCTCGCGGTCACGCTCACTCCTGGAGATGCTGCGAGACAAACTGATAAACTCGAGGAGAGAGGCAAAGAGACGCTGCACTCAGGAGTACCACTGCGTGAATAGACCGAACTAGGGGCCACGAGCCAGCCAAAGCATGACTGCGCATCTTCTGCGCTTGGATATACTAAACACTCGCACACATTCCTACCAAACCGAGATGTGAGCTCTAGTAACGAGGAAACACGAGGAAACTGAAACAGCAACGCAACGACTCTGGGTGATGGACTCAATGCGCAACTTGGAATTATGTTGGACACGGTTTTGTTTTCATGAATTCCAGAACGTTTTTTGGCTACATTGAGGACGTGCTCAAGTTACAACATAAATACTAACTTCACAGTTCCATTCAGAAACAACTTATTATTTAAGAAGTACACTTTACTCGAATAATGTGAGGACATATTTTGGTAACACACCAGTTAGTCTGCCGAAGCTCAACCATTGTATGAGCTAAATCTGTTCAAACCAATATTTTGGTTATTATTACATATTTGTTAGAATAATTTGTTATTAAATTAGTCTACATACACAGCTTGTATATGCTCAGATAGCCTTGCTGTTTGCGTCTCTTAAGAGACAGCGGGGTTTTGGGGGAGAAAGGGCGCGCACACTGACATCTGAAGTTGGTTGTCCTACTGAGGAAAAGATGGCTGTAACTTGTTCCCAATCTCGCCTGTGTCGCCTTGTATTATAGTCAGAAATTAGATTGAAAGGCTATTTCTGTAACCGCCCTGCAATCACGTTCCGCCTCTTTAAAATATAAAAAATAATCAAGCAGCTGTGAGATTACAATCCATTCTGTTTTGTGTGCTGGACTACTTTTAATTGTTTGAGCGGTTTAATTTCATACTGTAGGTATTCCACATAGCCCAGATCGACGGGAAACGTATTTGCGCTCTACTGTATTCATCGCACTCGAATAGAAAACCATTGACCACTGGCGCACTCCATGGGCATAGTTTAGCGTTTGACTGATTAGAATGGACTTGGATGATGAAATTGGCAGGAGAAGGTGAATGAACTGCGATAACACGAAATTATGACTTTTTATAAGGTGTAGAAAGATCAGTTATAGGAGGCTAATCTTTTTTCCCTAAAGTTTTCAGAGAATGCTTTGACAGCAACATAAACAAGCTCAGCTATAGGACTGCTTTTTTAGAATATAATTTTACCTCAGCCATCCTCAAGGACTATAAAACAAACATATTGATTACTACAACATTTTATTAACCACTTTAATCAACCCCATCCATCGTGTTAGTCATGGCATCACCTTTGGATAGTGCATGTTCAGTGGGGCTGGGCAACACTAATAGCTCGACCAGCGGTTTATCTCTTCCCTGCAATCAGAGCGTCGCTTCCCTGCAACTGGCCCCTTACTCCGCCGAAGCCACGGCGCTCTTTGCTACGGCTATCACCCTCATGATAGTCTTTACCATCGTGGGAAACATCTTTGTCATCATCGCAGTCCTGACCAGCCGTGCACTCAGAGGACCACAGAACCTGTTTTTAGTGTCGCTAGCAGCTGCGGACATTTTAGTGGCAACCCTCATCATCCCGTTTTCCCTGGCCAATGAACTGCTGGGTTACTGGTACTTCAAGTCTCTGTGGTGTGAGATCTACTTGGCGCTGGACGTTCTGTTCTGTACTTCCTCTATAGCTCACCTGTGCGCCATCTCATTAGACCGTTACCTGTCCATCAGCCGGGTTACCTACTCCCGCCAGCGCACACCCATACGTATCAAAGCCTCCATCGTGGTGGTGTGGCTCATCTCGGCCATCATCTCCTTTCCTCCTCTCCTGTCGCTGAATAAGAGCGAGCCAGGTGGCGAGGGTAGTGAGAGGGGGCCTCAGTGCCAGCTGAATGACGAGCGCTGGTACATTCTCTACTCCACTGTCGGCTCCTTCTTCGCCCCTTGTCTCATCATGATCCTGGTCTACATGAGGATCTACCAGATCGCCAAGCAGCGCACACAGAACCCGCCAGGCGAGCCCAGGAAGGATGGGGTGGGCTGTGCCACCCCAAGTCAAACCCCTCGGGGGATCCAAGCCAACGGGAAGGAGGAGGGAGGGAAAACCCCAGCTATTCCCCACAAAACTTCCAGCATCAGACCACCCACCCTGGCTATTACTCCATCACTATCCCCCGACCAGGCCAATGAGACCCCCTCTTCTCCCACCCCCAATAACCTCCTTCATCCTCCGGATCCATCTCTAGCTCCAACCCCAACCACCACCTCCCCTCCTACCTCACCCCTGGGTCCCTCACCCTCCTCAGTCTCTCCCTCTCCCTCCTCCACCCTTCCCCCACTTTCCCAGGCCAAACCCAAAGATGGGGAGAAGAAGGGGAAGAAGGGGAAGAAGGGGAAAAAGTATAACAATAATGGGGATAGCTCAAACAGCTCTGACAGTGACATGGAGCACGAGGGAGGGGGGAGGAGGGGAGTCAACACCCCTAGCATGGCGGGTTCACCCGGCATCCACTCCCCTGCCACCATCCAGAAGTACAGGGACATGATCGCCACATCTAAGGGGGCTCGGCTGGTGGCAGGGAGGAGGTCTAAGCCAGACACCACTCCAGGAGCGGCACGTCGTAAAGCCATGGTGAACCGAGAGAAGCGTTTCACGTTCGTCCTGGCCGTGGTGATCGGAGTGTTTGTCGTCTGTTGGTTCCCTTTCTTCTTCTCCTACTCGCTGCAGGCCATCTGTCCTGAGACCTGCGCCCTCCCTGATCCCCTCTTTAAGTTCTTCTTCTGGATCGGCTACTGCAACTCCTGTCTGAACCCCGTCATATACACCATCTTCAACCAGGACTTCAGGAAAGCCTTCAAGAAGATCCTTTGTAAGAACACCAAGGGCACCTTCTTCTAGACTGGTTGCTCTGTAAGGACACCAATGGCAACATTATTTTAGTAAAGGGGCCTGTAAGGTCAGTCCCTTCTTTTCACTCCCCTCTAAACCCGTTGAGGTTTACAAAACAGCACAAATATTCTGTCCTTTTTTGAAAATGTTCACTGATTTTAGATTCTAATTGATGACATTACAAAGGGCTGCCGATTCTACCGTGAACTGCTGCAGACTTTCCAAATAGAATGCGGACTCAGAATAGCTGTAGAAAAGCTCACCTCGCAACAGGGTTAAAAATACCTTGTGTAAGAAAGAAACTCTCTAAGGGCTTGTTGTTTTAGTCCCTTGGTGCGTATCTGCAGAAGTCCAGCTGTTACCTGGAGAACTGTGACGGCCCATTGCAAGGACATAGTGTGGGGAGAGTATGTGCAATATATGTTCAGTGACTTATACTCTGGGGGGCTTTAGCATGATACTGTGTACTAATCTGATCATGATATTTTATTAAAAGGTAGGAGGGATGTTTTGAGGTGTGAGCATCACATATTATGCACAGAAAGTGGATGGAGAGGAGGAAGAGAGGAGGGAAAGAAAATCCATTTTGTATTTGTAGTCACTCGTGACATTAAGGACATGTTGTTGGTAAAATGACAGTGTAGCGCTGCTCTCATCAGAGTCTGATTGACTGACTCATATTAAGGTTGTCTGGGAAATCTGTTTAATTTAAAATTGAGAAACCTTTGGGTACAGAAGTATACCACTAGGGTTGCAAAATTATTTAAACTTTCAATAAATGCCATTGTTTTCCTGAAATCCTTGTTGGAAGATTCCCAGAATCAGGAGGGAATAAGCAGGAAATCCAGAGTCCTCCAGCCTGGATTTCTGGGAAAACCAGGAAATGTATTGAAAGTTCCTGGAATTTTGCAACCCTATACACACACCACTAGTCACTGAGAACTCCTGATCTACACACACCATTCTTTAAAACAATACAGTATCCTTTTATTAGCCGTCTGAAAAACAAAACAGAACAACGTGAGGAGATGATGTTTTGGAGAGATAGAGGACTGAGAATTAACCCAAATACCTGTCAGCCTGTTTAAGTACCTCTCTCTATCAGAGGGCAGAACCATGAGGAACACACAAGACCCAAGTCGTCTGTCTACTTATGTCTGCATAGTTACTTTTTTCCTGCCTCAGGAATAGCATGCGTTCCTGTAGAGATGTTATCCACATGAGAGATACAACAACAAGGCTTTTACTGTTCAACTCCCTCTCAAACGCTGATCCCCACCACTGCTGTAGTGTGGGGCTTAGGCTATATTTTGAAAGACTCCTTTGTAAAACAAACATACCTTGCCTCTGGCTGTGCGAGGACAGCGGGTGCATCTCAATGGTCCATTATTGGTTCCTCTACTCGTGTGTTTTTCTTCATCTGCACTGAAAAACAAAGGATATAGGTGAATGCAAAATGAAGGATCAGGAATTTGTTTCCACCTGCCCGGCTCTGGGTCGGTGCAGGTGGACTAAAAGAACACACTCTCTAAATCCCAAATGGCACCCTATTCCCTTTATAGTGCACAACTTTTGACCAGGGCCTATAGGGCTCTAGTCAAAAGCAGTGCACTATGTAGGGAATAGGGTGTCATTTGGGATTCAGAGTGCCTCGCAGAGAGCCTTAAAGGTACAGTTTTAACTCTCCCCCAGTATCGCTACACCACAGGGTGACCTCTGTTTCCACATTTTTTACATTTACATTTTAGTCATTTAGCAGACGCTCTTATCCAGAACGACTTACAGTAGTGAGATGCATGTTCATACTTTTTTTCATACTGGTCTACCTTGTTCCATCAACATCAACATGGATTAGGTCTGTACATTGAATCTATATAGCACAATTCCAAGTGCTTAAAGCATATTACATTGTAAAGAGAATAAATACTTTCCCAAATTGGGACAAGGAAAGCAAATTCGGACATTAAGAGATGTTTGCAATGCAGTATATAGTCTTTTTTTCTATTAAAGACAATGGACAGTGACTGGTTAGCTTTGTTTGAGTGGATTCACCTGATTTCAGCCTGAAAGGACATTGCTATTACCGAACACACTTCTCCCCATGGAACAGAACAGAGCAGAGGATGTTTATGAGAGGAGGAACTCAGCCACCTACCGCTGGCCCGACACAAACATTTCAAACAGTCTTGAAAAAAACTCTAGTTTATATTGATTATAACACTGAAAGGTCCTGTATATCCTCAACTGTTTCTGGAAGGACATTCATCCCATAAGATAATGTAATACTTTATTAATGAATGATTGATAGATGGATTAATTGATTGATTTGGGAATGTGCCCGCACTGGCTGACTGGACTTCTATCTGGCACTTTCCTTTATTTCTGAGAGGTACTGTGACTCTTTATGGTTGCTCTTTATGTACAGTATTTCTCAGAGACTGACAGGTCATGATGCTCTTTGTGTTTTCTCCCTCACATAGGCTATGTCTGTAATTGTGACTGCTGTGTTATGACACTATGGGACGAGGGCTGTCGGCAACAACCCTTTTACGCTCCTGTGGGAAATTCTGCTTACCCTTGTGTGTGTGTGTGCGAGAGACAGAGAGAGAGAGAGCGAGAGAGAGAGAGAGATACTGTGTGTGTTTGAGCGAGAGAGAGATACACTGTGTGTGTGTGTGTGTGTGTGTGTGTGTGTGTGTGTGTGTGTGTGTGTGTGTGTGTGTGTGTGTGTGTGTGTGTGTGTGTGTTTGATAAGAGCCTGCATGAGTACTGTGTGTTTGCTAATGATCCACTTCTAGTGGTACCAGCTGGCTGTTATTGTATACTGTGGATGTCCTCACACTGGTAAGCACAGAAAACAGATGTGGCGATAGAGAATCTGTCCAGAGAGCTCTCCCTGAGGGACACTAGTCACTAGATGGCCTGCTAGAATGGACAAAAGGGAGGTATACCAGAACTATTTAGCAAGCACATTATCTATTTGGTCTTCATTTATGGTTATGGTAACTGTTAAGGATCTGAGTAAGATCAAAGGTGAGGTAAGGGTTAGCTGCTGACATGGCATTTTGTGGTGAAAATTGCATTTTGTCCTTTCAAACATGGCCGTTTAGTGACCCCCGTGGGACAGAAGAGCCCTGGGAAACCAGCTGACACAGACAGAGGGACTCATGCTCTAACGAAGGGCTGCGATTGGATAAGCTATATGTATTATTTATTTATTTTGAGCCATTTTTTGTTTTCTGTTCATTTCATATTTATAGTTTTTTTCTTCCTGGTGGGCTCTCCAAGCAAGGCAAAGCTAATGTGAACAAAACAGAGTAAACACTGTATAAAATCTGAATATGTTGAATGAGATTCATTTATTTAATGTGAGCAGATGAACATGATTCAGGAGCAGACCTATGTATGCAGGAGTTGGGGTTATTTCTATCGGAACTCAGTCAATGCAGAAGATAAATGTCATGAATTGAGAAAATCCTTTACAATATTGGTCATATGGATTGAAACCTTGAATTTTCCACCAGCTTATTTTTTTTGTATTATTTTTTACTTGTTTCTTAAACAGTTAAAATGGTGGTTTGTAAGATACTTTACTGTGCTGATGGATGGCGCTATACATTTCTGTGGTTGTATAAATAACCATGGAGCTCAGCAAACAACCGCCCCTGTGTTGGCACAAATCGTTCTGCGACAATAACATTCTCTTGCATTCTAGAATGTGATTGTCATAGAACTTTTGGTGGCAACAGGGCGGCCATGGAATCTCAATGTATAGTGAAGCATCATTCTCCCTGCTCCTCTGTGACCTGCCTGGACTCTTCTTCTTCCCCTGCTGTGTTTGACCCTGGACTCCCTCCCTCTCCCCTCCATTTAGAAATAAAGCAGTTTAAATCAGCATGGCATGATGTCATTTCAATCACTTAATATCATGTAATACTGTACAGCTATGACGTTAAAGGCAACATGAGTAAATAGGCTTAGCCCATCACCACATGGGGGTTAGATTATTACACACTGACTCTTGGGACTGGCCCTAAATATAGCAGACTTAACTGGATCAATCTTACGGTACTTTTAAAGTTTTGGAGATGCCAAAAGCTCACAGTATACTGTTAACATTGGATTTATAATATGGGATCATTTGTTTCTTATTATGGGACAATTCTAACCTTGTGTACCCCAACACGTGAGCGGGAATGAAGACGTCATTTTAAAGTGGTTGATTTTAACTGAGTATAAGGCATACTGAAAGCAGCATTAGCACTGCCAGTTACTATATCGTCCACATGGAATAAATGCACAGCACACTGTTTAACAATCTGCTTTGAGTGTCACACACACACACACACACACACGCACACGCACACGCACAAGCACACACACACACTCAATGTCAATTTCTCCCTCTCTAAATGACACTTATCTCAGCACATTGTAAAGTCATTTTCTGGAGCATTCACTTGGAGGGGAATGTGCTGGGGTCACTTAAAAATGTCCTTGTTTTTGAAAGAAAAGCAAATTTTTTGTCCAATAAAATAACATCAAATTGATCAGAAATACAGTGTAAACATTGTTAATGTTGAAAATGACTATTGTAGCTGGAAAATGGCTGATTTCTAATGGAATATCTACATTGGCGTACAGAGACCCATTATCAGCAACCATCACTCCTGTGATCCAATGGCGCATTGTGTTAGCTAATCCAAGTTTATAATTTTAAAAGGCTAATTGATCATTAGAAAATTAATTAAAGAAGCAATAAAACTGGCCTTCTTTAGACTAGTTGAGTATCTGGAGCATCAGCATTTGTGGGTTCAATTACAGGCTCAAAATGGCCAGAAACAAAGAACTTTCTTCTGGAACTCGTCAGTCTATTCTTGTTCTGAGAAATTAAGGCTATTTCATGCGAGAAATTGCCAAGAAACTGAAGATCTCGTACAACGTTGTGTACTACTCCCTTCACAGAACAGCGCAAACTGGCGGAGTGGGAAGCCCTGTTGCACAACTGAGCAAGAGGACAAGTACATTAGAGTGTCTAGTTTGAGAAACAGACGCCTCACAAGTCCTCAAGTGGCAGCTTCATTAAATAATACCTGCAAAACACCAGTCTCAACGTCAACAGTGAAGAGGCGACTCCAGGATGCTGACCTTCTAGGCAGAGTTAGATAGAGAAAGCCATGTCTCAGACTGGCCAATAGAAAGAAAAGATTAAGATGGGCAAAATAGCACAGACACTGTACAGAGGAATATTGAAAAAAAGTGTTATGGACAGAAAAATCTAAGTTTGAGGTGTTCGGATCACAAAGAAGATCATTTGTGAGATGCAGAAAAAAATTTAAAGATGCTGGAGGAGTGCTTGACGCCATCTGTCAAGCATGGTGGAGGCAATGTGATGGTCTGGGGGTTCTTTATGTGATGGTAAAGTGGGAGATTTGTACAGGGTGAAAGTGATCTCGAAGAAGAAAGGCTATCACTCCATTTTGCAACGCCATGGCATACCCTGTGGACGGCGCTTATTTGGAGCCAATTTCCTCCTACAACAGGACAGTGACCCAAGTCACAGCTCAAACTATGCAATAACTATTGAGGGAAGAAGCAGTCAGCTGGTATTCTGTCTATAATGGAGTGGTCAGCACTATACTTCCTATTCATTTTGCAATGAATTACATGTATGTTTTCATGGAAAACAAGGGTATTTCTAAGTGACCCCAAACTTTTGAACGGTAGTATATATATCTAACAACTTCATTTCCATCTTAATTTCCTCTGTGCTGTTATTACTGGCAGATCGCTAAAGACTGACTTCGAAATTGGATGTCTGTCCAGGTCCTGAGGACATTGAGAAAGGCCTTCAAAACCGTCCACTAGGAGCAACAGTGAGCGCTATTACCATCAAGTAGGCTAGGGTTTTGCTAGGGCATTGTGAGTTGGGGTGGTGGATGGACATAATCTCATGACTTGGAAGACACTCATTTATTTATTACAATTTTTTACCCTATTCCAAACCTTAACCCTTAACTTTGAAATGTGACTTTTGGAGAAACGAAACGATGATGAGCAGGAGGAGTCAACCTAGTCCAAGGGTGTCAAAAATGCTTTGATATTTGATGTTTCCGGAGCAACTTCGAAATTTGACATATTGAAAAACGTGGATTAACGTCAGAATCTGAAGTCAAATTGATAAAATTGTGAGATCTAGTTGGTTATAAAGCAGGACAGAGAGGGGCAGGAGGGCAGATGACTTGCTTTAGCCAAGAGGCTCTCAGAACGAGGTGCATTTCACAGTGTTATACTGTATATTCATAGGAAGCACAACCTCTCCAGTGTCCCATCTCTGCTGGAATACAAAGCAGCACTTATCAGATGAAGAGGACACTGGAATATGGATGTACAGTGGGGTCCTAAATTATTGACAGCCCTTCATAAAGATGAGTAAAAATTACTGCATAAAATTAACAATTCAAATCCTGAGTTATATTGTATGCTCAAAATAATTGGAAAACGATATTATTTTATACTAATATAATTGCTCAAAGAAAGAGATTTTGTTTAACAAGAAAATATTTTTTTCTCAAATAGGTAAGGGTCAAAATTGATATGTTTTCAAAACCTTTCAATAATTCACTTTGGGAGAATAACGGCACTGGGCCATTTTCAATCAATCAATCAATGAAATGTATTTATAAAGCCCTTCTTACATCAGCTGATGTCACAAAGTGCTGTACAGAAACCCAGCCTAAAACCCCAAACAGCAAGCAATGCAGGTGTAGAAGCACAGTGGCTAGGAAAAACTCCCTAGAAAGGCCAGAACCTAGGAAGAAACCTAGAGAGGAACCAGGCTATTAGGGGTGGCCAGTCCTCTTCTGGCTGTGCCGGGTGGAGATTATAACAGAACATGGCCAAGATGTTCAAATGTTCATAGATGACCAGCAGGGTCAAATAATAATAATCACAGTGGGTGTCGAGGGTGCAACAGGTCAGCACCTCAGGAGTAAATGTCAGTTGACTTTTCATAGCCGATCATTCAGAGTATCTCTACTGCTCCTGCTGTTTCTAGAGAGTTGAAAACAGCAGGTCTGTGACAGGTAGCACGTCCGGTAAACAGGTCAGGGTTCCATAGCCGCAGGCAGAACAGTTGAAACTGGAGCAGCAGCACGGCCAGGTGGACTGGGGACAGCAAGGAGTCATCAGGCCAGGTAGTCCTGAGGCATGGTCCTAGGACTCAGGTCCTCAGAGAGAGAGAAAGAAAGAGAGAAATAAAGAAAGAGAGAAAGAGAGAGAAAAAGAGAGAAAGAGAGAAAGAGAGAGAAAAAGAGAGAAAGAGAGAGAATTAGAGCGAGCATACTTCAATTCACACAGGACACCGGATAAGACAGGGGAAATACTGCAGATATAACAGACTGACCCTAGCCCCCCGACATATAAACTAATGCAGCATAAATACCGGAGGCTGAGACAGGAGGGGTCGGGAGACACTGTGGCCACGTCCGACGATACCCCCGGACAGAGCCAAACAGGCAGGATATGACACCACCCACTTTGCCAAAGCACAGCCCACACCACTAGAAGGATATCTTCAACCACCAACTTACCATCCTGAGACAAGGCCGAGTATAGCCCACAAAGATCTCCGCCACGGCACAACCCTAGGGGGGGGCGCCAACCAGGACAGAAAGATCACGTCAGTTACTCAACCCACTCAAGTGATGCAGCCCTCCTGGGGACGGCATGGAAGAGCACCAGTAAGCCATTGACTCCGCCTCTGTAATAGGGTTAGAGGCAGAGAATCCCAGTGGAGAGAGGGGAACCGGCCAGGCAGAGACAGCCAGGGCGGTTCGTTGCTCCAGTGCCTTTCCGTTCACCTTCACACTCCTGGGCCAGACTACACTCAATCATAGGACCTACTGAAGAGATGAGTCTTCAATAAAGACTCATCAATAAAGACTCAATAAAGACTTTATGAGTTGGAGAACACATTGGATGGGATCTTAGACCATTTCTCCATACAGCATTCTTACAGATCCTTGATATCCTTCATCTGAACTTATGGACTGCCGTCCTTAATTCAATCCACAGGTTCAATGGTTTTTAAGCGCAGATGCTGATGTGGCCATTGCATAATGTTGATTCCGTGGCCACAAAGAAATCATAATTTCTTTGTGGATGTGCTTGAGGTTATTGTCTTGCTAGAAGATCCACTTGTGGCCAAGTTTAGCCTCCTGGCAGAGGCAACCAGGTTTTTGGCTAAAATATCCTGGTACTAGGGAAAGTTCATTATGCTGTTGACCTTAACAAGGGTCAACAGCATGCATTCTCATTTCGACGCCAAACCCATCACTGGTGTGTGTGGCAAAGAGCTCTATTTTCATTTCATTCAGCAGATGAAAATGCCTGGAGTTTTCTAAACAGCATTGGCACTTGGATTGTAACTGGTGCTTTGGTCAGATGACATGAAAATAGAGCTCCTTGGCCACGCACACAAGTGATGGGTTTGGCGTCGAAATGAGAATGCATGAGCAGAAAATAACTCCATACCTTACTAATGACCTGCAACTGGCTCTGAGTAAAGCCTGTGTGTCTATGTATGCTGATATCTCAACTCTATACACATCCGTTTCCACAGTAAGTGAAACCGCTGCAACACTTAACAAAGAGCTGCAGTCAGTTTCAGAATGGGTTGCAAGAAAGAAGCATTATATTTGTGACACATCATTCACTAAACCCTAAACCTCAACTAAGTCTTGTAATGAATAATGTGGAAATTGAGCAAGTTGAGGAGACTAAACTTCTTGGAGTAACCCTGGATTGTAAACTGTCATGGTCAAAACGTATTGATGCAACAGTAGCTAAGATGGGGAGAGGTCTGTCCATAATAAAGTGTTACTCTGCCTTGTTAACAATGCTAACAACAAGGCAGGTCGTACAGTCCCTGATTGTGTTGCACATGGACTACTGTCCAGTCGTGTGGCCAGGTTCCACAAAGAAGGATTTCGGAAAATTACAATATTCTCGCATCGTTGATTTTTAAAACTTATTTCAGCCTTTGAAGGTATAGTCAGTATAGTTGTCTAATGTTGGTGGGGCATGTTAACCTGTTTTCATGATACTCCTGAATCATTATGATCAATAAAATATTTCCTTGGGTGTAAATTTAACACATCTGAGATTTACTTCAAAGTGCATTCATCCTATTGCTTACACCTATCAAGTTGTTTTAGATCTACACAAATACCTAGGGAGAAGGGTTTAGGGTTTCTACTGGACAGTGCCAAATACTGGGTCATAAGCACATGCCCTAGAGATATCTCTTATTGGGACAGTGGTAAGGGCGTTCATCATTGGTGTTGGTGGCATGGGTTTGAAACTTGCTAAGGGAGTCACCCTACTCTCACATTCTAAACAATGTTAATGTCATTATTGCATTTATCAGACATTTCATTTTTTTAAATGGAAATTTCGTTTGAACACTTGGAAATATTATTTATGCATCTTTGTTAATTATCATAATGTGTATAGATTTCTCCTCTTTCACGCATTTCTGGAACTTTGGCTACCAACTTTGTGCATTTGTGCACAATAGCCAAATGCTTTTTCAGGTTTGATGTGGTGTTTCTGGATGAAGAGATCAATGCTGCCTTTGCAGAGTTTGCATTTGACAAAAAGTTTGTTATTTTTCTCCTTGATTTACTCAAAATAATGGGATAATTTCCACAACGAAAAGGTTAAGTGGGGTAGCTACCAACATAGCTACCATCTTTCATTGATTTTTGACTTTACGATAGCCTATTGGAAACGGGTTAGCCTTCAGCATGAATTCCATTAGAATGAGACAAGGCTTTTAAATATACACAGTATATGCAGTACCAGTCAAAAGTTTGGACACACCTACTCATTCCAGGGTTATTTATTATTTATTTTTTTACAATTTTCTACATTGTAGAATAATAGTAAAGACATCAAAACTATGAAATAACACATATGGAATCATGTTGTAACCAAAAAGTGTTAAACAAATCAAAAAATATTTTATATTGGAGATTATTCAAAGTAGCCACCCTTTGCCTTGATGACAGCTTTGCACACTCTTGGCATTCTCTCAACCAGCTTCATGAGGTAGTCACCTGGAAAGCTTTTAAATTAACAGGTGTGCCTTGTTAAAAGTTTATTTGTGGAATTTCTTTCCTTCTTAATGCATTTGATCCAATCAGTTGTGTTCAGACAAGGTAGGGGTGGTATCCAGAAGATAGCTCTATTTGGTAAAAGACCAAGTCTATATTATGGCAAGAACAGCTCAAATAAGCAAACAACAGTCCATCATTACTTTAAGACATGAAGGTCAGTCAATTCGGAAAATTTCAATAATTTCTTCAAGTGCCGTCGCAAAAACCATCAAGCACTATGATGAAACTGGCTCTCATGAGGACCGCTACAGGAAAGGAAGACCCAGAGTTACCTCTGCTGCAGAGGATAAGTTAATTAGAGTTAACTGCACCTGATTGCAGCCCAAATAAATGAACATCAACTGTTCAGAGGAGACTGTGTGAATCAGGCCTTCATGGTCGATTTGCTGCAAAGAAACCACTACTAAAGGACACCAATAAGAAAAAGGGACTTGCTTGGGCCAAGAAACACGAGCAATGGACATTAGACCGGTGGAAATCTGTTCTTTGGTCTGATGAGTCCAAATTTGAGATTCTTGGTTCCAACCGCCGTGTCTTTGTGAGACACAGAGTAGGTGAACGGATGATCTCCCAAGTGGGCTCCTGAGTGGCGCAGCGGTCTAAGGCATTGCATCTCAGTGCTAGAGGTGTCACTACAGACCCTAGTGTGATTCCAGGCTGTATCACAACCAGCTGTGATTGAGAGTCCCATAGTGTGGTGTACAATTGGCCCAGCATTGTCTGGATTACGGTTTGGCCGCGGTAGGCCGTCATTGTAAATAAGAACTGACTTGCCTAGTTAAATAAAGGTAAAATAAAAAATCTCTGTATGTGTGGTCCCACAGTGAAGCATGGGGGTGCTTTGCTGGTGACACTGTCTGTGATTTATTTAGAATTCAAGGCACACTTAACCAGCGTGACTACCACAGCATTCTGCAGCGATACGCCATCCCATCTGATTTGCGCTTAGTAGGACTATCATTTGTTTTTCCACAGGACAATGACCCAACACACCTCCAGGCTGTGTAAGGGCTGTTTGACCAAGAAGGAGAGTGATGGAGTGCTGCATCAGATGACCTGGCCTCCACAATGACCCGACCTCAAGCCAATTGAGATGGTTTGGGATGAGTTGGACCGCAGAGTGAGGGAAAGCAGCCAACAAGTGCTCAGCAACACTTTTTTGGTTACTACATGATTCCATATGTCTTCACTATTATTCTACAATGTAGAAAGTAGTAAAAATAAAGAAAAACCCTTGAGTAGGTGTGTCCAAACTTTTGACTGGTACTGTATATATTTGGAGGGTGTGCTAGCTCTGAGAAGTTCCATTACCAATTTTCTTCCAGTTTTCATTTGGATTTGGAAAACATCCTGAGAGGCTGTTCCCTGTTTAAGGTAGAGACCTTAAAGACATGCTCCGGAACTTTGCACACTTTGTGTTGGATGTGTCAATGTGTAGTTCAAACATGCATAATCTATGAGCAGAATTACTGTTTTACCTGAATTTGCCACAAAATCCCTGATTCTTTTTCTGGAAGCTGTGCTGTGCCATTTTTCCTACATTTTGTCCCACATGGGCCAGCTCCTAGTAATTAGAGTTCAACCAATGAGCTTCCGCCCCTCGCCATGTGATTGACAGCTAACACAAGACACAGAGGTTAGTGCGTACGGCCCTGTACATCACTGGGGTCGAACTCCCTGCCATCCAGGACCTCTATACCAGGCATTGTCAGAGGAAAGCCCTGAAAATTGTCAAAGATTGGGCCTGTTCTCTCTGCTCCCACACGGCAAATGGTACCGGAGCGTTAAGTCTGGGACCAAAAGGCTCCTGAACAGCTTCTACTCACAATCCATAAGACTGCTAAATAGACAATCTGCATTGACACTTTTGCACTAACTCTTTTTGACTCTATGCACATACACTGGACTCTACCCACACACTCACACATACTTACACTGACACTTCAACACATACACACACTCTCACTCACACATACACACATAACACATTCGCCACACACACACTTAAACATATCCACAATCATCACATACACTGCTGATACTGTCTATTATCGATCCTTTTGCCTCGTCACTTTACCCCTACCTATACAGTGCCCTCTGTAATTATTGGGACAGGGAAGCAAATCAAACAATGACTATGAGGTTAAAGTGCAGATCGTCAGCTTTCATTTGAAGGTATTTTCATCCATATCGGGTGAACTGCTTAGAAACTCCAACACTTTTTGTACATATTCCCCCCATTTTAGGGGACCAAAAGGGACAAATTCACTTATATGTGTATTAATGTACTAATAAGTTACATATTTGGTCCCAAATTCATAGCACGCAATGACTACATCAAGCTTGTGACTGAATTTGTTGGATGCATTTGCCGTTTGTTTTGGTTGTGTTTCAGATCATTTTGTGCCCAAATAGAAATGAATGGTAAATAATTGATTGTGTCATTTTGGAGTCACTTTTAGTGTAAATAAGAATAGAATATGTTTCTAAACACTTCTACATTAATTAGGATTCTACCATGATAATGGATAATCCTGAATGAATCGTGAATAATGATGAGTGAGAAAGTTACAGATGCACAAATATCATAACCCCCCAAAATGCTAACCTCCCCTGTTATTGTAATGGTGAGAGGTTAGCATGTCTTGGGTGTATGATTTCTTCACATGATGTGGCGTCGTACACAATTTTCATGGACCACTTTTGGCTTGTGAGCACTACTTTCAAAACTACTGGCTAAAAAGTATACAAAGGCACAGAAGAAGCTCTTAAAAATGCACTTGATTGGTACAACTTGAAATAAAAGATTTGGTTGGTGATGGAGCTGTATTCGGTGGCTGTGAATATGCAAAAGAGCCCTGTGGTCAGTAATAGATGTTTTCTCCTATACGACGTTAAACCATTTAGGGAGTTCCCAGAGTACAGGGAGTGTGTGTGTATGTATGTGGACTCTGACTCGCTGTGGAATCAGATTATTTTTTATCAGGTCAGACATTTATTTATAAATATGGACTCATCACAACAGAGGGCATGTTTGTATTTCAGCTGGAAGTATGTTTGTACAAAACAAAACATTCTTGGAACCTCTATTGAATTAGGAGTGTGACATTTATAAAATGAAATCTTGGTTGATATAGTTACTATCATATCTGGTCCTGTATGGCGGAGATAGCAAGAGCAATGCCAAGATCATGTGTTCAATTCAGGCATACACACATGCCACACACACTGTACAGTATACCAGTGTATGCAATAAGCATGAGCTGACACACCGCAAAATGATTGGATAGGTGCTGACTAATGGAGAGAAAACTATACAAAAAGAAAGAAAGTTGGGTAGACATAACCAACGTTTCGACACGTATTGTTTTCTTCAGCGTCTGCCAAGTGCCTTCTATTATTATTTGATTATCCTGCGTTATGTAATTGATGGATTTTTTCGAAAGCTTGTTTTTTGTTTTTTTTACCCAATTTCTATGACATGTTTACTGTCATTTAGCTAAATTGTTTTGTATGTTTCCCAGAAAGCACTACTAGAAAAGATGTTGGGGTCTACTCAAATGAAGTAGTCAGCTAAAGACAGCATCAAAGAAATCTATTTCTGACATAATGTACAATCAAATGAATGCATTCACAAAACAAACACTAATCTATTCCTCTTGTGTCTGTGATTGAGCCATTCAATCTGTTTCAAAGAAGGGCTACATTCCAATTTCCATTCTAGCATGTCCAATACATCGCTGCATTCTAAGTGGTATACCCAGCAAACAATTCTAGGGAGAGAGAACGTTTTTGTAATGTTACCCGTAATGTTCCCCCTAATGATTGAGTGCGGTGATGTAGTGGTATAAAAGATGGGTAAACTATAAACTCCAGTGGTCAATTGAGATAAGAAGAACAACCACAGAGATAAACCAAAACATATGACATTTTTAGAACTGTATTGTTTGATTGCATTTTCATGCCGGTCTATAAGGAAGGCCTAATGTCATTTTCTGTAGTTAAAAATTACACAAAATGCACATCAGGGCATCCCTCCCAAAATAGTTAATTTGGACTGGACACTAGAAAAGTCCAGAAAAATAGGCTGTGGAGATGTTTATACTGAAATTAATATTTTTAATCACATTCATTTTCTTAGTATCGCATTTGAACTGCACTGCAATACAGTTTTCTGTTTTGTAAACTTCTAAAGTGCAACCGTGTAAAAGCCTATTAGTTTACTCTAAAATGTTGTATTCTATACCCATTTGAAAAGTTACAAGTTATTTTGTTTGATAAGATTACAGATTCTGTCAGGGGACTGCCTTTACATTTCAGGGGACCACACATTTGAGAACCACTGTAACCTCTCTATCTCCTTGCTTCCTATCTCTGTGTGTCCTCTGCCTCCTCCTGCATTGCAGCATGCCTCAGCCTCACCACTGTTTGCTTCACCACCGTCAGTCTCACTATTCTCTGTAAAGCAGTTTTAAAATAAGAATTTTATATACATGAGAATAATATTTAAATTGTCTTTATATTTCATTCAATTTTAGTTCCCACATGCTGTCCCAAAACATACTGATATGAAAGTGCATTCGAACAGTGTAAAAGTCTCTTAGTGTTGTATTCTCTAAAATGTTGTATTCTATACCCATTTGAAGAGAAACAAGTTATTAATGTCCTTATTTACATTTCAGGGGACCCCACAGTTATTTTCTTTGGGGGGGGGGGGGGGGGGGGGGAGTTGTCTGTTGACACGACAGGAGTTGAGGGACATTAAAACAATTGCCTTATGTCTGGCATCTTGCAAGTCCAATGTCAGCGGTGTACATCTCTCTGCCACTTGCCAGCTTTGGTCTGGGCTAAGGTAGTTAGTTTCACGTCTTGGCCTGTGGCCTGTTGGACAGAGTGGTGAATGAATGTGCTGTTAATAAGGCAAATATGGGGGAGCAGGAAAAAATATTGAGCATAGCTGAATCATGAGTCCGCTAGTTCACAGAGAAGTAGGCGCAATTCGAACTCAGATTAATAATATTAGCATTCTGACCATTGATCAATGCTGGGAACGCAATAATATGTGGGTAAACAATAATTAACTAAATAAAAAAGGTGAGTAAACACTATTTCACTAATAAAAGGTGCGTAAACGCTTACCCTTCACTACATCCCTGATTGAGTTTCCAGTTTTCCGTTAGTTAGGGGAACATTCTATCTATATTAGTAAAAACCTTCTTAGAACACATTTAGCATGTTTTGGTGTTAAAGTTAGGAGAATATTCTCTTACTGTCAAGAATAATTTATTTAGAACATGGTTATAATGTTCTCAGAATATACGTCACACCCTGATCTGTTTCACCTGTCTTTGTGCTTGTCTCCACCCACCTGCAGGTGTTGCCCATCTTCCCCATTATCCCCAGTGTATTTATACCTGTGTTCTTCATTTGTCTGTTGCCAGTTCGTCTTGTCTCGCCAAGCCTACCAGCGGTTTTCCCCTACTCCTGTTTGTCTCTAGTCCCTGTTTTCAGGTTTCCCCGGTTTTGACCATTCTGCCTGCCCTGATCCTGCCAACCGTTCTGTACCTTGTGACACTGACCCAGATTACTGACCTCTGCCTGCCCTGACCCTGAGCTTGCCTGCCGTTCTGTACCTTTCGGACTCTGCTATAGATTACTGACCTCTGCCTGCCCTTGACCTGTTGTTTGCTGCCCCCTGTTTTTGTAATAAACATTTGTTACTTTGAACTGTCTGCATCTGGGTCAACGAGGAGTTTCTTCGTGGTCTTATGCAGGGGTTCCAGACCTTGGCCGAACGCCATGACCGGTTGAACACAATGCTGGAACAATTCCTGTGGGTTGTCTGTGAGGCAGCCTACCACGACGGTAACCTCCCAGCCCCTCAGCAACCCAGCTGTTAGCCACCGGCCACCCAGGTTTCCCAAGAACCCCACTTACTTCCCCCGGAACGCTTCGCTGGAGAGTCGGGAACATGTTGGGCGATTCTCGCTCAGTGTTCTCATCTTCTCATCTGCAGCCCTCCTCCTTCCCCTCGAACCGTTCAAAGATAGCGTACCTCATCACGCTGATGTCCGAGCTACGGCAGTGTGGGAACAACAGTCGGCCATATGCTTCAGTCTGGAGGAGTTCGTGGCAGAGGTGAAGTGGGTTTTCGATTCTCCATTGTCTGGGAGGGAAGCTGCCTGGAAGTTACTCCAGCTTCGTTGGCAGTGTTGGCAGCTGAGAGTGCCTGCAACCCGGAATTGCTGTTCGACACGTTCCTGCACGGATTATCGGAGGAAGTTAAGGACGAGCTAGCAGCCCGGGAACTACCAAACGGATCTCGACTCGCTCGTCGCCTTGACCATCCGGATCGATGGGCGGGAACGATGGGCGGGAACGTAGGAAGGAGAGGAGGTCCGATTCCACTCGCCTGCCCAAGGATTCCACCTCGCCTCCGAGGCATCTCGGAAGTCCCCCATGTCTCCTTTGCCGAGAGAACCCGAGCTTCCCCGAGAGTCTCCGAAGTCTGTTGATTCACCTCTTCCAGAGCCGATGCAACTAGGCAGCGCTAGGCTGTCTCCACTCAAACGTTTACACAGGCTTCACATGAAGAGTTGTCTGTATTGTGGGATTACTGGTCATTTTGTGTCCTCCTGCCCACTAAAAGACCAGGCTCACAGGTAAGGGTGAGTACTCTGATGGGCCATACAGATAACCTTTCTTCTCCCCTCCTGCTGTGCTGGTACTCATCGACTCATCGACTCTGGGGCCGATGAGAGTTTTATGTACACTACCCTGGCGTCCGAGCTGGGCATCCCCACTCAGCCCCTCTCCATTCCCATGGACGTTAGAGTGCTGGACGGGTGCTCTATAGGCCGTGTCACCCACAATACCACTCCCATCAACCTACGGGTGTAAGGGAACCACAGCAATGCTATCCAATTCATGCTAATTAAGTCTCCTCAGGTTCCTGTTGTATTGGGATTCTCTTGGCTCCAGCGACACAATCCCCTCATTGACTGGACTGCTGGTGCCGTCATGGACTTGAGCCAGTTCTGCCACGCCCATTGCCTGAAGTCAGCGTAGCCCGTCCCGGGACGTCATCCAGTGGGCTTGGAAGTTGCCCCAGACCTCTCCACCATTCCCGCAGGGTACTAGGTCCTCTGAGAGGTTTTCAGTAAGGCCCGGGCCACTTCGCTTCCTCTGCACCGACCCTATGACTGCGGGATCGACCTTCTCCCAGGCACCACACCACCCCGGCGACAACTGTACTCTCTGTCGGGTCCAGAGACCAAGGCTATGGAGACCTACATTGAGGACTCCTTAGCTGCAGGATGTATCCATCCTTCTGCCTCCCCCGCCGGTGCAGGGTTTTTCTTTGTGGAGAAGAAGGACAAAACCCTGCGCCCGTGCATCAACTACTGGGGCCTCAATGACATCACGATTAAGACTCGCTACCACTCATCGCCTCGGCCTTCGAATTGCTTCAGGGGGCCACCATTTTCTACAAGTTGGACCTGCGGAACGCCTACCACCTGGTGCGGATACGGAAAGGGGACAAGTGGAAGATTGTCTTCAACATGGCCAGCGGTCACTACGAATACCTGGTCATTCCATTTGGTCCTGTACCTTTCGGACTCTGCTATGGACTACGGATCTCTGCCAGCCCTTGCCCTGTCATTTGCCTGCCCCCTGTTTTTTTGTAATAAACTTTTATTACTTCAAACTGTCTGCATCTGGGTCTTATTCTGAGCCGTGATACAACATTCACGTTCTAGACATGTTTTATGGGATGTTGCAAGAACATTCATGTGTTCAGTTTTCTGAGGGTTATGAGAATATTTCATCAACCAACATTCCACCAAATATTCACAGAACATGGTTGCAATGCTAGTTAGCATTGGCTTGAGAAACTACCTCTAAATTTCTTCATACTGGACACAGATACATAAAAATAGTATCCACGAGTTCATCTGACTCTGGAGAAGTTCAGTTGAAGTAGCAAGTATAAACACCATTGGACCACACAGCGGCAATACCGCTCAGGAAGGAGACGCATTCTGTCTCCTAGAGATGAACATACTTTGGTGCGAAAAGTGCAAATCAATCCCAGAACAACAGCAAAGGACCTTGTGAAGATGCTGTAGGAAACAGGTACAAAAGTATCTATATCCGCAGTAAAACGAGTCCTATTTCAACATAACCTTGCGAGGCCGCTCAGCAAGGAAGAAGCCACTGCTCCAAACCCGCCATAAAAAAGCCAGGCTATGGTTTGCAACTGCACATGGAGACAAAGATCGTACTTTTTGGAGAAATGTCCTCTGGTCTGATGAAACAAAAATATAACTGTTTGGTTATAATGACCATCGTTATGTTTGGAGGGAAAAGGGGGAGGCTTGCAAGCCGAAAAACACCATCCCAACCGTGTAGCACGGGGGTGGCAGCATCATATTGTGGGCGTGCTTTGCTGCTGGAGGGATTGGTGCACTTCACAAAATAGATGGCATCATGAGGACGGAAAATTATGTGGATCTATTGAAGCAACATCTCAAGACAACAGTCAATAAGATAAAGCTTGGTCGCAAATCGGTCTTCCAAATGGACAATGGCCCCAAGCATACTTGCAAAATGGCTTAAGGACAACAAAGTCAAGGTATTGGAGTGGCCATCACAAAGCCATGACTTCAATCCCATAGAAAATGTATGGGCAGAACTGAAAAATCGTGTACGAGCAAGGAGGCCTACAAACCTAACTCAGTTACACCAGCACTGTCAGAAGGAATGGGCCAAAATACACAAAGTTATTGTGGGAATCTTGTTGAAGACTACCCGAAATGTTTGACCCAAGTTAAACAATTTAAAGGCAATGCTACCAAATACTAATTGAGTGTATGTACACTTTTGACCCACTGGGAATGTGATGAAAGAAATAAAAGCTGAAATAAATCATTCTCTCTACTATTATTCTTAAAATAAAGTGCTGATCCTAACCGACCTAAAACAGGGATTTTTGTACTAGGATTAAATGTCAGGAATTGTGAAAACTGAGTTTAAATGTATTTGGCTAAGTGTCACGGTTGTCGTAAGGATTTGACCAAAATGCAGCGGGAATGTGTATACTCATCTTCTTTTATTCGGCAGAAAGAAGGAAAACCAAAACAAAAGTATACAAAAATAACGACAATAAACAGTCCTGTAAGGCATATAGCTATACAAGGAACAACTACCCACAAAATCCCATAGAAAACACACCCCTCTTAAATAGGACCTTCAATTAGAAGCAACGAGGAGCAGTTGCTTGCAATTGAAAGTCAACCCCATTAGCTAAGCATAGAAATAGAAAGACTAGAACGAACATGGAAATATACTAACATAGAACATTAACCACAAACCCCGAAACACATAAAACAAACACCCCTCTTACATAAGAACATAGCCCAACAAACCTCGAAACACTCTAAACAAACACCCCCTGCCACGTCCTGACCAAACTACAATAACAAATAACCTCTTTACTGGTCAGGACGTGACACTAAGGTGTATGTAAACTTCTGATTTCAACTGTAGATAAAGGGCCTCATTGCCAAAATCCCGAAGTATCCCTTTAATGTTCTAGACAGGTTTCATGAGAATGTTACATGAGCATTCCTCTGTCCAGTTTTCTGAGGTTTAGGAGAATATTCCATTAAAGTCCCACCAAATATACACAGAACACGTTCTTAGAATGCAATATGTTAATGTTCTAGACACATTTCATGGGAATGTTGTAAAAAAAAAACGACGTGTATAACTTGTCAGGATGTCGCCTGATGGTCCCAAAGACACATTTTCCAAAATAGTTTTGTTTGATTACGCCTTGTTACCAAGCCCATCAAGGCCCTGATTGGTGAACAACTGAATCATTCACAGTTCTTTTTGTATGTTGGCAAGATTGGGGATATTCACACACATAGTGCTTTTAACAGCGTTTTCAACTTATATACACTACATGACCAAAAGCCTGCTCGAACATCTCATTCCAAAATCATGGGTAATAATATGGAGTTGGTCCTCCCCTTTGCTAAAACAGCCTCCACTCTTCTGGGAAGGCTTTCCACTAGATGTTGTACTAATTGGCCTAAACTGAACCATGATTTTTTTGTTGAAGGGGTGTCCACATTCTTTTGTATATATAGTGTATTTGACACACTTTAACATTACGTTGTGCATGTTCATTTTCCACTTTTATGCTGTCCCAAGATACACAGAAATAAAATAACGATCCATCACAAAACGACAAATGGTGTCTTTTCAAAATACAGAAATCATCATATGATGCTAAATGCATCATACAGGGATGATTTCTGTATTTTGAAAATTGCATTTCTTGAAAACATGATTGATGACAAGCAAAACTTTTTTGGACTACTTCAACAATGATGATCAGGCCTACCATCGTATCATCTGAAAACATAATGATTGTGTTGGAGTCGTGCACGGCCATGCAGTCGTGGGTAGACAGGGAGTACAGGAGGGGACTAAGCACGCATAGTGAGTGTGAGCATGGCCGATGTGTTGTTATCTACCCTCACTACTTGGGGGCGGCCTGTCAGGAAGTCCAGGATCCAGTTGCAGAGGAAGGTGTTCAGTCCCAGGGTCCTTAGCTTAGTGATGAGCTTGGTGTTGAACGCTGAGGTTTTCCTCTTGTCTAGGTGGGAAAGGGCAGTGTGGAGTGCAATAGAGATTGTGGATCTGTTGGAGTGGGTCTAGGGTGTCTGGGATGATGGTGTTGATTGAGCCATGACCACTCTTTTAATGCATTTCATGGCTTCAGATGTGAGTGCTATGGGGCCATACTGTAGTAATTTAAACAGGTTACCTTGGCATTCTTGGGCACAGGCACAATTATGGACTGCTTGAAACTTGCAGGTATTACAGACTGGGTCAGGGAGAGGTTGAAAATGTCAGTGAAGACATTTGCCAGCTGGTCAGTGCATGCTCTGAGTATGCGTCCTGGTAATCCGTCTGGCCCTGAGGCCTTGTGAATGTTAAAAGGTCTTACTCACATTGGTTACGGAGCATGATCACACAGTCGTCTGGAACAGCTGGTGCTCTCATGCATGGTTCAGTGTTGCTTGCCTCAAGGCAAGCATAGAAGGCATTTAGCTCGTCTGGTAGCTTGCGTCACTGGGCAGCTTGCGGCTGGGTTTCCCTTTGCAATTCGTGATAGTTTGCAAACCCTGCCACATCCGACGAGTATCAGAGCTGTTGGAGGGCGTCAATGGTACTTCCTGTTTGAGTTTTTGCTTGTAAGCAGGAATCAGACATTAACGCTTGTCCTCTTGTCCAGGACAAGTAAAAAAAATTGTCAGACTAGAAGATTTAAGTTGTTTGAATGGGTAAGTAAAAAAAAATATCACACAAATATCTAAATATCAAACAATTACTTGGATCAGAATTGGATCAGAGAGGTCAACATTGGAATAATATTCAAACTTATTTTTCATGTTCATAAATAAAAAAGCCTACATGCCAAAATGTAGGTGATATGCATATTGGCTACAGTCTCATGTCCAAACCGATGCTGACATGAGGGAGGCGCCATAAAATGTAGCCAAACTTTAATGACACCTTTAATGACATAAATATAGGCTAAAGTTCAGTCATGTTCAACAAATATAATTACGGATAATTAACATTAACGTCTAAAGCAGGGTTCCCCAACTGGTGGCTGGTTTTATTTGGCCCCCAAAGCTTTCTGAGCAAAATACATTTTTTTGTATTTAATTGTTTGACATAAGACTGTAAAAACACCAGGAAATCAGCTCCAAGTGATTTCTATTCAAGATATCTGTACCCAAGTATTCTCACACATAATAGAGACACGTAATTGTAAGCAAGGTTTGAAATTATTATGATTTTGTCAAACACATCTGTTTGGGCTTCTTGCTGTCAATTTGCAGTCTTCAAATTATTTGTAATTATGATCCGGCCGTCAGACCATCCGCTCAATAAAAAATCATCCCGCGGCTGAATCTAGTTGATGATCCCTGGTCTTGATTCTGTCGACATACTCATATTCGAGGCACGGTTTGTTCAAGTCAAATGGTCACAAGTATGGAGGGTGAAGGACAGTGCCTGTTGTGTCCCGCACATCACCCACCTTGAATCTGAGCGGAGGCAGTCAGCATTTTGAAACTATTTAACCATAATCTTAATTGTTTAAAACCTGGACATTTTATGTAATTTATAAAGCATGTCTTACCTTGTTTCAAAGTAGCCTAGCCTAGCCAAAATAAGGGGAATTATTTCAAAAACACTTAATATGCCATTGAAACCAGCATTTTTCTCATGTTCTAATGGTTTTCAAATCAACATTATTTTATTGTTTAGCAGCCAAAGGCATAATCCTAGTCACGTTAATAACCCATGCTAGTTGATGCATCTTTAGACCAACCCTATTTCTTAATTTCGAACAGATATTTTCAACTGTCACATGAAACAGCTTGCTCGTGGGGTAAGCTTTTGAAAACAGTGTTTTCCCTCTAATTGCCTTTTGGAACATTTACATGTAGCCTACAGCCATGTGTACATGGTTGAGCTTATAATATGAAGAAATAAAACTTTATCAACATTTTAAGCTAAACGGAGCTGTTGCATTGCTTTTTTACATTTTTGAATGTGCAGTGGTTGTATGAATTTTGGATCTGTTGTCACAGAACTGTCCCAGAGTCTGTTTTGAAACATATACATATTTTTTAATCGTCCGGGGGACGCCCTTAGAGTTTGAGTCCTGGAGGGAATTATTTTATAAAGACATACAAAGTATTTGGTTGTAATTGTAACGTTGCAATATTTTATAGGCTACCAAGGGTGGCCAACCCTCCTCCAGGCGAGCCTTAAAGGGGCAATGTTGTATTTTGAGGCAGGCTTGAATATGCGAAGAAGCCAATAGGTTAGAGTGTAGCCTACATTCTTTTTGATTACCTATGTTAAAAAAGATAGTAATGCGTTTCATTTAGTAAAGTGGTTCCTTGCATCATACAATGTTGCACAAATTGTGTTACAAACCATTTTTTATTATTGGACAAGTGACTTGAGCTTTTGAATAAGTAAAATATCTGCACTACTTTTCCGATGGACAAGTGGTTCACTAAGTAAAAGTCAAGCCCTGACGAGGATAGAGTTATGGTCAGATTTGCCGAATGGAAGGCAAAGGAGAGCTTTGCATGAGCGCCGCTTCTGGATGAGCATTTTCTTGTTTGCTTATGGCCCAATACAGCTCATTGAGTGTGGTCTTAGTGCCAGCATCGATTTGTGGTGATAAATAGACAACTATGGAAAAATATAGATGAAAACTCTCTTGGTAAATAGTATGGACTACAGCTTATGAGGTATTCTTACTCAGGCAAGCAGAACCTTGAGACTTCCTTAATATTGAAGATCGCACACCAGCTGTTGTTAACAAAGAGCCTATACAAAGAAAAAAACAGCTAGATGTACAGTATATTTTCCATGTCCTTGTTCAGCCACAACACAGAGAAACATAGGATATTACAGTTATTCAGCTCCCGTTGATAAGTCTCGAGCAGAGCTCGTCCAGTTTGTTCTCCAGTGATTGTACGTTCACCAATTGAACGGAGGGTAGAGGTGGTTAATGTACTTGCCAAAGTAGTTTCGTCAGGGTTCCCGCACGTCGGCCTCTCTTACAATGGCTTTTTATTTTTGAGTCTCAGGGATTAGGGCCTGGTATGGGGTGAGCAGTATGTCCTGCGCCTCAGACTCGTTGAGGTATAAATCTTCATCCAAATCGAGGTTAGTGATCGCTGTTCTGATGCCCACAAGCTCTTTTCGGTCATAAGAAACGATGGCAGAAACATTATGTACAAAATAAGTTACGATCAGCGCAAAAACCCCCCAATAAATAGCAGAATTGGTCAGGAGCCCGTAAAATGGCTGATATCCACAGCGCCATTCCTGAGCAAGAGTATGTCTTATGGATTTTAATTGACTTCATAATGTAGATATGTTTACAAATTCTTTCTGGGGGCATAGGGAGATTGTGTGACCCAGATTCAAACAATGATTAAGCATTGGTCTGCACTTTAGAAGTACCAGAAGCAGTCATGACACTACATTCTTAATTAGTACACTTCTTATACTATAAGTGCAAACATAATTTAAGTGCAATTCCGTTCACCAGCTCCAATTCACTGACGTTTTTTGGGAACTGTCACATTCGTCGTAAAGATGGGACCAAGGCGCAGCGGGAATGTGAATACTCATCTTCTTTATTAAGATGAATAACCAAAACAAACACTTAAACAAAACAACGATGAGAAAACAGTCCTGTGAGACATACAGCTACACATGGAACAACTACCCACAAAAACACACCCCTACTAAATAGGACCTTCAATTAGAGGCAACGAGAAACAGCTGCCTCCAATTGAAGGTCAAACCAATAAACTAAGCATAGAAATAGGTAAACTAGACACAGACATAGAAATAGACTAACATAGAACATTGCCCAACAAACCCCGAAACACATTAAACAAACACCCCCTGCCACGTCCTGACCAAACTACAATAACAAATAACCTCTTTACTGGTCAGGACGTGACAGGAACATTTTTGCTGCTGATAACAGCATGCTCCAGTTTAGTGAACAATGTCTCAACAGTCCCACGCTGTCACATTTATTAGGAGTCGACAGTAGTACGTGTGGACACAGCTTGAACACACCAGCAGACCAACACACAGGGAGTGAAATCCCCTCCCTTCGCCTTCTAAGAGACTTTGTGAGCAATTACCAAATATGCTGTGGCTTTATTTAGACAGGCCAGCAGAGAGAGTTCACATAGTTCATGTACTACACACACACACACTAACTCCCTAGTCTCTCCCCATGTCATGGATTAATGACACACACAAACAAACAAACACACACTCATGCACGTACACAGAGCATGCCACACACACTAACTCCCCATTTAAAGGATGATCTCAAGGGAAGGCGAAACTCATACTCATGTTCAAACAGACAAACCTTCAGACACACATGCACACACATGGCCCATGTACATGCACTATGCACTTGCACACACATACAGTGGTACACCCATTCTCTCTTTTTCTCACACACACACACGCTTTCTACCATACACATACGCACAAGGCCCCCCACCTCGCGCACATCTACACACAACAATCCCCCTCAACAATAGAAACATGACTCAACAAAACAAAGGTAATCCTTGTCTCCAAACTTATTGATTTTCTGTTGTTTAATACCTCATTCTGAGTAGAAAGTCATCACCTCAACCTAAAATGTACTGTTTACTAGAATAGTATTGTTCCAACATGTGTGTGCATGTGTATGTATGTCTGTGTGTGCACAAGTGTGTGAGTGTGTGTGTGTGTTTGTGTGTGCATGTGTGTTTGTGCGAGCGTGCGTGCGTGCGTGTGTGATGACCAGTTTTGGCTCAGGAGGAAGAACAGGATGTGAAGAGTGTTGAGCTACAGTAGCATTGCATTCCTACCAGAATCTGCCGTTTTATTCCATTCAGCCCTGACCTTCTAGTGACTACAACCCAGAGTGAAATTTCTGGAGGACACAGGAAGCAAGCTCTGCTGAACTTCGTGGATCTCCCATCAGCCCTAGAGGCTGTAGCATCAAGTCTCAGACAACGCACCCTGCATAACTGATTCTCTGTGTATGTGTGTGTGTGTGTGTGTGTGTGTGTGTGTGTGTGTGTGTGTGTGTGTGTCCAATCTCTTCTCCAGGCCCTACTGTCTGTAGTCACAGAGAAGGAGGACCTACGCAAACAGAGCAGGCAACACAGCACTGATACTCAATCAGATTAACATTTCTACCAAACAAGTAGAGGTCACAATATGATTGTTTGAAAAGGCAAAATAACTGTAAACGCAATAGACAAAATGCCCAAATCCTTACCTACCAAATAATAATCAGTGACACACTCATGTACACGAGGCCATATATCCAAATCCACAAACAGGGTGGCAATGGAAGAATGAATGAATTGATAGAATTGTCTTATAGCACTGTTGGTGATAAAAGGTCAGAGGGACAAAATCCCTGGCTTCTAGGAAGACAGATTAAGTTAATCTGGAAACACCTTACTACAGTTGCATACATTGTCTACACCCCAAATGGCATCATATTGCCTTAGAAATGCACAACTTTTGACCTGAGACCAAGGTAGTACACTATATAGGGAATAGTGATATGGTCAAAAGTAGTGCACTATTTAGGGAATAAGCTACAATTTGGGACGCAAAAACTGTTTGTTAATTTACATTTCTTTGGGTACACTTTGTATTTTTGGGATGGGAAGAATTACAGTCTGGTAGAAGGAAAAGTCTGGCAGAAGAAAGAGAGTGGTGGAGAGTCTGGTAGAAGAAAGAGTCTGGTGGAGAGTCTGGTAGAAGAAAGAGTCTGGTGGAGAGTCTGGTAGAAGAAAGAGTGGTGTAGAGTCTGGTAGAAGAAAGAGTCTGGTGGAGAGTCTGGTAGAAGAAAGAGACTGGTGGAGAGTCTGGTAGAAGAAAGAGACTGGTGGAGAGTCTGGTAGAAGAAAGAGAGTGGTGGAGAGTCTGGTAGAAGAAAGAGTCTGGTGGAGAGTCTGGTAGAAGAAAGAGTCTGGTGGAGAGTCTGGTAGAAGAAAGAGTCTGGTGGAGAGTCTGGTAGAAGAAAGAGTCTGGTGGAGAGTCTGGTAGAAGAAAGAGACTGGTGGAGAGTCTGGTAGAAGAAAGATAGTGGTGGAGAGTCTGGTAGAAGAAAGAGAGTGGTGGAGAGTCTGGTAGAAGAAAGAGAGTGGTGGAGAGTCTGGTAGAAGAAAGAGAGTGGTGGAGAGTCTGGTAGAAGAAAGAGACTGGTGGAGAGTCTGGTAGAAGAAAGACTGGTGGAGAGTCTGGTAGAAGAAAGAGACTGGTGGAGAGTATGGTAGAAGAAAGATAGTGGTGGAGAGTATGGTAGAACTAGAGTCTGGCAGGAGGACATGTTGGTGATAAACTGTCAGAAGGAAGTGTCTGGTGGAGAGTCTGGCAGAATGAAGTGTGATAAACTGTGTCTTTGTTTATTGTTATCACAGTCCCTGGAGGTCAGTAACGCAAGGCTGCATATTTCAGACTTTTTCGGGATGCTGAACTCGCGCCAAACGCACAGATTGCTCTGCATATATTTTCAGAAGACTGCCATAGTGTGTGTGTGTGTGTGTGTGTGTGTGTGTGTGTGTGTGTGTGTGTGTGTGTGTGTGTGTGTGTGTGTGTGTGTGTGTGTGTGTGTGTGTGTGTGTGTGTGTGTGTGAAAGGGAGCTTAGTGCAGAGTGACAGAATGAATCATCTATGGGACAGATGTAGGGATTGTGCATAGGGGCATTCTCTTGATGAAACAGCCATTATATTATTACTTATTTACAAATGTATTTTAATAGATTATTAATTATTTTGAGTGAAATAAATGTTGCCATATTTGTCATTTGCATCATGGATCCTTTTTGAACATCGAAAGGAAGGAGGTTCTCACCCAAGATTTGACGGTACATGGCCCCGTCCATCGTCCCTTTGATGCGGTGAAGTTGTCCTGTCCCCTTAGCAGAAAAACACCCCCAAAGCATAATGTTTCCACCTCCGTGTTTGACGGTGGGGATGGTATTCTTGGGGTCATAGGCAGCATTCCTCCTCCTCCAAACACAGCGAGTTGAGTTGATGCCAAAGAGCTCCATTTTAGTCTCATCTGACCACAACACTTTCACCCAGTTGTCCTCTGATTCATTCAGATGTTCATTGGCAAACCTCAGACGGGCATGTATATGTGCTTTCTTGAGCAGGGGGACCTTGCGGGCCCTGCAGGATTTCAATCCTTCACAGCGTAGTGTGTTACCAATTGTTTTCTTGGTGACTATGGTCCCAGCTGCCTTGAGATCATTGACAAGATCCTCCCGTGTAGTTCTGGTCTGATTCCTCACCGTTCTCATGATCATTGCAACTCCACGAGGTGAGATCTTGCATGGAGCTCCAGGCCGAGGGAGATTGACAGTTCTTTTGTGTTTCTTCCATTTGCGAATAATCGCACCAATTGTTGTCACCTTCTCACCAAGCTGCTTGGCGATGGTCTTGTAGCCCATTCCAGCCTTGTGTAAGTCTACAATCTTGTCCCTGACATCCTTGGAGAGCTCTTTGGTCTTGGCGATGGTGGAGAATTTGCAATCTGATTGATTGATTGCTTCTGTGGACAGGTGTCTTTTATACAGGTAACGAGCTGAGATTAGGAGCGAGAGCGAGTGTCCTAATCTCAGCTCGTTACCTATATAAAAGACACCTGGGAGCCAGAAATCCTTCTGATTGAGAGGGGGTCAAATACTTATTTCCCTTATTAAAATGCAAATCAATTTATAAAATTTTTGACATGCGTTTTTCAGGATTTTTTTGTTGTTATTCTGTCTCTCATTGTTCAAATAAACCTACCATTAAAATTATAGACTGATCATTTCTTTGTCAGTGGGCAAACGTACAAAATCATCAGGGGATCAAATACTTTTTTCCCTCACTATAAGTTTTCAGACTTTTTGGTATGAGACTCGAAATTGAGCTCAGGTGCATCCTGTTTCCATTGATCCTTGAGATGTTTCCAGTGGTGACCCATCATTCAGGGTAGGTGGGGTTGAGCTCAATTTTTTCATGTTATTTTGGCATTAATACGTGTCACAAATCAGTTTGCAAACAATGTAAAAAATGAATATATAATTTAGTTAATAAAGCCACATACAAACATGGTTTCTTGAGTAAGGCAGCTTCAAAATGTAGGTGTTTCAGCCTAGCCCCACACTTTTTGTGGTGGTGGTGGGGCAAGCCAGCAGAGAATACGAAGCATTTTGCCGTGATTGGCTTAGTATTCTGTCACTCATGGGGGCACTACGTCACCGCCAAGTCTAAGGGTAGAGCTATAAAATTTAAGCTCCATGGGTGCTGCCATAGAGTTACATTAGAAGTGCCTATCCAAGGCTCAAGGTCATTGGCCACAGATGAAATTACATTATATCTACAGTAGCTTTAATTGGACTGATCATGTCAACATCATACTTTCAAAATCTTAGCTAGTAGTCATCATCATGAATTCAAGTCGATAATCTACTGGCAAATCATTTTTAATTCTTGTCATATGAAGAGAAATAATGAAGAGAAATTATAGATAAAACCTATCGGTGCTCATCGGCCATTGGACATAAACATTACACAAAACAGTCAACAATATCAGCTAGGTTTTTTTAAAAGCAGTAAATGAGGCTGAATGAGCTGTTTCGCTGCGACAAGGCTCTGCTGATAGCCAGGTGTAGCATTGGTAAGGTGTTGGGACTGCTGTTGGGACTCTGCTGTTGGGACAGCTTTATGTAGGCCTTAACAGTTTGTGGGCGCCGTTTGTCACCGTTATAGCGCAATAAATGTATTGTTTAGTGTTGTGTTGTGTAGTGGCTTTGCTGGCATGCATCCCACATTGGGGAATATACAATGCCTTACCATGAAATACAATGGCACAACTGAAATAGAGGCGCTACTCTTAGAGATTGAGTACAACCAAAATATTTTATTTGGCTCGTACTTTTGTACCTTGACCAGTAAATATAAAAACATAGCTACAGAGGACCATTAGGACATTTCAAGTTGCTTTAGCAATGGTAAATATACTTCAAATGAGTAGACAACACTGACCAATAAGCCATCCATCCTCAACAGCTCCCTCCTGTAGGCGTATAGGCCAACATTACTGTTCTGCAGAATGAACGAGTCGTGTGTTCCACCTGGCCACCACATTCAGCAGGGTCTTTAGCGCATCACATAACCTATCACCTGCACATAAAGAGTGGAAGCCTTTTCGGTTCACATAGTTGAAATCGTTTTAGGATGGTGATTTATGACGATGTGGATGCCATCTATTGTTCCGTTTGTATTTGGGAATAGCATGTCAAAGAAACCCCCTCTTGACTTCAACTTGTTGTGCGATGGTATATGGAAATTGTATGCATTGCTGTTTGTTTTGCTAATGATTGCATCCAAAACATTGGCTTATCAAGGGCTGTGAGACGCCGATCAGCAAGCTCCCGCTGAAAAGTGCCCTTTGCCAAAAACCCAAGGGTGGATAGCACATGGATGTGCACCGGAATGGCATGTGTTTGCCTTTTTAAAGTAGGTCTTAAATCCTCCGAAAAATCCTATGAAATTGGTTTTTGGAAACTATATATTTTTCTGCAGAAAAAGTCCCGCCTGTCTCTAAAAACAAAATGCAGCTTGTGTTGAAAATCTTCAAACAGAGTAAGATCAGCAAACTCTCATTTAATTCATCATTATCTTAGTTTTATATAGTATTTCAACAATGGTTTCACTTTCATACGCATCTTTAATTTAACAAATGATTGTACCTTATATGGATTATTATCATAACAAATGCATAAATGTGGTCAAATTATATAGCATGCCAAGATATGTTACATGAATTCATAATGGGATACAATGAAACTGACAAATAATTTAATTATTCTCCCACAATTTCACAAATTTTCAACATATACATTCACTGGCCAGTTTATTAGGTACACCCATCTAGTACCGGGTTGGACCCCCTTTGGCCTCCAGAGCAGCCTGAATTCTTCCGGGGAATGGATTCTCCAAGTCGAAAACATTCCATATTTTTTAATTTTTTTTATTGAATATTTAAAACATACAATATACTTGCAGTGAAGCCACTCAACTACATCATATTAGTCATCTAACAGATTCCCTTCCAGAGCGACACACAGAAGCAACCAGGGTCAACACCCTGCTCAAGGGAACGTCGACAGATCTCAAAAACAGAGACACGAACCAGCGATCCATCAGCCAATGGCCCAAGCTCCCAACCGCCAGGCCACCAGCCCTCCAAGGTCCCCCCTGAGAAAATAAGATAAAAATAAATAAAAAATAATAATTTCATTCCCCACCCTCCAAGACCCCCCATAACCAACAAAATGAACAAAAGAGAAAAAAGACCAAGACAAAGGAAAACAGAAAACAACAATGCAAAAAACAAAAGACATCAAGGACAACTACAATCATAACAGCAAGGCCAACTGCATATGTTTGATTGCATGTATTACACTATTTACATGTGTGTCCGTGTATGTGCACCTGTGTGCATTTGAATGAGATTGTGTGTATATACATGTGTACACCTGCACTGCATCAGCCTCAGGCAAACCGGCATTAGCTGTAAAAACACTGCCCCTCAGTGTCATGCAAACTTACTTTTTGTTATGTTTTATTTGGACTTTATTTTTTATACTTTTATCTTTGACCATCATTCTATCCCCTGGCCAGCAACTCCTTTCCCACTTGTCTCCAATTCCACATTCTGTCACAGCATAGTTGAAAGATATGTGGTGTGGAGAAATCCAAAGAGGTGGCCAGCAGAGATAGGTGGGATGGGCTGAGGGATGCTGAGGGTTGGGATGTGGAATTGGAGACAAGTGGGAATGGAGTTGCTGGCCAGGGGATAGAATGATGGTCAAAGATAATAGTATACAAAATAAATACCTATCTCTGCTGGCCACCTCTTTGGATTTCTACACACCACATATCTTTCAACTATGCTGTGATGTTTAACATACAATTTCAATCTATCTAATTGAATAGAATCCACAGATTGCGAGTTGAAGATAAATGCTTTAACTAAGAGTATTAGTAATTGACTGACCCGGACTCTCCAGATCTCCTAACAGTATGATTTCTAGGGTCAATTTTAGATCAATGTTATGCATTTTCAGCCATTTCTGAACCTGAGAGCAGAAACAGGCTGCCTGACTGCAATACCAAAATAAATGGTCTATTGATTCTGTATCCACACAGCAAAATCTGCAGAGCTTCGATGATTGTATGCCCCAAATACTCAACATTTTGTTGGTGGCAAGAATTCTATATGATAATTTTAGCAGAAATGCACAAAGTCTTGAATCTTGCTGTAACATGCGTCGTTGTAGGTAGACCAAAATGCAGCGGGTATATTTATCATATTCTTTTATTGAAGGAAAAACAAAACACTTACACAAAACAAACGACGAAAACAGTCCCGTAAGGTGCTCAGACTAAACAGGAAACAACCACCCACAAACACAAGTGAAAACACACACAACTAAATATGGCCTCCAATCAGAGATAACAACAAACAGCTGCCTCTGATTGGAGGTCATTGACAAAACTAACATAGAAATAGAAAAACTAGAAAAACCACATAGAAATAGAAAACATAGAACATAAACCAAAAAACCCGAAACACACTAAACAAACACCCCCTGCCACGCCCTGACCAAACTACAATAACAAACAACCCCTTTTACTGGTCAGGACGTGACATGCGTCGTTTATATATATATATATATATATATATATATATATATATATATATATATATATATATATATATATATATAAACTCAAATCAAAAATCTCTTCCCAACTATTTCACAATCTGTATGGCACAGCTGTCAACATCCTGGTGTAACAGTGTAGGTTCCGTCCCTCTCTTCGCCTCAACCCGGGCTCGAACCAGGGACCCTTGCACACATCAACAACTGACACCCCACGAAGCATCGTTACCCATCGCGCCACAAAAGCCGCGGCCCTTGTCGCACAAGGGGAACTACTACTTCAGGTCTCAGAGCGAGTGACGTCACCGATAGAAACGCTATTAGCGCGCACCACCGCTAACTAGCTAGCCATTTCACATCGGTTACACTCACCCCCCCTTTGACCTCCTCCTTTTCCGCAGCAACCAACGATCCGGGTCAACAGCATCAATGTAACAGTGTAGGTTCCGTCCCTCTCTTCGCCTCAACCCGGGCTCGAACCAGGGACCCTTGCACACATCAACAACTGACACCCCACGAAGCATCGTTACCCATCGCGCCACAAAAGCCACGGCCCTTGTCGCACAAGGGGAACTACTACTTCAGGTCTCAGAGCGAGTAACGTCACCGATAGAAACGCTATTAGCGCGCACCACCGCTAACTAGCTAGCCATTTCACATCGGTTACACTGGCCCTCAAATGAAACTGGTATAATTTCCTATTTATGCTATTTTTATTCCTGTGCCAGTTTTGATCCATTATATTGGGCAGACAGACCAGTTCCATACCTCCTCCCAATGTCACCTGCCTCCTCCATTTTTGGGGTAATGCTGTAATCAATTGGTTGTTCTCTTGGATTGAGCAGACCTTCCTGTACAATTCTGATAACTCCATGAAAGACATAACTCTACCATTCCAATTTACAATATAATTTTATCCATAAATACAGGTATTTTACCGCTTCTTCTTGTTTTTAGCTGATAGTATTGGAACCCTGTGTGGTCGTCTGCTGCGATAGCCCATCCGTGACAAGGATTGACACGTTGTGCGTTCCGAAATTCCATTCTGCACACCACTGTTGTACTACGCTGTTTTTTTGTCTGTTTGTGTCCCGCTTATTAGCTTGCACGATTTTTGCCATTATCTTTCAACCTCGCTCATCAAAAAGCTTTTTTGCCCACAGGACTGCCGCTGACTGGATGTTTTTTGTTTGTCACACTATTCTCGGGAAACCCTAGACTCCGTTGTGCGTGAAATGCCCAGGAGGTTTCTGAGATACTGGATCTGGAGTGCCTGCCACCGATAATCATACAACGCTCAAAGTTTCTTAGGTCAATCGTTTTGCCTATTCTAACATTCAGTATAACAGTAACTAAATGCCTCTATGCCTGTCTGCCTGCTTTTTATAGCAAGCCAAGGCCACATGACTCACTGTCTGTAGGAGCAAATAATTTTCTTGAAAGGGGTGGTGTAACTAATAAACTGGCGGGTGAGTGTATTTTCCCTATTCTACGTTTGACAAGCAGTTCCCTTATTCCACCACTTGGCACTGTGCGTACGCATGGTCATGGTTGTGCGTACATTTACGCACACTCTCAAGCAAACGTTCATATTAATAAATCTCACTTTGAGTGGAAATTATCCCACACATGATTTATGCACAGATTTCTGCCTATGCATGATTGATAAATGAGGCCCCAGGGCTCTACAGTGCGACCATTTAACTGAGCTTCAATATTTTGCTCTGCAACCTATCATTTTAAATTAGGAGCAACAGTGCGCCTAAAAACAATTAAGAATTACAGCTTTTTTACCTCAAATATTTTAAATTGTGTTCCTACGTTTTCTTGTGTGCGCCTAAATTTTTTAACTTAGGGGCACACGTTCACCCTATGAAAAAGGGCAGCGTAGAGCCCTGCAGACATCTATTTGTGTTGGCTGACAGACAGACACTATCAGTATCAGCATTCTTCATAGATCCCCCTTCTATCATTCCTTTTTCTCTTTTCTCCTATCAGTCTTTATAGCGGCTTCCTCTCCCTATCTCTCTGACGCCAGACAAAGATGGGACTGTGACAGATCAGAGTTGTAAAGCCTTGACTGTCTGATTATTGCCCTTTATCTTCTTTCTCTCTCTGTGACATTGAGAAAAGTAAAAAGAACAACATCCACAACATTTAGTAGTAGTATAGGCTAGTGCTGGTGATTCGTGTTTGTTGTGATGCTCCATGCATTTCAACTGCACAGGTTATTTTCCGTGATCCATTTTTTTATTTTCAATAACAACAATTATAAGACAATGAATGTCCCCCCACCACTCTCCTTTTGGCTCTCCGCAGCGTGTTTTTAATAGGAGCTCTTGAGAAGGCGGACATGATGAGTTCACCTCACACATATAGCTAGGCTATGTCACACGACTGGTGTCAACAAGTTCCAGTATAGCCTAATCTTTGCCCATCACTTGTCTCTGGATATGTTTTAGAGGGACTTGATTTATGTAGCTTTAGACTAATTGCTGATATAAAAAGTTGGAAAAAGTTCTCTGCTTGCTTTTAATATTTTATTTTTGCAATGGTAGCATAATATCCTGCTTGTGGAGGAATTCTTAAATGTCATAGGGCTGCAGGCCACTGTTGACCTCTTTTGTGCCCTGTAGGATGACTGTGTACCAGGAACAGTGGATTGTGTAATGTTTCTTCTGATGTAGGGAATCGGGATGGTACATTAGAACTATAATCAGGACTTATGTTTTTGTCACTTTAAAAAGAACATTGGTTGCCGGAAGGCTAGCCTACATCTTTGCATCAAACAGCACATGGTACTTTGGTTGCACACATGGTGCGATCTCTCTCTCTCTCTCTCTCTCTCTCTCTCTCTCTCTCTCTCTCTCTCTCTCTCTCATATACACATTACTGTTCAAAAGGGGTCACTTAGAAATGTCCTTGTTTTTGAAAGAAAAGCTAATTTGTTTTGTACATTAAAATAACATAAAATTGATCAGAAATACAGTGTAGACATTGTTAATGTTGTAAATGACTATTGTAGCTGGAAACGGCAGATTTTTTTATGGAATATCTACATTGTCGTACAGAGGACCATTATCAGCAACCATCACTGCTGTGTTCCAATGGCACGTTGTGTTAGCTAATCCAAGTTTATAATTTTACAAGGCTAATTGATCATTACAAAACCCTTTTGCAATTATGTTAGCACAGCTGAGAACTGTTGTTCTGATTAAAGAAGAAATAAAACTGTCCTTCTTTAGACTAGTTGAGTATCTGGAGCATCAGCATTTGTAGGTTTGATTACAGGCTCAAAATGGCCAGAAACAAAGTTCTTTCTTCTGAAACTCGTCAGTCTATTCCTGTTCTGAGAAATTAAGGCTATTTCATGCAAGAAATTACCAAGAATCTGAAGATCTCGTACAATGTTGTGTACTACTCCCTTCACAGAACAGCGCAAACTGGCTCTAACCAGAATAGAAAGAGGAGTGGGAGACCCCGGTGCACAACTGAGGAAGAGGACAAGGACATGTCTAGTTTGAGAAACAGACGCCTCACAAGTCCTCAACCGGCAGCTTCATTAAATAGTATCAAAACACCAGTCTCAACGTCAACAGTGAAGAGACGACTCCGGGATGCTGGCCTTCTAGGCAGAGTTGCAAAGAAAAAGCCATATCTCAGACTGGCCAATAAAAAGAAAAGATTAAGATGGGCAAAAGAACACAGACACTGGATAGAGGAAGATTGGAAAAAAGTGTTATGGACAGAAAAATCTAAGTTTGAGGAGTTTGGATCATAAAGAAGAACATTTGTGAGACGCAGAAAAAGCAAAAAGATGCTGGAGGGGTGCTTGACGCCATCTTTCAAGCATGGTGGAGGCAATGTGATGGTCTGGGGATGCTTTGGTGGTGTTAAAGTGGCAGAATTGTACAGGGTAAAAGTGATCTTGAAGAGGGAAGGCTATCACTCCATTTTGCAATGCCATGCCATACCCTGTGGATGGCGCTTAATTGGAGTCAATTTCCTCCTACAACAGGACAATGCACCAAAGCACAACTCCAAACTATGCAATAACTATTTAGAGAAGAAGCAGTCAGCTGGTATTCTGTCTATAATAAAGTGGCCAGCACAGTCACCGGATCTCAACCCTGTTGAGTGGTTGTGGGAGCAGCATGACCGTATGGTACGTAAGAAGTGCCCATCAAGCCAATCCAACTTGTGGGAGGTGCTTCAGGAAGCATGGGGTGAAATCTCTTCAGATTACCTCAACAAATTGACAACTAGAATGCCAATGGGCTGTAATTGCTGCAAATGGAGGATTCTTTGACGAAAGCAAAATTTGAAGGAGACAATTATTATTTCAATTTAAAAATATTTAAACTCAGCAAAAAAAGAAACGTCCTCTCACTGTCAACTGCGTTTATTTTCAGCAAACTTAACATGTGTAAATATTTGTAAGAACATAACAACATTCAACAACTGAGACATAAACTGAACAAGTTCCGCAGACATGTGACTAACAGAAATGGAATAATGTGTCCCTGAACAAAGGGGGGTCAAATGTAACAGTGTGGTCACCAGCAGCATTAATTACTGCAGTGTATCTCCTCCTCATGGACTGCACCAGATTTGCCAGTTTTTTCTACCCCACTCTTCCACCAAGGCACCTGCAAGTTCCCGGACATTTCTGGGAGGAATGGCCCTAGCCCTCACCCTCCGATCCAACAGGTTCCAGACGTGCTCAATGGGATTGAGATCCAGGCTCTTCACTGGCCATGGCAGAACACTGACATTCCTGTCTTGCAGGAAATCATGGAAAGAACGAGCAATATGTCTCGTGGCATTGTCATGCTGGAGGGTCATGTCAGGATGAGCCTGCAGGAAGGGTACCACATGAGGGAGGAGGATGTCTTCCCTGTAACACACAGCGTTGAGATTGCCTGCAATGACAACAAGCTCAGTCCAATGATGCTGTGACACACCGCCCCAGACCATGACGGACCCTCCACCTCCAAATCGATCCCGCTCCAAAGTACAGGCCTCGGTGTAACGTTCATTCCTTCGACAATAAATGCAAATCTGACCATCACCCCTGGCGAGAAAAAAACGCGACTTGTCAGTGAAGAGCACTTTTTGCCAGTCCTGTCTGGTCCAGCGACGGTGGGTTTGTGCCCATAGGTGACGTTGTTGCCGGTGATGTCTGGTGAGGACCTTCCTTACAACAAGCCTACAAGCCCTCCGTCCAGCCTCTCTCAGCCTATTGCGGACAGTCTGAGCACTAATGGAGGGATTGTGTGTTCCTGGTGTAACTCGGGCAGTTGTTGTTGCCATCCTGTACCTGTCCGGCAGGTGTGATGTTCGGATGTACCGATCGTGTGCGGGTGTTGTTACACGTGGTCTGCCACTTCGAGGACGATTAGCTGTCCGTCCTGTCTCCCTGTAGTGCTCTTAGGTGTCTCACAGTACGGACATTGCAATTTATTGCCCTGGCCACACCTGCAGTCCTCATGCCTCCTTGCAGCATGCCTAAGGCACGTTCACGCAGATGAGCAGGGACCCTGGGCATCTTTCTTTTGGTGTTTTTCAGAGTCAGTAGAAAGGCCTTTTTAGTGTCCTAAGTTTTCATAACTGTGACCTTAATTGTCTACCATCTGTAAGCTGTTAGTGTCTTAACGACCGTTCCACAGGTGCATGGTCATTCATTGTTTATGGTTAGTTGAACAAGCATGGGAAACAGTGTTTAAACCCTTTACAATGAAGATCTGTGAAATTATTGGGATTTTTACTAATTATCTTTGAAAGACAGGGTCCTGAAAAAGGGACGTTTATTTTTTTTGCTGTGTTTATAACCTTGTAAACATCTTGACTATATTTCTTATTCATTTTGCAACTCATTTCATGTATGTTTTCATGGATAACTGTCACGCTTGTCGTCGGTTAAGGTGGACCAAAACGCAGCAGGTATGTGTATACTCATCTTCTTTATTTAACGGAAAAGGAGAAAATCAAACAAACACGTATACAAAAAATAAACAAAACGATGAACGACAAAATGACAGCCTTGAAGGCAACACAGCAATCCAAAGACAATCTCCCACAATTAGACAAACAAACACACCCAACTAATATAGGACTTCCAATCAAAGGCAACACCACACAGCTGCCTTCAATTGGAAGTCCACCCCAATTAACCAAACATAGACATACAACTAACTAGATAACACATAGAAATACATAAACACAGACCATAAACCAAAAACCTGGAAATACTAAATCAAACACCCTATTTTCCAAAACACCACCCCGAACCACATAAAACAAATACCCTCTGCCACGTCCTGACCAAACTACAATACCAATTAACCTTATACTGGCCAGGACGTGACAGTAGCCCCCCCTTAAAAGGTGCTAACCCCGGAAGCACCTTAACAAAAATAACCCCAAGCAACACCAAAAAAGAAAAATTCCCCCCTACTAAAGGGAGGGAAGGGAGGGTGGCTGCCGTCAATGACGGCACTGTGCTACACCCCCCCTCCCCAACCCACCTATCTCTGGAGGTGGCTCTGGCCGTTCCAGGCTGTCTGGGCGGTCTGGCAGCTCGGGACAGTCTGGGCGGTCTGGCAGCTCGGGGCAGTTCAGGGCGGTCGGGCCGCTCCGGCGACTGTTGACTGGCGGGCGGCTCCGACGACTGTTGACTGGCGGGCGGCTCCGACGACTGTTGACTGGCGGGCGGCTCCGACGACTGTTGACTGGCGGGCGGCTCCGACGACTGTTGACTGGCGGGCGGCTCCGACGACTGTTGACTGGCGGGCGGCTCCGACGACTGTTGACTGGCGGGCGGCTCCGACGACTGTTGACTGGCGGGCGGCTCCGACGACTGTTGACTGGCGGGCGGCTCCGACGACTGTTGACTGGCGGGCGGCTCCGACGACTGTTGACTGGCGGGCGGCTCCGACGACTGTTGACTGGCGGGCGGCTCCGACGACTGTTGACTGGCGGGCGGCTCTGACGACTGTTGACTGGCGAGGCCGGGTTTACGCACTTGAAGGCTAGTGCGGGAACAGGACGAGTCGGACTGGGTTTACGCACCTCCGGGTCCGCACGAGAGACAGGAGCTGGAAACCCAGGGCTATGGAGGCGCACACTCAGTCTTGATCTTACCTCCTGCACAACCCGTCTTGGCTGGATGGAACTAGTAGCCCTGTACGAGCGGGGTGCTTGTATGGTTGAGATAGTGCGCTCCTCAGCGAAACATGGCGCTCTCCACCCCGTACGCTCCTCCATATAACCACGGGTAGCTGGCTTCCGGCTCTTCCTATGCCTAGCCAAACTACCCGTGTGCCCCCCCAAAAAAAATTCTTGGGGGTGCCTCTCGTGCTTCTCCCTCAGCGCGTCCATGGCCTCGTACCTCCGCCTCTCTGCCTTGGCTGCCTCAATTTCCCACTGCGGGCGGCGATAATCCCCAGTCTGGTGCCAAGGTCCCGTCCAGAACTTCCTCCCAGGTCCATTTCTCCCGCCAGTCCAACTCGAAGTCCCTCTGCTCCTTCCTCTGCTGCTTGGTCCTTAGTTGGTGGGAGATTCTGTCACGCTTGTCGTCGGTTAAGGAGGACCAAAACGCAGCAGGTATGTGTATACTCATCTTCTTTATTTAACGGAAAAGAAGGAGAAAACCAAACAAACACGTATACAAAAAATAAACAAAACGATGAACGACAAAATGACAGCCTTGAAGGCAACACAGCAATCCAAAGACAATCTCCCACAATTAGACAAACAAACACACCCAACTAATATAGGACTTCCAATCAAAGGCAACACCACACAGCTGCCTTCAATTGGAAGTCCACCCCAATTAACCAAACATAGACATACAACTAACTAGATAACACATAGAAATACATAAACACAGACCATAAACCAAAAACCCGGAAATACTAAATCAAACACCCTATTTTCCAAAACACCACCCCGAACCACATAAAACAAATACCCTCTGCCACGTCCTGACCAAACTACAATACCAATTAACCTTATACTGGCCAGGACGTGACAATAACAAGGACATTTCTAAGTGACCCCAAACTTTTGAACGGTAGTGTATATACACACCCATACCATCCCTTGACTTTGCGGAGCCTGTCTTATAGCGAGGGAATACTCCATTTAATTCCATCTCTCCATTATGTTTGCGTTTATAAAGGGACCCAGATGGTGTAGAGGGCGGAACATTAATCTGCTACTAGTTTATGACAGGACTGAAGAGAAACACTGACCAGAGCAGGAATATTAGATTTGGGACTCACATCTCTTAGTCCCATGAGAGAACGTCTATTATTTATGAAGATTAACGTAATTATGGAAGTTTACTTCTTCTGTATTATCTCTCCTCCCCACCTCTTTTCTCCGTCCTGGACAGGCTCTGGTGTAAATTAACTTGTTTTGTTTAGGAAAAAAATGTGCACCATGAATTATCATATGAGTAGCTGGATTTTTTGATTCAACACAAAATAAGTGAATTTACACCACCATAGTTCCATCACATCATGTTACATTCAAAATAAAAATGCAAATACCTGCTTTTTTATTTTGAATGGAAGATGATGGAACCTTCAGGTTAAGATGTTAAGATGGTTAAGGTTAAGATGACAAATGTATTACTTTCTGGAGGTAATGAGTGTTTTCTCCCCTCGTCATTAACACTGTGTTGAACATAGAGGCAGGGCTCAACACTAACGCTTGTCCTCTTGTCCGGGACAAATAGAAAAATATAGAGATTTAAAAAAATAGGTTTAAGTAAAGAAAATCGCACACAAATCACAATATCAAACAATTACTCAGATCAGAATTGGATAATATTCAAATCTATTGTCCTTGTACATAAATAAAAAAGCCTACATGTCAAAGTGTAGGTGATATGCATATTGGCTACATCTTCATGTCCAAACCGATGCTGACATGATTGGTTATTTGACCAATCAGATCAGCTGTAACAATGTGCGCTGAGAGTCGTGAAGCAAGTTCAGGGAGTGACTGTTTTAATAAATAAATGAAACATAATACAAAAAAAGAATCCCGAACAATGCACAGACAGGAAACCGAAACAATAACGCCTGGGGAAGGAACCAAAGGGAGTGACATATATAGGGCAGGTAATCAAGGAGGTGATGGAGTCCAGGTGAGTGATGACGTGTAGGTGCGTGTAACGATGGTGACAGGTGTGTTCCATAACGAGCAGCCTGGTGACCTAGAGGCCGGAGAGGGAGCACACGTGACATCAACTCTGAAAAATATCTGATGTGAAAAGATCTGATGTGATTTGTCAAAGACCAATTAGTGGAAAAAAATATTAGAATTGTAAACGCAAACCAAAGGGTGGCCAACCATTGCCTGGCTACTGAAGCTCCGGGCAAACGCTATGCCCACGGACGTTAGTATCTTCTCCGCAATGAGTCTGGATCTGAGTACCTCTCCGATACCTTGATTGGTTAACGACGATGTTTAGTACAATGCCCCTCATCAGTGTCACCACAAATGACTTCAATGATGGCAGTCTTAGATTAAAATATGTAGCTACCGTAAATCATTAGGCTACGCCAACCATCCTCCAGGGGCAGTGTTGTATTTTGAGACAGGCTTGAATATCCATAGAAGCCAACAGGCAGAGTGTGGCCTACATTTTTGTCTGATTCTCTATGGTAAAAAAAGATAGCAATTGACTTTCGGACAAATACAAAATCAGTCCTACTTGTCCAAACGACAAGTGGCTAAAAAGTTCAAGTCAAGCTCTGCTAGAGGACAGATGCACTCAACTTAAAGAGGATAATATTTTTTTCTCCATCCCTCTTTCCCTCACACCCTCCTCTCCTCCAATCTTCTTCTCCTCCCAAAGTTTCACTCTTGCCCTTTTCAAATACTTTCCTTTCTTAGTTATCACTGATCTGATGACATCACATGACTGGAATGGTTAAAGCTATGAGCTGTTTTCTTCCACTTCTTCAATCTTCACTCACGTATCTTTCTATCCTCCTATCCTTGGATTAGTCACTAATCAAGCATGATATAGGAGGATATGATTGGATATGAGTGGCTTATTTTGTGTGGTTTAATAATCTGCTTCTCTACCACACATATCATGTGGAATTATATCCTAGATCAGGCTTAATCAGTGATTAATCCAAGGAAGGGAGTGACGAAAGAGCCATTTTCTGAATATTTAAGTAGAGTTTTTCTCAAACAGTAGTTGTCAATAGAGTTGAGTAGTGTAATAGTCTGTAATGTCACCATGTATAGCTCTCTGTGTAGGTATGTAAGCTTTACTGACAGAAGTCGCGTTGAGTGCAAAAGTCTGACAAATGTTTTGAGTCTGAAAACAGCCTTTTCCTGGGTTTATAGGCCATGAAAAAAGGACAGGCTTAGGAGATGAAGGCAGGGAATTTTCGAACTGTCTTAATTTTTTTAAGGTAAGTAAAACTACAAACACAAAGGTTTACCTTGAGCTGAATGCATTGTCTCTGAGCTAAAGTGTAGACACATACATATGCCTTGAGAGTAGAGTGTTAGGGGAATGCTACGGCATGCTGGGAGAGGATTAAGCCAATCTAACAGGGCAGACACAGGTAAAAAAGAGGGGTTACTCTCTTTCTCTTTATTTCTCTCTCACTCTCCCTCCCCCCTCTATCTTTATCGCTTTCTCGCTCTCTCTCCCTCTTTTTCTCGCTTTTGCTCTCTATTTGTATTTCTCTTTCTCCCCCCTCTCTCGCTCTCTCTCTCTTTCTCTCTCCAAGGCCCAGCTCAATTCTAGGAAACTGTGGGGGATCTACTAGCATAGAAACAGAATACAGTAGATTGGACCACCAACATGAAAGCAATCTGAGAGCAGTGGTTATGACATGTCGTAGGCTGCTGTAAATTGAACATTTCAAAATATCTCACCAAGTTGGCTTATACGGTTGTGATTCTACATACAGATGGAGAGATGCATGTAAGACAAGGCCTCCCCAGGTGGTGTCTCAGCTTACTGTTAAGTTAGAATAGTAGAATACACAAGGCAATTTCGAAATTTGGTTGTGCATCAGCAGTTTTTCTCATATGTCAGTCACTCAATTAGCCTATGTCAGCAACATTTTTTGGATTGGTAAATTAGTCTAGCCAGCTATTTTGTTAGTCACTCTCACTCAGATATCCTATAAAAACTGCAAACATATATATCCACCCTATGGCAACATGTAGAATTGCAGAAAATGTGCTGTAAAATTGCACATATTTCTCTGTGCTTCATTGCAACATTTGTAAAATTGCATGAAATAAGTTATAAAATTTCAAAATCATCTCTACTCCGAATAGCAGAATGTGTAGATTTGCAGGAAATTAACAACAACAAAAATGTTTCTCTCTCTGCTGTCAAGAGGGGGGCCACTAAAATATTTTGCTCCCAAAAGGCTAGGGCCAGCTCTGACTGCATGTGTGGTTATGGATGTGGGTATGTAGACCCGCGAGCCACTGTGACCCTCATGATGAGTTCAGATTTTTTGTGACCTCCACCCCCATCAAAGTTGCCCATCCCTGATTTCCGACAATGTATGAGAGTGAGTCTACAGACAGACAGACAGACCCTGCCCAGATTAATTCCCTGGTGGCCATTTAAGCAGTCTGCAAATACTGATCTCTCTCTGGCAGCAATTAAAGTCCCCTTCAGGAAGCAGAGGCTCAATTTATGGTCCATTTATGCCAAGCTAGGCACATCGCAGCCCTACATCACACAAGCCTGGCTGACTCTTTTTTAAACACATTTACAGATGACATATTTCTCTTCTTCCTAGGCTCAGGCAGAAACATACATCAGCAAAGGCTTGATTTGAGGCAGAGGGTGTGTGTGTGGTTATTTATAGGAGGCTGTGTACAAAATCAAATACCAATTCCCTGCCACAGGCCTACTCGATACAGTCAGTCTTTCTTATCAATTTTACTGTGAGAATTTTAGCCAACAGATCGAAGCTGGAACAGTGTCTCATTTCTCCGTGTATGTTTCTTCAGTGTAATGCCCCAATGTTTTTCTTAAATTGTTGCAATCCCCCCTAGCTCCCCACTGCATTGATTCAGTGAGCTGGGTTAATATTTTATCCAAGTATCCTGCACCATACTATAATGTACTAGCCTATCCTCCTTATCCTGCTCCGTGTTGGCTGTAATGTAATACAGAGGGGTATTAGGTGTACTGTAATTTCATACATCCCCATAAGTCTGTGAATGTAAATTCATATTCTTTAGCTACTGTACCTATAGGTTGTCTTGTCTTACTTTCACTGATATAGCTGCTTTTTTGAGAAAGGTTTTACTTGGAATGACTGTGATATGTGGTTGTCTTAACTTCCTCAATTGAATGCACTGACTGTAAGTCACTCTGGATAAGACGTGTATCCTAACTTAACTCTAAAGTGTTTCCTGACAAAGTGTCTTTTCCCTCTCCCGCTTCAAGCTAGACTATGAAATTCTATTCATACACACACACACACACACACACACAACACTTCTCACTATGGTATTAAGTTGCTAAACAGATCCAGCCCTGTAGACTAGTAGAAATCAGTGTATCTTTACTGTAGCATCTCCCTCTGTTTTCCTCTGGATCAATAAAGCAGCGTTGGGTTGAGAACCCGCCTCATTAGGTACATGAGCATGCCCTGGGCTAGTAATTACTGTACACACCAACACACCGGGGAGGTTTGTCATAATACATTTGCAGTAACTGGCTCTGTAACCTCATTAGCCCTTTGATGCTCTAGAGAGGAACACTTATTGGAATGATTGTAACTGCAGCCCTCTATAGGGAATTATATTATTCACATTAACATATTAAGATTGTCTATGATTCATGTGCTGTATATTGGTCTCACTTCTGAGTGTACAGTGTAGCAACTAGTCAGGGAAAACTCTGTGAGGACCACTATATCAATAAACATACATCATTTAGGCTAGAAAGGCTACTACAAGCCTTTGAATTCATTGTTGCCTTTGAATTCATTCCACTATACTCATGGTCATTCAACCTGGTTACTAGCAATTGTGCAAGTCATTGGTGGTGGATATTTTCAAAAGAACAAGCTACAAATGCCAGAAAAAGAGACAACATATCCAAAATATTTTTTTCCCTGCTGTGGTTTAAGGTTAGACTAACAGAGCGAGATGCAGGGAGAAGGACCTTGAAGACTGATTGGAAGCCTGGAGGCTGAGGATGAGAGGTCGTATCAAGGCGTAGTTTAATCTATTTAAGCTTTAACAGGATCTGAGGTGTCATCTTATTACAGCCACTGACAGGCAAGAGCCTGCCTAGTAGTGCCTACATCATGTAATCATGCCAGAGACCTGCCTTTCATGTCCCTTTCATGTGTGTGGGTGTGTGTGTGTGTGCCTGTTCGTGTGAGATATACCCTGCATAAACCCTGGTTCTGGTGAAACAGAGATATGATATGGAGATTTGCATTGCCCTGCATGTGCTTGTGTGTGTGAATGAGAGCGTAAGCTTGTGATTGTGTGTGTCTATGTGTGGGTGTCTGTGCGTCATAGATAGATATGGAAGGATTCACTCTGTAACCAAATTTGCTCTGACTCAGTAGTACCCCCCTTCTCTAACCCCTCACTCACGCCTACCCCATTACCCTTGATTGGGCCTGTGTGGCCTTGAATACTCAATCATGCACCAGATGACAGAGAACCGAGAAAGAAATGGAGTCTCTCCTCTCATCCCCTCTACCCCTTGTCCTCTCCCCTCCTCTCCTCCCCTCATATGCACACTGCTTCTGTGGAAGCAAATTGAATCCTTTTCTTCACAGCACGTTGTACACACATTCAGACACGTTGTACACCTCCATGTCAAAGTGTTTGGACATGCGGTACTACCATAAGTAAGGAATGAAGGATATTAATTGAAACATCTTCTGACATAACTTTTCATTTTTATAGTGAACAAGGCTACATTTCAGAAATCTTGTTTGGGACAAACCTGGTTGGGTTCTGCCCTGAAGTGTGTGACCAGATAAAGGTAATGTCAATGCCCCTTTTACTCTCTCTCGCTGAACACATGCATACTTGAACTTGAAACTTGAATTGGGACTGGTGAAATGTGATAAACTGAATGGGGTTTGCACTTAACTGATGTGCACTTGGAGGAGTCAATTGCATGGGTTAACAAGTTACAGTTGCATATTTACATTTTCTTCAATGTTTTTGTGATATAGCCTACCGTGTGTGTGTGTTCTCTGAGTTTGTGTTTTTATGGGTGATCTCTGTGGTGGTCTTTTAGTACATGCACGTGTGTTTGTGGGGGTCTTCATGTCTTGGTCAGAGGTCCTGGAACATGGGGTCCTGGAACATGGAAACATGCACGGAATAACTAATTTAGTTGCTATGTTACTAGTGACCATAGCAACAGCATACACACTGTCATCATCAATCCAGGGAGTATTTTTTTCTGCTCACTGGAAAACATCCTGTGAATTCTAAGTATCGTCAGCCAGAGAACTGTGTGTATGTGTGTGTGTGTGAGCAGATGAAACATTAACATGCACATCACATCAACTGTATATTTGGGCTTAGCAGTTATAGTGGCTGGTGGACAGAGGTTGTGTCTTTATGAATGCAGTCTGAGTGTGACAGTGTACAGTCTTTCACGTGTAAGATTTTGACATACATGCACACATGCACACAAATGAACAAACACACACACACACACACACACACACACACACACACACACACACACACACACACACACACACACAAAGACACACACTCCCTCTCTTGGGATTCAGGGGTCCGTTTGTGAGTTGTAACCTTTTCCATGGGAGCATTAAGACGTCCGCGTGCTTCCCAGCCGAAACAGTTTGGAAGAGTTAGTGCATATTATGCCGACATTTAGTGACATTTTTGTTAGTTTTGGAAGACAGTGAGTTTTCTGGGCTGTTCGGGCGCACACATTTGTTTCTGGAGGCAAGCCGAAGTCTACGTCCCCTTGTCGGTGATTGGTCAACAGTAGGGATTCTTCAATAAAGTTTTTGCTGTCATTCAACGAGAGACGATGCTTAGTTCATGTAAAATTGTGCAACTAAGATCTTCTTTGCAAAAACGTCAAAATTAACAACAGATTTCTTAGATTATACTGGCTACTGCGTCTTAAAATGGACAAACAGTACTATTGCCGCTTTTTTCAAATTTTTCAAGCGAAGGTCTTTTAAGGGAGTATGCGAGCACACTCGTTCAGTTCGCCTAGCTGAGTTCAACTGTCTCGCTCTCTCTCTCTTACACACACATATATACATATGCACACACGCACACAGACACTCGCTCTCGTGGGATTCAGGGGTCCGTTTGTGAGTTGTAACTTTTTCCATAGGAACATTAAACAGCACTCAAATTCGGTCTCTCTCTAACACACACACACACACACACGCAATCTCTCTCTGTCCCTCCAGAGGTGTAGTCTTGTTGTGGAGGCCAGACCAGGCCCAGACCAGCCTAGTGTAGTTTAATGATAGCCCAGCGATAGGCTAGTGTGGTGATGCTTCTGCTGACAGTGAGGGGGGGGGGGGGGGGCACGAGCTCTGGAGGCCCATGCACCCGTCACCTCACTGCTATGTCTAAATTGTAGACTTAAAAAAAATAATACTGAACAAAAATATAAACAGCATGCATTAATTTCAGTCATATAAGGAAATCAGTCAATTTAAATAAATAAATTAGGCCCTAATCTATGGATTTCACATGACCGGGCAGGGGCGCAGCCATGGGTGGGCCTGGGAGGCCATAGGCCCACCCACTTTGGAGCCAGGCCCAGCCACTGGGGAGACAGGCCCAGACAATCAAAATTAGTTTTTCCCCACAAAAAGTGCTTTATTACAGACAGAAATACTCCTCAGTTTCACCAGTTGTTCGAGTGGCTTTTCTCAGACAATCCCACAGGTGAAGAAGCCGGATCTGGAGGTCCTGGGCTGGCATGGTTAGATGTGGTCTGCGATTGTGAGGCCGGTTGGTCTTACTGCCAAGTTCTCTAAAACAATGTTGGAGACGGCTTATGTTAGAGAAATTAACATTCATTTCTCTGGCAACAGCTATGGTGGACATTCCTGCAGTCGGCATTTAATTTGCACGCACCCTCAAAACTTCAGACATCTTTGGCGTTGTGTGACAAAACTGCACATTCTAGAGAGGCCTTTTATTGTCCCCAGCACAAGCTATATCATTTTAATGATAATGTTGTTCAATAAGCTTCTTGATATGCCACACCGGTCAGGTGGATGGATTATCTTGGCAAAGGAGAAATGCTCACTAACAAGGATGTAAACAAATTTGTGCATCAAATTTGAGAGAAATTTTTTTTGTGCGTATGGACAATTTCTGGGATCTTTTATTTCAGCTCATGAAACATGAGACCAACACTTGACATGTTGCATCTATATTTTTGTACAGTATAAATCATTTTGACAGTAACCCTCCTTTTTAATTTCCACATGTAGCAACTGAAGTGTTTGTTGTTCAATCTACATGGGTAGTAGGTGAGTCACACAGACAATATAGTTTTCATGCAAGATGGCGTAGCAATCGGACATGTGAATTTCTGTTTGTCTTATCCCTTGTAAATAGCCGGTCTTTTTCGTATATATCTTAATCTCACTTTCTATCTACGAACTAAATATTCTTTCCTGCAACCCGCCTCACCCAATGTGGTACGCATCTGCTATTTTAATTTTTTATAACTGGAACTTCCATCAGGAGCTAGCCAGCTAACTAGCTATTATTCTTTGTTAGTCACGGCTAGTGGTCTTCACCTTTTCTCGGTCATCAGCCAGCCTTAGCTCGGACAATACCTGCCAGTCTGCACAGCACGATATCAACCCAGAGCATATCGGACTGCTTCTCTCTACCACATCACCGGATTCCTGCCGCTCTGGATCATTACACTGGATGATCGCAGCTAGCTAGCTGCAAACGAGTGGCTACTCTTAGCTAACGCCTCCGTCCCGAAGAAAGCAAGGCTAGCCTCGAGCTAGGCCCATATACCAGATAATTCTAGGGCTACAATACCTTGTTTGCCAATTGGCCGTTGTTGTCTTAGCTCTCCTGATCGACACCTGTGATTGCTTTATGCCTCTCTCTAAAGTCAATATGCCTTGTCTATTGCTGTCTTGGCTAGTTCTTATTGTTTTATTTCACTGTAGAGCCCTCGGTCCCGCTCAACATGCCTTACATAGCTCTTTTGTCCCACCCCACATACATGCGGAGACCTCTCCTGGCTTAACTGGTGCCTCCAAAGATGAAATCTCTCTCGTCGTCACTCAAAGCCTAGGTTTACCTCCACTGGCGGCGCCGGCAGATACTTCCGGCGCAAACAAAGATGGCCGCCTCACTTCGTGTTCTTAGGAAACTATGCAGTATTTTTTTTTTTTTATGTATTGTTTCTTAAACTGTTTCCCCAGGAAATCTTAAGTCTTATTACATACAGCCGGGAGGAACTATTGAATATAAGAGCAACGTCAACTTACCAACATTATGACCAGGAATACGACTTTCCCGAAGCGGATCCTCTGTTTGGTCCACCACCCAGGACAATGGATCGGATCCCAGCAGGTGACCCAAAACAACGGCGCCGCAGAAGGGGCGATGGAGCGGTCTTCTGGTCAGGCTCCGTAGATGGGCACATCGCCCACCGCTCCCGAGTATACTACTCGCCAGTGTCCAGTCTCTTGACAACAAGGTAGACGAAATCCGAGCAAGGGTTGCCTTCCAGAGAGACATCAGAGATTGTAACATTCTCTGTTTCACGGAAACATGGCTCACTCGGGATACGCAATCAGAGTCGGTACAGCCACCTGGTTTCTTCGCGCATCGCGCCGACAGAAACAAACATCTCTCTGGTAAGAAGAAGGGCGGGGGTGTATGCCTTATGATTAACGAGTCGTGGTGTGATCATAACAACATACAGCAACTGAAGTCCTTTTGTTCACCTGACCTAGAATTCCTTACAATCAAATGCTGACCGCATTATCTACCAAGAGAATTATCTTCGATTATAATCACAGTCGTGTATATCCCCCCAAGCAGACACCTCGACGGCCCTGAAAGAACTTCATTGGACTCTATGCAAACTGGAAACCACATATCCTGAGGCTGCATTTATTGTAGCTGGAGATTTTAACAAGGCTAATCTGAAAACAAGGCTCTCTAAATATTATCAGCATATCGAATGCGCGACCCAGGCTGGGAAAATTCTGGATCATTGTTACTCTAACTTCCGCGATGCATACAAAGCCCCTCCTCGCCCTTCTTTCGACAAATCTGACCACCACTCCATTTTGTTGCTCCCAGCCTATAGACAGAAACTAAAACAGGAAACGCCCGTGCTCAGGTCTGTTCAACGCTGGTCCGACCAATCTGATTCTACGCTTCAAAATTGCTTCAATCACGTGGACTGGGATATATTCAGGATGGCGTCGAACAACAACATTGATGATGATTCGGTGAGCGAGTTTATTAGCAAGTGCATAGGTGATGTACCCACGACGACTATTAAAACCTTCCCCAACAAGAAACCATGGATTGATGGCAGCATTCGCACAAAACTGAAAGCACTGCTTTTAATTAGGGCAAGGCGACCGGAAACATGACAAAATACAAACAGTGCAGCTCTCCCCCCACAAGACAATCAAACAAGATAAGCGTCAGTATAGAGACAAAGCAGAGACGCAATTCAACGGCTCAGAGACGAGAGGTATGTGGCAGGGTCTACAGTCAATCACGGATTACAAAAAGAAAACCAGCCCTGTTGCGGACCCCGATGTCTTGCTCCCAGACAAACTAAACAACTTCTTTGCTCGCTTTGAGGACAACACAGTGCCACCGACAAGGCCCGCTATCAAAACCTGTGGGCTCTCCTTCACCGCAGCCAACGTGAGTAAAACATTTAAACGTGTTAACCCTTGCAAGGCCGGCTCAGACGGCATCCCTAGCCGCATCCTCAGAGCATGCGCAGTCCAGCTGGCTGGTGTGTTTACGGACATATTCAATCAATCCCTATCCCAGTCTGCTGTTCCCACATGCTTCAAGAGGGCCACCATTGTTCCTGTTCTCAAGAAAGCTAAGGTAACTGAGCTAAACAACTATCGCCCCGTAGCACTCACTTCCGTCATCATGAAGTGCTTTGAGAGACTAGTCAAGGATCATTGCACCTCCACCCTACATGACACCCTAGACTCCAATTTGCTTACCGCCCCAATAGGTCCACAGATGACGCAATCGCAATCACACTGCACACTACCATAACCCATCTGGACAAGAGGAATACCTATGTAAGAATGCTGTTCATCGACTACAGCTCAACATTTAACGCCATAGTACCCTCCAAACTCGTCATTTAGCTCGAGACCCTGGGTCTCGATCCCGCCCTGTGCAACTGGGTCCTGGACTTTCTGACAGGACATCCCCAGGTGGTGAGGGTAGGAAACAACATCTCCACCCCGCTGATCCTCAACACTGGGGCCCCACAAGGGTGCGTTCTCAGCCCTCTCCTGTACTCCCTGTTCACCGATGACTGCGTGGCCATGCACACCTCCAACTCAATCATCAGGTTTGCAGACGACACTACAGTGGTAGGCTTGATTACCAACAACGACGAGACAGCCTACAGGGAGGGGGTGAGGGCCCTCGGAGAGTGGTGTCAGGAAAATAACCTCACACTCAATGTCAACAAAACAAATGAGAAGATCGTGGACTTCAGGAAACAGCGGAGGGAGCACCCCCCTATCCACATCGACGGAACAGTAGTGGAGAAGGTGGAAAGTTTTAAGTTCCTCGACATACACATCACGGACAAACTGAAATGGTCCACCCACACAGACAATGTGGTGAAGAAGGCACAACAGCGCCTCTTCAACCTCAGGAGGCTGAAGAAATGTGGCTTGTCACCGAAAACACTCACAAACTTTTACAGATGCACAATTGAGAGCATCCTGTCGGGCTGTATCACTGCCTGATACGGCAACTGCTCCGCCCAGAACTGTAAGGCTCTCCAGAGGGTAGTGAGGTCTGCACAACGCATCACCGGGGGCAAACTACCTGCCCTCCAGGGCACCTACACCACCCAATGTCACAGGAATGCCAAAAAGATCATCATCGACAACAATCACCCGAGCCACTGCCTGTTCACCTCGTCAAATCATCCAGAAGGCGAGGTCAGTACAGGTGATTCAAAGCTGGGACCGAGAGACTGAAAAACTCGTTACTGTCAAAAGCTCCCCAAAACACTTCAGCGAGCAGGCCTTTCTAATCAAGCAGGCCTTTCTAATTGACCTGGCCCGGGTATCCTGGAGAAAAAAAAAATCGAATCAAATGTATTTATAAAGCCCTTCTTGCATCAGCTGATGTCACAAAGTGCTGTACAGATACCCAGCCTAAAACCCCAAACAGCAAGCAATGCAGGTGTAGAAGCACGGTGGCTAGGAAAAACTCCCTAGAAAGGCCAGAACCTAGGACGAAACCTAGAGAGGAACCAGGCTATGAGGGGTGGCCAGTCCTCTTCTGGCTGTGCCGGGTGGAGATTATAACAGAACATGGCCAAGATGTTCAAATGTTCATAGGTGACCAGCAGGGTCAAATAATAATAATCACAGTGGATGCAACTTATTGACCTCATTCCGTCAGTAGAGGATGCCTGGCCCTTCTTTAAAATGTATTTCCTCGCCATCTTAAATAAGCATGCCCCATTCAAAAAATGCAGAACTAAGAAGAGATATAGCCCTTGGTCACATCAGACTTGACTGCCCTTGACCAGCACAAAAACATCCTGTGGTGGACTGCATTAGCATCTAATAGCCCCAGCAATATGCAACTTTTCAGGGAAGTTAGGAACCAATATACACAGGCAGTTAGGAAAGCAAAGACTAGCTTCAAACAGAAATTTGCATCCTGTAGCACAAACTCCAAAAAGTTCCAGGACACTGTAAAGTCCATGGAGAATAAGAGCACCTCCTCCCAGGTGCCCACTGCACTAAGGCTAGGAAACACTGTCACCACTGATAAATCTACGATAATCGAGTATTTCAATAAGCATTTTTCTACGGCTGGCCATGCTTTCCACCTGGATACCCCTTTCCCGGTCAATAGCTCTGCACCCCCCATAGCAACTTGCCCATGCTTCCCCCACTTCTCCCAAATCCAGATAGCTGATGTTCTGAAAGAGCTGCAAAATCTGGACCCCTACAAATCAGCTGGGTTAGACAATCTGGACCCTCTCTAAAATTATCTGCCGCCATTGTTGCAACCCCTATCACTAGCCTGTTCAACCTCTCTTTTGTATCGTCTGAGATCTCTAAAGATTGGAAAGCTGCCGCAGTTATCACCCTCTTCAAAGGGGGTGACACTCTAGACCCAAACTGTGACAGATCTATCCTACCCTGCCTTTCTAAAGTATTCAAAAGGCAAGTTAACAAACAGATCACCGACCATTTCGAATCCCACCGTACCTTCTCCGCTATGCAATCTGGTTTCCGAGCTGGTCATGGGTGCACCTCAGCCACGCTGAAGGTCCTGAGCGATATCATAACCGCCATCGATATAAGACAATACTGTGCAGCCATCTTCATCGACCTGGCCAAGGCTGTCGTCTCTGTCAATCACCGCATTCTTATTGGCAGATTCAACAGCCTTGGATTCTCAAATGACTGCCTCGCCTGGGTCACCGACGACTTCTCAGATAGAGTTCAGTGTGTCAAATCGGAGGGCCTGTTGACTGGACCTCTAGCAGACTCTATGGGGGTGCCACATGGTTCAATTCTCTGGCCGACTCTTTTCTCTGTATACATCAATGATGTCGCTCTTGTTGCTGGTGATTCTCTGATCCACCTCTACGCAGATGACGCCATTCTGTATACTTCTAGCCCTTCTTTGGACACTGTGTTAACAAACCTCCAGACGAGTTTCAATGCCATACAACACTCATTCTGTGGCCTCCAACTGCTCTTAATTGCAAGTAAAACTAACTACATGCTCTTCAACCGATCGCTGCCCGCCCATCCAGCATCACTACTCTGGACGGTTCTGACTTAGAATATGTGGACAACTACAAATACCTAGGTGTCTGGTTAGACTGTAAACTCTCCTCCCAGACTCACATTAAGCATCTCCAATCCAAAGTTAAATCTAGAATCGGCTTCCAATTTCAAAACAAAGCATCCTTCACTCATGCTGCCAAACATACCCTCGTAAAACTGACTATCCTACAGATCCTTGACTTCGACGATGTCATTTACAAAATAGCCTCCAACACTCTACTCAGGAAATTGGATTTAGTCTATCACAGTGCCATTTGTTTTGTCACCAAAGCCCCATATCTACCCACTACTGTATGCTCTCGTTGGCTGGCCCTCGCTTCATATTCGTCGCCAAACCCACTGGCTCCAGGTCATCTATAAGTCTTTGCTATATAAAGTCCCGCCTTATCTCAGCTCTCTGGTCACCATAGCAGCACCCACCCGTAGCACGTGCTCCAGCAGGTATATTTCACTAGTCATCCCCAAAGTCAACTCCTCTTTGGCCGCCTTTCCTTCCAGTTCTCTGCTGCCAGTGACTGGAACGAATTGCAAAAATCACTGAAGCTGGAGTCTTATATCTCCCTCACTAACTTTAAGCATCAGCTGTCAGAGCAGCTTACCGATCACAGCCTATCTGTAAATAGCCCACCAAACTACCTCATCCCCATGTTGTTATTTTTGTTGTTGTTGCTCCTTTGCATCCCAATATCTCTACTTGCACATTCATCTTCTGCTCATCTATCACTCCAGTGTTAATGCTAAATTGTACTTATTTTGCCGCTATGGACTATTTATTGCCTTACCTCCCTAATCTTACTACATTTACACACACTGTACATAGATTTTTCTAATGTGTTATTGACTGTACCTTTGTTTATCCCATATGTAACTCTGTTTTGTTTGTGTAGCACTGCTTTGATTTGTCTTTGCCAGGTCGCAGTTGTAAATGAGAACTTGTTCTCAACTGGCCTACCTGGTTAAATATAGGTGAAATCAATTAAAAATAATAATCTAATTAGCCTATTTCACAACAGCGAAAGTGGCAGACGGCCTCGGCGTCCTCACCTAATTGGCCATCAAGTTCAAAAAAAGTTAGGTGAATCAGGTCGGACTTGGGTGGAGAGTGAGTGTATTGTTAAAGATGGATAAACAAAATGCAAAACCAAGTGGTGCCAAAAAACACTTAAAGAAAGCTCATCACGCTCTTGCAAAATTACCAAACAAAGCTACCACCTTGTCAACTGATTAAACACCATCGCAGGTGGAAGCTGGTAGGCCTACTTATGCTGCAGCTAGCACTAGCTGCCCGGGCAAGGCAATAAGAGTGGCATTGCTCCTCCTCTTCTTCCTTCCCTCGAGAATAGCGATTGTTCCTCTCGTGAGAGTGCCGGCCCTCCTCCTCCTCCTCCTCTCCCAGAAAACCAAGCTGATGAGGGCGCGAGCCTCCTTGAAGGCTGCCGGCGACAAATGTAGTAGTCAGAATGGATCACTATTGAATTGAATATCTCGATTTGTAGCAAACTTTAAAATAATTCACTGTGGCGATTGAACTTGATCAGCGGCGGAAGGTAGCCTAGTGGTTCGATCGTTGGGCCATTAACCGAAAGGTTGCTAGATCGAATCCCTGAGCTGACAAGGTAAAAAGTGTTGTTCTTCCCCTGAACAAGGCAGTTAACCCACTGTTCATAGGCTGTCATTTTAAATAAGAATTTGTTCTTAACTGGCTTGCCTAGTTAAATAAAAACAATTCTAAACACTTTTTCGAGCCCAAAACAGCAGTCTAAAAAAATGTTTTGGGGCAGTTGTGGCAATCGCAATTTACATAGGCTTTCTAGAGCAGACCAGGGCTTTTGGCAACGCTGAGCTTGTGACTTTATGCTCCAGAACGGACACTGGAGGCCTGGTTTTCCACAGCACAAACTTTCTATCCAAGCTGCGAGAGACAGGTTAAAGACTCCAACTTTGCGGGGGGTCCAGAGAAACTGCACTACACCAGTGAGACCCCCGGTAGTGATTTAACTGATAATGCATGTATCAGAGAATATGTTATGTTTGTGTGATCCACCTCAGTGCACTGGCTGACACTGACTCATTTTCATGTTTTCATAGAATGCTTGGAAATGACCTATAGTAAGGCATTTGTGAAAATTCTATAGCAATATAGTGTGGGGAAGTGGCTGTGCGTTTGGACAATTAATAGACACTGCAGTAAATAAATCCAAATAAAATGGATTGCATGATGCTCAAAAGACTCAAAGTCGCCAAACAAAATGTCCTTACAGCTGAGAGCATTAGTAAAAATAGAGGCTGTCCCCCCCACCCTTTTTCCATTTTCTGATAGAGTTTGAAAAGCTGTAGTCTGGGGGGAGGCTTCAAGTCTGATGACAGCTGTGTTTCAGTGAGAAACATGCAATCAACTTTGTACTCAGTAATGAGATCATCCACAATAAAAGTTTTTTATTTAAAAATGTACATTTAAAAGCCCCTGGGTATCTGCCTCGACGTAACCAATATAATAAACAACCAAATGATTAACGTTACAACCATGTTTCTGACAGTCTCCAATCTATCAGAATGGTAAATGACAGATTGTATAACCTCACTAGAAGGCAGAGTTAAAGGAACATACATTTGATTACTCACTATAACCATAGTGTCATTTCTACAGGAGTAGATATGTTTTCCAAGTCCTCTGTTGCTTATTCTGACAGGGAGAACTGGAGCACTACCAGACCCTGTCTGTCCGTCAATCTCTAAAACAGTTTGCCGATTTGCTGGAAATAAACCTGGAACCCCTGTGGTTAGGGTGAATCCTCTCTCTTTTAAAAATGGCTGGTTTCTTCCACAGCAAATCAAAGTTGCCACAGAAGGATGCTGTATATAGCATTTCAACATATTAAAACAAAATAGATAAATAACATTTGTCTAGCCTTTGCTGCTATGCTTGCAGATGTGCATAATACGCTGCGACCCTAATCAAAAACTATTTAATAACTCCAAATAACAAAAACGTAGCTATAGGTTGTTGTAACACTTAAATATGTTTTGGTTTTTTTTTGCACAGCATGGATAACCTATGCAGTTGAATGCAGCATTGCTGTGTGGTGCACTCAAAATGTAGCTATTGTATTTGAGTAGCCAACCTGTAATAGGCCTACATGTTTCTCTTTCAAATGGTGTTTAATGCAGGTTTTGTTTTTTGGTTATTAATTGTCAAGCTGTAAACGGGACACATGAAAGCAGCGCAATTGAAGTTGAATTCCCCGATGCCAGAGCTCCAGGTTCTAATTTCATGAAGTAGATGACTCAACTGTTGTCTCAACTGTTGACCTCTCTCTCGGCAGGGTAGCCTACTGGTTAGAGTGTTGGGCTAGTAACCGAAAGGTTGCTAGTTCCAATCCCCGAGCTGACTACATACAAATCTGTCGTTCTGCCCCTGAACAAGGCAGTTAACCCACTGTTCCTAGGCCGTCATTGAAAGTAAGAATTTGTTCTTAACTGACTTGCCTAGTTAAATAAAGGTAAAATAAAAAAAATGTGAGCAAGACAGAGGGGCTGATCGTGGACTATAGGTAAAGGAGGGCAGAACAGGCCCCCATTAACATCGACAGGACTGAATCCTTTTTGTGAGGAAATAACGAATTGTGATTGGCTGGGACTGGCTCCGCAGTGTGTGGCCCTTGCTCCAAAATGGGTGGTCCTATGCCACTGCCCAGTCATGTGAAATCCATAGATTAGGGCCTAATGAATTTATTTAAATTGACGGATTTTCATACAGTGTATTCGGAAAGTATTCAGACCCCTTGACTTTTTCCAAAAATGTTTACGTTACAACCATATTCTAAAATTAATTTTACCCCTCATCAATCTACACACAATAACCCATAGTGACAAAGCAAAAACAGGTTTGTATACATTTGATCAAATTTATAATTTTTCAAAAATGAAATATCACATTTACATAAGTATTCAGTCCCTTTCACTCAGTACTTTATTGAAGCACCTTTGGCAGCAATTACAGCCTTGAGTCTTCTTAGGTATGACGCTACAAGCTTGGCACACCTGTATTTGGGGAGTTTCTCCCATTCTTCACTGCAGATCCTCTCAAGCTCTGCCAGGTTTGATGGGAAGTGTCGCTTCACAGCTATTTTCAGGTCTCTCTAGAGATGTTCAATCGGGTTCAAATCCAGGCTCTGGCTGGGCCACTCAAGGACATTTAGAGACTTGTCCCGAAGCAAATCCTGTGTTGTCTTGGCTGTGTGCTTAGGGTCATTGTCTTGTTAGAAGGTGAACCTTCGCCCCAAGGTCCTGAGCGCTCTGAAGCAGGTTTTCATCAAGGAGCTCTCTGTACTTTGCTCCGTTCATCTTTTCCTCGATCCTGACCAATCTCCCAGTCCTTGCCGCTGAAAAACATCCACACAGCATGCTGCCACCACCATGCTGATGGTTTCCTCCAGACGTGACGCTTGGCATTCAGGCTAAAGAGTTCAAACTTGGTTACATCAGACCAGAGAATCTTGTTTCTCATGGTCTGAGAGTCCTTTAGCTGCCTTTTGGCAAACGGGCTGTCATGTGCCTTTTACTGAGGAGTGGCTTCCGTCTGGCCAGTCTACCATAAAGGCCTAATTGGTGGAGTGTTGCAGAGATGGTTGTCCTTCTGGAAGGTTCTCCCATCTCCACAGAGGAACTCTGAAGCTTTGTCAGAGTGACCATTGGGTTCTTGGTCACCTCCCTGACCAAGACCTTTCTCCCCCGATTGCTCAGTTTGGCCATGCGGCCAGCTCTAGGAAGAGTCTTGGTGGTTCCAAACTTCTTCCATTTAAGAATGATGGAGGCCACTGTGTTCTTGGGGACCTTCAATGCTGCAGACATTTTTTGGTACCCTTCCCCAGATCTAGGCCTCGACACAATCCTGTCCCGGAGCTCTATGGACAATTCCTTTGACCTCATGGCTAGGTTTTTGCTCTGACATGCACCGTCAACTGTGGGACCTTATAGACAAGTGTGTGCCTTTCCAAATCATGTCAAATCAATTGAATTTACCACAGGTGGACTCCAACTTGTAGAAACATCTCAAGGATGATCAATGGAAACAGGATGCACCTGAGCTCAATTTGGAGTCTCATAGCAAATGGTCTGAATACTTATGTAAATGTGACGTTGCAGTTTTTAATTTTTAATAAATGTGCAAACATTTCTTAAAACCTTTTTTCGTTTTGTCATTATCGGGTATTGTTTATAGATTGATAAGGGGGGGAAAAAATAATTTAATACATTTTACAATAAGGCTTTAACATAACAAAATGTGGAAAAGGTCAAGGGGTCTAAATACTTTCGAATGCACTGTAACTCAGTAAAGTCATGAATTGTTACATGTTGCGTTTATACTTCTGTAAAGTATAGAACCTATTTTTAATACAACTTATAAAGTTGGGTTTGACGCGTAAACTGGGATTTTTTTTGACTGAAATTATGATTGTCTGTTTCATGTCTGCAAAGTAGTTAAAACGCTGTCAGTTCCACTTTAAATGCACTGTGTTATGTGGGTTAAATGCTATAACACAGAATAAAACAATTAATACAAGTCCCATGATGGTAGTGACCATTTCTGCTTATCACTTATTAACCATCATTTATTCAATTTACTTTAATAAAATATTGGTTTTATTTGATGACCCTTATTTCATTCCAAGTCATCATCTCATCTTTATGCCTATGCTGTCTGACAAAATCACTATTTTAGTAGTTCTTCAAAGTAAATAAGGCATACTTTTATGACTGCTGAATACCAACTATCAATCACATAGATCATGTATTTTCAAGTAGAGATACCTGGCACAGCAACTGCTTTCTTGTCCCTCTCGCGCGTTCTCTCTTCTGTCTTTCAACAAGGCCTCTGTCTGCTCCGCACAGAACGGACAAGCTGGTTCGCAATGGATTATGGTCATTGTAGTTAACGTTTTCTGCGCTAAACTATGTAGAATATTGGCCTGTTGGAAACTACAACTACAACTCCATACTACATTGCATGGTTAAACAGTGTGGGCTTGATCTGATTTATCTTTACAGAAACTGAGCCTTTATCTCACCGAAAACAAACAAACCGAAATGGAATTCAAATAATTGAACTGATGCCAGTCAATTAGTTGTTTAAAAACTGAAAAATGACCATAATTGTCAGTGAATCGCTCAGCACTACTATCAGTGTGCGTGTATCTGTTTGATCTTTATATCAGAGGCACAAGACCAAGCCTGAGGGTGAGCCTCTGCCTGTCTAAGTCCTCTCCTTCTCTTCTCTTCCTCTTTTTTGTCCTCCTATCAACTCTTCTCTCCAAGCACAGGCATTCAGACAAAGCTGTCATTATCTATCCCTCTCACATCGTGTCACACATCCTCGTTCTGCTGAGACCGGAGGGACGCTTGTGGGTACAAATGAACACTTTACAACAGTGTGTGTCCACGGCTGAACGTCTAGCTGATGTGTGTGCGACCAGCCTCTGGCTGTTCTCTTTGTCTCTCTCCTGAACTTGTAAACAACTTGACACAACTGTGGGAAGCATTAGAGTCAACATGGGCCAGCATCCCTGTGGAATGCCTTCGACCACTTGTAGAGTCCATGCTCCTGACGAATTGAGGCTGTTCTGAGGGCAAAAAGGGGTGCAACTCAATATTAGGAAGGTGTTCCTAATGTTTTGTACACTAAAAAATACAGTAAAAAAAACAGTTCAAAAACGTCAAAAATAATTTAGCTGTTTGAAAACCAATTACTCCAGAATTTTGCTTAAAAATGGAAGGTTGTAGATTGCCAGAAAATTGCTAAGAGCTGAAGAATCTATATTACTTTTCTTCAAAAAGGGTTTCACCATAGCAGTTTTTAGTGCAGTGGGGTAAGTGCCTGTGAACAGGGAGTGATTAACAATAGCTTGCACTTCTTCAGATATGCAATTAAAAACTGTTTTGAAGAAGGTGGTGGTGATAGGGTCAAGAAGGCAGGTAGAAGGTTTAAGTTCTGAGCATGTCTGTGTCAACCAGGAAAAATAAATCCATAGTGCCTTTGCGTGGTAGGCTAGGGCACATATCATCAAACTTCTCATCAGTTCTTGCTTTACTGATATCCAGCCTAATGTTGGTTGTCTTATCTCTGAAATATGCCATAAACTCATCACATTTAGATGTGGAGGAAAGTTTGAGGGGGTAGGATTTGAGGCAGTAGGATTTATCAGGCCATCAATGGTTGAGAAGAGCACTCTCAAATTATTCTGATTAATAGCTGCCATCGATAAAAGACAGTACTGTGCAGCCGTCTTCATCGACCTGGCCAAGGCTTTCGACTCTGTCAATCACCGCATTCTTATGGGCAGACTCAATAGCCTTGGTTTCTCAAATGATTGCATCGCCTGGTTCACCAACTACTTCTCAGATAGAGTTCAGTGTGTCAAATCGGAGGGCCTGTTGTCCGGCAGTCTCTATAGGGGTGCCACAGGGTTCAGTTCTCGGGCCGACACTTTTCTCTGTATATATCAATGATGTTGCTCTTGCTGCTGGTGATTCTCTGATCCACCTCTACGCAGACGACACCATTCTGTATACATCTGGCCCTTCTTTGGACACTGTGTTAACGAACCTCCAAACGAGCTTCAGTACCATACAACACTCCTTCCGTAGCCTCCAACTGCTCTTAAATGCTAGTAAAACTAAATGCATGCTCTTCAACCGATTGTTAACCGCACCCGCACGCCCAACTAGCATCACTACTCTGGACGGTTCTGACTTAGAATATGTGGACAACTACAAATACCTAGGTGTCTGGTTAGACTGTAAACTCTCCTTCCAGACTCACATTAAGCACCAATCTAAAATTAAATCTAGAATTGGCTTCCTATTTCACAACAAAGCATCCTTCACTCATGCTGCCAAACATACCCTCCTAAAACTGACTATCCTACCAATCCTTGACTTCGGCGATGTCAATTACAAAATAGCCTTCAACACTCTACTCAGCAAATTGGATGTAGTCTATCCCAGTGCCATCTGTTTTGTCACCAAAGCCCCATATACTACCCACCACTGCGACCTGTATGCTCTTGTTTGCTGGCCCTCGCTTCATATTCGTCGCCAAACCCACTGGCTCCAGGTCATGTATAAGTCTTTGCTAGGTAAAGCCCCGCCTTATCTCAGCTCACTGGTCACCATAGCAACCCCCACCCATAGCACGCGTTCCAGCAGGTATATTTCACTGGTCTCCCCCAAAACCAATTCCTCCTTTGGCCGCCTTTCCTTCCAGTTCTCTGCTGCCAATGACTGGAACGAATTGCAAAAATCACTGAAGCTGGAGTCTTATATCTCCCTCTCTAACTTTAAGCATCAGCTGTCAGAGCAGCTTACTGATCACTTTCCCTGTACACAGCCAATGTGTAAATAGCACACCCAACTACCTCATCCCCATATTGTTTTTTGTTGTTGTTGCTCTTTTCCATCCCAGTATCTCTACTTGCACATCATCATCTGCGCATCTATCACTCCGGTGTTAATGCTAAATTATAATTATTTAGCCTATTTATTGCCTTACCTCCCTAATCTTACTTCATTTGCACCCAGTCTACATAGATTTTTCTATTGTGTTATTGACTGTACGTTTGTTTATCCCATGTGTAACTCTGTTGTTGTTTTTGTCGCACTGCTTTGCTTTATCTTGGCCAGGTCGCAGTTGTAAATGAGAACGTGTTCTCAACTGGCCTACCTGGTTAAATAAAGGTGAAATAAAATAAAAAATAGTGATCAAGTTAGAAAAAGGAACCCGTCTGCCATTTCTAATTGCCTTCTTATATATGCCAAGTTACTCAGTCAGAATGTCATAATGGACCTGCAACTTTGACTTTCTGCAATTTAATTTAATTGATTATTTCCTAACCATTCCAAGGGGCTCTCCATTTGGATGTGGACGTTTTCAACTTTACTGGCGCTATGGCATGGAAGATTCCCCTTAGTTTGCTATTAAAGTTATCAACTAAATCATCACAAGAGGAAAACAGAATAGGTGGTGGAGTATTGTTCATGCACTAAATAAAATCTGTAGCAACTTCAGAGGTAAGATAGGGTTTCTTTGTAACACATTCAGTATTACCCTGTTCTATGGGCAACAAGGTAGTAAAAAATACACAGTGGTGATCAGATAAAGCAGCATAAAAAATAGAGGATATGTCAAAAGGAAGACACTTGGTAATAACCAGGTCCAGAGTATGGCCGTGGTTATAGGTAGGCCCAGTAACATGTTGGATAAAGTTCATAGAGCTCAAAAGAATAATACATTCAATGGCCTCGGCGTCAGTCCCTTTGTCAACATGAATATTAAAATAGCCAAACACAATGATTTTTATCATAGTTCTCAAGGACAATAGACAATAGTTCAGATAAATCAGTAAAAAAAGTGGGGCAGTGCTTTGGTATGCTATACAGGATTATGGCCAGCACTGGTGGCGGACATTTATACAGTATAACATGATGCTCAAAAGACCCTAAGTCACCTTACAGCAGAGAGCATTAGTAAAAATAGAGGCTGTCCCCCCACCCTTTTTCCCTTTTCTGATAATAGTATGAAAAGCTGTAGCCGTGGAGAAAGGCTTCAATAAGAGCGGCACTACAGTCTGATGACAGCCATGCATCAATGAGAAACATGCAATCAACTTTTTGCTCAGTAATGAGGTCATTCACAAGAAAGGTTTTACTAGTGATTGCTCTAACATTTAAAAGCACCATATTCAATGAGTGTGGGCCAATCTGCCCCTGGGGCATCTGCTTTGAGGTAACCAATGGAATAACAACCAAATTATTAGTGTAGAATATCAGGGTAAAATGTGGTTTATTGTCGAATTTTTGCCTATATGAAGATACAGACAGTACAGTGTATAAAGTAGGGCCCTGATATTTTCCTGGGAAGTTTTTCAGTTTTTATGGTGCCAATACACATTGCGCGGCAAACACAGGGAAGTCCTATTTGTGGTAGCTGGCAGTAGCATAGTGCTACTCAAGGTTGCGGCCAATATTCATATTCATGCGTGCATGTATTCACAAAAGAAATCCCTTTGTTAACATTGCGCTTGCATAGTGTTTTGCTAAATGCTCTGTGTATGGATTGTTATATAATCAAGAAACCCCCTGGCTCTAGGCCTTAAGTTGAAGACATATCCCTGATAATCAGGGAACAGGACTTCTCTGAATCTATACTGTATATTAGATTATTTACATTTACATTACATTTACATTTAAGTCATTTAGCAGACGCTCTTATCCAGAGCGACTTACAAAATGGTGCATTCACCTTATGATATCCAGTGGAACAACCACTTTACAATAGTGCATCTAAATATTTTAAGGGGGGGGGGGGCCTGATCAGAGCCTGAAGGTATGGAGGTGCCGTTCCCTTCACAGCTCCGTAGGCAATCACCATGGTCTTGTAGCGGATGCGAGCTTCAACTGGAAGCCAGTGGAGAGAGCGGAGGAGCGGGGTGACGTGAGAGAACTTGGGAAGGTTGAACACCAGACGGGCTGCGGCGTTCTGGATGAGTTGTAGGGGTTTAATGGCACAGGCAGGGAGCCCAGCCAACAGCGAGTTGCAGTAATCCAGACGGGAGATGACAAGTGCCTGGATTAGGACCTGCGCCGCTTCCTGTGTGAGGCAGGGTCGTACTCTGCGAATGTTGTAGAGCATGAACCTACAGGATCGGGTCACCGCCTTGATGTTAGTGGAGAACGACAGGGTGTTGTCCAGGATCACACCAAGGTTCTTAGCACTCTGGGAGGAGGACACAAGGGAGTTTTCAACCGTGATGGCGAGATCATGGAACGGGCAGTCCTTCCCCGGGAGGAAGAGCAGCTCCGTCTTGCCGAGGTTCAGCTTGAGCTGATGATCCGTCATCCACACTGATATGTCTGACAGACATGCAGAGATGCGATTCGCCGCCTGGTTATCAGAAGGGGGAAAGGAGAAGATTAATTGTGTGTCGTCTGCATAGCAATGATAGGAGAGACCATGTGAGGATATGACAGAGCCAAGTGACTTGGTGTATAGCGAGAATAGGAGAGGGCCTAGAACAGAGCCCTGGGGGACACCAGTGGTGAGAGCGCATGGTGCGGAGACAGATTCTCGCCACGCCACCTGGTAGGAGCGACCTGTCAGGTAGGACGCAATCCAAGCGTGGGCCGCGCCGGAGATGCCCAACTCGGAGAGGGTGGAGAGGAGGATCTGATGGTTCACAGTATCAAAGGCAGCAGATAGGTCTAGAAGTATGAGAGCAGAGGAGAGAGAGTTAGCTTTAGCAGTGCGGAGAGCCTCCGTGACACAGAGAAGAGCAGTCTCAGTTGAATGCCCAGTCTTGAAACCTGACTGATTAGGATCAAGAAGGTCATTCTGAGAGAGATAGCAGGAGAGCTGGCCAAGGACGGCACGTTCAAGAGTTTTGGAGAGAAAAGAAAGAAGGGATACTGGTCTGTAGTTGTTGACATCGGAGGGATCGAGTGTAGGTTTTTTCAGAAGGGGTGCAACTCTCGCTCTCTTGAAGACGGAAGGGACGTAGCCAGCTGTCAAGGATGAGTTGATGAGCGAGGTGAGGAAGGGGAGAAGGTCTCCGGAAATGGTCTGGAGAAGAGAGGAGGGGATAGGGTCAAGTGGGCAGGTTGTTGGGCGGCCGGCCGTCACAAGACGCGAGATTTCATCTGGAGAGAGAGGGGAGAAAGAGGTCAAAGCACAGGGTAGGGCAGTGTGAGCAGGACCAGCAGTGTCGTTTGACTTAGCAAACGAGGATCGGATATCGTCAACCTTCTTTTCAAAATGGTTGACGAAGTCATCCGCAGAGAGGGAGGAGGGGGGGGGAGGGGGAGGAGGATTCAGGAGGGAGGAGAAGGTAGCAAAGAGCTTCCTAGGGTTAGAGGCAGATGCTTGGAATTTAGAGTGGTAGAAAGTGGCTTTAGCAGCAGAGACAGAAGAGGAGAATGTAGAGAGGAGTGAGTGAAAGGATGCCAGGTCCGCAGGGAGGCGAGTTTTCCTCCATTTCCGCTCGGCTGCCCGGAGCCCTGTTCTGTGAGCTCGTAGTGAGTCGTCGAGCCACGGAGCAGGAGGGGAGGACCGAGCCGGCCTGGAGAATAGGGGACAGAGAAAATCAAAGGATGCAGAAAGGGAGGAGAGGAGGGTTGAGGAGGCAGAATCAGGAGATAGGTTGGAGAAGGTTTGAGCAGAGGGAAGAGATGATAGGATGGAAGAGGAGAGAGTAGCGGGAGAGAGAGAGCGAAGGTTGGGACGGCGCAATACCATCCGAGTAGGGGCAGAGTGAGAAGTGTTGGATGAGAGCAAGAGGGAAAAGGATACAAGGTAGTGGTCGGAGATTTGGAGGGGAGTTGCAATGAGATTAGTGGAAGAACAGCATCTAGTAAAGATGAGGTCAAGCGTATTGCCTGCCTTGTGAGTAGGGGGGGAAGGTGAGAGGGTGAGGTCAAAAGAGGAGAGGAGTGGAAAGAAGGAGGCAGAGAGGAATGAGTCAAAGGTAGACGTGGGGAGGTTAAAGTCACCCAGAACTGTGAGAGGTGAGCCATCCTCAGGAAAGGAACTTATCAAGGCGTCAAGCTCATTGATGAACTCTCCAAGGGAACCTGGAGGGCGATAAATGATAAGGATGTTAAGCTTGAAAGGGCTGGTAACTGTGACAGCATGGAATTCAAATGAGGAGATAGACAGATGGGTCAGGGGAGAAAGAGAGAATGTCCACTTGGGAGAGATGAGGATTCCAGTGCCACCACCCCGCTGGCTCGATGCTCTAGGGGTATGCGAGAACACGTGGGCAGACGAAGAGAGAGCAGTAGGAGTAGCAGTGTTATCTGTGGTAATCCATGTTTCCGTCAGCGCCAGGAAGTCTAGGGACTGGAGGGTAGCATAGGCTGAGATGAACTCAGCCTTGTTGGCTGCAGACCGGCAGTTCCAGAGGCTGCCGGAGACCTGGAACTCCACGTGGGTCGTGCGCGCTGGGACCACCAGGTTGGAGTGGCAGCGGCCACGCGGTGTGAAGCGTTTGTATGGCCTGTGCAGAGAGGAGAGAACAGGGATAGACAGACACATAGTTGACAAGCTACAGAAGTGTTGTTTCTTGTATTATTGTCTCCTGTGTCTTTAGAGAACTGTTTCACTTTGATATCCTTTTTCTTCTGTCCTGATTTTCTCTTTCTTTTCTTCTGTTAACTAGATATTCTTTGTTGTTCTTCGTTAGCTAGCTAGCTTCTTCGCTGTATCCCTGTATTATCCCTGTAGTCCCATGCAGTGATGTTAATATATTCGGTATAGCTAGGCTACATCCACCACAACTTGATGTCCTCAGATGATGTACATTATACATACAGACATTTACATTTTAGTCATTTAGCAGACACTCTTATCCAGAGTGACTTACAGTAGTGAGTGCATACATTTCATACATTTATTTCCCGTACTGGTCCCCCGTGGGAATCAAACCCACAACCCTTTTGCAAACACCATGCTCTACCAACTGAGCCACACAATCTCCAGTCTGACCACCAAAACACCATGTAAAGAACAATTTGCAGTATTTGTGTTCAATGAATGAATGGCAATGATAAAATGTTGTCTCTCTTCTTGGACTTTATGGCCCATATGTTCGATTCTCTCTCTCACTTCCTTCCTTCCTTCGCTCTCTCTCTCTCGTTCCCTCTCTCCCGTTCTCTCTCTCTCTCTGTCGTTCTCTCTCTCTCTCTGTCGTTCTCTCTCTCTTTTTGCTCTAATGACATCAGGATGTTTTGACAATAAAAAATAAAGACGAAGCTGAAACATTTACTTATTACTGATTGTTTCTCTCCAAATAACGTTTATTATTGAACACAGTAGCATTGTCTGTCTGTGGGGTCTGTTTGTCTCACACTTTTACACAGAACATTTAGAGAGGCACGCTTAGAAGCCCATCCCGCCTACACACACACACACACACACACACACACAAACACACACCACATTCTCCCACCTACACCCCGGTAGACCCCAGCCCCCTGTGGTGTGTTGCGTGTGCATTATTTTGGCCTCTTCACATTATAGTGCTCATTGTGCTGCTACATCTGCAGTATGTGAAGAGGCTAGTGGAGTGTTTATTCATTTTAGTAGGCCTGTAATAAACAGTGGCTTTGAAGTGGTCCAGGGGCAGCTCCATCCCTCCAACAAATTAACAGTTTAATAGATGTTTTTGTAATCTCTCTCTTTCCAGCTCTCTTATGCATTTTCAGTCTCTCTCTCTTCCCGTCTCTGTTCCCAATCACTCTCCTCTTCATCTCCCTCTCAGGCTCTCTAGGTTCACTCTGCCTGCCTCTATGGGCTGCTGCAATGATGGTTGAAGTTATGGCCCAGAAACGTTTGGTTCTCTCTCTCTTCCTTCCCTACTGTCTCTCTCTCTTGTACTCTCTCTATTCTCTGAATCTCCCTCCAATCAGAACGTTGGCCGTTTGGGAGTTGGAGCGAGCTCTCTGGGATGTTTACGCATATCATCTCTAAATTGGCTCTTCACAAGAGACGGGGAGCGAGAGAGGCAGAGAGGAGCTGTTTGTCGTTCAACTGTTTATTATTTATCTGAGATTGCGTTTGGGGAAATCCATTTGTCATTATTTTTCACATAATTAAAAGCAGGTCCCTTGGGTTTGCTCTACATGTATGCAATGTTTCCAAAACCACTTTCAACACTATTCACCCAACTCTTTCTAAGGGCCGAGTTAAATCTTTTTTACATTTTTAAGTAAATTAAACTTATTCGTTTTCTTTCTCTTTTTATGGTCCAGAGGCTCGATTATGTTATGCAAATGTTGAGTTTGCATCTAGCTTTCGTTGTAACTGGAGCATATGTGATGATTAAAATATAATGGTTGAACTCACTCATGACAGCTCCAGCAGCGGTGGTGGGGAACGTAGAAACACAATGATTTATAATTCTAATAGAATGATTTATCATTTTAATTCTATGGTATTTTTTTCAGATCCCCATTAGCTGTTGTGAACGCAGCAGCTACTCTTTCTGGGGTCCACATGAAACATGACATAATACAGAACATTAATAAACAAGAACAGAACTACATACATTTAAAAATGGTAGTGGATGAATGGAGCTGGTTTCCTGTTGACAGACTGTCTATGGTTTCATACATTTTTTGTGTGCTGTGGAATAGAATATGTCCCATTTTACAGAGCAATCTCCTGTCCTCGCTTAAACACGTGATAAGGATGTTACAATCGTATTACGCGAATTATTAATTTAAAGACCTGTGTGTGTGTGTGTGTGTGTGTGTGTGTGTGTGTGTGTGTGTGTGTGTGTGTGTGTGTGTGTGTGTGTGTGTGTGTGTGTGTGTGTGTGTGTGTGTGTGTGTGTGTGTGTGTGTGTGTGTGTGTGTGTGTGGCGTGCTAGTGCTTTACAATCTGTCCTATATCACTCTCGCTCTCTCTCCATCTCTCGCCCTCCCTCTCACTCTGTCTTTCTTGCTTTCTATTTGATGTACCTGTCCAGTCTATGGAAAAACAGTTATGAGATGGACGTCATGAGATGTAGGCTCTCTAGCTATAGTCTCTCCCATAAGTTTAATATGCCCTTCCCAGATGAATTATGATATGTATGTAGCCTATGTCTCCAAACATTTATATATTTTAGTTTTTCCCATAATAACTCATCCAGCATTTGCCAAAGACATCAGTGCATTTCTGAATCCTCCTGAATTTGGTTTATCCATCTGCCTGGCACTTCAGCAGTAATTCACTTCCAACTGGTCCTGATCCCATTGCAAGAAATAAAGAGAAAACCCTGGGAATCTAGCTACAGTAGATTCAGGTGCTGGATTTGCCAGGAACAACTATTCAAAAACATGTTTGTGCCTGAATCCATCATTTGCTCAAGAGAAATGACACACAATTAGTTGCACATTTTTGTTGTTGTTGCTCTAGTCAAACTTTGACATTTTTCTGTCTATGATCTCTGCAGTTTAATGATATTGTGTTTTTTTTCCTCTCACAAAGGGAATACCTTTATTCATCTATGATTACCTGTCATCTTAGGAAACAGCCTTCTTTTGAATTCAGGAGTTATTATCAGTTCTCTGGCCCAGTCAGGTATCAACGGGGAGGAGAGACTGAAGGCTTTGTTCACTTTGTTCTCTCTTTTTCGCTCTTCCTCTTTTCTCTCTCTCTCTCTCTCTATTTTGCAGTTTAGGATGGGGCCTTGGTGTTTAATTAAAAGAGGGGGATGAAAACATGTTGATGGAGGAAAGAAGACAAGAAAGAGGCATAAATACTATTGAGACCAGTGTGAATGTTAAGAGTCAGGGAGCTGATTCCACTGAATGACATATAGGCCTAATATGGGTAATAGGATCTCTATGAATGAGTCAGGTTCCGGCTACCGCCCAACACTTTGTATACCCCGCTATTGAACAACCACAGGCAATCAGTATCATGTTCACAAACACTCGCTCGGACACACACACTCACACTCACATTAACACCATTGATTCAATTTCTTCATTTGTCTTAGAGCCTTAGAGGTTATTTTTACACAACTGTTGTTTTTTTAGGAGTAACTTGTAAACTACCTTGAAAGTTAATTAAGCAAATCCTAGTGGGCAACTGTTAAGCCTGTCGGCAAAACAACAAAGGAGAGAATTTAGTGGACCAATATCTTTGAGAGTTAAAGAAACACCAAGGTTGCCTTGACAGAAAATAAACTTTTATGTTAACCTTTATATCCACACAATGCTGAACTAAGCAAAATATGAAGTGTTGGAGTTGTGGAGAAATCCCCAACTCTGATATGTTTAGCTATTTCCCCCTAGCTGTCTCCCTCTCTCCGGGTTTTCTCTCCGCTTTCTCTCATAAGTTTTAGCTAATTTGATTCTCTGAAGCTGGGAGCCACAGGGTACGACTACTTCTCCTCAAATAATAAATGATCATTTTTTTGGGGCATTTTTCATCCTCTCCTAATAGTCTGGATGGAGAGATGAAGCAGAGTATTCAGATGCAGAGTTGCAGCCAACGGCAGGCAACACGCTAAAATTGGCATGCTGCAGTCTTGTGAGGGATTTGAGATGGCACATCTTATTATTCAAAATATGCACAGAAAAGTCTCAAGGCTCCATGCTTAATTCCAGGTATTGCATTTCAATTTAGACAGATCTTTAAGGTATTGTGAAGATATGCATGGCGTGATTTAGCATAGAAATTCCCTTTTGGGTGGAAGTATTTAATTTAATCCTAGAGATCTGAGAATGAGCCTTCTGCTCACTCCAGAAGAAAGCAAACCGGTGAGGGGGGAGGGCCGGAGACTAGGGATGTGAGGGAGAGGAGGAGGGAGATGACGGAGCCAGAAGCAGTAAAACTGAAGCGTTTTTCAGATTGAAGAACACACAGTGAAGGGAGGAGAGGAGAGAGAAGCTGACAGCAGAAATTTAGAGGAAAGCGATTGGGAGAGAATGAGCTGGGACCAGCAGTGAAAGAGGGAGTAAATCAGATGGAAAAGAGGACAGCGAGAGATGGAAAAGGGAGAGGTGTTGGTTGATGGGGGAATGGTACCTCTGTTGTTTATTAAGTAGCCCTGGGAGAGAGAGAGGGCGAGAGGAAAACTGGATGTGCAGGCTTTTATTCCAGTCCAAGACAAACACACCCATTTCAAATAAGCATATGCATCATCTGTGGATCAGCCCCCTCCTGTACTTCCTGTTCACTCATGACTGCACGGCCAGACACAACTCCAACACCATCATTACATTTGCAGATGACAGTGGTAGGCCTGATCACCGACAACAACAACACAGCCTATAGGGAGGAGGTCAGAGACCTGTCTGTGTGGTGCCAGGACAACAACCTCTCCCTCAATGTGATCAAGACAAAGGAGACAATTGTGGACTACAGGAAAAAGAGGACTGAGCACGCCCCCATTCTCATCGACGGGGCTGCAGTGGAGTAGGTTGAGAGCTTCAAGTTCCTTAGTGTCCACATCACCAACAAACTAACATGGTTCAAGCACACCATGACAGCACATGAAATGGGCATGACCGATTCCCCCACAGGAGACTGAAGAAATTTGGCATGGGTCCTCAGATCCTCAAAAGTGCTACAGCTGCACCATCGAGAGCATTGTGACTGGTTGCATCACTGCCTGGTATGGCAATTGCTCGGCCTCCGACCGCAAGGCATTACAGAGGGTAGTGCGAACGGCCCAAGTACATCACTGGGGCCAAGCTTCCTGCCATCCAGGACCTCTATACTAGGCGGTGTCAGAGGAAGGCCCTAAAAATTGTCAAAGACTCCAGCCACCATAGTCATAGACTTTTCTCTCTGCTACCACACGGCAAGCGGTACCGGAGCGCCAAGTCTAGGTCTAAGAGGCTTCTAAACAGCTTCTACCCCCAAGCCATAAGACTTCTGAACATCTAGTCAAATGGCTACCCAGACTATTTGCATCCCCCCCTCTCCACACCACTGCCACTCTCTGTTGTCATGTATGCATAGTCACTTTAAATAACTCTACCTACATGTACATACTACCTCAACTAACCGGTGCCCCCGCACATTGACTCTGTACCAGCACCCCCCTGTATATATTGTTATTTTTTTACTGCTGCTCTTTAATTACTTGATGCTTTTATCTCTTATTCTTATCTGTATTTTTTTAAACTGCACTGTCGGTTAGGGGCTCATAAGTAAGCATTTCACTGTCAGGTCTACACCTGTTATATTCACTGCATGTAACTAATAACATTTGATTTGATAATGAACAGTTCTGACTCTGTCTGGTGGCCAACCTGCGTATACTGTACAGTGCCCCTCCCCTCTCCCTCGCTAGCTCGCTATGAAATATGCAAGTGTTCGTGTTCTCGGAACTAGGCTACGGCAACTAGTCAGTCTCCTTCGTTGCAAAAATACTGAATCTTAGGAGTCGAGGAGTCGATTCCTAAGCTATCGGAATCTAATCTTGACACTCAGAAATGGGAGTTGAAACCGGGAGTCGACATGCAAGGAGTCAAATAAATTATTTTGGATTCGACTCTCCACCACTACGTCAACGTTGTTGGAAAAATGACAGAGAAAGGTAAGCGGCAGCAGTGTCCTGTATGGTAATACTTTGAGAAGTTAAATGAGAAGGTGGTGAAATGCAAACTTTGCGATGTGGAATTGGAATTTGCGATGTGGAATGTGGAACCCGTTGCTGGCCCCCAACAACAGACACTAGACAGCTTCACACAAAAGACCTGCGGTAAGGGACGGAGTAGTCATGACTGTGCTAGATGGTACTGAATTGCTCCCTAGCGGTTATACGCAGGACCATATTTTGCCTTGTGAATTCATTTGCAATTTTATGATTTTTTTTCTTATTGTTTAAATCGGGAAAAAATGGCAGTTTAAACGTTAAGAAGAATTGTCCATTTGTCACATCCCGAGTTACAATTCATATCAACAGATGATGTCAGAGACGTAATAGAAGCTAGCAGAGCAGCGATCAATATAAAGCCTTCAGGAGTGTCCAGTCTCTCAGAGATACGATCTTTCCCTCTTCGTCCCCCAGACAACGTCTATCTAAACTCACTGACCACAACACTTCCTACATTGCTTCAGTGCTTTTACCTACTTTTCCCTGAAATGACTGCCTGCTGCCCATATGTCTAACCATTACAGAAAATGACAGTGCTCTTTACTCCTGGTCATGTGGGGTGTGCAGGCTCTTGTTCCAGCCCAGCACTAACACACTTGATTCAGCTTCTATAATAATCAGGGTCTTAATCCCCACAGTCTCTCCAGTATTTTGTGTTTCTGTGAAACAAGGCTGCCCATGGCTTCTCCTGCTCCTGGAGAACAACTGGGTGTGCAGGGCTGCAGGCTTTTGTTTCAGCTCAGCACTACCTGATTCAGCGTTCTAAGTTGATTAGTTAAATAAGGTGTCTTACTTGCTGTAAAACTCTAACAAAAGCCTGCACAGTGCACACAGCCTGGCTGGAATAGGGAAACAGTTGACACTGCGTAGACTTATGTGTTTTTATCTTCAAATATAAATGTTAAAAAACATAAGTTTACCTAAAGGAACTTCAGAACTTTTCAGCGTCTCATCGCACTCTCACACTAAAGCCCTGTTGCAGTGCGTGTTTTTAAATCCAGTACATTTTCTCCACATGGATTTCTAATGAAACAGGTGTTGCCTTATCCAGTTGATATGAGAAGTGGAAATGAATACTCTGGCCTAATTAGCATTCATAATGTGGAACAAAGGAGCAGAACAGCCAAAACCCCTTCATTATGGTTTTATTAATGTTATCTACTGCATGCTTCTATTTAGAAAGAAGGGAACACTTTCACCCATAAGTTGAAAAAGCAGCGTGATCTGTTAACTTGGGGTAATGCAATAATGGTAAATGATATATAACACTGCCTGCTCCTCAAAGTGCTCAGAGCGATGTACATTATAGATACGGGGGAACTCACACAGATTTTGTGTCTCAAATTACACCCTATTCCCTATATAGTGTACTACCTTTGACCAGGGCCCATATGGCTTTGACCAAAGTAGTGCACCATATAGGAAATAGGGTTCCATTTGGGACACAACCATGGATATCAGGGTTCTGTTCTGTGGAACAATCTTGTAAAGTGTCAAGCTCTAATGACGTTGACTCGACACCAACGGGCTGATGACTAATGTTGTTATCAGAACATGCACCAATGGGGTGATGACGATTATGAGACATACTCATATGTGTGTGTCTCTTGGAGGCTCGTTTGACTGTGCCCTATGGCCCGAGGTTGGCTTTGATGATGTACATAATCAGTAGCAGATAAGTGGAAGGAATGCGAGGGAGGCGCAGTGCAGTGGGTGTACAGATGTTGTGCTGTATGTTTGTAGAGTTAGCATATGTTGTGTAAGAAAGGTAGCAAAAGCTACAGGATATGGGTGTTTATGTGCTGGATCTAAATACATTTAAATACTAAGCATATAACTTTGATTTCCTGTGTGTGCTTTTCCCTGTGGATATATTTTTACTGGGCGACTAGTCAGGATCGAGGGAAAGATGAATGGAGCAAAGTGCAGAGAGATCCTTGATAAAAACTTGTGCAAAGGACCTGCGACTGGGGCGAAGGTTCACCTTCCAACAGGACAATGACCCTAAGCACACAGCCAAGACAACTCAGTGGTGGCTTCGGGACAAGTCTCTGAATGTCCTTCAGTGGCCCAGCTAGAGCCTGGACTTGAACCAGATCAAACATCTCTGGAGAGACCTGAAAATAGCTGTCCAGCGACGTTCCCCATCCAACCTGACAGAGTTTGAGAGGATTTGCAGAGAAGAATTGGAGAAACTCCCCAAATACAGGTGTGCCAAGCTTGTAGCGTCATACCCAAGAAGACTCGAGGCTGTAATTGTTGCCAAAAATGCTTCAACAAAGTACTAAGTAAAGGGTCTGAATACTTATGTAAGGGTGATATTTGCATTTTGTAGTTTTTATTCATTTGCTAAAATGTATATTAAACAGTTTTTGCTTCGTCATTATGGGGTATTGTGTGTAGATTGATAAGGATTTTTTAAAATCAATTTTAGAGTAAGGCTGTAACTTAACCTGTTATGGCTAGGGGGCAGTATTTTCACAGCCGGATAAAAAACGTACCCGATTTAATCTGACTATTACTCCTGCCCAGAAACTAGAATATGCATATAATTATTAGCTTTGGATAGAAAACACTCCAAAGTTTCTAAAACTGTTTGAATGGTGTCTGTGAGTATAACAGAACTCATTTGGCAGGCCAAAACCTGAGAAGATTCCATGCAGGAAGTGCCCTGTCTGACAATTTCTTGCCCTTCTTGATTATCTCTATCCATTACAGAGGATCTCTGCTGTTACGTGACACTTCCTACGGCTCCCATGGGCTCTCAGAAGGCGGCAAAAAGCTGAATCGTGGCTTTGCAGGCTCTGGTTGAAAAAAAGTAGCGCGTTTGGGTAGTGGATGGTTACAGTACTGTGAGACTCAGGCGTGTGCCCGCGTCGACAGAATGCTTTGTTTTCTTTCGTCTGTTTACCTAAACGCAGATTCCCGGTCGGAATATTATCGCTTTTTTACGAGAAAAATGGCATAAAAATAGATTTTAAACAGCGGTTGACATGCTTCGAAGTACGGTAATGGAATATTTAGAAATCTTTTGTCACGAATTGCGCCATGCTCGTGACCCTTATTTACACTTCGGATAGTGTCTTGAACGCACGAACAAAACGCCGCTGTTTGGATATAACGATGGATTATTTTGGACCAAACCAACATTTGTTATTGAAGTAGCAGTCCTGGGAGTGCATTCTGACGAAGACAACAAAGGTAATCAAACTTTTGTAATAGTAAATCGGAGTTTGGTCAGGGCTAAACTTGGTCGGTGTCTAAATGGCTAGCCCGTGATGGCTGGGCTATCTACTGAGAATATTGCAAAATGTGCTTTCACCGAAAAGCTATTTTAAAATCGGACATATCGAGTGCCTAGAGGAGTTCTGTATCTATAATTCTTAAAATAATTGTTATGTTTATCGTGAGTAATTTAGTAAATTCACCGGATGCTTGCGGGGTTCTGAACGTCACATGCTAATGTAAAAAAGCTGGTTTTTGATATAAATATGAACTTGATTGAATAAAACATGCATGCATTGTATAACATAATGTCCTAGGGTTGTCATCTGATGAAGATCATCAAAGGTTAGTGCTGCATTTAGCTGTGGTTTTGTTTTTTGTGACATTATATGCTAGCTTGAAAAATGGGTGTCTGATTATTTCTGGCTGGGTACTCTGCTGACATAATCTAATGTTTTGCTTTCGCTGTAAAGCCTTTTTGAAATCGGACAGTGTGGTTAGATTAACGAGAGTCTTGTCTTTAAAATGCTGTAAAATAGTCATATGTTTGAAAAATGGAAGTTTTCGGATTTTAGAGGAGTTTGTATTTCGTGCCACGCCCATCATTGGATATTGGAGCAGGTGTTCCGCTAGCGAAACGTCTAGATGTAAGAGGTTAATAAAATGTGGAAAAAGTCAAGGGGTCTGAATACTTTCTGAATGCACTGTATGTGAGTAAGGGGAAACCCCCATGAAATGGACAAAAATTAATGGTAACATATTGGCATTGGATGAAACATATACACAATCAGAAATACCATTCAAATGGACGGCAGTTCATCCAAACCATATGGCAAGTGGCATATGGCAAATGCCAAGTGTCATACAATAAAATCCCAAAGATGGCAAGCTTGCTCCACTGTAGATTTTCATATTGCAAATGATCACAAAGTCATGACCCAAGGGTCAAATTTGGAAAATCTATATATTTTTTTTCAAAAATTCAACCCCCTCTAAAAAAGTGCTTTCTGGAGCGTTTTTGGGATTATTATATATTTTTGTCAAATATACATATATAATAACCGTATGAACATTCCTTATTTTATTGAGTGTGTCCATAAGGCCGATGTTTTGTCCATTTTCAATATATGATCATAGGAAGTCGGCTTCAAAAGTCAGTGAACCATGGCCAAATGGCATAAGAAAAGTCCAAATGGCATTTATACTGACCAAATGATATATATCACTATGTTAAGCCCCGAATCAACCTAGAAGGTCTATTTGTCGTGTTTGAGCATAGGAAGTAAGAATTTGATGCAATGACAGAGAAGTGGGACTCTGCCATTTAAAAATTGTCCAAAATGACCCTATTGGATGGGCCCGGGTGGGGGGGTGCTCTCTACCCGTCCATGGACCCCTTGCACCCCCCTAAAGGCATTTTAAAAATTGTTCCAAGTCACCCTTTCAGATAACCAGGTGCATGGCTGTCCATACAATGTCTTACAATGGGCATTTACCATCACGAATTGGACATGCTCTGATATACTTCAGAAATGCCCAATTGACTGGCCCATTGAACTCGGGATGGTCGAGCAGTGATAGTTGTTCCTCTCCATCACTCATTGGTGTTGATTTCAGCATGTCCATTTGGTGATGGTAAATCCGTCATTAAAAACATTGCAAATGTACTGTCCATTTGCAATGTCTTATAATGGGCAATTACCATCACAAATTTGACATGCTCTAATATACTGTAGAAATGCCCAATTGACTGGCCCGTTGAACTCGGGATGGCCGGGCAGTGAAAGTGGTTCTTCTCCATCGCTCGTTGGTGTTGATTTCAGCATGTCAATTTGGTGATGGTTCATCACTGTTTAAACTTATTGCAAACGAACAAAAGCCATCAAGTCAGCATCCATCAGTCAATAAGATATCATTCTGACAGCAAACTGATACGTACTGACACCAAACCTACTTTGTCCAACACGTTTAGAAGCCAACTATCACATATTTCGGGGCAGGCCCAAAATTCACAGCGCCTTTTGTTTAAACCATCATAAAAACTTAAAACACGTACAGTCGTGGCCAAAAGTTTTGAGAATGACACAAATATAAATGTTCACAAAGTCTGCTGCCTCAGTTTGTATGATGGCAATTTGCATATACTCCAGAATGTTATGAAGAGTGATCAGCTGAATTGCAATTAATTGCAAAGTCCCTCTTTGCAGTGCAAATGAACTGAATCCCCAAAAAACATTTCCACTGCATTTCAGCCCTGCCACAAAAGGACCAGCTGACATCATGTCAGTGATTCTCTCGTTAACACAGGTGCGTGTTGACGAGGACAAGGCTGGAGATCACTCTGTCATGCTGATTGAGTTCGAATAACAGACTGGAAGCTTCAAAAGGAGGGTGGTGCTTGGAATCATTGTTCTTCCTCTGTCAACCATGGTTACCTGTAAGGAAACACATGCCGTCATCATTGCTTTTCACCACAAGGGCTTCACAGGCAAGGATATTGCTGCCAGTAAGATTGCACCTAAATCAACAATTTATCGGATCATCAAGAACTTCAAGGAGAGCGGTTCAATTGTTGTGAAGAAGGCTTCAGGGTGTCCAAGAAAGTCCAGCAAGCGCCAGGACCATCTCCTAAAGTTAATTCAGCTGCGGGATCAGGGCACCACCAGTACAGAGCTTGCTCAGGAATGGCAGCAGGCAGGTGTGAGTGCATCTGCACGCACAGTGAGGCGAAGACTTTTGGAGGATGGCCTGTGTCAAGAAGGGCAGCAAAGAAGCCACGTCTCTCCAGGAAAAACATCAGGGACAGACTGATATTCTGCAAAAAGTACAGGGATTGGACTGCTGAGGACTGGGGTAAAGTCATTTTCTCTGATGAATCCCCTTTCCGATTGTTTGGGGCATCCGGAAAAAAGCTTGTCCGGAGAAGACAAGGTGATCGCTACCATCAGTCCTGTGTCAAGTCAACAGTAAAGCATCCTGAGACCAATCATGTGTGAAGTTGCTTCTCAGCCAAGGGAGTGGGCTCACTCACAATTTTGCCTAAGAGCACAGCCATGAATAAAGAATGGTACCAACACATCCTCCGAGAGCAACTTCTCCCAACCATCCAGGAACAGTTTGGTGATGAACAATGCCTTTCCCAGCATGATGGAGCACCTTGCCATAAGGCAAAAGGGATAACTAAGTGGCTCGGGGAACAAAACATCAATATTTTGGCTCCATGGCCAAGAAACTCCCCAGACCTTAATCCCATTGAGAACTTGTGGTCAATCCTCAACAGGCAGGTGGACAAACAAAAACCCACAGATTCTGACAAACTCCAAGCATTGATTATGCAAGAATGGGCTGCCATCAGTCAGGATGTGGCCCAGAAGGTAACTGACAACATGCCATGGCGGATTGCAGAGGTCTTGAAAAAGAAGGGTCAACACTGCAAATATTGACTCTTTGCATCAACTTCATGTAATTGTCAATAAAAGCCTTTGACACTTATGAAATGCTTGTAATTATACTTTAGTATTCCATAGTAACATCTGACAAAAATATCTAAAGACACTGAAGCAGCAAAATGTGGAAATTAATATTTCAAATTTCTCAAAACTTTTGGCCACGGCTGTAGTTACGTTCTATGTGCGGGTCCATTTCTGACATTACATGTAGGCCTAGCTGAGGCGACCCCGAATTTCGAGTTTTGGCTCAATAGGTCATTCGGAGCCCGAGCAGCGAACCTTAATTAGCGCTGAAAATCTGTTGCTACGGGGCCTGAATGAGCTGTCAGACAGAAACTTTAGGGTCCATCTCTATGGACCGAAGCGGTTTCAATGCACCTAGTCTTGTGACTCTGGGACTTTTCTAAATGTCGTCATTTTCGCATTGAAGTTATTGCAAATGTACAAGACTGTTTCTCAGCCTGAGAACCTTCTAGAGCCACATAACTCACCGTGCCCTATCGACTTAAGCTCTAGAACATGTATATACAGTTTCAGAGCTCTAGGTCTGACAGTTCTTTGATAGTTAGAACGCAGGTAACTATTGCAGGCTCTGTGTGTCTAAGCCTCACACTTTGTCACTCCCTATTGACTGTGTGTGTGTGTGTGTAAGTTCAGAAAATCACAGAAATCACGTAGAGCTCCGAAACCCGCCTCAACAGACGTGTCTGAAGACGCTGCAACTGGATCTATAACGTTTTGGGGAAAAAACACATTTCTTTAACCATCATCAAATCAAATGAAATGTTATTGGTCACATACACATGGTTAGCAGATGTTAATGTGAGTGTAGCGAAATGCTTGTGCTTCTAGTTCAGACCCTGCAGTAATATCTAACAAGTACTCTAACAATTTCACAACTACTACCTTATCACACACAAGTGTAAAGGAATGAATAAGAATATGTGCATATAAATATGTGGATGAGCGATGGCCGTGCGGGATATTCCAAGATGTAGTAGATGTCATTTAGCTCGAGAGACCCAGGGTCTCGAGCTAAATGACGAGTTTGGAGGGTACTATGGTGTTAAATGCTGAGCTGTAATCGATGAACAGCATTCTTACATAGGTATTCCACTTGTCCAGATGGGTTAGGGTAGTGTGCAGTGTGATTGCGATTGCGTCATCTGTGGACCTATTGGGGCGGTAAGCAAATTGGAGTGGGTCTAGGGTGTCAGGTAGGGTGGAGGTGATATGATCCTTAGTCTCTCAAAGCACTTCATGATGACGGAAGTGAGTGCTACGGGGCGATAGTCGTTTAGCTCAGTTACCTTAGCTTTCTTGGGAACAGGAACAATGGTGGCCCTCTTGAAGCATGTGGGGACAGCAGACTGGTATACAGATCGATTGAAAATGTCCGTAAACACACCAGCCACATGCTCTGAGGACGCGGCTAGGGATGCCATCTGGGCCGGCAGCCTTGCGAGGGTTAACACATTTAAATGTTTTACTCACATTGGCTGCGGTGAAAGAGAGCTCGCAAGTTTTGGTAGTGGGCCGTGTCAGTGGTACTATATTGTCCTCAAAGCAAGCAAAGAAGTTGTTTAGTTTGTCTGGGAGCAAGACGTTGGTGTCCGCGACGGGGCTGGTTTTCTTTTTGTAATCCGTGATTGACTGTAGACCCTGCCACATACATACATACAATTGTACATTGTACGATTTATCGTAAATTACGATAGATAAATGGCTGGTTCTTTTTTTCCTTACACCTGTCACGACTTCTACTGAAGTTGATGCCCCTCCTTGTTCGGGTGGTGTTCGGCGGTTGACGTCACCGGCCTTCTAGCCACCATTGATCAGTTTTTCATTTTCCATTGGTTTTGTCTGGTCTCTTTACACACCTGTTTCATATCCCAGTAATTATATGTTGTGTATTTAACCCTCTGATTCCCCTCATTTCTCTGTCGGTGATTGTTTGTTTGTTATGTACGTGTTGTTGCTATATCGGTGTGCAACGGGTTATTGTTTTACCCGGATTCTTTTCTACGTTGGTTTTGGAAATAAATATTCCATTTTTAAACCACTCTGTTTTCTCCTGCGCCTGACTTCCCTGCCACCTACATACACAGACTATGACAACACCGGAGGTTCATGTACTTTGACATGAAGCGGTCAAATTAGCGCTCTATTACTGTTTTTGACCTTTAATCTCAGAAAATGGGCCTTAACTCAAAAAGCGTTGAGGCCTCGACACCGTCTTGTTTCTGGGCTAAAAGCCCAATGTCCAAATGTCCGAGAGACTTCATTTGATGACTTCCCGGAAGAGCGGGTCCTGGCAAACGGCTCAAGGCTCTCGGCCTATTTCAATAACACTCATGGACGTCTGGTAAGGGACATTTGCCATATGAAGATCCTCATCAATTATATGGGAAATGCCAAATCGTTCCCTTCATGTTTGTAGCAGCCGTAGACATCTGTGTGTGTGTGTCCCTGTCCTCTAATTAGCCACAGGGTGTCGGCCCAGCAAGGCTCCAATTAGGTTCTCCTCAGGTTCACGGCTACAACATGGGAAAGAGTCAGGGATGAGACAGAGCACTACCTTCCAATCAGGATTTCCTTTATAGAAATGTGGTGCCGGATATTTGATCGGCAATATTTTAATTTACTGGACATTTGATAAATGTACTGGGTGCGTACCCTGATTAGGGCCTCAGAATGACAGGAATCACATTTAGATTATGGTAATTCATCTGAACAGAACATACAAGTCGAGGATACAACGACGTGTGTCCTGACCGCACACTTTGAAGATGTTTGAATAACTGTCCACATTTACTTTTCCTCAGCCAACAAGACCAGTAACAGCAAAATCACTAGCCAATGCATAGGTGGCACGTAAGTTTCAAGTTTGGGGAAGCAATTTTTCACCATAAGAATGCATCTTTATAATAAAGCATTCCATGCATCATCGCATTTGCAAATTTACTATTCGTAATGTGATGAGTAGATTGGATAGTCATAATTTAAGCTAATAATAAAACTCAACCACTGTTCGCAAAAAAATACTGTTCAATGCATGGCTGAGCGCGTATAGCGTAGAGGCCCGGGCCTCATCTATCAATCATGCTAAGTCAAAAATCTATGTGTAAACCATGAGTGGGATCATTTCCACACAGTGTAAGTTTTATCAATATGAACATTTGCTTAAGAGTGTGCATAAATTTATGCACAGCAATGACCATGCATACACACAGTGCCAACTGGTGGAATAAGGGAATTGCTTGTCAAGTGTAGAAAAAAAATACACTATGTACAAAAGTATCTGGACACCCCTTCAAATTAGTGGATTCGGCTATTTCAGCCTCACCAGTTGCTGACAGGTGTATAAAATCGAGCACACAGCCATGCAATCCCCATAGACAAACATTGGCAGTAGAATGGCCTTATTGAAAAGCTCAGTGACTTTCAACGTGGCACCGTTATAGGATGCCACCTTTCCAACAAGTCAGTTGGTCAAATCTATGCCCTGCTAGAGCTGCCCCGGTCAACTGTAAGTGCTGTTATTGTGAAGTGGAAACGTCTAGGAGCAACAACGGCTCAGCCGTGAAGTGGTAGGCCACACAAGCTCACAGAACGGGGCCGCCTAAATCTGAAGCGCATCTGTCCTCAGTTGTAACACTCACTACTGAGTTCCAACCTTCCTCTGGTGTAACGGCTGTCTTCTGTAGAAATGGACCAAGGCGCAGCAGGTATGTGAATACTCATCTTTAATTAAAATAAAGGAGTAGAGCATCCACTTAACAATTCAAATAATATATACGACAGGAACAGTTTTGCAGGCACACAACACGCAGTGCAAAAACAACTACCCACCAAAACCAAGTGACAAACATACTCCTACATATATGACTCCCAATCAGGAACAACGATCCCCAGCTGTTCCTGATCAGGAGTCACAAGACCAACACAGAACAATCACACACACAAGACTGCCACGTCCTGACCCCAAAACTACAACAACAGCTCCATCTGCTGGTCAGGACGTGACAGTACCCCCCCCTCAAGGTGCAGACCCCGGAATGCACCTAACAACGAAAAAACACCAACAAACAAAATCCCCAACAAAACCCATAAACAATAACCCCTAAACAATAAGGGAGGGAAGGGAGGGTGGCTGCCGTCAACGACGGCACTGTGCTACACCCTCCCTCCCCAACCCACCTATCCTGGAGGTGGCTCCGGTGCAGGACGTGGACCCTGCTCCACCCTCGGCGTCGCCCACTTCGGTGGAGCCGATAGCTGCGCCAGGCAGACGGACCCCTCGAGCCGGGCCGGAGGACAGGAGGGCCCCTCGGGCTGATCCTGACAAGCCGGGCACCCTGGCAGATCAGGGCAGGCGGGCACCTCTGGCAGAACCGGGCAGTCTGGCCACTCTGGCAGAACAGGGCAGTCCGGCCACTCTGGCAGAACAGGGCAGTCCGGCCACTCCGGCAGAACAGGGCAGTCCGGCCACTCCGGCAGAACAGGGCAGTCCGGCCACTCCGGCAGTTCAGGGCAGTCCGGCCACTCCGGCAGTTCAGGGCAGTCCGGCCACTCCGGCAGTTCAGGGCAGTCCGGCCACTCCGGCAGTTCAGGGCAGTCCGGCCACTCCGGCAGTTCAGGGCAGTCCGGCCACTCCGGCAGTTCAGCGCAGTCCGGCCACTCCGGCAGTTCAGCGCAGTCCGGCCACTCCGGCAGTTCAGCGCAGTCCGGCCACTCCGGCAGTTCAGCGCAGTCCGGCCACTCCGGCAGTTCAGCGCAGTCCGGCCACTCCGGCAGTTCAGCGCAGTCCGGCCACTCCGGCAGTTCAGCGCAGTCCGGCCACACCGGCGACTGTTGAGCTGCAGTCGGGCCAGCTCCGGCGACTGTTGACTGGCGGGCAGCTCCGACGACTGTTGACTGGCGGGCAGCTCCGACGACTGTTGACTGGCGGGCAGCTCCGACGACTGTTGACTGGCGGGCAGCTCCGACGACTGTTGACTGGCGGGCAGCTCCGACGACTGTTGACTGGCGGGCAGCTCTGACGACTGTTGACTGGCGGGCAACTCTGGTGACTGTTGACTGGCGGGCAGCTCTGGTGACTGTTGACTGGCGGGCAGCTCTGATGACGACTGTTGACTCCTGATGCGTGGGGCAGGTATTGGACGTACCAGCCTGGAGACACGCACCTCCATGCTAGTGTGTCTAGCGGGAAACACCGGACCGAAAGGGCGCACTGGCGGTCTTGAGTGCAGGGTTGGCATCACCCCTTCCGGCTCGATGCTCCCCTTGCCCTGGCACCTGCGGGGCGCTGGTACTGGGCGAAGTGGGCTGTGCGTCCGTATAGGCGAGATGGTGCGCACCTCAGCGTAACATGACGCCCTCCACCTCGTACGCACCTCCCTGTAGTCACGGGTAGCTGGCTTACGGCTCTTCCCTGGCCTGGCCAAACTACCCGTGTGCCCCCCCCAAAAAAAATCTTGGGGCTGCCTCTCGGGTTCCCTTAGCTCCCTTAACTTGTCCGCCCAGAATTTTCTTTCGTCCTGCCAGGTCCATTCTTCCATTTTCTTCTCCTGTGGCTTCCTCCTCTTCTGCTGCTTGGTCCTTTGGTGGTGGGTAGTTCTGTAACGGCTGTCTTCTGTAGAAATGGACCAAGGCGCAGCAGGTATGTGAATACTCATCTTTAATTAAAATAAAGGAGTAGAGCATCCACTTAACAATTCAAATAATATATACGACAGGAACAGTTTTGCAGGCACACAACACGCAGTGCAAAAACAACTACCCACCAAAACCAAGTGACAAACATACTCCTACATATATGACTCCCAATCAGGAACAACGATCCCCAGCTGTTCCTGATCAGGAGTCACAAGACCAACACAGAACAATCACACACACAAGACTGCCACGTCCTGACCCCAAAACTACAACAACAGCTCCATCTGCTGGTCAGGACGTGACATCTGGAAGCAACATCAGCACAAGAACTGTTCGCCAGGAGCTTCATGAAATGGGTTTCCATGGCCGAGCAGCCGCGCACACAAGCCTAAAATCAACATGTGCAATGCCAAACGTTGGCTGAAATGGTGTAACACTCGCCGCCATTGGAGCAGTGGAAAAACATTTTCTGGAGTGATGAATCACGTATTACCATCTGGCAGTCTGACGGACGAATCTGGGTTTGGTTCCCAAACCTTTTATAGTCCTGTACATTCAACCTCCAGCTGCGTACCCCCTCTAGCACCAGGGTCAGCACACTCTCAAATGTTGTTTTTTGTCAACATTGTAAGCCTGCCACACACACTCTATACGATAAATTTATTAAACATAATGTGTGAGTTTTTGTCACAACCGTGGGAAGTGACAAAGAGCTCTTATAGGACCAGGGGACAAATAATAATATAATAATAATCAATAATTTTGCTCTTTATTTAGCCATCTTACATATAAAACCTTATTTGTTCATCAAAAATTATGAATAACTCACCACAGGTTAATGAGAAGGGTATGCTTGAAAGGATGCATATAACTCTGCAATGTTGGATAGTATTGGAGAGACTCTCAGTCTTAAATAATTTTCCACAGACAGTCTGTGCCTGTATTTCGTTTTCGTGATAGTGAGGGCCGAGAATCCACTCTCACATAGGTACATGGTTGCAAAGGGCATCAGTGTCTTAACAGCGCGATTTGCCAAAGCAGGAAACTATGAGCGCAGCCCAATTCTGATTAAATGTCATTTTCACAGAACCGCTTGTTGCAATTCCGATGAGGCTCTCTTGTTCAGATATCGGAAAGTGGACTGGAGGCAGGGCATGAAAGGGTTAATGAATCCAGTTGTTTGTGTTGTCCGTTTAGGGAAAGTACCTGCGTAATTGCGCACCCAGCTCACTCAGGTGCTTCGCTATATCACATTTGACATTGTCCGTAAGCTTGAGTTCATTTGCACACAAAAAACCATACAATGATGGAAGGACCTGTAAGTTGTCTTTGTTAATGCAGACAGAAAATAGCGGCAACTTCTTAAGCATAGCCTCAATTTTGTCCCGCACATTGAATATAGCTGTGGAGAGTCCCTGTAATCCTAGATTCAGATCATTCAGGCAATAAAAAACATCACCCAGATAGGCCAGTCGTGTGAGAAACTCGTCATCATGCAAGCGGTCAGACAAGTGAAAATTATGGTCAGTAAAGAAACTTTAAGCTCGTCTCTCAGTAAAACAAATGGTCAATACTTTGCCCCTTGATAACCAGCGCACTTGTGTATGTTGTAAAAGCGTTACATGGTCACTGCGCATATCATTGCATAATGCAGAAAATACACGAGAGTTCAGGGGCCTTGCATAACCATTTTCACTGTAGTGTCCAAAATGTCATTCAAGCTGTCAAGCATTCCCTTTGCAGCAAGAGCCTCTCAGTGGTTGCTGCAGTGTACCCAAGTGGTGTCGGGAGCAACTGCTTGCACGCACGTTACCACTCCACTATGTCTCCCTGTCATGGCTTTTGCGCCATCAGTACAGATACCAACACATCTTGACCACCAAAGTCCATTTGATGTCACAAAGCTGTCCAGTACTTTAAAAATATCCTCTCATATTGTCCTGGTTTCCAGTGGTTTGCAGAAGAGGATGTATTCCTTAATTGACCCCCATAAATGTAATGGAGCTGTGCCAGGCCTGCCACGTCTGTTGACTCATCCAGCTGTAACGCATATAATTCATTGGCTTGTATGCGAAGCAGTAATTGTTTCAAAACATCTCATGCCATGTAACTGATGCGTAGTGAAACAGTGTTGTTTGATGAAGTCATTGTGGCCTTTTCCCCAAGCATTGTTCCAGCCATATCCGTGGCAGCAGGAAGAATTAAGTCCTCCACAATGGTATGGGGCTTGCCTGTCCTAGCCACTCGGTAGCTCACCATATAAGACGCTTCTAGCCCCTTCTTATTAATGGTATCTGTTGCTTTTATACATGTCTTACTACTCGAAAGTCATCTTTATTCTCGCTCCAAAAACTCCCGGGGCATATTTTTCAAATTGTCACGTTTCTATTCTAAATGTCTGCGCAAGAGTGAAGGTTTCCCGCGAGAGCGTAATTGTTAATGTGATTGGATGTTAATGATTTGACTAGGCTATCTGTATTTGACATTGTGTTGTTAATTTGCTGAACACTAGATGGTTTGTTATTTTTGGCAGTGAAACAAGGCTACTCAGGCGAGACAAAAAACTCACCCAAATGTATAGCCCCGTTGGAAAATATAAATGTATTGTTTGTGTAACGGCCGCCGTATTGAGTAGACCAAGGCGCAGCGGGTTGAGTGCTCATTTTATCTTTTATTTAGAACACTTAATTAACAAAACAAGAAACCGTACGAACGAACAGTATTGCAGGCTAACACAGCAGTGCAACAACAACAACTTCCCACAAAGGGACAGGTGAAAACAGGCTACCTAAGTATGACTCTCAATCAGCAACAACGATGTACAGCTGTTCCTGATTGAGAGCCATACCAGGCCAACAAAGAAATACACAACATAGACAGAACATAGAAATACGAAATAAAGAACATAACCCCGGAATACTCTAACCAAACACCCCTCTACATAAACACATATACTAACAAACCCCGAACCACATAAAACAAATACCCCCCTGCCACGTCCTGACCAAACTACAATAACAAATAACCCCTTTACTGGTCAGAATGTGACAGTTTGAAAATGTGAAGAAATAGTATTTAAAAAAAAAAATGTTAATCACATTTTTATTTGGCGTACCCCCGATTGCATTGCTACACCAGTTTGGGAATACCTGTTCTAGACGATTCTGAGCTTCCAACTTTCTGGCAACAGTTTGGGGAAGGCCCTTTATTGCTTCAGCATGACAATGCCCCAGTGCACAAAGCGAGGGCCGTACAGAAATGGTATGTCAATATCGGTGTGGAAGAATTTGACTGGCCTGCACAGAGCCCTGACCTCAACCCCACTGGACGCAGATGGGGAATATCGCCGTACAAGGGAGGGGATAGAGGCAGCAAAAGAAGAACGGCGACGCTACGAGGAATTAGCACTGCAACAACGGAAGCCCAAGAGGCAGCTCCCCAAAGAAATTGGGGGGGGGGCGTGCTTACCATGGGGAGTGTGTAACCAGTCAGGCACCGTATTATGCAGTGATGCGCACTGTATCTCCAGTGCGCATTCATAGCCCGGTGCGCACTGTGCCTGCGCCCCGCATTTGCCGGGCTAAAGTGAACATTCAGCCAGGACGGGTTGTGCCGGCTCAGCGCTCCTGGTCTCCAGTATGCCTCCTCGGTCCAGGATATCCTGCGCCAGCTATATGCACTGTGTCGCCAGTGCGCATTCACAGCCTAGTTCATCCTGTGCCAGCGCCCCGCACTTGTCGGGCTAAAGTGAGCGTTCAGCCAGGACGGGTTGTGCCAGCTCTACGCTCCAGACCTCCAGTGCGCCTCCATGGTCCAGTATATCCTGCACCGATTCTACGCACCAGGTCTCCAGTGCGCCTCCACAGCCCAGTATGTCCTGTGCCTCTTCCTGCATTGACCTTATCTGATGCTTACGGTTTGATTAAATAATATAAATGCCTCAAGACAGCGTCAGAGATCTAGATAACCAGAAGAAAAAAAAATGATTCTCCTCCTGCTCCTACTGGTTTTCGCAGATTCTGCCATTACTCTCCTGAAGTTGCCAGTGATAGGCTACAAGAGGAGTCGGCAACTTTTCTCATGTGGAATGGCAATTTATCTTACCATTTCTACCGATCTGTGTGCCAGTTCTGGCTTTCATATGCACATTTTCATGAAACAGTTTCATTTAATTTATAATAACGTCTTCATATCTCAATCATTGTCATGTGGTTAATCACTTGACCTCCCGAGTGATCTAAGTCACTGCATCTCAGTGCTACATACATCACTACAGACCCTGATTCGATTCCAGGCTGTATCACACCCGGTCGTGATTGGGAGTCCCAGGGCAGCACACAATTGGCCAAGCTTCGTCCGGGTTAGGGTTTGGCCGGGGTAGGCCGTCATTGTAAATAAGAATTTGTTCTTAACTGACTTGCCTAGTTAAATAAAGGTTAAACAAAATCATTACCAACATTTTTTAAACAATTCTATCCAAATGAAAATGATACAAACCTAAAACTATGTCAAAAATTGCCTACATAAAGCTGACAAATAAAAATAGCAGCCTGCAGGTAGAAAATATCCTGATAAAAATAAATATCCTATACATTTCATTGCCTACACATGGCCTTTCTGCAACAAAAAAACTCTTTCAGTATATGCACCCCCCCTCCGTCAGCAACAAAATTGCAGCACCCCCACCCTCAAACTATACCGAACAAAAATATAAATGCAACATGTAAAGTGTTGGTCCCATGTTTCACGAGCTGAAATAAAAGATCCCCGAAATGTTTCAAATGCACAAGAAGCATATTTCTCTCAAATTTTGTGCACAAATTTGATGACTTCCCTGTTAGTGAGCATTTCTCCTTTGCCAAGATAATCCATCAACCTGACAGGTGTGGCATATCAAGAAGCTTATTAAATTGCATGATCATTACACAGTGCTGAGGACAATAAAAGGTCACTCTAAAATGTGCAGTTTTGTCATATGACACAATGCCACAGATGTCTCAAGTTTTGAGGGAGCGTGCAATTGGCAGGAATGTCCACCAGAGCTGTTGCCAGGTAATTGAATGTTAATTTCTCTACTTTAAGCCACCTCCAACTGTCATAGACATCGTAAGGATTGGAACAAGGCGCAGCGGGTAAAGTGCTCATCTTCTTAAAACACTTAAACAAAATAAACAAATGACGAAAACAGTTCCGTAAGGCAACACAGCCTAAACAGGAAAATAACCACCCACAAAACACAAGTGAAAACAAACCGAACTAAATATGACCTCCAATTAGAGACAACGACAACCAGCTTTCTCTAATTGGAGGTCATTGCCAAAAACCCAACATAGAAATAAAAAAACTAGATATACACATAGAAATAGAAAATATAGAACATAAACCAAAAACACCGAACCACACAAAACAAACACCCGCTGCCACGCCCTGACCAAACTACAATGACAAATAACCCCTTTTACTGGTCAGGATGTGACAGTACCCCCCCCCCCCCCCCCCCCCCAAAGGTGCAGACCCCGAATGCACTTCAAAAACAAAAACCCCCACAAAAACAACCCCAAACTTAAAGGGAGGGTGGCCACCGTCAACAACGGTCCCTGTGCTACACCCCCCCTTCCCAATCCTCCCACTACAGAGGTGGCTCTGGCTCTGGGCGTAGCTCCCGTTCAGAAGACCCTAGGCTGGGAAGCGTCGCCGGAGCCTCCCGACTGAGGAGCGTCGCCGGAGACTCCGGGCTGAGGAGCGTCGCCGGAGACTCTGAGCTGGGAGCGTCGCCGGAGACTCTGGGCTGAGGAACGTCGCCGGAGACTCCGGGCTGAGGAGCGTCGCCGGAGACTCCGGGCTGAGGAGCGTCGCCGGAGACTCCTGGCTGGGGAGCGTCGCCGGAGGCTCCTGGCTGGGGAGCGTCCCTGGAGGCTCCTGGCTGAGGAGCGTCCCTGGAGGCTCAGGGCTGAGGAGCGTCGCTGGAGGCTCAGGGCTGAGGAGCGTCGCTGGAGGCTCAGGGCTGAGGAGCGTCGCTGGAGGCTCAGGGCTGAGGAGCGTCGCTGGAGGCTCAGGGCTGAGGAGCGTCGCTGGAGGCCGAGTGCTCACAGCAGGCACTGGCTGTACCAGGTTATGGAAGCGCACTGGAGGATGAGTGCGGGGAACAGGAACAGGACGTACTAATGGCAGAGTGCTCACAGCAGGCACTGGCTGTACCGGGTTATGGAGACGCACTGGAGGGTGAGTGCGCAGAGCAGGAACAGGACATACTGGACTGGGCAGGCGCACTGGACGCCTGGTGCGTGGGGCTGGCTTTGGAGGCGCCAGACTAGTAACACGCACCTCAGGGCGAGTGTGGGGAGCAGGAACAGGATGTACTGGACTGGGTAGGCGCACTAGAGGCCTGATGCGTGGGGCTGGCTTAGGAGGCGCCAGACTAGTAACACGCACCTCAGGGCTAGTGCGAGGAGCAGGAACAGGACGTACTGGACTGGGCAGGCGCACTAGAGGCCTGATGCGTGGGGCTGGTTTGGAGGCGCCAGCCTAGTAACACGCACCTCAGGGCTAGTGCGAGAAGCAGGAACAGGGTAAACTGGACCGAGGAGATGCACTGGTGGCCAGATGCGCTGTGCCAGCATACTTCTCCCTGACTGCCGGCCAACTCTCGCCTGGCAACGCTGCAGAGCCCTTATTGACCGCACCGGACTGTGCATGCATATGGGCGACACAGTGCGGACCTCCGCATAACTAGGTGCTTGCTTGATCCGTCACTCCCCATAATAAGCACGGTGAGTAGGCTCAGGTCTCCATCCTGACTCTGCCCAACTCCCCGTGTGCCCCCCCCTAAAACATTTTTTGGGGGGATGCCTCTCGGCCTCCTGTAGCTCCCTTAGTTTCCTCTCCCAGAAATGTCTTTCTGCCTCCCACGTCCATCCTTCTCCTCGGTGCTCCAATCCCCGCTGCTTGGTCCTTGTTTGTTGGGTGGTTCTGTCATAGATGTCGTAAGGATTGGACCAAGGCACAGCGGATAAAGTGCTCATCTTCTTAATTTATTTAAAGAAAACACTTAAACAAAATAAACAAACAACGAAAACAGTTCCGTAAGGCAACACAGGCTATACAGGAAAATAACCACCCACAAAACACAAGTGAAAACAAACCCAACTAAATATGACCTCCAATTAGAGACAACGACAACCAGCTGCCTCTAATTGGAGGTCATTGCCAAAAACCCAACATAGAAATAAAAAACTAGATATACACATAGAAATAGAAAATATAGAACATCAACCAAAAACACCGAACCACACAAAACAAACACCCGCTGCCACGCCCTGACCAAACTACAATGACAAATAACCCCTTTTACTGGTCAGGACGTGACACCAACATCGTTTTAGAGAACTTGACAGTACCTCCAACCGGCCTCACAACCATGTGTAACCTCGCCAGCATAGGAACTCCACACTGGCTTCTTCACCTTTCAGAATCGTCTGAGACCAGCCACCCGGACAACTGATGAAACTCAGGAGTATTTCTGTCTGTACTAAAGCCCTTTTGTGGAGAAAAACACGTTCTGATTGGCAGGCCCTGGCTCCCCAGTTGGTGGGCCTATGCCCTGCTGTTCTTCAGAATGAACTAGTCGCGTGTTCCACCTGGCCACCACATTCAGCAGCATCTTTAGCGCATCACATAACCTATCACTTGCACATAAAGAGTCAAAGCCTTTTCTCTTCACATAGTTGAACTCGTTTTGGGATGGGGATTTTATGGCGATGTGGGTGCCATCTATTGCTCCGTTCGTATTTGGGAACCCATTGATGGCATTATGGCAAATAAATCCCTATTGACTTCAACCTGTTGTTGGAAACGTTATCCGATGAGCCAATCTGTACTTTCTGCAGAAAAAAATCCAAACCGTCTCTAGAAACACGCTCTCTGCGAAATGCTCTGCCTTCCAAATCTTCCAGCCATTGCTCATTCGATTTCCATTTATCTTAGAATCTTTTACAGTATTTCAACAACCACTTTCATGGTTTCATTTTCACACACATTTAACAAATTACTGTACTTGATATGGATTATTGTTGTAACAAATGCACTGTTGTGGTCGGATTTTTCCCAGGCTACTTTGAAGCAAGATAAAACATGCCTCATGTAGTAAAACGTTCAGGTTTCAAACAATTAAGTAGCTATACGTTTTAAAAATGTATGCTGCCTCCAGCTCATTGCAAAGTGGTGTGTGACTCGCTGATGAAGCCTGCCTTCCGTTGCCTATATATTTGAATGGGAAGCGCTCTTCAATTACCAGTTGATAAATTAAAAGCTTTTTTTAATACACGATTGCATTTAGAATTGTTGCCCGATGATTGGGCTTATAAAAGTGCTGTCTGACAGATTTTCTGCTAAAAGGCTCTGTATCTGTATGCTGTGCGCAGGTGATAAATAAGATACATAACGAATATACACATGCACCAATTTAATTCCACATATTTATGCAAATTAACCCATAACCGATAAGCATGTCAAATGTAATTACCAGTCAAATGTATTTACGATCAACTTGTATTTCCATCAATGAATAGGCTAAAAAGCATTATTTCACAATGGGATTTTTTATCCAGTGGCAATTTTATTTATCGATCGGCTTTTCTATCATTTCTTTACTGCCAAAAGCCGGCTATTAACACCATGAAATGTTTGCGGTTTTGAGTATGATATCTGAATGAGAGAGACCAACAAAATCAATGGGGGCCCCGGTCGGTAATATGACCATGACTACTACAAGTTTAGATAGCTGGTTGGACTAATTTACCAATCTAAATTGAGTAACTGTCAGTGACTGACCTAACAAGAGAAAACTGCTGCTCCACAACCACATTTTCTAAATTGCACCTTGTGTATTCTACTATTCCAAGACCCCAACTGAGTTTGTGAGCCTACAAAAGGGGGCCCGTGGGCTGCCAGTTGTCTATTCCTGACATAGATGCACAAAGTAAACAGCATAGTGCAGAGATACTGTGTGTGACTGTGTGAGACTGCGAAGTCTTGCATCTTACTTATTGCAATATCTGCAGTTCTGCTCGTGGCAACATCATCTTAGCAGAAAGTAACCCCCCCCCCCGGCTCCATCTCGCTTTTAAGGCTCTCCTTTTCTTCCTATTGTTCTCCCTTCTGCTCTTCACAAATTCTACATCTCTTGTTCATTCTATTCCTCCACCTTTCTCTCCCCTTTTAGCTTGCTCTCATTCACTCTGCTTTCTCTCTCTCGCTCTCTCTCTCTCTCTCTCTTACTCTCTCTCTGTCGCTGTGTCTCAGTCACTCCAGTGCTGTGTTGGAGAGGTGTGTTGAGTGGTCTGTGTGATTACTGCTGAGGACAGGAAGCCACTGAGATGGGAGAGCTACTGAGGATATGCTTCTTCCTTCCCATACAGGCATACCACACTGACGTTACAGGAGCTGCTATCCACAGGCCACACTTGCTACTCTCATTACATTGTTTATATCAGATCTCGTTCAGTTTGTCATCTACCACGTATTATAAAGGTCAATAGTATTTGTTTTGATTGGTTGGGAGATGGTCATCATGTGTAAATGACTAAGCCCTAGTTTAAACAACTACTACACTTACAAACTGTAATTTGTCATGGATGATTTTAAAGTCACTTTTGATTTGTTTTATCCTCTAACTTTTGAAGAATGGTGCCAACAAAAAAGAGGAGGAGGAGGACATGAAACAAATCAAACAAGGAGAGCAAGTGGACCAGCAACCGGATCCTAGCGTTAACATTAGACATGCAGAAATCAGTATCACTGCTGTAGACAAGATAGAAAAGGGGAAAAATGAAGAAGCTACATTAAGAGAAACCATCTGTGCAGTAAAATGCTTTCTGGAATGGCCGGACTGGCAACTGTTTCAAAACAGGAGATGGGTAATATCCTCTGGCGTTTCTACGCTACCGCGAGGACTGCAAAAGGAGACTGATATGGAATCAGCAGCTTTGCTGGACTGTGGGCCAGCCTAAACCGCCACATGAACGTATCACGTTTCAGGTAAGACCCAAATGCAGACTGTATTGAAATAACAATGTTAATTACAGCAACAGTTGCAGGCAAACGACAGGTCAAGACAGGCAGAGGTTGATAATCCAGAGTAGTGGGGCAAGGGTACCGGATGACAGGCAGGCTCAGGTCAGGCAGAGGTTGGTAATCCAGAGTAGGGGCAAAGGCACAGGACGACAGGCAGACTCAGGGTCAGGGGCAGGCAGAGTGGTCAGGCAGATGGGCTGAGAGTCAGGACAGGCAAGGGTCAAAACTAGGAGGGTTTTGAGATCCACCAGAGTACTCATTCAGCGTGACAGCGCATCCGGCTTAACATCCTTGGGTACCGATCGGTGTTGTGGAAGCAAAGTGGCCCGGACCTTACTGAACCCCTCCCGGAGGTCCTGGTACTCCGCGGGAATGGTGCCGAGGTCCAGGACAATTTCCAAGCCCCTAAGAAGACATCCCAGGCCAAGCAGAGCTGATTTCAGGCAATGAGTGTGGCAGAACGGGCTACAGCCTATGATGGCACCAGTAGACCAGTCAATCGAGGGATTGTGTCGCTGGAGCCAAGAGAATCCCAATACCACAGGAACCTGCGGAGACTCAGTTAGCAGGAATTGAATCATCTCGCTGTGGTTCCCCGACACTCGTAGGTTGATGGGGGTGGTATGGTGGGTGACCCGGCCATTAGAGTGCCTGCACAGTACTCTAACATCCAGGTGAAGGGAGAGGGGTTGAGTGGGGATGCCCAGCTCAAATGCCAGGGTAACGTCCATAAGACTCATATCAGCCCCCGAGTAGATGAGTATCTGGAAAGACTTGGACTGGTCGCCCCACAGTAGGGTGGCATGGAGAGGGGGGCGAGTAGGGGGAGAAGCAAAATGATCCTTAAGACCCACCAGAGTACTGATTCCTACCAATGAGCTAAGTCTCTTGAAGGGACAGGTAGCCACATAATGACCAGGAGTACCGCAATACAGACTACACTGGGTGTTAAGTCTGTGTATGCGTTCGGCTGGAGACTGCTGAGCTCCATCTGCTCGGGAAGAGGCAAATTTGCTGTATTCAGGGGCTCTTGGAGACAATCGGGTAAGCTCGGATCCTCTCGGGGACGGAGACGCCGGGGACTTCATCAGATGCAAGGTGGGATCCTTGAGTGAGCGATTGCGACCACAATCAGACTTCTTCTCCCTCCTACATTCCCGTAGCCGACCATCGATCCGGGTGCTTAAAGTGATGAGTGAGTCGAGATCTGTCGGTAGTTCCTGTGCTGCAAGCTCATATTTTCTTTCTTCCAATAATCCGTGCAGGAACATGTCGAACAGCGCTTCCGAGTTCCAGGCGCCCTCCGCTGCGAGCATGTGGAAATCCACCGCATAGTCCGTCCCACTGTGGGAGTCCTGCCGAAGCTGGAGTAACTTCCGGGCAGTGTCTCTCCCAGACACTGGAGCCTCAAACTTTTCTCACCTCCGCCACGAATACCTCCAGACTGAAGCAGATGACAGATTGTGGCTCCCACACCGTTGTGGCCCAGGCGAGTGCCCTCCCGGACATCAGCATAATAATGTATGCTATCTTCGAGCGGTCTGAGGGGAACGAAGAAGGCTGCAGCTCAAAAATGAGGGAGCACTGGGAGAGAAAGGCCTGACAGGTTCTGGAATCTCCATCATTGCACTCCGGGGGAGGTAAGCGGGGTTTCCGGGAAACCGGGGTGATGGGGCTGGTTACTGAGGGGCTGGGAGGTTGCCGTCGTGGTAGGCTGCCTAGTAGGCAACCCACGGAATTGCTCCTGCAAAGCGTCCAATGCTAGGTTGTGACGTTCGGCCACGTCCTGGACCCCTTCCGTCAGACCGCGAAGCAACTCTTCGTGTCTACCAATGACGGCTCCTTGGGAGGAGATGGCATTGCGGAGCTGGTCCAAGTCTGCTGGGTCAGTCATGGTCCAGTTCGTACAATCACATTTCAGGTAAGACCCAAATGCAGACCGTGTTGAAGTAACAATGTTTATTACGGCAACAAGGGCAAGCAAACGGCAGGTCAAGACAGGCAGAGGTTGGGTACCGGATGGCACGCAGGCTCAGGGTCAGGTCAGGCAGAGTGGTCAGGCAGGAGGGCTCAGAGTCAGGACAGGCAAGGGTCAAAACCAGGAGGGCGAGAAAAAGAGAGACTGGGGAAAAACAGGAGCTGAGACAAAACATTGGTTGACTTGACAAACAAGACGAACTGGCAACAGACAAACAGAGAACACAGGTATAAGTACCCAGCGGATAATGGGAAAGATGGGCGACAACAAGAGGGGGTGGAGACAAGCACAAGGACAGGTGAAACAGACCAGGGGGGAGACAAAGGGCTGTGAGACATGGGTTTACATCTAGACATGAAAACTAGGAAGTATACGGAGGGTACGGGGCAACAGCGGACAAACAGCAGAGGGGATAATGATTTTGGAGCAGGGGGGAAAGGTCTCAGCTTCCAGGGGTGTAGCCACGGGGGCTATAGCGGTGTATAGGTACCCAGGGGATAATGGGGAGATGGGCGACACCTGGAGGGGGTGGAGACAAGCCCAAGGACAGGTGAAACAGATCAGGGCATGACAGAATGAGCCTCCACTGAGCCGGTCTTGGTGCCTGATGAGAGATACTGAGTTCCTGAACTCAAACAATATCTTTGCTGGTATCATTAAACAGCTGAGAGGGAGAGCAGGGACAGAACCAGCCACTACCCAGATATACAGTGCATTCAAAAAGTATTCAAACCCCTTCAATTTTTCCACGTTTTGTTACGTTACAGCCTTATTCTAAAATGGATTAAATCGTTTTTTCCCCTCATCAATCTACACACAGTACCCCATAATGACAAAGCAAGAACTGTTTTTTTAAAAACATTTTTGCTAATTTATAAAACATAAATATCACATTTACATAAGTATTCAGACCCTTTGGCAGATATTACAGCCTCGAGTCTTCTTGGGTATGACACTATAAGCTTGGCACACCTGTATTTGGGGAGTTTCTCCCATTCTTCTCTGCAGATCCTCTCAAGCTCTATCAGTTTGGATGGGGAGCATCGCTGCACAGCTATTTTCAGGTCTCTCCAGAGATGTTCGATCGGATTCAAGTCCGGGCTTTGGCTGGGCCACTCAAGGCCATTCAGAGACATGTCCCGAGGCAACTCCTGAGTTGCCTTGGCTGTGTGCTTAGGGTCGTTGTCAAATGAAATCAAATGTATTTATATAGCCCTTCTTACATCAGCTGATATTGCTATGTGCTGTACAGAAACCCAGCCTAAAACCCCAAACAGCAAGCAATGCAGGTGTAGAAGCACAGTGGCTAGGAAAAACTCCCTAGATAGGCCAAAACCTAGGAAGAAACCTAGAGAGGAACCAGGCTATGAGGGCTGGCCAGTCCTCTTCTGGCTGTGCCGGGTGGAGATTATAACAGAACATGGCCAAGATCTTCAAATGTTCATAAATGACCAGCATGGTCAAATAATAATAATCACAGTGGTTGTCGAGGGTGCAACAGGTCAGCACCTCAGGAGTAAATGTCAGTTGGCTTTTCGTAGCCGATCATTGAGGGTATCTCTACCGCTCCTGCTGTCTCTAGAGAGTTGAAAACAGCAGGTCTGGGACAGGTAGCATGTCCGGTGAACAGGTCAGGGTTCCATAGCCGCAGGCAGAACAGTTGAAAGTGGAGCAGCAGCACGGCCAGGTGGATTGGGGACAGCAAGGAGTCATCAGGCCAGGTAGTCCTGAGGCATGGTCCTAGGGCTCAGGTCCCCCCAGAGAGAGAGAGAAAGAAAGAAAGAAAGAAAGAAAGAAAGAAAGAAAGAAAGAAAGAAAGAAAGAAAGAAAGAAAGAAAGAAAGAAAGAAAGAAAGAAAGAAAGAAAGAAAGAAAGAAAGAAAGAAAGAAAGAAAGAAAGAAAGAGAATTAGAGAGAGCATACTTAAATTCACACAGGACACTGGAGAAATACTCCAGATATAACAGACTGGCCCTAGTCCCCCGACACATAAACTACTGCAGCATAAATACTGGAGGCTGAGACATGAGGGGTCAGGAGACACTGTGGCCCCATCTGATGATACCCCTGGACAGGGCCAAACAGGCAGGATATAACCCCACCCACTTTGCCAAAGCACAGCCCCCACACCACTAGAGGGATATCTTCACCCACCAACTTACCATCCTGAGACAAGGCCGAGTATAGCCCACAAAGATCTCTGCCACGGCACAACCCAAGGGTGGGCGCCAACCCAGACAGGAAGACCATGTCAGTGACTCAACCCACTCAAGTGATGCAGCCCTCCTAGGGACGGCATGGAAAAGCTCCAGTAAGCCAGTGACTCGGTCCCTGTAATAGGGTTAGAGGCAGAGAATCCCAGTGGAGAGAGGGGAATCGGCTAGGCAGAGACAGCAAGGGCGGTTCGTTGCTCCAGTGCCTTTCCGTTCACCTTCACACTCCTGGGCCAGACTACACTCAATCATAGGACCTACTGAAGAGATGAGTCTTCAGTATTTCTGTTTAGAATTTTTTATAAATGTGCAAAAATGTCTAAAAACCGCTTCGCTTTTTTGTTATGGAGTATTGTGTGTAGATTGTTGAAGGGGAAAAAATACATGTTATCCATTTTAGAATAAGGCTGTAACGTAGAAGAAAAATGTAAAAAGTGAAGGAGTCTGAATACTTTCCGAATGTACTGTAACACAGCTGGACCTAAAACTCTGCAAGTCTGAAGCTATGAGCCCCGCCACCCCTAGAGGATTACTGAATAAGGTGTGGTTTGATGTGCAGTTGCACTTTGGCCGAAGAGGCAACGAAGGAAACCGCAAACTGAAGCCAGACTCATTTGTAATAAAAGAGTATGAGAATGGTTCGAGATACGCGACATTGAGTTTCAATGAAGAAACCAATGACCACAAAAATTAAATGGAAAGAGCCAGAGAATCATCGCGGCTGCATGTATGAGGACCCAGGGAACGAGCTCTGCCCCGTGGCGTCGCTGGAAAAATATCTCTAAATTACCCAAACATTCCTCAGCCTTTTATCTACACCCCAGACGAAAGCTTGCCGATGATGACAACGTGTGGTATACCATAGAGCTGATGGGACTCAACACCCTTTCATCAATGCTGCCCCGTCTGTGCAAGGTATAACGTTTTGTTCAAATAATGTAACTAGGCTGCAATACAGTATATTAATAGAATGAGCATGAATAGAATCATTGTCATAGAGTGATCTCTCTCTTTCTCTCACTGTAGGAGGCTGTCACATCACGTAGATATACCAACCACTGCATCAGGATGACTACCATCCAGCTGGTCTCCGATGCAGGTCTGGAGGCCAGAGAGATAATGAGTGTGAGCGGGCACAGGGCTGAAAGCTCTCTTAGGAGCTATTGGAAGCCGTAGACGGAAAACAAGAGGAGATGGGGTAACATCCTAACAGCTGGGAATGACAACAAGGCAGCCGTTCCTGAGAAATGGCGCCCAACTGCGCTTGAGACCCCGGTGTTTGACAGCTACTTCACTAATTGCACACCGAACGGAAATGCAATTCATTGTGTATCATAAATAAATAGCTGTCGATGCTGTGACCATCCGAAAAAACCTGTCATTGTGGTTTCTATGATCTGCTGTGTCAATGCCTTTGCTACAATGTTTCAGGGAAATAAGACATGAGGTTACTTCATTACTCTGAGGTAACCTACATCACATTAGAGGTACCCTATTATTATGCATAGACCTGCGCTGTTTTCAGAACCATGGACAGCGTCCCTCGATAACAAATGTTCTGGAACTGTCAACCAGCGCTTGGGCAGTAGAATTAACAACCAGAGAACGCCTAAAATTGCACTTGACAACTAGTGTTAGTGAATGAAGTATCACGTTTTGCTGAAAAATGTATGGTTTGGGAATTAATTAAACATTTTAATGCAGGTAACCTGTTGTATAAAAGCAATGATACACTCGAGTCCATGTGTTATGACATTTTTATCATGGCTGTGACGTGGTCATAGCCATGAGGCGAAGCGATCATATTCACTGTTTCAAACATTAACTTCAGCACTGCACTGGTGTGTGAATCATCTTTCTTTGCCTCTTTTGTGGGGGTTTTAACACAGAAGAGGTCGCGGCCTGAATTCGACCCAAAACCAACGAGGAAGTCTGCAGTGCTGAGAGCGGTTGTATGAAATGAATCGGTACATCAAGAAAAGCTCTGAACTGTGCCAACCCACTCTAAATTTCTATTCAGTTTGACTTGCCATAAATTCGGAGTCTGAACTGTGCGTAACATTCTTGAATATTTTTTTATAGCATGGTATTAACTGATAATCTGTAAAACCTAGTAACTGGGGATGACTTTGATACAGCTAATATTTGTATTTTTTTTAAAATACTTGTCAGTATTGACATCACCCTTGAGAATAACATCAGCCTTGGCTTGAATAAACAAACCGTTACCAGTAAGCTGATCTCCCTCTCAGCTCTAGTCTGTCTTTTCTCTGTTGTGTTGACCAACCACACTCTCTCTGATACGTGTGTAATAAGCATATTCCACTTATTGACTAAGTGGCAGTGAACACTCACTTCCTGTTTTTCATGGTTAACCTCATGTCCCATGACCGGCCACAACCTCCCTACAGTGGCCTGGAGAAACACAAACACACACACAGTTCACACAGACTTCCAAAAACCCTTTGTGAGTGTCAATGGCGTCGTAAGGATTGGACCAAAACGCAGCGGGTAAAATGCTCATCTTCTTTCTTTATTAAAGAAAACACTTAAACAAAATAAACTGACGACGAAAACAGTCCAGTAAGGTGCACAGACTATACTGGAAACAACCACCCACAAAACACAAGAGAAAACAAACCCAACTAAATATGGCCTCCAATTAGAGGGAACGACAACCAGCTGTCTCTAATTGGAGGTCATTGCCAAAAACCCAACATAGAAATAGAAAACTAGATAAACACATAGAAATCCGTTGTGATTTATAGAACATAGAACATAAACCAAAAAACACCGAAACACACAAAACAAACACCCCCTGCCACGCCCTGACCAAACTACAATGACAAATAACCCCTTTTACTGGTCAGGACGTGACAGTGAGATCTTGCGTCAGAAACAAGGTTATAAGTAACCTCAGATTCTGATTTCCGAGGATTGCGACATACAACACTTTCCAGGAAGTCTCTGAAATGTGTCTGAAACAGTAGCTTATTTTCTGGCGCTGTAAAAGGAGGAAATGTATTGCGAAAACTGAGTTGGAAAGGAAAATTAAAGTGCTAGAATTAGGTAATTCTACTATGAACGCACCTAATGTTAATCAGCAAAGATTGTTAAACATCAATTCAACATGTTGCAAATTAAAGCAATTGAAGCAGAATTAGTATATTTAAGGTTTACATACTATGAAGAGGAGGACAAGGCTGGAAAATTGCTGGCAAGAACGATAAAGAGAAGGACAACATGATCATATATCCTGTCCATAAAGAATGCTACAGGTACTTATTGTGCTGAGAAAGACTAAGACTTTTTTGGATTCCATTTAAGTTACCAAAGTTGCATGATGAGAGCCTAAGTTCCGATTGGATGACGCAATACAGGAAATCAATTATGCCATTTTAGAGCTACCAAAATCAAAGGCATCGGGAAGTAATGGTTATACCTCAGAATTGTAGAAGAGGTTTGTAACTATACTTCTACCAATGCTGCTTAGACTATATCATATTTTTGGGGATCATGGTATTGTAAATGGAACTACTGCTGAGGCAATTATCACACTCATTCCTTAAGTAGGAAAATACCTGTCTCTATACCAATACCAATCGCTTTAGTGTTGATTTTAAGACACTTTCCTATGTCTGTTTGCTAATAATTTACAAAGTACATTTTTTGATTTCAACTGACCACGTTGGTTTAATTTCAAATTGATATAGCTCAGACAATGCAAGGACATTTTATAATATGGGGCATAGAGCTAAAATGTTTAAGGTACCATCTGCAGCATTATCACTTGATGCTAAAAAAGCATTTGATCAAATAGAATGGAAATATTTGTTCTATACAATGGAAAGATTTGGGTTTGGTCCTTTGTTATAAGATGGGTCTCCATTATATACAATAGCCCTAAAGCAGCAGTTATAGCAAATGTTATGATATCTCCTTTCTATACATTGGAGAGGGACACAAGGCAGGGATGTGCCTTGCTCTTTGTTTTAGCGTTAGAACCATTAGCAGAAACCATGACGACAAGGTGATAATGAATGAATTGTGGTGGAAAAGTGTGAGTATAAACTGGCAATGTACGCAGACGACATGTTGTTTATTAGGAATACTGAAATGTTAATTACTGGGCTACTTAAGTTTGTTAATGAATATACAGAGATTGCTGGCTTTAGAATAAACTGGAAAAAGTCAGAGGTTACTCTGATAAATGATCCATGTACTGAAGACCAAATTTCAGATTAAAATATTGTTTGGGCACTAGAAGGTCTAAAATATCTTTGTATTTTTCTAATCATCAAATATTAAGTGCATGGTTGAAGAGAACTTAGAAGCTATTGTGAATTCCTTGAAAACAGACTTTTGTGAGATGGTTCTCCCTCTTTTAGCGTTCTGAGCAAGAATTTAAATAATAAAAATTACATTGGCTCCAACAATCAATTACAAACTAAGAATGTTGCCTCTCAATCTACCTCAGTCTTTTTTTAAGAATATCGATGAAATTATCACTACATTTTATATGGAATTCAAAGCAACCCACATCGCCTTAGAGAAACTAATAATGCGAAAATATAAAGGAGGCATGGCACTTCCGGATATTAAAACATATTACATTTCATATGTAACAAGACGAAGTATATACTGGCTCTACCCACCAAAAGAACCCCCCTCTTGGTTAGCAATTGAAGAAGAAATGTCCAATCCCATGCCACTTAGCTTCATAGCATACCGAATACTACCTGAATATCTGAAAGACCATCCAGCAATATCTGCTTTTTGGAAAGTTCTTAAAATTGTTGGAAATAAATGTGCAGTCTCCTTATGTACCTCTTTTCATGCAACCATCTGGAGCAATCCACACATTTTAATCAATCATAGACTGGTGTTGTGGAGAGATTGGCTACAGATGGGAGATTGGATGTAATTTCTATAAAGATGGTGAAATTATGGATCAGCTCCACCAGCCATTTTAGAATAATTCAGATTGTACAGGCAGTCTGTTTGCAGATTACATTTAAACACTATTTGAACAAATTGGAACGTGTCCATTCCAAAAACCACCTGGCATCCACGGTGTATAGATTCTTAAACAAAAACAAGGGGGCTACTCCTCCCTTAACCTCTTGGGGCTAGGTGGGACGCTAGCGTGCCACCCGTGGTGCACTCCATCAACAGCAGGTGCATTTCAAGAGCGGCAAATTTGAATCCAATAAATGTCAAATTCAAATTTTCGGAAAAAATGGGGTGTAACAGCTGTCTTCAAGAATGGACCAAGGCGCAGCAGGTATGTGGATACTCATGTTTTTTAATTTCAAAAAAGGAGTAAAGTATCCACTGGACAAAAACAATAAAGACGACAGCAAAAGTCTTGCAGGCACATACAACGCAGTGCAAGGACAAACAACTACCCACAACCCCAAAGAAAAACACACACTCCTATATAGGACTCCCAATCAAAGGCAACTCAACACACCTGCCTTCAATTGGAGTCCCAATCACCAACACAACCATTCACACACACAAAACCCCTGCCACATCCTGACCAAAACTAACACCATTACGCCCTCTGCTGGTCAGGACGTGACAGTACCCCCCCCCCTCAAGGTGCAGACCCCGGAATGCACCTAAAAGAAAAAACAAACCCCAAACAACAAAAAATATCCCCCTAAACAATAAGGGAGGGAAGGGAGGGTGGCTGCCGTCAACGACATCACTGTGCTACACCCTCCCTCCCCAACCCACCTCTCCTGGAGGTGGCTCAGGTGCAGGACGTGGACCTCGCCCCACCTTCGGCGTCGCCCACTTCGGTGGTGCCAATAGCTGCGCCGGGCAGACGGACCACTCTGGCTGACCCTTGCAGACGGACCACTCTGGCTGGACCGGAGGACAGGCGGGCCACTCGGGCTGGGCCGGAGGACAGGCGGGCCACTCGGGCTGGGCCGGAGGACAGGCGGGCCACTCGGGCTGGGCCGGAGGACAGGCGGGCCACTCGGGCTGGGCCGGAAGACAGGCGGGCCACTCTGGCAGGTCCGGGCAGTCGGGCCTCTCCATGCTCAGGACACTAACTCTCATTGCTAAAAGGGCCATTTTAAAGCATTGGAAAGAGGAGCAGCTGCCCTCATTTGCAGAATGGCTCCAAATGTCAAGGAACGCTGTCAAATTTGAGAACTATTGCAAAAGGAAATGGAAAGTCAAAATAAATAAATATGGGCCAAGTTTGAAGTTACTGTCTTAGAGTGAACGAAAACATGTTATTTGGGGGGAATGCGCACGGTGGACACCTGGTCTGGACTCTCCACCGACGTGGCACCTATGGAAACACCTAGACACCTACCTGAACACTCCTCTGACCACCCCTGGAGAACCCCCTGTTTCCACGAAATACGGGGATTGTGACCAGCCAGCCAGGGGACCCCCAGCACCACCGGAAACGCAGGCGAGTCAATAAGGAAAAAACGAATGCGTTCCTTATGATTCCCCAGCGTTACCATGTCCAGTGGCACCGTAGACTCCCTGACTAGCCCTGACCCTAATGGTCGGCTATCTAGGGAGTGCACGGGGAAAGGGGAATCTATCGGCACCCGCGGAATGCCCAGCTTAATGGCAAGTCCACGGTCCATAAAATTCCCAGCTGCGCCTGAATCGACTAGCGCCCTATGCTGGGAAGAGGGGAAAAATTTAGTAAACAAAACAGGTAAAAACACATGACCAACAGGGGGTTCTGGGTGAATCTGGTGCTGACTCACCTGAGGTAACCGAGAAGTGTTCTGCCTACCATCTCGACTCCCAGACTGGCTCCTCCGGCACCGGTCGGCCGTGTGTCCTCTCCGACCACAGCTGGTGCAGGAGGAGCCACCTCCTCCGGTGCCCCTTGGCACGGCCCCCCCTACCTCCATAGGGGTAGGGGCGGGGGTGCACGGGGGTGGAACGGGCAGGACCCTCTCCGAACGCCCGCGGGCAGCCAGCAAGTTGTCCAGTCGTATGGACATATCTATCAGTTCGTCCAGGGACAGAGCTGTGTCCCGACAGGCCAGCTCCCTGCGGACGTCCGCCCGGAGACTGCAGCGGTAGTGGTCTATGAGGGCCCTGTCGTTCCACCCCGCACCAGCAGCCAAGGTCCTGAAGTCCAGCGCGAAGTCCTGGGCACTCCTCGTCTCCTGCCTGAGGTGGAACAGCCGTTCACCCGCCGCTCTTCCTTCCGGAGGGTGGTCGAACACGGCCCGAAAGCGGCGGGTGAACTCCGGGTAGTGGTCCCTCGCCGAGTCTGGACCGTTCCAGACCGCATTAGCCCACTCCAGAGCTCTGCCCGTCAGGCAGGAAACGAGGGCACTCACGCTCTCCTCCCCCGTGGGAGCAGGTCTGACGGTGGCCAGGTACAGCTCAAGCTGGAGCAAAAACCCCTGGCACCCAGCCGCCGCCCCATCGTACTCCCTCGGGAGCGCCAGACGAAGCGCGCTAGAGCCAGACGTCATGGGAGGCGAAGATGGCTGTATCGGGGGAGGTGGAGGTGGAGAGAGGATACCACTTCTCTCCCATCTGTCCATCCTCTCCATCATCTGGTCCATTGCCGATCCGATGCGATGGAGGACTGTCGTGTGGTGGAGTACGCGTTCCTCCATCGAGGGCAGAGGAGTGGCCGCTGCTCCCGCTGATTCCATGCCTTCTATCACGGTGCGGGATTCTGTTACGGCTTGGTAATTGTGGAGGAGGAAAGAGGCACAGGAAGCAGCGAACACAGGGTAGTGGTGTTTTTAATATACACTCACAAAAAACAAATGTTCCCACACACAGGGGAGAAAATACATGCGGCGTACAACAACGTCGACATGAACACAAGCCGTCACACAAGAAACAATCATTAATCCCGCACGAACAGGAGCGGGCCAGCTAAACTAAATAGCCCCTCTAATGGCTAATTGACCACAGGTGTCACAAAATAAAAAAAGGGAAAAGCAAAAGGGAATCGGTGGCAGCTAATAGGCCGGTGACGACGACCGCCGAGCGCCACCCGAGCAGGAGGGGGCGCCACCGTCGGTGGGAATCGTGACAAACAGTCAGTATTTATGCTGCAATAGTCAGAATTTATGCCTCAATAGTTTGTGTCGGGGGGCTAGGGTCAGTCTGTTATATCTGGAGTATTTCTTATGTCTTATCCGGTGTCCTGTGTGAATTTAAGTATGCTCCCTCTAATTCTCTCTCTCTCTTTTTCTCCCTTTCTCTCTATTTCTCTCTTTCTCTCTCTCTCTCTTCTCTCGGATTACATGAGCCCTAGGACCATGCCTCAGGACTACCTGGCATGACGACTCCTTGCTGTCCCCAGTCCATCTGGTCATGCTGCTGCTCCAGTTTCAACTGTTCTGCCTGCGGCTATGGAACCCTGACCTGTTCACCGGACATGCTACCTTGTCCCGGACCTGCTGTTTTGGACTCTCTCTCTAACGCACCGGCTGTCTCTAATTCTGAATGATCGGCTATGAAAAGCCAACTGTCATTTACTCCTGAGGTGCTAACCTGTTGCACCCTCTACAGCCACTGTGATTATTATTATCTGACCCTGCTGGTCATCCATGAATGTTTGAACATCTTGGCCATGTTCTGTTATAACCTCCACCCAGCACAGCCAGAAGAGGACTGGCCACCCCTCATAGCCTGGTTCCTCTCTAGGTTTCTTCCTCGGGAATTTTTCCTAGCCACGGTGCTTCTGCATTTGCATTGCTTGCTGTTTGGGGTTTTAGGCTGGGTTCCTGTACAACACTTTGTGACATTGGCTGATGTAAAAAGGGCTTAATAAACGTGATTGATTGATTCATACTATCAATTACCCATTTATTTATTTCCTGTTTTTGAAATTTCGTTGCAGCTCTCCCATATATGCAGCATTCTTGTTTATTTATTGTTAGGATCAAATTGGGATATGCAAAGAATAAAAAAAAAGGGAAGTCTATAAATGTGCCTTTGAGTCTAAAAATAATTTAGACCAGGATGAGAGAGGACAATGTTGTGTTATGTGTTTACATGTGGTGTGTTTTGTTGTTTGTGTCACGATAGTCGTAGAGATTAGACCAAGTTGCAGCGGGTTGCATGCTCATCATTATTTTATTTAAACAAAAACAAAGAAGCGACAGAATGACAGTTTCGCCGGCTATACTAACAGCAATGCAAAAATAACTACCCACAAAGGGACAGGTGAAAAAACAAGCTCCTTAAGTATGACTCTCAATCAGAAACAACGATGTACAGCTGTTCCTGATTGAGAGCCACACCAGGCAAACAAAGAAATACACAACATAGACAACCTAGAATACAAAACAAGAACGTAAACCAAAAACCCCGGAACACATAAATACAACACCCCTCTAAGTACACACACACCCCGAACCATATAAAACAAATACCCCCTGCCACATCCTGACCGAACTACAATAACCAATAACCCCTTATAGTGGTCAGGACGTGACGGTTTGGTTAGTTTGATATATTCTATGTTTTGTAAAGAAATAATTGTTCATATTTGTTTTATTATCAAACAGAGCTCGGGAAAAATATATATTTTATTGTTCTGCCTCTCTCTCTTCCTCTCTTTTGCACTCTCTTTCTCCTTTTCCTCACTTTGCTCTTCTTATATCCCCTCCATATTTATCTTCCCTTCTGAGTGTAGAAGAAAGCCTATAAAGGTTTAGCCCGATGCATCCGCACTACAGGTCAAAAGTGCCGTTCCCTTGGTTTCACTTTTCGTTCCAGTGAGTCCCAGTGGCCTTGACTGAAACCTACACTTTTAACCTTCGAAATCATACTTTTGTACTTGTGACCTTAACATAAAACATTTAAAGACTGGGAGAGAACGCAAGGCTTCTTCTCCACAAAAGGTCAGACTGACTTAGGGGATTTCCCTGGTCCTCTGGTGCCTCCAGGGGTAGGAAAGGTAAAAAGGTGAATGAGGATCACTATGAAAGCTAGATGAATCATTGTACCTGGTGAATATGTCTAAAATAGCCCTGCTCTGCCTGAAAGGGATAATTCACACCAACATTTGTGTGCCTCAGAAGTGGTCGAACTCCCAAGCGTCGCATTTTCTCTCCATTTGGAAGTCTATGGTCTCACGAGACTGCAGTGCCGACGACATCGGAGGCATAAAAACGGAAGCAAACATCAAAAGCACAAGCCACTTCATTAGGCTAGTTGTGAACACTTAGTTGTGTGTGTTAAATGCTTGAAATAGACTTAGACTTGATGTGTAAAAAGAGGCTTCAGCAGCGTTGATTGACTGATGGTACAGATGTAGGATCTTAATTTGTTCACACTTTTCTTCCTGAGAGACAATGGGAAAGAGAGTTTTGCTAAAATATCAGTGAGCAAGATTTGAACTGCAGTGGTATATGTGATCTGGAGGCAGCGGTTTAGACCGCTAGACCAGACCACCCTAGGTCACACACAGTTATATTAACAGTATTGCACTTTTCATGTAGCCTCATTTTGACCAGCTAATAGCCTAACCACCGATCAAGCAACATTATGGACTAAACGTTCAAATCCTGTTGCTGCAGGATTAGTTTTCTGCAACAATACATGTCAAATTAAGATCCAACATCTCTATGTCAGATTATGTCTGATGGTATGTCTGGTGTATCATGTCTCATTGATTACAGTGGGTCCGTTTTTAACTAGCTGACACGAGGGAGAAAAATGGACATGCCACACTTTCAGAAGCCCTATAGGCAGTGGTGTAAAGTACTTAAGTAAAAAATACTGTACAATCAAATCAAATTGTATTTGTCACATGCGCCGAATACTGTGAAATACTTACGAGCCCTTAACCAAAAATGCAGTTCAATAAATAGCGTTAAGAAAATAAACTTAACATAAAAATAAAATATAAAGTAACACAACAAAATAACAATAACGAGGCTATATACAGGGGGTACCTGTACCGAGTCAATGTGCGGCTGTACAGGTTAGTCTAGGTCATTGGTACATGGGGTAAAGTGACTACGCATGGATGACTACTTTTTGGGGGTATCTGAACTTTACTTTACTATTTATATTTTTGACAACTTTACTTTCAATTCACTACGTTCCTAATGAAAATGATGTACTTTTTACTCCATACATTTTCCCTGACACCCAAAAGAACATCCCTGGTCATCCCTACTGCCTCTGATCTGGCGGACTCACTAAACACATGCCCCTGGCTATCCATAAATAAAAAACAAGAAAATGGTTCCGTCTGGTTTGCTTAATATAAGGAATTTGAAATGATTTATACTTTTACTTTTGATACTTAAGTATATTTAAAACCAAATACTTTTAGACTTTTACTCAAGTAGGATTTTACTGGGTGACTCACATATACTTGAGTAATTTTCTATTAAGGTATCTTTACTTTTACTATGACAATTGGGTACTTTTTCCACCAATGCCTTGTTGACGATGTACAATTGGCAGGTTGGTCAGTTCTGTAGATCAAAGTTTAAATGATGGGATTACTGCAGCTGCCTGTATTAGGAGCCATTCTTCAGGTCTCAATCATCAAACATGTGTGTTACTGTGTTGTGTGATTATATCCACATCTGTCTTTTTGTTCATTCCATGCATGTTTTTGCCCACTGGGATATGCCTCTGAATTGAAAATGTGGTGCTGTGTGTACACTGTGGGTTAGGAAAGGCTGTACAGTATACTAATAGGCTGGGCTGCTGCTACAGCTACTGTCTGTGTGCTTATGGATGAGACCTTGCTCTGTGATTATTTCTCTCTCCTCTCCCCCTACCTCTCTCTCATCACCCGTCCCTCTTTTCTATCATCTGACCTGCCCTCTGTGTCCTGCCTCACGTACCTCCCTCCCTCCCTCTCCCCCTTTATTACATTTTCCTTTTCTGGCCTCTCTCTCTACTTTCTCTTCTCGCTCTCTTCTCGCTCTCTTCTCTTTCCCCTTCCCACCCCCTCTCTCTCTCTCTCTCTCTCTCTCTCTCTCTCTCTCTCTCTCTCTCTCTCTCTCTCTCTCTCTCTCTCTCTCTCTCTCTCTCTCTCTCTCTCTCTCTCTCTCTCTCTCTCTCTCCCTCTCTCCTCTCTCACTCGGCTGTAGCAGTAAGATGAGATCACAGACACTGTCAGGCAATGATGTTGTTTACATCAGTGGCCCTGACATACTGACACATACACAAACCAACTCTTTATCCATCCTGCTCTCCCTTCCTCCCTTCTTCCATTCTCTCATCTCTATACATCACTCTCTCCCTCCATCCCTTCTCCCACAACTTATTCAACTCTACCCCTTTCATCCTGCCATCCTCTCACTGTCTTTCTCAGCTAGCAGGGCTGTCAGTGTTAATCACAACTCCGCCCCCCTCTCTCACTCGGTTGTAGCAGTAAGATGAGATCACAGACACTGTCAGGCAGTGATGTTGTTTACACCAGTGGCCGTGCCCTACTGACACATACACAAACCAACTCTTCACCTCTTTATCCATTCTTCTCTCTCTCTCTCTCTCTCTCTCTCTCTCCCTTCCTTCCTTCCTTCCTTCCTTCCTTCCTTCCTTCCTTCCTTCCTTCCTTCCTTCCTTCCTTCCTTCCTTCCTTCCTTCCTTCCTTCCTTCCTTCTTCCACTCCCTCATTTCTATACATCACTCTCTCCCTCCATCCCTTCTACCACCACTTTTTCAACTCCACCCCTTTCACCCTGTCACCGTTTCACCCTGCTCACCGTCTTTCTCAGTTGGCAGGGCTGTCAGTATTTTATTAGGGATCCCCATTAGCTGCTGCCATTAGCAGCTACTCTTCCTAGGTTCCAGTGTTAATCAAAGCTCTCCTTATCTTTCCCTCTATCACCCCCCCTCTTCACATGCTGGATCAGTCTGTTTGAACAGGAAACAGCTCCCTCTCTCCTCTCCGTCTCCTCATTGTTCACTCTTTACATTTATCTTCATCTTCCCACTCACCCACTCTTCCATGTCTATTCTCCCATCAGTTTAATGTTTCCTCTCTGCAGCGGCTGCCTCGTTTATCTCACTCTCTTTGTCCTCACCAGTTTGGATCCCTCTATTTTCTTCTCTCTTTCTGTTTGCATCATATTTATCTCTCTATCCATCTGTCTGTCATCTATCAGGACTGTCAGATGGGGTTTGGTGAAGTCGTTTAACCCTGGGTCCTCCCCCTACCAATTGAAATGTTATCAGGGTCTGGAAAGCATCCTCTGCCTGCTTTGCCATTTCAGTAAAGAGGGTGCAGGCTTATTTGTAGCTCAATGGAATAGACTTTTTACTAACAGACGTGGATGTTGTTCTGTAATATGAAGATATTTGATGGTACTGTATGGAGAAAAATTTGTAGAAATACTCAAACTTCCTCTAAAACTTTTAAAAGATGTCTTTCAAAAGCTCCTAATGCATCAGGTCCTGCCCACTTTCTCTGTTAGTCTGTGCCCTAAGCTTCCCTCCTTCCACCCATCCCTCACGGTGTGAGTGGGTTTTCTAAGGGACTGAAAGGACCTTGCTCTCTTTTTGACCAGAGAGAAAGAGTGAAATCTCTTTCAATGGATCGATAAACGACAGGGAGCCTACTTCAGGTAGAGGGATGGAGGGAGAGGGAGATGGAGGGTGAGGGCGAGAGCAAGAGCGGGAAAGAGTGACCCTGGCTGTGTCCACAACCTCACTTTAACTAAAATTGGCCTCTATAGGTTTCTGTTGAATGTTTTAAAGTTTGATGCATATAAATATAATGAATAAATGAGGATTGGAACCTCTAACCCTGGCAATTTGACTGGTAAACTAATGGGTACACCCGCAATGGCTGCCTGGTATTGTGATGCAATCATTTCCATGGTAATCAAATTGTATTTATCACATGCTTCATAAACAACAGGTGTAAACTAACAGTGAAATGCTTCAAATGATGCTAACTGATGTGGCTCATGCAATGGAATGTATTTTTTGTAATGTCAGTTGAGTTGATTCAACAAATCACACCACAGATTGATAGGTACACTTCCTGACATGAAATTTGTATTTTTTTGCCTTTTGATGATATATGTAGGACTATCATTTGCCAAAATATGTAAATTGCGAGAAAAAGCCCTTACCCAACTACAAAAACGTGCATATAGTAACTCTTTGTTGTGTCTCAACTCAAGGTTCTTCTTAATAATCCTGTAAACAATGACACTCAGCCTCTCTAAATCCAACTGCTAAAACAGGTCAACGAGTCACTGCAGACCAGAGATAAGATGAGAGAGAAAGATGATGGAGAGTGAGAGAGAGAGATGAGACAAACAGCAAGGAGAGAGACATTTTTAAAGTAGAGAGATGGGGGGGATATGGAGCGAGAGGGGATGATGAGGGAGATGGAGAGGCAGACCTAGTTGTGTTGTCGGATGCTGCAGCTCCATGTGCTCAGATTAGAGAGACACTTCTACGTAGATTGTTGGTACAGAGATCATGCATTGCCATCGTAATCCCGTTCTCCCGTCCTCTCCTCCTCACAGGGCCATTAAACTCATTACTTTAAAGCACTTATTTGCCCAGACTCATTCCTCTCTTTGTTCCTCTCTCTCTCGCTCTCTTTCTTTCTTTCTCTCTCTCTCTTACTCTCTTTCCCTCCTCTTACAGCAGCTTTGTCAGACATCCTGTAAAATCCATATATTTTCCTGTTCTATTGCTCCATGGTGTGAGTTAGTTAAGACCACTTTCATCTCACAGATGGATTGGGGCATCAGTGGCTCAGTGACGTTTAAACTGTAGGTCTTTTTGGGGGTTGTTAAACAACTAATTGGTTCAATTACTTGAATTCCATTTTTTTCTTTTTTTTGTGAGCCCAATATGGCGTTTCTCCAATCATTAACGAGAGAAATCAAGTTGTCGTTTTCATGAAAGCTCCAGGATGTTGGCCTTCTAGGCAGAGTTCCTCTGTCCAGTGTCTGTGTTCTTTTGCTGATCTTAATCTTTTCTTTTTATTGGCCAGCATCCCGGAGTCGCCTCTTTACTGTTGATGTTGAGACTGGTGTTTTGCGGGTACTAGTTAATGAAGCTGCCAGTAGAGGACGTGTCTGTTTCTCTTGTCCTCTTGCACAGTTGTGCACCAGGGCCTCACACTCCTCTTTCTATTCTGGTTAGACCCAGTTTGCGCTGTTCTGTGAAGCGTTGTACTTCACCTTCAGTTTCTTGGCAATTTTTCGCATGGAATAACCTTCATTTCTCAGAACAAGAATAGACTGATGAGTTTCAGAAGAAAGTTCTTTGTTTTTGGCCATTTTGAGCAGGCACAGGACAGACCAGGATGGGGAGACCCACTGGAGGCCTGGTCCGTGGAGCAGGCACAGGACAGACCAGGATGGGGAGACCCACTGGAGGCCTGGTCCGAGGAGGAGGCACAGGCTTAACCAGGATGGGGAGACCCACTGGAGGCCTGGTCCGTGGAGCAGGCACAGGACAGACCAGGATAGGGAGACCCACTGGAGGCCTAGTCCTGGGAGGTGGCACAGGACGAACCAGGATGGGGAGACCCACTGGTGGCCTGGTCCTAGGAGGAGCCACAGGACGGACCGGGTCCAGAAGACGCACTGGAGGTCTAGAGCGCATGGCCTGCACAACCCGTCCTGGCTCGATGCCCAACCTCCCCCGGCAGATATTAGGAGCTGGGATGTAGTGCACCGGGCTCTCCACGCGTACTGGGGACACCGTGCGCTTTACCGCATAACACGGTGTCTGACCAGTACTGCGCTGCCTCCTGTAAGCACGGGGAGCTGGCTCAGGTCTCCAACCTGACTCTGCCACACTCCCCGTGTGCCCCCCCCCCCCAAAAAAAAACTAATTGGGGCTGCCTCTCGGGCTTCCTACCCAGCCGTGTTCCCTCATACCGTTGGTCCTTTTTTCCTGCTGCCTCCACTCTTCTGAGTGCCTCTACCTGTTCCCATGGGAGGCGATCCCTTCCGACCAGGATCTCCTCCCAAGTGTAGGATCCCTTGCCTTCCAGGATGTCCTCCCATGTCCAGTCTTTTCTCTCCCTGGTCCAGGATTCTTGCTCCTCCTGGCGCTGCTCCTTCCTCCGCTGCTTGGTCTGTTGTTGGTGGGGGATTCTGTAACGGCTGTCTTCTTCGTCAGACGAAACAGAGAAGTCATCGTCCGAGAAAGTGGACCAATACGCAGCAGAGTTAGTGTTCATCTTTCAATTTAATTACAGCCAGAACACTATTCAAACAAAACAAGGAAACCGACAGCCAAACAGTCCTGTCAGGTGCAAAACACTAAACAGAAACAATCCCCCACAAAACCCAAAGAAAACACATGCTCCTTATGTGTGACTCCCAATCAACAACAACGAACTTCAGCTGTGCCTGATTGGGAGCCACATACAGCCCAAAACAAAGAAATACAAAAACCTAGAAAAAACCTAGAACGCCCACCCAATGTAACACCCTGGCCTAACCAAAATAAAGAACAAAAAAACCCTCTCTATGGCCAGGGCGTTAGAGTTTTATTGCTTTTTCAATCAGAACCACAGTTTTCAGTTGTGCTAACATAATTGCAAAAGGGTTTTCTAATGATCAATTAGCCTTTTAAAATGATAAACTTCGATTAGCTAACACAACGTGCCATTGGAACACAGGAGTGATAGTTTCTGATAATGTGCCTCTGTACGCCTATGTAGATATTCCATAAAAAATCTGCCATTTCCAGCTACAATAGTCATTTACAACATTAACAATGTCTACACTATATTTCTGATCAATTATGTTATTTTAATGGACAAAAAATTTGCTTTTCTTTCAAAAACAAGGACATTTCTAAGTGACTCCAAACTTTTGAACGGTAGGGTATGTGGCAGGGTCTACAGACAATCATGGACTACAAAGGGAAAACCAGCCATGTCGCGGACACCGACAAGCTAAACACCTTCTTCGCCCGCTTTGAGGATAACAGAGTGCCACCGACGCAGCCCACTACCAATGACTGTGGGCTCTCGTTCTCCGTGGCCAACGTGAGTAAGACATTTAAGCGTGTTAACCCTCGCAAGGCTGCCGGCACAGACGGCATCCCAAGCTGCGTCCTCAGAGCATGCACAGACCAGCTGGCTGGAGTGTTTATGGACATATTCAATCTCTCTCTATCCCAGTCTACTGTCCCCACTTGCTTCAAGATGTCCACCATTGTTCCTGTACCCAAGAAAGCAAAGGTAACTGAACTAAATGGCTATCGCCCCGTAGCACTCACTTCTGTCATCATAAAGTGCTTTGAGAGGCTAGTTATGGATCATATCACCTCTACCTTACCTGGCACCCTAGACCCACTTCAATTTGCTTACCGCCCCAATAGTTTCACAGACAATGCAGTCGCCATCGCACTGCACACTGCCATATCCCATCTGGACAAGAGGAATGCCTATGTAAGAATGGTGTTCATTGACTATAGCTTAGCATTCAACATCATAGTACCCTCCAAGCTCATCATTAAGCTTGGGATCCTGGGTCTGAACCCTACCCTGTGCAACTGGGTCCTGGACTTCCTGACGGACCGTCCCCAGATGGTGAAGGTAGGAAACAACACCTCCACTTCATTGATCCTCAACACAGGGGCCCCACAAGGGTGCGTGCTCGTCCCCCTCCTGTACTCCCTGTTCACCCATGACTGCGTGGCCATGCACGCCTCCAACTCAATCATCAAGTTTGCAGACGACACAATAGTAGTGGGGCGGCAGGTAGCCTAGTGGTCAGAGTGTTGGGCCAGAAACCGAAAGGCAGTTAACCCACTGTTCCCAGGCCATCATTGTTTATAAGAATTTGTTCTTAACTGACTTGCCTAGTTAAATAAAGGTTCATAACGTTTTTTAATAATAATGATATGCCTAGTTACCAACAATGACGAGACATCCTACAGGGAGGAGGTGAGGGCCCTGGGATAGTGGTGCCAGGAAAATAATCTCTCACTCAACATCAACAAAACAAAGGAGCTGATTGTTGACTTCAGGAAATAGCAGAGGGAGCACGCCCCTATCCACATCGACGGAACCGCAGTGGAGAAGGTCCCATCAATGTGGGTAAAGGCGTGCTCCCTCAGCGTACCCATCACTAACGATCTGAAATGGTCCACCCGCACAGACAGTGTGGTGAAGAAGCCTCAGGAGGCTGAAGGAATTTGGCTTGGCCCCTAAAACCCTCACAAACATTTACAGATGCACAATTGAGGGCATCCTGTCGGGCTGTATCACCGCCTAGTATGGCAACTGCACAGGTGTGTGCCTTTCTAAATCATGACCAATCAATTTAATTTACCACAGGTAATCAAGTTGTAGAAACATCTCAATGATGGTCAGTGGAAAACAGGATGCACCTGAGCTCAATTTCAAATCTCAAAGCAAAGTGTCTGAATACTTGTGTAAATTTGGTATTTCTGTTTTAAATTTTTTTATACATTTGCAAAAATGTCTAAAAACCTGTTTTCGCTTTGTCATTATGGGGTATTGTGTGTAGATTGATGAGGAAAAAATGTATTTAATACATTTTAGAATATGGCTGTAACGTAACAAAAGGTAAAGGGGTCTGAATACTTTCGGAATGCACTGTATGTCCTCAAACCAATTGTTTTAAAGTCGCAGAGAATATGTTATAAGGATAATTTACTTTCTAATGGCAGCCTGGCGAGGATTAGGAGAGGAGATAATTAGATTAGAGAGTTTAATAGTCACGTGTACATGGTTGCAGGTGTAATTACAGAGTAGGAAGTCTGGGGGGGCAGGAGGGGAACAGGGGGAGCAGGTAGCTGACTAATGGTTCAGCAGCCTGATGGTCTGGGGGTAGAATGTTTTTGCCAGTCTTACAGTTTTTGCCATAATGCTCCTATACTGCCTGTGTCTGTGATGGAAACTGGGAGAACAGAGGCTTGGGTGTCTGGGGTCCATGATGCTCTTCTTGGCCTTCTTACAACACCTAGTGTCCTGGAGGGCAGTCAGTATGCGCCCAATGATGGGTTCAGCTGATCGTACCACCCTCTGTAGAGCCTTGCGGTCAGCGGTGGTGGAATTACTGTACCAGGCTGTGATGCAGCCTGACAGTATGCTCTTGATGGTTGTCCTGTAGAACACTGTGAGGGTCCTCGGGGACAGGCCGAATTTCTTCAGTATCCTGAGGTTGAAGAGTCGCTGTCGTGCCTCCTTCAACACGGTCTCCATGGGGTTTGACCAGTTCCGCTATTTGGAGATGTACGCTGAGAAACTTGACGTTTTTGATTGGAGGCCCCTTTGATGAGGAAGCAGGCGTGCCCAGCCTGCTTCCTCCTGATGTCCACAATTAGCTCCTTTGTTTTTCTGACATTGAGGGAGAAGTTGTTTATCTGGCACCGCGCCGTCAGAGTGCCTACCTCCTACCTGTAGGCCATCTCGCCGTTGTTGGTAATCAGGTCTACTACTGTCGGGTTGTCAGTGAAATTGATGATGGACTTGGAACTGTGTGAGGCCACACAGTCGTGGTTATTCAAGGAGTACAGGAGGAGACTGAGGACACACCCTTGTGGGCCCCCCGTGTTGAGAATCAGTGTCGAGGAGAGAATGTTGCCTACCTTCACCACCTGGGGTGGCCCGTCAAGAAGTCCAGTCCCAGGGCTGTGAGCTTTGTGGTTAGCTTAGAGGGCAATATTGTATTGAAGGTTGAGCTGTAGTCGATGAACAGTATCCTCACATGCATTTCTTTTGTCCAGCTGGGTGAGGGCAGTGTGCAGTGCAATAGCGATTGTGTCATCCGTGGATCTCTCAGGGTGGTAGGCGAATTGGAGAGGGTTGTGTGTGTCGGGGAGGGATAAAGGTGATGTGGTCTTTGACTAGCCTCTCGAAGCACTTTATGATGCTGAAGTGAGTGCTACTTTTGGTCGGTAGTCATTCAGTTCAGTTACTTTCCCTTTCTTGGGCACGGGGATGATAATGGACATCTTGAAGCAGGTGGGGCTGCATTGGTGTCCGTGACATGGCTGGCTTTCTTTTTGTGATCCGTGATCATTAGAAGCCCCTGCCTCATACACCTCGTGTCCGACCTGCTGAATTGCTCCTCCACTTTGTCCTTATACTTGTGTCTCGCCATCTTGATTGATCTGCGTAGGTTGTATTTGTACTGTTTAACCTTACTATTGTCCCCGGTCACCTTGCCGTGTTTATAAGAAGCATCTCGCTCCTTCAGTTTCCCTACAAGGCTGCCATCAATCCACTGTTCTTGATTCAGGTACGTTTTGAAAGACACTATCGGTATCACATCATCTATGCATTTTTTTATGAATCCGGTGACTTAGTCGGCGTATTCATTGATGTTATCCCCAGAGGCGACCCGGAACATATTCCAGTCGACGTGATCAAAACAGTCTTGAAGCATGGATTCTGATGGGTCGGCATGTTGTACAGACCTGACAACCAGAACTTCCCTCTTGAGTCTTTGTTTGTAGGGGTGGAGAAGCAAAATAGAGTTGTGGTCACATTTGCCAAAATGTGACCACAACAGTCATTAGGACGGTGGCCTAAAGTAAACACATATTCTAGAACTAATCTGTTCTCCCTCTCTCTCCCTCTATCTCACTCTCTCTTTATCCACATTCTTCTACGTTCCATTGCCTTCGGTTCCTCTCTCTGTCCTCTTCCCTCTCCCAACTCTCCCCCCCTCCCTCCTCAAAAAACGTTATTAAGGCTGCTGTTAACCTACTCTCTCATAACAATTAAACCAGCCACTCATCTGATACATTCATTTGAATGGAAGATGATGTTCTTTTCCCCACAAGACAGAGAGCTGAACAAAGCCCCGAATGAACCAACATCAACCTTTCCAATAGAACAAACCTCTCCAGAGCGAAATGCTGTTAGTTAAGCGCACATGCACACACACACATAAGTAGCACATGAGTAGCACATACACAAACACTAACAACCTACTCGCAGCTTTCAGAGTAAGAGGCTGTTATGAACAGAATTTATCACTTTGGAGAACCACTCAGCGTAATGTGTTATGTTATTTCTGCTAATTATTGTCTGTCTGATGATAGAGCAGCTTTCAGATGCAAAACCATTTTTATAGAAAACGAAAAGCACTTTTCGTTGCAAACAAAGAATCATCTCTATTTTTCATTTCAAACAATGTATTACCCCACCCCCCTCTTCCTCTCTCTCTTTCTCGCACTCTCTCACGCTCATTCAATAACAACATAGATTCCAATAGTCTCAGATATAGAGTGTAGGGTATATGTGAGACTCCCCTAGCCTCCCATCATCTCCCCTCCCCTCCCCTCTCTGAGTTGTTTGGGGAGGCATGCAGACCCCCCCCCCCCCCCCACACACACACACACACACACACACACACACTACTGCTAATTGCCTTGTTTTCCATCTGGAGTGTTTGGCAGTGGAAGACTGTCCTCTCCTCTCCTCCATGCTAGCTTGGCCTCTTCTGCTCTCCTCTCTGTTCTCTGATGCCTGGACTCTCTTCACACAGAAACCAACAGATGAAGCCTATTCCCTCTAAACGGAGGAGACCAGCACTGTCCATGCTGTCAGTCCTAACCCACTGGGAAGGGCAAGGGGGGACATGTAGTTCACCACATCCCACAATCCTAGAGAGAGAGAGCATGGCCAGTCATACAGCTATGTTATAGGCTAGCTAGAGAGTAGAGACAAGTTTAGAATGTTACTGCCTGTCAACATTCCAGCCATCCATTCATGATGAGGATTTAGATTCTAGTTCTTATTCCAAGTGATTCGGTTAGCTTGGGTTTAGAATTCAGGTGATTAGGATGTCAGCATTACCCAGGCAGGGCTACAGTAGCATGGCTGCTATGGAATGATGGGATCTAGGCCTATGTTGTAGACTTTTTAAAATGAAACTGTAATCTCTCTGCCACGAACTGTGTCAATGCAGGCCAATGCTGATGATGTGCTGACTGTTATGTATTTGTGATAATATATTGCCGTTTTTTCGGCATTTAACAGCATTTTACCAGAATGGTAAGCTGTAACTAGGGTTGCAACATTCCGGGACAGTCGAATAAATTCCCAGGTTTTCCAGGTTGGAGGTTTCTGGTTGGAGGTTTCTCGATTTCTTGCTTATTCCCTCCTAATTCCAGGATTCTTTGGGGAAAACCAGGGAATATTTTGAACGTTCCTGGAATTTTGCAACCCTACCTGCAACCATATCCTATTGGTCTCCTATTGTCTACTTTCTTCAGGTGGCTCAGGGTCAAGAGACAACAAAGTTTAGGAGCCACCAATAGCCCAGTATAGGTCTAGGCTACTTTAACAGAATTTCCAAGACAGTTGATGTCTGAAATGGATCTGCCCTGGTATAGAAAGGTAGTCGGTAGGGCAGGCTATGTTTTAAAAGTTTTATTTCTGGTTTATTGCTCAGATAATTTCCAGTTTGAACTTGGACGATTGGGTTTCTCTCTTTAGCAAAGCAATTTCCTTAGAATGTGTTCTGTCAATGCTGCTACATTACTCACTCAAATGTCACTCAAGATTCTATAATCAAATCATTGCTTTCGTCGACCAACTCAGGGCGGCAGGCACTGGTCATTGGTGGCAGACTGTTGCAAAAATGTCTGTCAATTGATTTCAGTGTCTGAGGTTCGGTCCCGCTCCATTTCCTCACTTAGCCATGCAGTGGGTGACGTGTGTTGGTGGATGCAGAGAGAGAGAGTGATGGTGTGTATTGGGTGGAGGAGGCAGTTGGTGTGAATGGAAGACATTATGGAGGTGAATGCTTAGATCCCCATCTACTGGCTTCTGGACATTAGCTTCACTCCACTCCCAGCCACAGAGATTGTTTGGCTTGGCAAGTATTGTGTGCGTCCAAAATGGCCACCTATTCCCTATATAGTGCACTACTTTTGACCCACAGTAGTGCACCACTAGCCTAAAAAACTAATAGGGTGCCATTTGGGACACATCCTTAGACTTTTCTATTTAACCTTAATGATGCCAGGTACCATTGAGAACAAATGGTGTTATTATACAGTAAAGACCTGGTAAAGAAAAGGAGGGATATGTCTAGGATTCAGTGAAAGAGTACCTTCCTTCCTCCCTCAGATTTGGAGTGAATCTCAATAGACTTTAAGTTGTCTCTCTCCTTGTCTCCATTGTTTAATTTACAATGATCTTAAAGAATTGTACAGTTTGAGCATGCGCCCTGTCGTTTCCATCAAGCCTTTTAAGACCAGTGCCTATTGAAGTTGCAGCCTCTTTTACACTATTGAGATACAGCTCTGCTCCCTTCCCTCAAGAGATGACAGGTCAGTGAGAGTTCAATAGGACTTATCGTGGGCCATTACTATCACTGCTTTCATTACATTCCCAAATAGGCTAAATTATTCTGCATGTAGGAACACCTAGACAGTTTTGGGTTCCTACTACAGTTCACATTGTACTCAGTGATTTATTTTTATTTTACAGGCAAGTCAGTTAAGAACAAATTCTTATTTTCAATGACAGCCTTGGAACAGTGGGTTAACTGCCTTGTTCAGGGGCAGAACAACAGATTTTTCACCTTGTCAGCTCAGGGATTTGATCTTGCAACCTTGTGGTTACAAGTCCAACACTCTAACCACTACGCTACCTGATGATGAATGATGAAATAAAACTAGAGCAGAGCATTATTTGAATAAATCATCATCTATCAAGATGGCAAATGATTATCAGTGTCGATGAACTCCTTTTTATAAGATTCCAAATGTCTGGGCAAATTTAAGTGGTCATGATGTTCAAGTGCATTAACTAGTACATCAGAGCTTTATTGATGTGATGAAGCATTCATCTGTTCATTTCCCTAACCCAACTAACTTAAACTTTGACTTGGTTTTAATAGAACTTTATTTTTTCAAAGGGAACTTCATAAAATTGTAATGTATTTTTTGGGGGTAGCTATGAGAAGTGAAAGTGTCTACCTGTAAGGTACGTAAAGGAACTAACTTAAAGGAACTAACATAAGGGAGCTAATGTAAAGGAACAAACGCAAAGGAATTAGCGTAAAGGAACTAGCGTAAAGGAACTAACATAAGGGAACTAGCGTAAAGGAACTAGCGTAAAGGAACGTAAGGGAACTAACGTAAGGGAACTAACGTAAAGGAACTAGCGTAAAGGAACTAACATAAGGGAGCTAGCGTAAAGGAACAAACGTAAAGGAACTAGCGTAAAGGAATTAACATAAGGGAGCTAACGGAAAGGAACAAACGTAAAGGAACTAGCGTAAAGGAATTAACATAAGGGAACTAACGTAAGGGAAGGGAACTAACATAAGGGAAGTCAGTCTACGAGGTACATTTATAATACAGCAAAATATTTAGCCATTTGATTTGACCACAGGGTGGCCATTTGGGACACACACAATACCTGCCAAGCCAAACAATCTCTGTGGCTGGGAGTGGAGTGGAGCTAATGTACAGAAGCTGGTAGATGGGGACCTAGAGGTCAGGACCACCTAAGTATTCACCTCCATAATGTTTTCCATTCACCCAAAAGTACTGCAATATGGGTTGGATTGAATTGAGCCGTTACCAACGAGCCAGTGAAACACCCCCGAAAAAAACTAAGCAAAGGTTGTCTGCATTGCAGCCCAGCGTTCAGTATAAGCTGAGGGATTGCCTGTAGAAAGTATGTCAACTTTGTGTCAAACTTATTTCTGTGAGACTTTTTGTAAAACATATATACTACGGTTTAAGGTTTCAGTGAGCTGAAACACAGCAAACAGACCGAAGTAAAACAAACCAAGAAAGAACAGGCAATGTTTTTATTGACTGCAGAGTTTATTCCAAAATGTACAAGACTTTGCGAGAGGAAGTTAAGAGGGTATCAAAGTCTCTAGAAGGCTGGCTGCCTATAAGATGGCCTACTCTCTCCATATCGTATAGCCTTTTTTGCATTCTGTTTCGCTGGAACCAAAAACATGCATGTCTCCTCTCATTGTGGTTGTAATCAGAACCTTTGAAACACACAAACACACACAGAGTGAAGGCACTTAGTCATATACAGTGCATTCGGAAAGTATTCAGACCTAAAATGGATTAAAATGTTTTTGTATTTTTCCCCATCCGACCTGACAGAGCTTCAAAGGATCTGCAGAAAAGAATGGGAGAAACTCCCCAAATACATGTGTGCCAAGCTTGTAGCGTCGTACCCAAGAAGACTCGATGCTTTAATACCTACCAAAGGTGCTTCAACAAAGTACTGAGTAAATGGTTTGTATACTTTTTTTTAAACATATTTTTGCTTTGTCATTATGGGGTATTGTGTGTTGATTGATGAGGGGGAAAAAAACAATTAAATCAATTTTAGAATATGGCTGTAAAGTAACAAATGTGTAAAAAGTCAAGGGGTCTGAATACTTTCCAAGTGTCTTCATAAAGTATTCACTCCCCTTGACTTTTTACACATTTTGTTGTGTTACAGCCTGAATTTAAAATGGATTACATGTAGATGTTATGTCACTGGCCTAGACACAATAACACATAATGTCAAATGGAATTATGTTTTTTGTGTGTTTTTTTATTAAAAATGAAAAGCTGAAATGTCTTGTATCAATAAGTATACAACCCTTTTGTTGTGGCAAACCTTAATAAGTTGCATTACTCACTCTGTGTGTAATAATAGTGTTTAACATGATTTTTGAATGACTACCTCATATCTGTACCCAACACATAAAATTGTCTGTAATGTCCCTCAGTCGAGCAGTGAATTTCAAACACTGATTCAACCACAAAGATCAGGGAGGTTTTCATTAAGAAGAACATCTATTGGTAGATGGTTAAAAATACCAAAAGTAGACATTGAATATCCCTTTGAGAATGGTGAAGTTATTAATTACACTTTGGATGGTGTATCAATACACCCAGTCACTACAAAGATACAGTGGTGTAAAGTACTGAAGTAAAAATACTTTAAAGTACTACTTAAGTCGTTTTTGGGAGTATCTGTACTGAACTATTTATATTTTGTACAACTTTTGCTTTTACTTCACTACATTCCTAAAGAAAATAATGTACTTTTTACTCCAGAAATGTTCCCTGACATCCAAAAGTACTCATTACATTTTGAATGCTTAGTAGGATAGGAAAAAAGTCAAATTCACACACTTATCAAGAGAACATCCCTGGTCATCTTTACTGCCTCTGAGCTGGCGGACTCACTGAACACAAGGTATTCATTTGTAAATAATGTCTGAGTGTTGGTGTGCCCCTGGCTATCTGGAAATTGAGAAAAAAAAACACAAAAATTGTGCAGTTTGCTTATTATAAGGAATTTGAAATGATTTATACTTTTACAATTGATACTTAAGTATAGTTTAGCAATTACATTTACGTTTGATACTTAAGTATGTTTAAAACGAAATACTTTAGACTTTTACTGAAGTAGTATTTTACTGGGTGACTTTCACTTTTACTTGAGTCATTTTCCATTAAGGTATCTTTTACTCAAGAATGACAATTGGGTAATTTTTCCACCACTGCAAAGATACAGGCATCCTTCCTAACTCGGTTGCCAGAGAGGAAGGAAACCACTCAGGGATTTCACCATGAGGCCATTGGTGACTTTAAAACAGTTACAGAGTTTAATGCCTGTGATAGGAGAAAACTGAGGATGGATCCACAACATTGTAGTCACTCCACAATACAAACCTAATTGACAGAGTCAAAAGAAGGAATGTCATGGAAATTCATACTGAGAGAGACTTGGACAATTATTCAAAAAATCAATCTTTATTTAACATAGATTAATTATTGCAATAATGAAGCTGGTCAACCACACACTCTGAAGTGTGTGTTGCCGAGAGCTTAACCTTACAGACAATGCAGAGTTCTTATACAGTAGATTTAAAAAAAAATGCTTAGTCATGGCTGGTTCCACCCCTCCCATGCAGATCAGGGGGCATCATAAAGCACCTTGGGTTCATCTTGTGGTTATCTGCACCTGGTGTTGTTTTAAAAAAAAAAAGGTATTTATTTATTTTGTATTTATTTTTCATTTATTTTTTAAATTTAGGGGTGGATCAGCTTAATATTGCGGAAAAAATATTGCTTCCATCAATGTAATTGTCTGCATCATTTCCAATCCGCCATTTATTTTTTTGGTAAATATATATATCCATACACGCATGCATACATATACACATATATACATACACATACCTATATAGACATACATACTTTTTTAAAGAATATACCTTTATTATTATTCCCCGCAAACGCTACCACAGATCGCCCAATTGGAGTAAACTAATAAACACTTCGGCTTTTACCTTCAATTTATTCATCTTACACACATTTTACAGACACAGTCTATTTTACAATACTTCTTTTTTGTTTAATTTTAGTCCTTCCTCTATTTCTGATGTCCATCCAGTTTGATTTCTATTTGTAACTGTGCTATATCACAAAAGTTCTGAACCTATATACATTTTACAGACCCAGTATGTTTTACATTGTTTATCTTGTTATTAGTCCCACCCTTCAGCTCCATTCAACCCCTCCCATCTATCTATCAACATCATCCATTTCGGATTTCTATTTGCCATATATTTTTCAACTGTGCTGTGATGCTTCACAAAACAATTGAACCTTTCTATTCTCACAGCTTCTACAGATTGTAAATTAAAAATACAAATTTTTGCTAAAATAATTATTATATTATTGATTGATTATGGCTTTTCAAATCACCCAGTATTGCTATCTGCAGCGTTAGTTCTAGGCAAATGTTGCAATTCTTCAGCCATTCCTGGACCTGTGACCAAAAACGAGCTACATATGGACAATACCAAAATGAATGATCTAATGACTCTGCCTCCTCACAGCAGAATCTGCAGAGCTGGGAAGATTGTATCCCCCATATATATAACATTCTATTAGTTGCAATAATTTTGTATAGTAATTTAAATTGAAAAATTCTAAGCTTTGAATCCGGCGTTGTTTTGCATATCAATTCATAAACCATGTGCCATGGAATGGGCACATCAAAAATCTCTTCCCAACTATTTTGCAATTTATATGGCACAGCTATCAGTTTTTTGGTCCTTAAATGAAATTGGTATATGTTTTTATTTATCACACTTTTCTTTAACCATTTATGTTCTTTAATACAGGGCCGACATACAAGTTCCTTACTTTTTTCCCCTTCTACTTGCCTCTTCCATTTTTGTGGTAATGCTGCAATTAATTGATTGTAATTTTGGGTAGAGCAGACATTTCCATATGTCTGTGTTAGCTGCATGTGTGACATCACTCCACCAGTCCTATTTATAATATCATTCACTAAAATTATACCTTTTTTTTTTACATTTCTTCGAAAAATACATTTTTACTATATTTGAATTTAACCACAATATTTGTTGTGTTATTCGTTCTCTTTTTACCCCCAACCCTGCTTGTTTCCCAGATGCCAGGATGATTAGGAACAATGAGGGTTTTGTTCTACTCCTCCAGGCTATCTCTATCTCAGTTACACCCACCTCATCTTGTCTATGGAATGCAGTCATTAGGTTTTAACACTAAGTCAACTGTCAGCTTAAGCCCCAGAGGCCCAACTCAGTCCCATAGACACAAATGAGAGAGTACTCATCAAAGATATTCAATGCATAAACAGTATTATAACATAATCTTGTAATTTTTCTCTCACAGTAAGCCTTAACAAAATAAAAAATATTCCAAAACGTGCATCCTCTATGCAACAAGGCACTAAAGTAATACCACAAAAAAAAGTGGCAAAGCATTTATGTTATGTTTGGGGGAAATCCAATACAAAACATTACTGAGTACTACTCCATATTTTCAAGCATAGTGATGGCTGCATCATGTTATGGGAATGCTTGTAATGGTTAAGGACTGGGGAGTTTTTTGGGATAAAAAAAATGAACAGAATGGAGCTAAGCACAAGCAAAGTCGTAGAGGAAAACCTTGTTCACTCTGGTTTCCACCAGACACTGGGAGATGAATTCCCCTTTCAGCGGGACAATGACCTAAAACACAAGGCCAAATCTACACTGGAGTTGCTTACCAAGAAGAAAGTGAATGTGAATGATCCTGAGTTACAGTTTTGACTTAAATCTGCTTGAAAATATATGGCAAGACCTGAAAATGGTTGTCTATCTATGATCAACAACCAATTTGACAGAGCTTGAAGAATTTTTTCAATTATAATGGGAAATGTTGCACAATCCAGGTGTGGAAAGCTGTTAGAGACTTACCCAGAAGGACTCAAAACTGTAATCATTGCTGAAGGTGCTTCTACAAAGTATTGATTCAGGGGTGTGAATACTTATGTAAATGAGAGATATTTCTGTATTTAATTTCCAATAAATTTGGCAACTTTTCTGAAAACATGTTTTTACTTTGTCATTGTGGGGTATTATGTGTTGATGGGTGAAAAAAAACATGTAATCCATTTTGAATTCAGGCAGTAAGACAACAAAATGTGGAATACATCAGTGGGTATGAATCATTTCTGAAGGCACCGTAGAACAAAAAGGCAGAGTGGGGGGGATTTTATTATTATTGTACTTAAACTCAACAATAACTCGTCCCATCCATCACACTATCCCTCTTTCCTTCACCCTTCAATCTCTCCATCCTTTCTGATCTGAACCCCCTCACTGCGAAATGGAATCGTTTCTTTACCGTCCTCAGAGCATGCGCAAACCAGCTGGCTGGTGTGTTTACGGACATATTCAATCGCTCCCTATCCCAGTCTGCTGTCCCCACATGCTTCAAGATGGCCACCAAGGCAAAGATAACTGAACTAAATTACTATCGCCCCGTAGCACACACTTCTGTCATCATGAAGGATCATATCACCTCCACTTTACCTGGCACACTAGAACCACGTCAGTTTGCATACCGCCCCAACAGGTCCACTGACGATGCAATCGCCATCACACTGCACAATGCCCTATCCCATCTGGAAAAGAGGAAAATCTATGTATGAATGCTGTTTATTGACTACAGCTCAGCATTCAACACCGTAGGACCCTCCAAGCTCATCATTAAGCTTGAGGCCCTGGGTCTCAACCCCACACTGTGCAATTGAGTCCTGAAGTTTCTGATAAAGCATCCTGTCGGGCTGTATCACTGCCTGGTACGGCAACTAGGGCTCCCAAGTGGCGCAGTGGTCTAAGGCACTGCATCTCAGTGCAGGAGGTGTCACTGTAGTCCCATAGGGTGGCGCACAATTGGCCAAGCATTGTACAGGTTAGGCTTTGGCCGGGGTAGGCCGTCATTGTAAATAAGACTTTCTTCTTAACTGACTCGCCTAGTTAAATAAAGGTTAAATTAAATAAAACAATTAAAAACTGCACCGCCCTCTGAAACCCTACCTCTCCAGAGGATAGTGCGGTCTGCACAAAGCATCACTGGGGGCAAACTATCTGCCCTCCAGGACACCTACAGCACCCGATGTCACAGGAAGGCCAAAAAGATCATCAAGGACAACAACCACCCGAGCCACTGCCTGTTCACCCCGCTACCATCCAGAAGGCGAGGTCAGTACAGGTCCATCAAAGCTGTGACTGAGAGACTGAAAAACAGCTTCTATCTCAAGGCCATCAGACGGTTAAACAGCAATCACTAACTCAGAGAGGCTGCTGCCTACATACAGACTCAAATGATTGGCCACTTTAATAAATGTATCGCTAGTCACTTTAAATAATGCCACTTTAATATTGTTTACATATCTTACATTACTCATCTCATATGTATATACTGTATCTTATACCATCTATTGCATCTTTTCCTATGCCGCTCGGGCCATCGCTCTTCCATATATTTATATGTACATATTCTTATTCCATCCATTTAGATTTGTGTGTATTAGGTAGTTGTTGTGGAATTGTTAGATTACTTGTTAGATATTACTGCACTGTCGGAACTAGAAGCACAAGCATTTCGCTACACTCGCATTATCATCTGCTAGCCATGTGTATGTGACCAATAAAATTTGATTTGATTTAGGTTGACCAAGGGCTGTTGCGGTGATCATATTACCGCCACTCCAGCAGTCATGAGTCATGAACGCAGTCAAATTCCATGTGACCGTTGAGTCATGGTAATCTCCTCTTACGCACTCTGGACATGCGATGGTAGTACCCAACTTGCTAATGACCATCAGGCAATGGTGTGTATTCATGAAGGCATGAAAAAATATACCATGAAAAAAACACAAATTAAATAAGATAATTTATCTTAAGTCTCTTTGTGTTTCATAATTTTCCTTCAATTTGCAAGAGGTTGAATGTATCTCACCGGAGAAAGCACCCGAGCGAGCAAAACAGCGCCCCTCTGTCTCTGTATGTGTAGCCCATCTATCTGTTGCTGTCTGGTCAAAAAGAGTATGATATTGTTGCCGCCCATAGTATTGACAACCAAAACTAAAAGCGTGTACTGTATGACATGGTCATAGACCATTTTGGCAACATGAAAGACAGGAGAATGGCATTGGCATTTCTACAAGTAGGGTGAGTCAACATGTTTTTTCTACACACACACACACACACACACACACACACACACACACACACACACACACACACACACACACACACACACACACACAAACAGAGAAATCAGTACCATGGATCACATCCGGCTGTGATTGGGAGTCCCATAGGGTGGCACACAATTGGCCAAGCATTGTACAGGTTAGGCTTTGGCCCATAGCATTGATTATGTTGATTGGACTAAATTGTTTTTGGAATCTTTTAGTTGTCACTGTATTAGATTAAGCATAGCCACATGATTATGTTGATTGGACTAAATTGTTCTTGGAATCTTTTAGTTGTCACTTTATTAGATTAAGCATAGGTGATTTGATGTTGTTGAAGTCGAAATGGTGCTGGAATAGTGGAGGCAGCTCTTGTTTTCTTAGCGACTTGTGGTAACTCTCCGGTGGTCTAAATCAATAGTTGTTTAGTAGTCCGAAAATGTCGGAAACATTAACTTGATTGACAATGATGTTGGTCATGTAACTGTTTGTTACATGCAATATGCTTTGTGGACTTCACCGGACAGATGTTGCTCTCTGGTTTTGTGTCTTCTTGTCTCGGGCCTTAGGCCTATATCACGGTGGCAAAGCATTTGAACTAACAGGTTATAGAGCAAACAATGCAATTATCACAACGCATAGGTTGTAATATGGCTTTTTTTTCTTGCTTGGCTTCCCCAGTGATTTTACCCACGCAGCGCTACTGTCATCAGGTCCTAATGGCTTGGTACTTAGGGCTCTATTGTCCCTCTAACCATTCTGACATCAATGCAAATGCAATCAAAAATCACAACAAACACATAATCAAAACAGTATTGTGCTTTTAAAACTCAATGTTAGGCTACATTTTTTGGCCTAACTTTGATGATGAATTTGAAGAAAGAAGTTCAACAACAGGTTGAAACTGAGTGTAAAACATGGTCGTTGTGGATGTTGTTTCAAAGCCAAACAAAATGAAATGGACAGCGCTTTCTAAGGTGATGATTAATTCAAAGCATTTGAGCTTATGCTAGCCGACCTGGCCTTGGACCCCCCGGTTGTACACCCCCTTTTGCCTTCAGAACAGCCTCAATTCCTCGGGACATTGACTCTACAAGGTTTCGAAAGCATTCCACAGGGATGCTGGCCCATGTTGACTCCAATGCTTCCCACAGTTGTGTCAAGTTGGCTGGTTGTCCTTTATGGTGGACCATTCTTGATACAGACGGGCAACTGTTGAGTGTGAAAAACCCAGCAGCGTTGCAGTTCTTGACACAAACCAGTGCGTCTGGCACCTACTACTATTCCCCATTCAAAGGCACTTAAGTAATTTTTTCTTGTCCTTTCACCCCCTCTGAATGGCACACATACACAATCCATGTCTCAATTGTCTCAAGGCTTAAAAATCCTCCTTAAACCTGTCACCTCCCCTTCATCAGCACTGATTGAAGTAGATTTAAAAAGTGACATGAATAAGGAATCACAGCTTTCACCTGGATTCACCTGGTCAGTTGATGTCATGTTGTTCTTAATGTTTTGTGCACTCAGTGTAAAAAAAAAAACTGAATTAAAATAATGATTCTGCTGTTGTACATTAAATAGCCTAATAGCCTACTGCATATTATGCATGGCAGAAAAACATGAAAAAAACATAGATTTAAGATGTCTTTGATACATAATTGGTCTATCCTATACTCCAGAATTAAACAAATTCTAGTAATCAGTGTGGACTATATTATTATGCATACTGGATGGACTGGTTAACCCGAGATCTACTGCCCTTAATTTTTTTAAAACATGACTTAAAACATGTAACATTAACCTAATAAAAACTGTTCTGTAGTAATGAGGTTTGTGCAGTAGGCCTAATACATTATCACAGCATATTGGTTATATTTCAAAACTCAAGCTTTGATAACAAAATAGATCAGTTGATGTAACACTTGCGAGGCACAGCTGAGCACAAATACAGATCTTCAGGTCGGAAAGTCGTAGCTCTACAAAGATGAGTTTCCGACTTTGAATTCCAAGTTGGATGACCGTTCAATTTATTGAAAAAAAAATTCTGAAACAAAAAAACGCAGGACTATCGATACACTTGACTTCTCATTTATTGCAGCTGCAGCGCGAGTGGATGTAGGGAGAAGCGAGTTTAATGTTTTGTAATAGTGTTGAATAAAAACAGTGTTGACAGTGCTGAATAAAAACTTCTAAATAAACAACAGCTCTTTGCAGTATTCTTTGACAGTCTCTCTCTGGTCATGGTTTATAAATGTTATAAAACTTTACCGTGGCCGAGGTCATGGAAGCTGTAGGCATGGTGATTGGAGCTATCCGATTTGCCAGCGCAGTAGGCACACTCGATTTAGCCATAGATCTAAGGCGGAGTTTGTCTTTTCAAAATGGGAACACCATGTCTACCCAGTGCACAGGGCTTCTGAATCAAGTGCACCTATCCCCAACACAAATAAAAAAATGGAACGCAAGCCTTTATTGTTGGCTTTTCTACATAAATGTTTGCTGATCGACTATGAATGCCTTGAAGATCAACCAGTCGATTGCGATTGAGTGGTTGGAGACTAGCCTAGGCGATGATGTTAGTTCATTGTGCAGTGCGACTTACAGAGTTAGCCTACAATTATAGTGAATTTGTATTTAATTTTGGATAGCCTAGTAATAGGTATTTTTTCCTTCATAATTAATAGGCTGACACATTACCTTTAGCTACAGAATATCTCACCACGGTGCATTTCTATCTCATCCTCTCTCTCATTCATTACTTTCTCGAGTGAGCAGAGATAGGGGCTGTCAACAGTCTAATTAAATATGTTTTGTTGTGAAAACATGTTACTATCGATGTTCCCGAACAGATTTCACTTGCTTTCCCAAATTAAGCACTGGGTAGCTGGTTGGACATGGTTGGAGAGCCCATGGCATACAGAGTTCGGGCAGAATATCAGCTGTCACGCAACGAGAGGTTGCATGCTCCTCAAACAGTGGTTGATGCGTGAAGTAAAATAAGTGTTTTTATAAGCCCAGACTTTTCTATATGTAATCCCGTGTGAAAGCAGAGTTTTGATGGTTGCCACTAAAAAGAGGAGGATCCCTGCTGCTACTATATTTAGGCCTATTTCTCAGCTGCTTCCCTATAAAACCAGAGTAGCCTACCCAGCATTATTTAAACTGTGGGAAAGCGCCCTCCATTCGCTATCCGAGTGCATACGGATGACATGTATTTTTTCCCCTGCCCCTGTTCCTACCCATTTGATCATAATCGTGAATAATTTGATAACCCCAATGGTGGAACAAGCTTCTCCTTAAAGTCAGGACAGCGGAGTCCCTGCCCATCTTTCGAAAATGTCTGAAACCCTACCTCTTTGAAGAGTATCTTCTCTTTTTCCAATAGCACTGACTTAGCTGATAAATAAATACTTTGTTGAGGGAAAATATACATGATACGATAGTGATATGATGTTGTCTCAAATTAATTATAAGTCGCTCTGGATACCAGTGTCTACTAAATGACAAAGATTTAAATAATGGGGGGGGGGACATTTTAGTAAAGACAAGATTAAGTAGAGAATAGTCTGATGGGTGAAAATATGATCACTTGATGAGAGAATAGGATGTGCAGACTGTGGCAAGGAACAGCGCAAGTTTTTTTTGCTACTTTTTCAAGTAGTCAATAGCCTATAGCATCATGCAGCCCATATATGTTTTTATTTCTAAGACATTCTAAGGTTTGTATCATTCACAACAACAAAATTTGCCAAATAATTATAAATCTAGTGTATAGGACCTGTTTTAAATGATCACTTTTACGCTCAACATAGCCACTTCATATGCGCACTCGCTCCAGAATGGGAAAAATATCTGTTAAATTATATTAAGTTCAACAAAATCATATAATATAAAATAACGGCACAGGACTTATACGCATATCTTGTCAGCTAAATTAACTAGCCTAGGGAATGCATAGCCAGATAACATACAGTAGGCCGACTCATATTCGGTTAATCTGAAATACATATTCTTCATATCATATTAGACCTGCCGTAAAAAAATATGGATTTATTGTGATGGTGTAAATTAAATGGATTTATTAGACTTTTTTAAATGTAGATGTTCCAAAGGTGAGCATTAGCGGCTTGTATGCGTGGAGGCCTGGTGATGCTAAACATGTTTCTGTTCATTAATGGTCAGTTATTTACTCTGGGTGGAAAGCTCCATAGCCTCACTCCCATTCCATTCATTTTGAGGCCCAGGCTGACCCTTACTACGCCAATGACTTGATCACTTAATGAAAGGATTGATGACAACAATGAATAATCAGCTTTATTTGTTTGGCCCTTTCATACACCATTAACACCCGCGAAGTGCTTCACATTATGGAATTGTTTTTGTTTTGTAGTGTTCAGTGCTTTGTCTTTCTTTATCCTAGTCTGTAGCACTGAGTGTTCTTGTGTTGTGAAAAGCAAGCAACAATAATGTAGTGTTTTAAGTGTGCTAGAGGGGCGAAATGGGAGCAGTGAAAAGAGTCTGGGCAAGATAAAGAGGATGTCAGCTGGTAAGTCTGTTTTATTTCATTCACTTTTTCTCTGTATGTTGGCTTACAGAGGATCAATTATTCATGGAATGGAAATCAATATCGCCTTGTGTTGTTTTTACAGTAATTTACAGGCAGCAGTAAGATACTTTACAATAATGTACAGTATGTTGCCGTACCGTATTTTACAATATACAATACTGTTACTGTCATCTTTTTTACCGTTGTCTTTACGTTAACTTACAAGCAACTGGTTGCCTGCAAGTGACAGTAAAACAACAGTACAGTGCATTACTGTAGTCTTATTACGGTAATTGTAACAAATTAATGAATGAATTAACTAAGTTCATTAAGGGGAGATGGGGTTTGTATTTTACAGTATTTTAAAATAATTACATTAGTGCAAGCAGGTTGGCTGCTAGGTAATGTGTTTACATATCAGTGAATGCTAATTTGGATGCCTTTGTTAAAAGTGCAAGTACTATAAAATGTCAACATTTGGTATTTTAGATCACTTGCACTTCTAGAGACCTTAACAAAGGCTTCCAAACTGGCAGTGACTACAGTGCAAAACAGACCAAAGGACATCGCAAATACTCAGCCATTAATGGTTTGAGACTTGATGCCACTCCAATCTGTCTCCTATACACATTTAATTGTTTGGGCACTACTACCACATATTAGTTAAATTGGTACAGCACTTTCACTAACGGGTGGCACAAACTATAAGGCACGCCTCACAATATGTTAATGAGCCAGAAACAACAATAACATGCAACCAGTAGTGGGGTGGAATTAGAGTACCATTTGAAATACAGCAATTATTTCCCTGCCCACAACATTTTCCCACAATGCACCATATGAATCACAGTTTTTCATTAGTGTAATATGAGGCTCCCGAGTGGTGTGTAACCGATGTGAAATGGCTAGTTAGTTAGCGGTGGTGCGTGCTAATAGCGTTTCAATCGGTGACATCACTCGCTCTGCGACCTTAAGTAGTTGTTTCCCTTGCGCTGCAAGGGCTGCGGCTTTTGTGGCGCGATGGGTAACGATGCTTCGTGGGTGTCAGTTGTTGATGTGCGCAGAGGGTCCCTGGTTCAAGCCCAGGTTGGGGCGAGGAGAGGGATGGAAGCTATAATGTTACAGGTGCAGTGGTCTAAGGCACTGCCTCTTAGTGCTAGAGGCGTCACTACATACCCTGCTACGAGTCCAGGCTGTATCACAACCGGCCGTGATTGGGAGTCCCATAGGGCGGCGCACAATTGGCCAAGCGTCGTACACGGTTAGGCTTTGGCCTAGTTAGGCCATCATTGTAAATAAGAATTTGTTCTTAACTGACTTGCCTAGTTATGTAATGAATCTAATTCATTTTGTAAATCATATACATTTTGTACAGACCTTGTTTGGTTGGTTCACCTCAGACCTTGATGTCTATCACTCAGAATTGTTTTCCAGTCGTTTACAAGTTGTCGATCCCATAATGCTGTTTGGTTACAGTAATGTACTGTTACACAAAAGTGTCTTCGGAATTTACTGTATAGTTTACTGTTTACACCTAAAATCGCTGAAAGTGCAGTGCCATATTAAGGCAATTTACTCGTTTTATTGTATAATACTGTCAAAACAACAAGAAAGTTTTACCTTGAACTTTAATGTTAACTTTTATCTCTACGGAGACTACTGTTCTTTCTCTCTAGCTCTCTCTCTCTTTCTCTCAAGACATCTCTTTCCACAATGTCAAAGCGAGATGCTGATTTAGCCTTATATCTAAAGAAAGATGATAAGAGAAGAAGAGAGAGACAGACTGGTGTAAGACTAGAACGATCAACGATGCTTTGTATGTTTTGATGTGTTTTTGATGTGTGTTTTGATGTGAGTGTTTGAAGCAGACATTAAATCAGGTGCAGTTTAACAAATAACTTCACAACCGGAATATTGAACCTTTCTGTCTGTCCTCTCATCTAAGTGAAGTTTCTGCAGGGAAAAGTGCAGAAACTACTATACTTAGTTGAATACAAAGACTGTAAGTCACACTGGATAAGATTGTCTGTTAAGTTACTGAAATGTAATGCAATGTAAGTACCGTAATTTCCGGACTATTGAGCGCACCTGAATATGTCGCACCCACTGAATTTCAAAAAAAATATTATTTTGAACATAAATAAGCCACACATGTCTATAAGCCGCAGGTGCCTACCGGTACATTGAAACAAATGAACTTTACAAAGGCTTTAACGAAACACGGCTTGTAACAAAAATAAATAGGCTTTAACGAAGTACGGCTTGTAACAAAAATAAATAGGCTTTAACAAAACACGGCTTGTAACAAAAATAAATAGGCTTTAACGAAGTACGGCTTGTAACAAAAATAAATAGGCTTTAACAAAACACGGCTTGTAACAAAAATAAATAGGCTTTAACGAAGCACGGCTTGTAACAAAAATAAATAGGCTTTAACGAAACACGGCTTGTAACAAAAAATAAAAAATTAGCAGTAAACAGTAGCCTACCAAGAAAGTCATTGGTCACTATCTTCCTCCTCCTGTGCACTGAAACCACTGAAGTCATCTCCTTCGGTGTCGGAGTTGAATAGCCTCAGAATTGCTTCATCCGATATTGGATCGTTTTCATTGTCGCTCTCGTCACTGTTTGACCTTAACCCGTTCGGCAATTTCATTGGTCTAATGAAATTCATGCCACCAAAAAACTGAGCACGTCACAGAATGTGTTTTTTTTTAATTTTTATATTGAAAGCGGGAAAAAATCCATATATTAGCTGCGTCATTGTTTAAGCCACGAGGTTCAAAGCGTGGGAAAAAAGTTGCGGCTTATAGTCCGGAATTTACGGTACTGCTGGCTGATTAACTGGTGTATTGAGCTAGACTAATCCTTGCAATATCCTGAGTCATTGTGTGTGTTTGTGTGAGATTGTACAAGGTGTCAATTAATCATTCCAATAGATTAGGACTGATTTCCGGTATGTGTGCATCACCATGCTTATGTGTTAGTGTGCACGTCCATGTGTTTAATGCCTGTGTGTGTTAATCATTGTGATAGATTAGTTATTGGGACAGATTCCTGGTGCATGTTGGTGTGTTTGCATGCACCCCAGCTGCACACACGTGTGTTAATGGTTGCGATAGATTGGTTATTGGAACTAATTCCCAGTGCATGTTGGTGTGTTTGCATGCACCCTTGCTGAGTTTGTATTTATGGTTGCGATAGATTGGTTATTGGGACTGATTCCAGCGAGTGTTTCTTACTGATAAAGCCCTGAGGGACGCCTCTCTCTGCCAGCAGCCAGTGAGGGAGCGCAGATAGCCTGGGCTGCCTGCATGCTACAGCTCCCCCAAAGCCAAACCTCACAGCACTGACAAGCACTGGCAATCAGCCACACGCAACCACACAATCACAGCTAACTGAACCATGCATATTTTGTGTTTGATTCGGTACGCTTGATTAATTGATGCTGGTCAATTCCGTGCAAATGCTGGTGTAATGCCATACATATGGGCTGTGAGCTGTGAAATGTTTTGATTTTAGGGACTGTGTCCCTTGACTCCTTTTAATTCTACAGCTGCAACTAGAGAAAAATAAGCACTCTAAATCCCATTCTATTACTGCTGTGTGTGTGTGTGTGTGTGTGTGTGTGTGTGTGTGTGTGTGTGTGTGTGTGTGTGTGTGTGTGTGTGTGTGTGTGTGTGTGTGTGTGTGTGTGTGTGTGTGTGTGTGTGTGTGTGTGTGTGTGTTTTGTGTGTGTATCCCTTTTGTGTGTGTGTTTGTGTTTGAGCGCCCAGAGAGCTGTTCTCTCTGTTTTACTGGTGCTGGGTAAATTGCTGTAGCAGCTAGCACACTAGTACATGTTGATTTGTTATTGTTAAAGGAAAACACCACCCAAAAACAATATATTTTGGTATTTGTTCCATTAGTCAAATGTTGATATAGTCACATTTTTTGTTGTTGCATATCAGCGATCAAGATTTCAAGATATATACAGTTGAAGTCGGAAGTTTACATACACTTAGGTTGGAGTCATTAAAACTCGTTTTTCAACCACTCCACAAATGTCTTGTTAACAAACTATAGTTTTGGCAAGTCTGTTAGGACATCTACTTTGTGCATGACACAAGTCATTTTTCCAACAATTGTTTACAGACAAATTATTTCACTTATCAGACAAATTATTTCACTGTATCACAATTCCAGTGGGTCAGAAGTTTACATACACTTAGTTGACTGTGCCTTTAAACAGCTTGGAATATTCCCGAAAATGATGGCATGGCTTTAGAAGCTTCTGATAGGCTAATTGACATAATTTGATTCAATTGGAGGTGTACCTGTGGATGTATTTCAAGGCCTACCATCAAACTCAGTGCCTCTTTGCTTGACATTATGGGAAAATCAAAAGAAATCAGCCAAGATCTCAGAAAAAACATTGTAGACCTCCACAAGTCTGGTTCATCCTTGGGAACAATTTCCAAATGCCTGAAGGTACCACGTTCATCTGAACAAACAATAGTACGCAAGTATAAACACCATGGGACCAGGCAGCCATCATACCACTCAGGAAGGAGATGCGTTCTGTCTCCTAAAGATGAACGTACTTTGGTGCGAAATGTGCAAATCAATCCCAGAACAACAGCAAAGGACCTTGTGAAGATGCTGGAGGAAACAGGTACAAAAGTATCTATATCCATAGTAAAACGAGCCAGGTTATGTCGATAAAGGAAAGGCCGCTCAGCAAGGAAGAAGCCACTGCTCCAAAACCGCCATAAAAAAGCTACGGTTTGCAACTGCACATGGGAACAAAGATTATACTTTTTGGAGAAATGTCCTCTGGTCTGTTGAAACAAAAATAGAACTGTTTGGCCATAATTACCATCGTTATGTTTGGAGGAAAAAGAGAAACAAAACGACAAATTAAACTCCATCTTTCATTGAATCAGATGGCTTATTCATCACGAAACCATTTGATGTTAGCAATTATTTTAATGATAATTTCATTGGCAAAGTAGCTTGTTACTAGCCTGTTCAACCTCTCTTTTGTATCGTCTGAGATCCCCAAAGATTGGAAAGCTGCCGCGGTCATCCCCCTCTTCAAAGTGGGAGACACTCCAGACCCAAACTGTTATAGACCGATATCCATCCTGCCCTGCCTTCTAAAATCTTCAAAAGCCAAGTTAACAAACAGATCACTGACCATTTTGAATCCCACCGTACCTTCTCCACTATGCAATCTGGTTTCCAAGCTCAAGGTCCTAAACGATATCATAACCGCCATCGATAAAAGACAGCACGGTGCAGCCTTCTTCATCGACCTGGCCAAGGCTTTCGACTCAGTCAATCACCGCATTCTTATCAGCAGACTCAATAGCCTTGGTTTCTCAAATGACTGCCTCGCCTGGTTCACCAACTACTTCTCAGATAGAGTTCAGTGTGTCAAATCGGAGGGCCTGTTGTCCGGACCTCTGGCAGTCTCTATGCGGGTGCCACAGGGTTCAATTCTCGGGCCGACTCTTTTCTCTGTATATATCAATGATGTTGCTCTTGCTCCTGGTGATTCTCTGATCCATCTACGCAGACGACACCATTCTGTATACATCTGGCCCTTCTTTGGACACTGTGTTAACAAACCTCCAAACGAGCTTCAATACAACTCTCCTTCCGTGGCCTCCAACTGCTTTTAAATGCTAGTAAAACCAAATGCATGCTCTTCAACCGATTGCTGCCCGCAGCTGCCCGCCCGACTAGCATCACTACTCTGGACGGTTCTGACTTAGAATATGTGGACAACTACAAATACCTAACTGCCTGGTTAAACTGTAAACTCTCCTTCCGGACTCACATTAAGCATCTCCTATCCAAAATTAAATCTAGAATCGACTTGCTATTTCGCAACAAAGCCTTCTTCACTTATTCTGCCAAATATGCCCTCGTAAAACGGACTATCCTACCGATCCTTGACTTCGACGATGTCATTTACAAAATAGCCTCCAACACTCTACACAGCAAACTGGATGTAGTCTATCACAGTGCCATCCGTTTTGTCACCACAGCCCCATATACTAGCCACCACTGCGACCTGTATGCTCTTGTTGGCTGGCCCTCGCTACATATTCGTCGCCAAACCCACTGGCTCCAGGTCATCTATAAGTCTTTGCTAGGTAAAGCCCCGCCTTATCTCAGCTCACTGGTCACCATAGCAACACCCACCCGTAGCACGCGCTCCAGCAGATATATTTCACTGGCCAACCCCAAAGCCAACACTTCCTTTGGCCGCCTTCCTTCCAGTTCTCTGCTGCCAATGACTGGAACGAATTGCAAAAATTAATGAAGCTGGAGACTTATATCCCCCTCACTAACTTTAAGCATCAAAGCAGAGCAGCTTACCGATCACTGTACCTGTACACAGTCAATGTGTAAATAGCACACCCAACTACCTCATCCCCATATTGTTATTTATCTTCTTGCTCTTTTGCACCCCAGTATCTCTACTTGCACATCATCATCTGCACATCTATCACTCCAGTGTTAATGCTAAATTGTAATTATTTCTCCTCTATGGCCTATTTATTGCCTTACCTCCCTAATCTTCTACATTTGCACACACTGTACATAGAGTTTTCTATTGTGTTATTGACTGTACGTTTGTTTATGTGTAACTCTGTGTTGTTGTTTTTGTCGTACTGCTTTGCTTTGTCTTGACCAGGTCGCAGTTGAAATGAGAACTTGTTCTTTACTGGCCTACCTGGTTAAATAAAGGTGAAATATATATATATTTTTTAAGTTGGCAAACTTAGGCAGGAAATGTCAACAACTAACAGTCAGTTATGTTATGTTATGAATTTGAACATGAATTATGTCCCTACTTAAGACTACTCTGTTTTTCGTACGATGTACTCAATGATTAATGAAAACTTGATATGTCCTCATTGTGGTTTTACAGACGTGTTTAATACGTCTTATTTACACACTTTTTTGGAATATTTATGAAATGCATATTGTTATATTTGGTAGCACTTATTTGTTTTTCCTTCGCCTCCAACCCCTCTCGATGCGTGGAACGGATGTGGGTGGGGCTAGGTCTACATAAGGGTGCTAATTTAAAAAAATTCACAAAAGCTCTGACGAAGGCCGTGAGGCCGATACGTAAGCTTATTAAAGATTAGTGATACTATCAAGAGCAGTGTGCGGTTTCCTTTTTCCTTCATCTTGTTAAACTGTTGCCATGCACCTGCAAAAGAGATTGCTCAGATGTGCGAGTGCCTTTTGAACAACTAACAGTCAGCAATTTTATTCATGCATTAAAAAACAAATAATAAAAGAAAAGCATTGCGAGTTTGAATTTTGTAAAGTTAGTGTTGGGGAGGTGGAAAAATTATTGTTATCGATCAATAATGACAAACCTATTGAGAATGGTAGCTGACTCTATAGCCACTCCTATATGTCATATCTGAGCCTAGAAAAAAGTATTTGTCCTCAGGCCTGGAGGGAAGCCAAAGTAATTCCGTTTCCCAAGAGTGGTAAAGGCACCTTTACTGGTTCTAACAGCAGACCTATAAGCTTGCTGCCAGCTCTTAGCAAACTGTTGGAAAAAATTGTGTTTGACCAAATACAATGCTATTTCTCTATAAACTAATTAACAACAGAGAAGGACACTCAACATGTACTGCACTGACACAAATTACTGATGATTGGTTGAAAGAAATTGATAATAAGAAGATTGTGGGAGCTGTACTTTTAGATTTCAGTGCAGCCTTTGATATTATTGACCATAACCTGTTGTTGGAAAAAACGTATGTCTTATGGCTTTTCAACCTCTGCCATATCATTGATTCAGAGCTATCTATCTAATAGAACTCAAATGGTTTTCTTCAATGGAAGCTTCTCTAATGTCAAACATGTAAAGTGTGGTGTACCGCATGGCAGCTCTCTAGGCCCTCTACTCTCTTCTATTTTTACCAATGACCTGCCACTGGCATTAAACAAAGCATATGTGTCCATGTATGCTGATGATTCAACCATATACCCATCAGCAACCACAGATATTGAAGTCACTGAAACCCTTAACAAACAGTTGCAGTCTGTTTTGGAATGGGTGGCCAGTAATAAACTGGTCCTGAACATCTCTAAAACTAAGAGCATTGTATTTGGCACAAATCATTCCTTAATTTCTAGACCTCAGCTGAATCTGGAAATTAATTGTGTGGCTGTTGAACAAGTTGAGGAGACTAAATTACTTGCCGTTACTTTAGATTGTAAACTGTCATGATCAAAACATATAGAATCAATGGTTGTAAAGATGGGGAGAGGTCTGGCCGTAATCTGCTTTTTTGACACAACACTCCATAAATCTAGTTTTGCAGGCTCTAGTTTTGTCTAATCTTGATTATTGTTCAGTCGTCTGGTCCAGTGCTGCAAGGAAAGACCTAGTTAAGCTGCAGCTGGCCCAAAACAGAGCGGCACATTTTGCTCTTAATTGTAATCAGAGGGCTGATGTAAATACTGTGCATGCCAGTCTCTCTTGGGTAAGAATTGAGGAGAGACTGACTGCATCACTTCTTATTTGTATAAGAAACATTAGGGATAGGGGGCAGTGTTCGGAAGTTCGGATGACTGACGTGCCCAAAGTAAACTGCCTGTTACTCAGGCCCAGAAGCTAGGATATGCATATAATTGGTAGTATTGGATAAAAAACACTCTTAATGTCTGTGAGCATAACAGAACTGAAAAGGCAGGCAAAAACCCGAGGAGACTCTATCCGGAATGTATTTTGTTTTTGAGGTCACACCCATTCAAATCCTTGTTTATTGGAGATTCAAAGGAATACCTCCCAGATTGCAGTTCCTATGGCTTCTACTAGATGTCAACAGTCTTTAGAAAGGGTTTCAGGCTTGTTTTTTGAAAAATGACTTAGTAATTGTAGTTTTTCAAGGTGGCTTTCATTTTGGACTGTAGTCTTGTGGCGTGCGTGGATGAGGGCGCACACTTTGTTATTTATCTCCAGTATTGAACATACTGCATTCCATCTTAATTAGGGCTAGGGGGCAGTATTGACACGGCTGGATAAAAAACGTACCCGATTTAATCTGGTTACTACTCCTGCCCAGTAACTAGAATATGCATATAATTATTGGCTTTGGATAGAAAACACCCTAAAGTTTCTAAAACTGTTTGAATGGTGTCTGTGAGTATAACAGAACTCCTATGGCAGGCCAAAACCTGAGAAGATTTCAAGCAGGAAGTGGCCTGTCTGAGAAGTAGTGTTTCATCTTGGCTCTTTTTATTGAAGACTCAGGATCTGTGCAATAACGTGACACTTCCTACGTCTTCCATAGGGTCTCAGAGCCCGGGAAAAAGTTGAACGATATCGAGGCAGGCTCTGGCTGAAACACTTTATCACTTTTGGCAAGTGGCCACTCAGAGTACTATGGGCCCGCTTCGACCGAATGCTTTCTTTTCCTTTCTCTGTTTATCTAAACGCAGATTCCCGGTCGGAATATTATCGCTTTTTTATGAGAAAAATGGCATAAAAATTGATTTTAAACAGCGGTTGACATGCTTCGAAGTACGGTAATGGAATATTTAGAATTATTTTGTCACGAATTGCGCCATGCTCGTCACCCTTATTTAGCCTTTAGGATAGTGTCTAGAACGCACGAACAAAACGCCGCTGTTTGGATATAACGATGGATTATTTTGGACCAAACCAACATTTGTTATTGAAGTAGAAGTCCTGGGAGTGCATTCTGACGAAGACAACAAAGGTAAGAACATTTTTCTTATAGTAAATCTGACTTTGATGAGTGCTAAACCTGCTGGGTGTCTAAATAGCTAGCCCTGTGATGCCGGGCTATCTACTGAGAATATTGCAAAATGTGCTTTCACCGAAAAGCTATTTTAAAATCGGACATATCGAGTGCATAGAGGAGTTCTGTATCTATAATTCTTAAAATAATTGTTATGCTTTTTGTGAACGTTTATCGTGAGTAATTTAGTAAATTCACCGGCAGTGTTCGGTGGGAATCCTAGTCACATGCTAGTCACATGCTAATGTAAAAAGCTGGTTTTTGATATAAATATGAACTTGATTGAACAAAACATGCATGTATTGTATAACATAATGTCCTAGGGTTGTCATCTGATGAAGATCATCAAAGGTTAGTTCTACATTTAGCTGTGGTTTGGGTTTATGTGACATTATATGCTAGCTTGAAAAATGGGTGTCTGATTATTTCTGGCTGGGTATTCTGCTGACATAATCTAATGTTTTGTTTTCGTTGTAAAGCCTTTTTGAAATCAGACAGTGTGGTTAGATTAACGAGAGTCTTATCTTTAAAATGGTGTCAAACAGTCATATTTTTGAAAAATTTAAGTAATAGCATATCTAAGGATTTGAATAACGCGCCACAGGATTCAACTGGCTGTTGAGTAGGTGGGACGCAAGCGTCCCACCTAGTCCATAGAGGTTAAATTGTATTGTTTATTTACATATTAGGCTACCTGAGGATTGATTAGAAATGTTGTTTGACTTGTTTGGATGACGTTTATTGGTAACTTTTGGGATTCCTTTGTATGCACGTTGAACGAGTGGAACGGGTGGATTACTGAATCAAACGCGCCAACTAAACTGACTTTTTTGGGATATAAAGAAGGACTTTATCGAACAAAACGACCATTTATTGTGTAGCTGGGACCCTTGGGATTGCAAACAGAGAAAGATCTTCGAAGGTAAGTGAATTATTTTATCGCTATTTCTGACTTTTGTGACACCTCTGCTGGTTTGGAAAATGTTTTTAATGCTTTTGTGTGTGGGGCGCTGTCCTCAGATAATCGCATGGTATCCTTTCACCGTAAAGCCTTTTTGAAATCTGACAACGCGGTTGGATTAACAAGAAGTTAAGCTTTTAAGTAAGACACTTGTATGTTCATGAATGTGTAATATTAGGATTTTTGTATTTTGAATTTCGCGCTCTGCAATTTCACCGGATGGTGTCAAGGTAACTCTAGCACCCCACCTATCCCAAAGAAGTTAATGTGTTGAAAATCCCAAATTGTTTGCATAGTCAACTTACACACAGCTCTGACACACACACACTTATCCCACCAGACATGCCACCAGGGATCTTTTCACAGTCCCCAAATCCAGAACAAATTCAAGAAAGCTTACAGTATTATATAGAGCCCTTATTGTATGGAACTTCCTTCCATCTCATATTGCTAAAATAAAAAGCAAACCTGGTTTAAAAAAGAGATAAGCAACACCTCGCGGCACAATGCCTCTCCCCTATTTGACTTAGATAGTTTGTGTGTATGCGTTGATATGTTGTCACGTCATGACCAGTATAAGGGGTCATTTGTCATTGTAGTATGGTCAGGGCGTGGCAGTGGGTGTTGTTTTTGCGTGTTTTGGGGTTTGTTGGTTTCATGGGGATTTGTTGTAGTTTTCATTTTCTATGTTCATTTTCTGTGTGGCCGAGTATGGTTTCCAATCAGAGGCAGGTGTCTTTCGTTGTCTCTGATTGGAAGCCATACTTAGGCAGCCTGTTTTTTCCTGTGGGTTGTGGGTGGTTGTTTTTCGTATAGTCTATGTTACCTTACGGAACTGTCGTTTGTCTTTTGTTTATTTTGTTTAAGTGTTCTCTTTAAATAAAATAAAGATATATATATATATAAAAATGGGCAACAATTTCTAAAAACCTGTTTTCACTTTGTCATTATGGGCTATTGTATGTAGATTGAGATTTTTTTATTTATTTAATCCATCGTAGATTAAAGTTGTAATGTAAAAAAATTTGGAAAAAGTAAATGGGTCTGAATACTTTCCGAATGCACTGTATCTTGAAAACTTGATTGCTGACATGGAAAACATTTTGGGACTATATCAACAATGGATACATTACCCTGCAGTTTACTTATAAAATGGGCTGACATTGAAGTAGACATACTTCGTATTCTTCACTATCACAAAAGATATAAATGAGCTCTCCACAATGAATTTCAAAAGAAAACTTGTAAAAATAGACAAGACCCTGCAACCTGTCTATTTATGGACAAATTGCCCAGATTAACTCCTTAGTCATATCTCAGTTTACTCACTTACTTATGGCGCTGCCTACTCCTGGTGATTCGTTTTCAAATCGTATGAACAAAAGATATTTAGCTTTATCTGGGACGCTAAACCAGACAAGATAAAGCGTGCCTATCTATATAATGAATAGGGTTGCACATTTTGGGGAATATTCAGAGGTGGAAACTTTCCGTGGGAATTAACAGGAATATATGGGAATTAATGGAAGTATATGCAAATTAATATTAATACCATTTAAATGTAGATGTTTTTTGCATTGGATATATTTACCATATCATATGGAGACAGAAACATTCACCTTTTACCTTATCATAAGTAGGCATAATTGCAAATTATTAAATGCTTCCAATAGGATAAAAAAAACAATTTAGTTACAAATTGAACTTTAATTAAATGAATTGACTCTTCACATGGGATGATTTCACTGAACAACAAAAGAAAGGGAATTTTGAATGATCCCCAATGATCCATCGCATCTCCCAAAAACGTTTTCAACATACATCTGTAAAATGATAGTCTAGAACAGTGGTCACCAACCTTTTCTGAGTCAAGATCACTTTCGCAGTCAAAATGCATGCCGACATATACCGCTCTGATTTTTTATTAACATGACTTAAAAAATGTAAGCCTATGCAACAATAACCAATTAAAAGCAGTACTGTAGCAATGAGGTTTCTGCAGTAAGCTATTGGCCCAATACATTATCACCGCATACTGGCTTTGCTTGAACTTACCTGCCAATGCATTGTTGTTTGGGACATTTAAAAATATATATATTTCAAAATTTGGGGTAGGCTATAATGATCACACCAGTAATAGTTCCATTTTTTGTATTACTTGTGAGGCACAGCTGAGTGAGCATGCATTTAAATAATATGCTTTTTATTTTACTGGGCCGATGGTGCCTGCATCTGATGGTCAGTCTCAGCCTAGGGAGAGAGCAGCAGACTGAGGGTCTGTCTCTCAACATCCCTCCGCTCTCCTTTTCCTCCACTGACACTGACCAAAAAGGGACACTGTCTTACAGCTGATGGCCAAACTTGAGTCGCACCGCATTATTTCTGCCTCATGCACAAATTCATGTCGTTACTCCTATGAACAGAGAAAGTGAAATATTCCTTGATATTAAAAAAGACCCAAGCAGCTAATAATAACAACAATGCCAGCCTATTGATACACTTTTCTACTCATTCATTACTGCTGCACTTATTGTTGTAGCGCTGGGTGGAAATAGGAAGAATGCGCATTTTATGGGTTATAAAAGTGTTGAATACAAAGTGTTGACAATGCTGAGTAATAACTTAAACATGAACTCACTCATTAAAACAGCAGCTCTTTGCAGTATTCGTTGACAGGCTATCTCTTGTCATGGTTTTAAATGTTTTGAAATGTCACAGTATCAATTTTATGCCTGCTACGTTACTGCAGACTCGGTCATCTGAGCAATCTGATTGGCCAGCGGTGGCATAGTGCACTTGATTTCCTCTCCAGGCCCACCGGGATGTTTGTACCTTCAGACACATGAAATGGCAACAGTTTGCCTACCCGGCGCGCAAGGCAGCTGAATTGGCTGCACCTACCAACCAACAGCCCGAGAGTAATAAAATAAGAACACAAGGCTTTATCATTGTTTTTTTTACAGAAATGTTTGGCGATCGACTAGAAATGCCTTGGAGATCGACACTGGTCTAGAAACTAAAGCTTTGGTTGTCTTCCTCTCAGGCTTCCATGTCTTTTCCCTGGACCTCCTCAATGTCCATCTCTTGAACATCAGACTCTGAGGCCTCATCTTCACTGTCACTTTCCAACCTTGTTGAGGATGGCTCGTTGCCAGGCTCAAAAAGCCTCAAATTTTCCTGGATGGCTACCAATTTTTCAACCCTTGTATTGACCAGCCGGTTGTGTGCTTTGGTGTGTGTGTTCCCAAACAAGGACCAGTTGCGCTCTGAGGCGGCTGATGTTGGTGGGATTTGGAGGATGATGGAGGCAACAGGGGAAAGAGCCTCAGATCCACAATGTCCCTTCCACCTGGTGGCTGATGAGATATGTTGGCACGACTGCCATATTGCATCTCCATCCCAAAGCCCTTGCTTGGAAGTGTACTTCGCCAGACTGCCAAGAACCTTGCCCTCATCCAGGCCAAGGTGGCGAGACACGGTAGTGATGACACCATAGGCCTTGTTGATCTCTGCACCAGACAGGATGCTCTTGCCAGCATACTTGAGATCCAACATGTATGCTGCGGCATGTATGGACTTCACGCAGAAGTCTTCATGCTCTTTTGATGTATGTCAGAACTGCAGTTTCCTCTGCTTGGAGAAACAGTGAAGTGGGCAGAGCAGTACGGATTTCTTCTCTTACATCTGCAAGCAGAGTCTGAACATTAGACAGGATGGAATTGTCCCCCTCAATCCGTGCAATGGCTACTGCTATAGGTTTCAGGAGTTTCAGGCTGCTTAACACTCTCTCCCAAAATACATCATCCAGGAGGATCCTCTTGATGGGGATGTCCATATTGGCAGACTGTGATATGGCCATTTTTTGGAGAGACTCCTGCCCCTCCAGGAGACTGTCAAACATGTTGTCAACACCACCCCAACGGGTGTTTCTGGGCAGCTTCAATGTGGTGCTCTTATTCTTCTCACTTTGCGTGGTGAGGTAGATTGCTGCTATAACTTGATGACCCTTCACATACCTGACCATTTCCTTGGCTCTCTTGCAGAGTGTATCCATTGTTTTCTGCCAGGAGCAGATTCAATGCATGAGCAGCACAGCCAATGGGTGTGATTTAAGGGTAGGACCAAGCAGCCGTCATGTTCGCAGCATTGTCTGTCACCAGTGCAAATAACTTCTATAGTCCAAGGTCATTGATGACTGCCTTCAGCTCATCTGCAATGTAGAGACCAGTGTGTCTGTTGTCCCTTGTGTCTGTGCTCTTGTAGAATACTGGTTGAGGGGTGGAGATGATGTAGTTAATTAATATATATACATATATCACCGTTATTTAACCAGGTAAGCTAGTTGAGAAAAAGTTCTCATTTACATCTGCGACCTGGCCAAGATAAAGCAAAGCAGTGCGACACAAACAACAACACAGAGTTACACATGGAATAAACAAGCATACAGACAGTAACACAATAGGAAAAAAAAGTCTATATACAGTGTGTGCAAATGGCGTGAGTAGGTAAAGCAATAAATAGGCCATAGTAGCGAAGTAATTACAATTTAGCAGATTAACACTGGAGTGATAGATGAGCAGATGATGATGTGCAAGTAGAGATACTGGTGTGCAAAAGAGCAGAAAAGTAAATAAAAATAATATGGGGATGAGGTAGGTAGATTGAGTGGGCTATTTACAGATGGACTATGTACAGCTGCAGCGATCGGTTAGCTGCTCAGATAGCTGATGTTTAAAGTTAGTGAGGGAAATATAAGTCTCCAGCTTCAGTGATTTTTGCAATTCCTTCCAGTCACTGGCAGCAGAGAATCGGAAGGGATGACGGCCAAAGGTGATGTTGGCTTTGGGGATGACCAGTGAGATATACCTGCTGGAGCACGTGCTACGGGTGGGTGTTGTTATCATGACCAGTGAGCTGAGATAAGGCGGAGCTTTACATAGCATAGACTTATAGATGACCTGGAGCCAGTGGGTCTGACGACGAATATGTAGCGAGGGCCCGCCGACTAGAGCATACAGGTCGCAGTGGTGGGTGGTATATGGTGCTTTGGTGACAAAACAGATGGCACTGTGATAGACTGCATCCAGTTTGCTGAGTAGAGTAGTGGAAGCTATTTTGTAGATGACATCTTCGAAGTCGAGGATCGGTAGGATAGTCAGATTTACAAGGGTATGTTTGGCGACGTGAGTGAAGGAGGATTTGTTGCAAAATAGGAAGCCGAATATAGATTTAATTTTGGATTGGAGATGTTTAATATGAGTCTGGAAGGAGAGTTTACAGTCTAGCCAGACACCTAGGTATGTGTAGTTATCCAAATATTCTAGGTCAGAACCGTCCAGAGTAGTGATGCTAGTCGGGTGGGCGGGTGCGGGCAGCGAACATTTGAAAAGCATGCATTTGGTTTAAATAGCGTTTAAGAGCAGTTGGAGGCCACGGAAGGAGTGTTGTATGACATTGAAGCCCGTTTGGAGGTTTGTTAACACAGTGTCCAAAGAAGGGCCAGATGTATACAGAATGGTGTCGTCTGTGTAGAGGTGGATCAGGGAATCACCCGCAGCAAGAGTGACATCGTTGATATATACAGAGAAAAGAGTCGGCCCGAGAATTGAACCATGTGGCACCCCCTTAGAGACTGCCAGAGGTCCGGACAACAGGCCCTCCGATTTGACACACTGAACTCTGTCTGCGAAGTAGTTGGTGAACCAGGCGAGGCAGTCATTTGAGAAACCAAGACTATTGAGTCTGCCGATAAGAATGCAGTGATTGATAGAGTCGAAAGCCTTGGCCAGGTCGATGAAGACGGTTGCAAAGTACTGACTTTTATCGATGGCGGTTATGATATAATTTAGTACCTTGAGCGTGGCTGAGGTGCACCCGTGACCAGCTCGGAAACCGGATTGCACAGCGGAGCTACTTAAATATGACCATACCAAAACACCAACATAGACATTTTAAACTAGAACACCCCCTAGTCACTCCCTGACCTACTACACCATAGAGAAACAAGGGCTCTCTATGGTCAGGGCGTGACAGTACCCCCCCCCCCCCCCCCCAAAGGTGCAGACTTCGGCCGCAAAACCTGAAACCGAATCGGGGGGTTGGGGGGGTGGCTAGTGTCAGTGGCGGCTCCGGTGCGGGTCGTAGCCCCCCCCCAGACCCTGGATCCGACCATGGCGCTGGGCTGAACACCGTGCCTGGACTGGGCACCGGCGCAGAGGAGGGCTCCGGCCCTGGAGCTGGGTTGGACGCCGTGCCTGGACTGGGCATCAGCGCAGAAGAAGGCTCCGGCCATGGAGCTGGGCTGGCCGCCGTGCCTGGACTGGGCACCGGCGCAAAGGAGGGCTCCGGCCCTGGAGCGGGACTGGACCCCGTGCCTGGACTGGGCATCGGCGCAGAGGAAGGCTCCGGCCTTGGAGCGGGATTGGACGTCGTGTCTGGACTGGGCAGCGGCGCAGAAGAAGGCTCCGGCCATGGAGCTGGGCTGGCCACCGTGACTGGACTGGGCACTGGCGCAAAGGAGGGCTCCAGCCCTGGAGCGAGACTGGACCCCGTGCCTGGACTGGGCACCGGCACAGAGGAAGGCTCTGGCCTTGGAGCGGGATTGGACGTCGTGTCTGGACTGGGCAGCGGCGCAGAGGAGGGCTCCTGCCATGGAGCGGAACTGGACGCCGTGCTTGGACTGGACACTGGCGCAGAGGAAGGCTCCTGTCCTGTCCTGGAGCTGGACTGGACACCGTGCCTGGACTGGGCATCGGCGCAGAGGAAGGCTCCAGCCATGGAGCTGGACTGGACGCCGTGCCTAGGACTGGCCACCGGCGCAGAGGAAGGCTCCTGCCCTGGAGCAGGACTGGACACCTTGCCTGGAAGCTCTGGACCGTTAACCGTCGCTGGAGGTTCCGGGCCGTTTACCGTCGCTGGAGGTTCCGGGCTGTTGACCGTCGCTGGAGGTTCCGGACCGTTGACCGTCGCTGGAGGTTCCGGACCGTTGACCGTCGCTGGAGGTTCCGGACCGTTGACCGTCGCTGGAGGTTCCGGACCGTTGACCGTCGCTGGAGGTTCCGGACCGTTGACCGTCGCTGGAGGTTCCGAACCGTTGACCGTCGCTGGAGTTCCAGACCGTTGACCGTCGTTGGAGGTTCCGGACCGTGGACCGTCGCTGGAGGTTCCGGACCGTTGCTGGAGGTTCCGGACCGTGGACCGTCGCGGAGGTTCCGGAAGGTGGACCGTCGCTGGAGGTTCCGGACCGTGGACCGTCATTGGAGGTTCCGAACTGTGAACATCACTGGAAGCTCTGGACTGGGAACCGTCGCCGGAAGCTCTGGACTGGGAACCGTCGCCGGAAGCTCTGGACTGGGAACCGTAGCCGGAAGCTCTGGACTGTGAACTGTCGCCAGAAGCTCTGGACTGTGAATGCACACTTGAGGCCTGGGGCGTGGAGCCGGTACAGGTGGCACCGGACTGGTGACACGCACATCAGGGCGAGTGCGGGGAGGAGGCACAGGACGTACCGGACTGGGGAGGCGCATTGGAGTCCTGATGCGTGGAGCCGGTACAGGTGGCACTGGACTGGTGACATGCACTTCAGGGAGAGTGCGGGGAGCTGGCACAGGACGTACCGGACTGGGGAGAAGCACTGGAGACCTGGAGCGTGGAGCCGGCACAGGTGGCACCGGACTGGTGACACGCACTTCAGGGCTAGTGCGGGGAGCTGGCACAGGACGTACCGGACTGGGGAGGCGCACTGGAGGCCAGATGCGTGAAACCGGTGCAGATGGCACCGGACTGGTGTCATGCTCTTCAGCACACCTGTGCTGCAGCATTCTCACCGCTACCACCTCTCTCCGGAATCTTTCATCAAATTCCTCCTCCGACTCCCAAACAGGCACTGGCACTCTCCGCTGCTCGACTGTTAGCTCTATGTGCCCCCCCCCCCCAACAAACAAAAAAAATCTTGGGGCTTCTGTGGCCGTGGTCCCCGGCGTCGTTGCTGTCCTTCCATGCTCCTTGGCGACTCCCGCCAAGGAAGGGTCTCATGTCCTCCCATGATTTCCTCCCAAGTCCAAAACACCTTCTCCTCCATGGCACGCTGCTTGGACCTTGTGTGGTGGGATATTCTGTCACAGATGTCGTAAGAACGGGACTAAGGCGCAGCGTGTGTAGAGTTCCACATCTTTATTCCAAAGTGAAACTTAGCAAAACAAAATATATCAATAAACGAACAACGAAATGTGACTACGTGGTGCACATGCAGAAACACAAAACAATATCCCACAAACACAGGTGGGAAAAATAGCTACTTAAATATGATCCCCAATTAGAGGCAACGATTACCAGCTGCCTCTAATTGGGAACCATACCAAAACACCAACATAGACATTTTAAACTAGAATACTCCCTAGTCACGCCCTGACCTACTACACCATAGAGAAACAAGGGATCTCTATGGTCAGGGCGTGACAGGGACTTTTCGGTGCTATTGCAGTCCACCACAGGATGTTTTTGTGCTGGTCAAGGGCAGTCAGGTCTGGAGTGAACTATATATGTTCTTAGTTCTACATTTTTTGAAAGGGGCATGCTTATTTAAGATGGTGAGGAAATTACTTTCAAAGAACGACCCGACATCCTCGACTGATGGGATGAGTCAATATCCTTCCAGGATACCCGGGCGAGGTTGATTAGAAAGGCCAGCTCACAGAAGTATTTTAGGGAGCATTTGACAGTGATGAGGGACGGACCCATAGCGGATGCAGGCAATGAGGCAGTGATCGCTGAGTTCCTGATTGAAAACAGCAGAGGTGTATTTGGAGGGCAAGTTGGTCAGGATAATATCTATGAGGGTGCCCATGTTTACGGATATAGGGTTGTACCTGGTGGGTTCCTTGATCATTTGTGTGAGATTGAGGGCATCTAGCTTAGATTGTATGACTGCCGTTGTGTTAAGCATATCCCAGTTTAGGTCACCTAACAGAACGAACTCTGAAGATAGATGAGGGGCAATCAATTCACATATGGTGTCCAGGGCACAGCTGGGAGCTGAGGGGGGGGGGGGGGGTCTTTAACAGGTGGCAACAGTGAGAGTCTTATTTCTGGAGAGATTCATTTTTAAAATTAGAAGCTCGAACTGTTTGGGCAAAGACCTGGAAAGTATGACAGAACTTTACAAGCTATCTCTGCAGTAGATTGCAACTCCTCCTTCTTTGGCAGTTTTATCTTGATGGAAAATGTAGTTAGGTATGGAAATCTCTGAATTTTTGGTGGCCTTCCTAAGCCAGGATTCAGACACGGCAAGGACATCAGGGTTAACGGAGTGTGCTAAAGCTGTGAGTAAAACAAACTTAAGGAGGAGGTTTCTGATGTTAGCATTCATGAAACCAAGGCTTTTTTGATTACAGAAGTCAACAAATGAGAGTGCCTGGGGACACGCAGGGCCTGGGTTAACCTCCACATCACCCGAGGAACAGAGGAGGAGTAGGATGAGGGTACAGCTAAAAGCTATCAAAACTGGTCATCTAGTGCGTTGGGGACAGAGAATAAAGGAGCAGATTTCTAGCCGTGGTAGAATAGATTCAGGGCATTATGGGCAGACAGGGGTATGGTGGGGTGCGGGTACAGTGGAGGTAAACCCAGGCACTGAGTGATGATAAGAGAAGTTGCATCTCTGGACACGCTGGTTATACTGGTTGAGGTTACCGCATGTGTGGGAGGTGGGACAAAGGAGGTATCTGAGGCATGTAGAGTGGGACTAGGGGCTCCGTAGTAAACTAAAACAATGATAACTATCCTAAACAACAGTATACAAGGCATATTGACATTTGAGAGAGACATAAAGCGAGGCATAAAGCAATCACAGGTGTTGATTGGGAGAGCTAGCTAAGACAACAACGGGTAAGACAACAACAGCTAATCAGCAAAGACAACAACAACAGGTAAAATGGCAATGAATAGGCAGAGAGGGTCGGCTAACTACACACAGGGCCTAAGTTCGTGGCTAGGGCCGACAGATAAACAAAAAATAAACAAGGTGGAGTACCGTAATAAATGAATAGTCCAGCAGGCAGCAATGTAGCCAAGTGATTGTTGGGTCCAGTGAATAGCAATAGATGGAACAGGGAAGCCGCGGGGTAGTCGTTACTACGCTAGCATGCAGGAGACACAGCGTTTAAAGTTAGCAAGCAGGGGTAAGTAGAAGCGTCTGCTCCGACGTCCGGCAAAGGCCGGTTGAGGGCACAGCGGATGTAATTACGTCTGCGCACCAGTCATGGTGGTACGGCGGGGCGCCGTGTTGCCAAAGGGTCCGGGCCAGATGGTGAAAGAGGTATTGTAGTTGTGGTCATTTCGTTTGCTAGCCGGGAGATGCGCCTGGCTCACGGCTAAATTGTCCCTAGAATTTCTAAGCAAACGGCTGGAGGTAGGGCTTTCTCCTATAGAGCTCCATTTTTATGGAATGGTCTGCCTACCAATGTGAGAGACGCAGACTCAGTCTCAACCTTTAAGTCTTTACTGAAGACTTATCTCTTCAGTAGGTCCTATGATTAACCTGTTGAGGGTAGGGGGCAGTATTGACACGGCTGGATAAAAAACGTACCCGATTTAATCTGGTTACTACTCCTGCCCAGTAACTAGAATATGCATATAATTATTGGCTTTGGATAGAAAACACCCTAAAGTTTCTAAAACTGTTTGAATGGTGTCTGTGAGTATAACAGAACTCATATGGCAGGCAAAAACCTGAGAAGATTTCATGCAGGAAGTGGCCTGTCTGACAAGGTGTCGTTCTTCTTGTCTCTGTTTATTGAAGAGTGAGGATCTTAGCTGTCCCGTGACACTTCCTACGGCTGCCATAGGCTCTCAGAAGGCGGCAAAATGCTGAATCGTGGCTTTGCAGGCTCTGGCTGAAACAAAGTAGCGCGTTTGGGTAGTGGCTGGTTACAGTACTGTGAGACTCAGGCTCGTGCCCGCGTCGACCGAAAGCTTTGTTTTCTTTCCTCTATTTAGCTAAATAGACATTCCCGGTCGGAATATTATCGCTTTTTTACGAGAAAAATGGCATAAAAATGGATTTTAAACAGCGGTTGACATGCTTCGAAGTACGGTAATGGAATATTTAGATTTTTTTTGTCACGAATTGCGCCATGCGCGCGACCCTGATTTACCATTTCGGATAGTGTCTGGGACGCACGAACAAAACGCCGCTATTCGGATATAACGAATGATTATTTTGGACCAAACCAACATTTGTTATTGAAGTAGCAGTCCTGGGAGTGCATTCTGACGAAGACAACAAAAGGTAATCAAACTTTTGTAATAGTAAATCTGATATTGGTGAGTGCTAAACTTGCCGGGTGTCTAAATAGCTAGCCCGTGATGGCTGGGCTATGTACTTAGAATATTGCAAAATGTGCTTTCACCAAAAAGCTATTTTAAAATCGGACATATCGAGTGCATAGAGGAGTTCTGTATCTATAATTCTTAAAATAATTGTTATGCTTTTTGTGAACGTTTATCGTGAGTAATTTAGTAAATTGTTAGTGAATTCGCCGGAAGTTTGTGGGGGGTATGCTAGTTCTGAACGTCACATGCTAATGTAAAAAGCTGGTTTTTGATATAAATATGAACTTGATTGAACAGAACATGCATGTATTGTATAACATAATGTCCTAGGGTTGTCATCTGATGAAGATCATCAAAGGTTAGTGCTGATTTTAGCTGGTCTTCTGGGTTTTTGTGACATTATATGCTAGCTTGAAAAATGGGTGTCTGATTATTTCTGGCTTGGTACTCTGCTGACATAATCTAATGTTTTGCTTTCGGTGTAAAGCCTTTTTGAAATCGGACAGTGTGGTTAGATTAACGAGAGTCTTGTCTTTAAATAGCTGTAAAATAGTCATATGTTTGAGAAATTGAAGTAATAGGATTTTTAAGGTATTTGAAAATCGCGCCACTGGATTAGACTGGCTGTTGCGTAGGCGGGACGAATTCGTCCCGCCTAGCCCAGAGAGGTTAAGTATAGTCTGGCCCAGGAGTGTGAAGGTGAACGGAAAGGCTGGAGCAACGAACCGCCCTTGCTGTCTCTGCCTTGCCGGTTCCCCTCTTTCCACTGGGATTCTCTGCCTCTAACCCTTTTACAGGGGCTGAGTCACTGGCTTACTGGTGTTCTTCCATGCCGTCCATGGGAGGGGTGCGTCACTTGAGTGGGTTGAGTCACTGACGTGGTCTTCCTGTCTGGGTTGGCGCCCCCCCCTTGGGTTGTGCCATGGCGGTGATCGTTGTGGGCTATACTCGGCCTTGTCTTAGGACGGTAAGTTGGTGGTTGGAGACATCCCTCTAGTGGTGTGGGGGCTGTGCTTTGGCAAAGTGGGTGGGGTTATATCCTGCCTGTTTGGCCCTGTCCGGGGGTATCATCGGATGGGGCCACAGTGTCTTCTGATCCCTCCTGTCTCAGCCTCCAGTATTTATGCTGCAGTAGTTTATGTGTCGGGGGGCTAGGGTCAGTCTGTTACATCTGGAGTATTTCTCTTGTCTTATCCAGTGTCCTGTGTGAATTTAAATATGCTCTCTCTAATTCTCTCTTTCTCTCTTTCTGTCTTTCTCTCGGAGGACCTGAGCCCTAGGACCATGCCTCAGGACTACCTGGTATGATGACTCCTTGCTGTCCCCAGTCCACCTGGCCGTGCTGCTGCTCCAGTTTCAACTGTTCTGCCTGCGGCTATGAAACCCTGACCTGTTCACCGGACGTGCTTGTTGCACCCTCGACAACTACTATGATTATTATTATTTGACCATGCTGGTCATTTATGAACATTTTAACATCTTGACCATGTTCTGTTATAATATCCACCCTGCACAGCCAGAAGAGGACTGGCCACCCCTCATAGCCTGGTTCCTCTCTAGGTTTCTTCCTAGGTTTTTGGCCTTTCTAGGGAGTTTTTCCTAGGGAGTTTTTCCTAGCCACCGTGCTTCTTTCACATGCTTTGCTTGCTGTTTGGGGTTTTAGGCTGGGTTTCTGTACAGCACTTTGAGATATCAGCTGATGTACGAAGGGCTATATAAATACATTTGATTTGATTTGATTTTGATTTGATTTGCTAGGTTCGGGGCAGGGGCATTAGCCACTATAGCCACTCGGTAGCAGCTAACAGCGTTGATCCGATGCAAAGGACCAGAGCTTACGGCAAGTATCCGGTGGAATAGTGGATTCTACCCGTGTTGGGGGTAGTGTCCGGGAGGCATCGGCTGAGTAGCCGGGTGATCACAGAGTAGGCCGGGAGGTGGGCCTGGCTCAGGGCTAGCTTCGGGGCTGGGTCACTCGGTGGCAGCTAGCTAGCTGTGATGATCAGGAGTAATGGTCTAGGGTTTACGGCAGGAATCCGGCATTATAGTGGAGAAAAACAGTCCGAGGCTGGCAGGTATTATCCAGGCAAAAAAAACGTCTGGTGCCTGTGTAGAAGGTAACGGCCGCTAGCAGTGGCTAACAATGACAAAATAGCTAGTAGCTAATTAGCTGGTTAGCTTCTGATTGCTAGCTTCTGATGGAGGTTCTGGCTATAAGGTCTAAAAAAAAAAATTGCGCATCCGTGTCAAATTGAGTGATGCGGGTTACCGGAAGGTATATTTAATTTAAAAATGGAAAAGAGATATATATATGAAATATATACAAAAAAGACGAAAAATACAAAAAGTAAATGAGAGGATACCTTGGATACCAAAAATTATTCCTTGCCCACGAACATTCGACCACCCATCAGAGTTGATTGCAATACAGTCTGCTTTCTCTATGTATATCTTGACCTTCACTTGAACTCTGTTGAACTCTGCATCCAGCAAATGAGTAGATAAAGCATGTCTGGTTGGATTGGTGTATGCTGGGCGAAGAACGTTCAAAATATCTTCCAATACACATTGCCTGTGAGCATCAGAGGCGAACCAGTTACATACACAGATCAAGCAAGACATTCATCAGCATTTCTCTGACTATGTTCCTCCATTGAGTCAAAAAAACTTCTGATTCCAGGGGGACCATGAGCTGTTGCTATTGATAAGGTGTCTGATTCATTATTTTCACCTCAAATAGAAATAGAGGGACTTTTGTCAGAGGTTGCTTGTTGTGAGCACTGAGGGAACTTTATGCACTTGGCCAGATGATTCTGCATCTTTGTTGCATTCTTCACATATGATTTGGCACAGTATTTGCAAATGTACACAGTTTTTCATTCTACATTAGCTGCAGTGAAATGTCTCCACACATCAGATGGTGCCCGTGGCATTTTTCTGTAAAATTGTAAAAAAAAAACAACAAGTACCATTCCATGCACAGATAAATAGTTTAGCAGTTAGATTAAACAACTCAGCTGTACATGTGATGGAAGAATGCACTGTGCATGCAGAGGGTTGCAATTCCATTCAATTGGGGATAGTTTAACCAAAATATGCCACAAGACCTAGAATTGCTTTATGTGTATTCCACAAAAAAGGTTCACTGTTATAAGCTAACTTTTTTTGAGGAATTTTGCTTAAATTCAAGGCTTAACTTCCCATTGAAAATTATTCAAAAGTTTTACTTGAATTCTAAATGGTTCTCAAGTAGATTACTAATAAAAGCTCATCCATTGTTTAAAAATTGCAATTTTTGCAGATTGCAATGTCTCATTTTCGAATAATTTAAAATGCTACTTTTACTTTTTAAGTATCTCTCTATTTTAAACAAGCACTGCAGAGCTGGCTACAATTTCAATTTCATCCCCTTGAAAAGATAGATGAAATATTACAACATATATTATGGCTGAACTCAAATATGCTGGTTAATAAAATACCTGTATTTATGGGAAAGATGTTTGAAAAGCGTATTTTGTTTTTAAATTATATTGTAAATTGGAATGATAGAGTTATGTATTTCATGGAGTTATCAGAATTGTACGGGAAGGTCTGCTCAATCCAAAAATTACAACCAATTAATTACAGCATTACCCCAAAAATGGAGGAGGCAGGTGGCAGTGGGAGGAGGTAGGGAACTGGTCTGTCTGTACAATATAAAGGATCAAAACTGGCAGAGCAATAAAAATAGCATAAATAGGAAAGTATACCAGTTTCATTTGAGGACCAGGATGTTGAGAGCTGTGCCATACAGATTGCAAAATAGTTGGGAAGAGATTTTTGATGTTCCGATTCCGTGGTACAGTGTGTATGAGTTGATATATAAAAAGACGCAAGATTCAAGACTTTGTGCTTTTCAGCTAAAATTATTATATAGAATTCTTGCCACCAACAAAATGTTGACTACTTGGGGCATACAATCATCGAAGCTCTGCAGATTTTGTTGTGAAGATACAGAATGGATGGTTGAGGGGCAGCAGTTAAATAAAATCTTAAAAAATAACTCTCTCCTTTCTCTTTCTCTTTCCCTCTCCCTGTCTCTCTCCTCCTCTCCCTACACCTCTAGGACACAGCACAGAGAGCAAGGGTATCTTTGTATCGAGGCGTTTGTGTGTACGAAGGGCAGCTTTATACATAGTGCAGGGGTCTTGCTAAATATTAATGATGGACATAAATAATTGAGGATCCAAACCAGTTGAAGACTGTGAGACCTTGAAGAGGATACTAGAGGGAGTCTATGGGTTAGAGAGACAGAGCCCTGGACAGGTGAGGTGTGTGTGTGGGGAGGTGGTGGGGGGTGGGGGGTTTCCTGGCAATTTCTTGCATGGAATAGCCTTCATTTCTCAGAACAAGAATAGACTGACGAGTTTCAGAAGTTCTTTGTTTCTGGCCATTTTGAGCCTGTAATTGAACCTACAAATGCTGATACTCCAGATACTCAACTAGTCTAAAGAAGGCCAGTTTATTGCTTCTTTAATCAGAACCACAGTTTTCAGCTGTGCTAACATAATTGCAAAAGGGTTTTCTAATGATCAATTAGCCTTTTAAAATGATAAACTTGGATAAGCTAACACAACGTGCCATTGGATCACAGGAGTGATGGTTGCTGATAATGGGCCTCTGTACGCCTATGTAGATATTCCATAAACAAATCTGCCGTTTCCAGCTACAATAGTCTTTTACAACATTAACAATGTCTACACCGTATTTCTGATCAATTTGATGTTCTTTTAATGGACAAAAAATGTGCTTTTCTTTCAAAAACAAGGACATTTCTAAGTCACCCCAAACTTTTTAACAATAGTGTATATTGTAACATGTCTTTTGAAGGGGGCTGGCCAAGGGGGCCAACACAGCTGGGACCATGGAGGTGATGCATGCGTTTATCGTCCTCTGGGTTTGTTTGCTTGTCTGGTTTCAAACATCAACCTTAAAAAAAAAATAATAATCTTCCTTCTCATGTTAATACCCCTTGGCAAGACATCCTCTTTTTGATGATCAGGCGTTGAGGAGCTGAAGGAAAAGCTGATGTGACTGAGTGTGGTATATGGGGAAAGTCAGCTCAGGAACTCTTCAGATGTCATTGGCTTGCTAGCATGTTAGCTCCTTTATTCTAAAGTGGTCACTAACATTTTTTGAGCCAAGATCACTTTCTGAGTCAAAATGCAGGCCGAGATCAGAATGTTTTTTACTTTACTTTTTTTACTTTACTTTTTTTACTTTAAAAAATGTAAGCCTATGCAACATTAACTTATTTAAAAAAGTTTTGTAGCAACGAGGTGTAGGCTATAGGCCCAATACATTATCACTACATATTGTCTGTGCTTGAATTGGCCTGCTGATGGAATTACAATGTTGTTCGTCTCATATAACATTTTTAAATTAGGTGAATGATCACACTGGTAATAGATAGCTGTGCCTCACAAGTAATTTAACAAACTAAGGGAGCATAAATTCAAATAATAATTTGCTTTTTATTGTACTGGACTGATGGTGCCTGCTTCTGATGGTCAGTCTCAGCAGAGGGAGATTGACCAAAAAGGAGACATTGTCTTTCAGATGGCGAAACTCGAGTCGCACTTAACTATTTCTGCGTCATGCACCAATTCATGTTGTTACTCCTATGACCAGAGAACGTGAATATTATTTTTTTTTACAAAAGACATCCGCCGCTAATAATAATGTAAGCCTATTGATACACTTTATAGCGCGAATGGATAGGGAAAGTGCGTTTTATGGCTAATGAAGGTGTTAAATAAAGTGTTGACAGTACTGAATTAAAAAACGTAAATAGGAACTCACTCATAAAAACAGCAGCTCTTTGCTGTATTCGTTGACAGTATCTTATGGTTATATACATTTTTAAATCTCAGTGTCAACTTCGCTGTGGGCTCTTGGAAGCTGCACGGTAATCTGAGATAGTGGTGCCAGGAAAATAACCTCTCCCTCAACGTAAACAAAACTAAGGAGCTGATTGTGGACTTAAGGAGACAGCAGAGAGAGCACGTTCCCATCTACATCGACGGGACCGCAGTGGAGAAGGTGAAAAGCTTCAAGTTCCTTGGCGTATACATCACTGAAAATCTGAAATGGTCCACCCACGCAGACAGTGTGGTGAAGAAGGCGCAAAAGTGCCTATTCAACATCAGGAGACTCGGCTTGGCCGAAATTCGGCTTGGCCCCTATGACCCTCACAAACTTTTACAGATGTACAATTGAGAGCATCCTGTCGGGCTGCATCACCGCCTGGTACGGCAACTGCATTGCCCTCAACCGTAGGGCTCTCCAGAGGGTTGGGTGGTCTGTACAACACATCACCGGGGGCACACAGCCTGCCCTCCAGGACATTTACAGCACCTGATGTCAAAGGAAGGCCAAAAAGATCATTAAGGACATCAACCATCCGAGCCACGGCCTGTTCACCCTGCTATCATCCAGAAGGCGAGGTCAGTACAGGTGCATCAAAGCTGGGACCGAGACTGAAAAACAGCTTCTATCTCAAGGCCATCAGACTGTTAAATAGCCATCACTAGCTGGCTACCACCCGGTTACTCAACCCTGTAATTTAGAGGCTTCTGCCCTATGTACAGTCGTGGCCAAAAGTTTTGAGAACGACACAAATATAAATTTTCACAAAGTCTGCTGCCTCAGTTTGTATGATGGCAATTTGCATATACTCCAGAATGTTATGAAGAGTGATCAGATGAATTGCAATGAATTACAAAGTCCCTTGTTGCCGTGCAAATGAACTGAATCCCAAAAAACATTTCCACTGCATTTCAGCCCTGCCAGAAAAGGACCAGCTGACATCATGTCAGTGATTCTCTCGTTAACACAGGTGTGAGTGTTGATGAGGAAAAGGCTGGAGATCACTCTGTCATGCTGATTGAGTTCGAATAACAGACTTGAAGCTTCAAAAGGAGGGTGGTGCTTTGAATCATTGTGCTTCCTCTGTCAATCATGGTTACCTGCAAGGAAACACGTGCCGTCATCATTGCTTTGCACAAAAAGGGCTTCACAGGCAAGGATATTGCTGCCAGTAGGATTGCACCTAAATCAACCATTTATCGGATCATCAAGAACTTCAAGGAGAGCGGTTCAATTGTTGTGAAGAAGGCTTCAGGGCGCCCAAGAAAGTCCAAGCGCCAGGACCGTCTCCTAAAGTTGATTCAGCTGCAGGATCGGGGCACCACCAGTACAGAGCTTGCTCAGGAATGGCAGCAGGCAGGTGTGACTGCATCTGCACACACAGTGAGGCGAAGCCACTTCTCTCCAGGAAAAACATCAGAGACAGACTGATATTCTGCAAAAGGTACAGGGATTGGACTGCTGACGACTGGGGTAAAGTAATTTTCTCTGATGAATCCCCTTTCCGATTGTTTGGGGCATCCGGAACAAAGCTTGTCCGGAGAAGACAAGGTGAGCGCTACCATTAGTCCTGTGTCATGCCAACAGTAAAGCATCCTGAGACCATTCATGTGTGGGTTTGCTTCTCAGCCAAGGGAGTGGGCTCACTCACAATTTTGCCTAAGAACACAGCCATAAGTAAAGAATGGTACCAACACATCCTCCGAGAGCAACTTCTCCCAACCATCCAGGAACAGTTTGGTGACGAACAATGCCTTTTCATTTACATTACATTTACATTTACATTTAAGTCATTTAGCAGACGCTCTTATCCAGAGCGACTTACAAATTGGTGCATTCACCTTATGATATCCAGTGGAACAACCACTTTACAATAGTGCATCTAAATCTTTTAAGGGGGGGGGGGGGGGTTAGAAGGATTACTTTATCCTATCCTAGGTATTCCTTAAAGAGGTGGGGTTTCAGGTGTCTCCGGAAGGTGGTGATTGACTCCGCTGTCCTGGCGTCGTGAGGGAGCTTGTTCCACCATTGGGGTGCCAGAGCAGCGAACAGTTTTGACTGGGCTGAGCGGGAACTGTGCTTCCTCAGAGGTAGGGGGGCCAGCAGGCCAGAGGTGGATGAACGCAGTGCCCTTGTTTGGGTGTAGGGCCTGATCAGAGCCTGAAGGTATGGAGGTGCCGTTCCCTTCACAGCTCCGTAGGCAATCACCATGGTCTTGTAGCGGATGCGAGCTTCAACTGGAAGCCAGTGGAGAGAGCGGAGGAGCGGGGTGACGTGAGAGAACTTGGGAAGGTTGAACACCAGACGGGCTGCGGCGTTCTGGATGAGTTGTAGGGGTTTAATGGCACAGGCAGGGAGCCCAGCCAACAGCGAGTTGCAGTAATCCAGACGGGAGATGACAAGTGCCTGGATTAGGACCTGCGCCGCTTCCTGTGTGAGGCAGGGTCGTACTCTGCGAATGTTGTAGAGCATGAACCTACAGGATCGGGTCACCGCCTTGATGTTAGTGGAGAACGACAGGGTGTTGTCCAGGATCACGCCAAGGTTCTTAGCACTCTGGGAGGAGGACACAAGGGAGTTGTCAACCGTGATGGCGAGATCATGGAACGGGCAGTCCTTCCCCGGGAGGAAGAGCAGCTCCGTCTTGCCGAGGTTCAGCTTGAGCTGGTGATCCGTCATCCACACTGATATGTCTGACAGACATGCAGAGATGCGATTCGCCACCTGGTTATCAGAAGGGGGAAAGGAGAAGATTAATTGTGTGTCGTCTGCATAGCAATGATAGGAGAGACCATGTGAGGATATGACAGAGCCAAGTGACTTGGTGTATAGCGAGAATAGGAGAGGGCCTAGAACAGAGCCCTGGGGGACACCAGTGGTGAGAGCGCATGGTGCGGAGACAGATTCTCGCCACGCCACCTGGTAGGAGCGACCTGTCAGGTAGGACGCAATCCAAGCGTGGGCCGCGCCGGAGATGCCCAACTCGGAGAGGGTGGAGAGGAGGATCTGATGGTTCACAGTATCAAAGGCAGCAGATAGGTCTAGAAGGATGAGAGCAGAGGAGAGAGAGTTAGCTTTAGCAGTGCGGAGAGCCTCCGTGACACAGAGAAGAGCAGTCTCAGTTGAATGCCCAGTCTTGAAACCTGACTGATTAGGATCAAGAAGGTCATTCTGAGAGAGATAGCAGGAGAGCTGGCCAAGGACGGCACGTTCAAGAGTTTTGGAGAGAAAAGAAAGAAGGGATACTGGTCTGTAGTTGTTGACATCGGAGGGATCGAGTGTAGGTTTTTTCAGAAGGGGTGCAACTCTCGCTCTCTTGAAGACGGAAGGGACGTAGCCAGCGGTCAAGGATGAGTTTATGAGCGAGGTGAGGAAGGGGAGAAGGTCTCCGGAAATGGTTTTCCAGCATGATGGAGCACCGTGCCATAAGGCAAAAGTGATAACTAAGTTGCTTGGGGAACAAAACATCGATATTTTGGGTCCATGGCCAGGAAACTCCCCAGACCTTAATCCCATTGAGAACTTGTGGACAATCCTCAAGAGGCGGGTGGACAAAAAAAAGAAGAAGAATTCTGACAAACTCCAAGCATTGATTATGCAAGAATAGGCTGCCATCAGTCAGGATGTGGCCCAGAAGTTAATTGACTGCATGCCAGGGCAGATTGCAGAGGTCTTGAAAAAGAAGGGTCAACACTGCAAATTTTTATTTCACCTTTATTTAACCAGGTAGGTTAGTTGAGAACAAGTTCTCATTTACAACTGCGACCTGGCCAAGATAAAGCACAGCAGTTCGACACATACAACAACACAGAGTTACACATGGAATCAACAAACATACAGCCAATAATACAGTAGAAAAGATAAGGGAGGTAAGGCAATAAATAGGCCATGGTGGCGAAGTAATTACAGTATAGCAATTAAACACTGGAATGGTAGATGTGCAGAAGATGAATGTGCAAGTAGAGATACTGGGGTGCAAAGGAGCAAGATAAATAAATAAATACAGTATGGGGATGAGGTAGTTGGATGGGCTGTTTACAAATGGGCTATGTAGAGGTGCAGTGATCTGTGAGCTGCTCTGACAGCTGCTGCTTAAAGCTAGTGAGGGAGATATAAGTCTCCAGCTTCAACGATTTTCGCAGTTCGTTCCAGTCATTAGCAGCAAAGAACTGGAAGGAAAGGCGGCCAAAGGAGGAATTGGCTTTGGGGGTGACCAGTGAGATATACCCGCTGGAGCGCGTGCTACGGGGGGAGGGGGGGTGCTGCTATGGTGACCAGTGAGCTGAGATATGGCGGGGCTTTACCTAGCAGAGACTTGTAGATGACCTGGAGCCAGTGGGTTTGGCGACGAGTATGAAGCGATGGCCAGCCAACGAGAGCATACAGGTCGCAGTGGTGGGTAATATATGGGGCTTTGGTGACAAAACGGATGGCACTGTGATAAACTGCATCCAATTTGTTGAGTAGAGTGTTGGAGGCTATTTTATAGATGACATCGCCGAAGTTGAGGATCGGTAGGATGTTCAGTTTTACGAGGGTATGTTTGGGAGCATGACTGAAGTATGCTTTGTTGTGAAATAGGAAGCCGATTCTAGATTTAATTTTGGATTGGAGATGCTTAATGTGAGTCTGGAAGGAGAGTTTACAGTCTAGCCAGACACCTAGGTATTTGTAGTTGTCCACATATTCTAAGTCAGAACTGTCCAGAGTAGTGATGCTGGACGGGCGGGCAGGTGCGGGCAGTGATCTTTTGAAAATATTGACACTTTGCATCAACTTCATGTAATTGTTAATAAAAGCCTTTGACACTTATGAAATGCTTCTAATTATACTTCAGTATTCCATAGTAACATCTGACAAAAATATCTAAAGACACTGAGGCAGAAAACTTTGTGAAAATTAATATCTGTGTCATTCTCAAAACTTTTGGCCACGACTGTACATAGACATGGAATCACTGGTCACTTTCAATGGAACACTAGTCACATTAATAATGTTTACATACTGTTTTACTCATTTCATATGTATATATTGTATTCTACTGCATTGTAATCAATGCCACTCACACAATAATATTGCCACTCGTCCTAATATTTATATATTTCTTAATTCCATAATTTTTCTTTAGATATGTGTGTATTGTTGTGAAATGTTAGATACTACTGCACTGATGAAGCTAGGAACACAAGCATTTCACTACACCCGCAATAACATCTGCTAAATATATGTATGTGACCAATAACATTTTATTTTATTTTGATTTGATATCTGATTGGCCAAGGATAGGCCTATAGGTGCACTTGATTTGCTCTCAGGGCTCTGCTGGGTAGGCGGAGTTTGTACCTTCAGACACATAACATTTTTCGCTTGAACACCCCCCCAAAAAAAATAACAGGAACACAAGGCTTTATCAAAGACAGTAGAAACTCAGTTGCTTTATTGTTGGGTTTTTATAGAAATATTTGGCGATTGACTAGGAATGCTTGGAGATCACGATCGACCGGTTGGTGGCCACTTTTCTAAAGGCTGTATTCTACTCCTCTTTTAAGTAGTAAACGAGTGAGCGTGTTTCTTCTGTGGGTTTTTTTAACAGTGAGTGTGCCTTTGCTCCTGTGCGAGTTGTCCTCCAGGTACTCTCTTTCTCTGTGTCCAGGTACTCTCTTTCTCTGTGTCCAGGTACTCTCTTTCTCTGTGTCCAGGTACTCTCTCTGTTTGTGTGTGATGTGGCTGCTGCCAACAAAGCGAAGAGAAACTTTTCTTATTTATCCCTGTTTTTATTCTGTCTATTTTCTATGTGCCAGGCTGTACTCATGGGAAGGTGTTTTCTCTCTGTGCAGAGCTGTCCTTTGAGTTGCCTGTGACGTGAAGTACAAACACAGGCTGTTCACCTTGTGAAGTTCTAGAACTACATCACAACAACAGCAATATGACCAGAAATAGCAAGATTGAGGTGTGTGTTTTGGTATACGCCTGTGAGTCAATCTCTGTCTCAGTCAATCCCAGTAATTGGAGGTTGCAGATTTATTTATTTTACCTTTATTTAACTAGGCAAGTCAGTTAAGAACAAATTCTTATTTTCAATGACAGCCTAGGAACAGTGGGTTAACTGCCTTGTTCAGGGGCAGAACAACAGATTTGTATCATGTCAGCTTGGGGATTTGATCTTGCAACCTTTCGGTTACTTGTCCAACACTCTAACCACTAGGCTACACTGCCACCCCGGATGAAGACTGACTGTCTCAACTCAACTCTCTTTACCTTCTTTATAATTTTCTCTCTTTCCCTTCTGTCTCTCTTTTCCTACTTTCAGTCTATCTCTCACCCCCACTCTTTCTAGGGATGGATGGACATTACCTTTTTCTAAGCTTACTGTATCTGTCTGCGTCACCCACAGAGAGACCCAACTAGCTGACTGATTAACAAATCAAATCAAAGTTTATTTGTCACGTTCGCCGAATACAACAGTTGTAGACCTTACAGTGAAATGCACAACAATTCTAACCGCTATTACTCCTACATTACCTCATCGTTACTTTAAGACCTCCTCACCATCGTTGCTCTGGTTACAGAGAGAGAGAGGGGGAGGAGGTGGGGAGGTTGGGTGAGAAAGAGAGACTGAGGAAGGTTGTGAGACTTGAAACCTTGTTGTCAAACAAAGAACCTGACGAGGGTCTTTGACCATTTGTATCCAGTAAGGAGCATTATGAAGCAGAACAGCAACTAGTCTATTATATTATTGTTTTATCTGAAGCACCTGAGGCGATGTAAGGGGTGTAAACCTGTAAAACAGAAAGTGATCATCCCACCTATCCCATTGGCCTTCATTTTGTGCGTGCGTACTGGAGTCGGTAAACAATGGAAGCTCAGGGTCAATACTATTAGTCAATACTGCACTGGGGACACAATCATGGCTTTCATGGAATTACAGTGCCTTCAGAAACTATTCACACCCCTTGACTTTTTCCAAATGTTGTTAGGCATGATGCATCATAGTGACACAAACCTTATTTGTCTCTTCATTATCATCTTCATTATATTAGCAATGAGGGAACAAATTCAACTGTATTCCCTATCTGTGTTCGTCAGCTAGCTAGTATACCTCAGTGTATACCAGTATTATCGTATTATCTGTGGGCCAATAACCTGTCCTGCTTCTCACTGACTGTGTCAACTTTACCTGGCAGTGAAGTCCTGACCACTTCTAAACTTCTAAAGTTATTTTCACTGAAGGTCTTCAGGGTGTTTCGTGTGTGTGTGTGTGTGTGTGAGCGTGTGTGCGTGCGTGCGTACATGTAGAAGGGAAAGTGATGGGAATGGATGTTGGGTAATTGCAGTGTAATTAGTAGCATTTGCCAGGCGGACAGTAAGTGATTGTGAAGTGGTTGGTACACTCAGTACTAACACTGTTCCACACACACACAGTTAATAAGAGGACAGCTTTTCCTGACATACAGCTCATCTCTGACCAGAAGATAGCAGGCAGTCATTAACCCCTGACGCATTCACTCACATGAATACACATATGCACACATACACAGACACACACAAATCAATCAATCAATCAATCAAATGTATTTATAAAGCCCTTTTTACATCAGCAGATGTCACAACGTGCTATACAGAAACCCAGCCTAAAACCCCAAACAGAAAGCCATACATATGTACAAGCATGATGGCTAGGAAAAACTCCCTAGAAAGGCAGGAACCTAGGAAGAAACCTAGAGAGGAACCAGGCTCTGAGGGGTGGCCAATCCTCTTCTGGCTGTGCTGGGTGGAGATTATAAGAGTACATGGCTATTAAGGCCAGATTGTTCTTCTTGTTCTTGTTCTTGTTCTTGTTCTTCTTCTTCTTCTTCTTCTTCTTCTTCTTCTTCTTCTTCGAGGAGAGAGAGAGAGAGAGAGAGAGAGAGAGAGAGTCAAAACAGCAAGTCCATGACAAGGTGGAACATCCGGTGAACAGGTCAGGGTTCCCTAGCCACAGGCAGAACAGTTTAAACTGGAGCAGCAGCACAACCAGGTGGACTGGGGACAGCCTAGAGTCATCAGGCCAGGTATTCCTGGCATGATCCTATGGCTCAGGTCCTCCGGGAGGGGAGTGAGAGAGGGAGAGATAGAGAATTAGAGGAAGCATACTTTTCAATTCACAAAGGGCACCAGATAAAAAACGAGAATTACACCAGATATAACAGACTGACCCTAACCCCCTGGCACATAGGCTATTGCAGCATGGATTCTGGAGACTGGAGCTCTATAGGAGAAAGCCCTGCCTCCAGCTGTTTGCTTAGAAATTCTAGGGACAATAAGGAGGCTTGCATCTTGTGACCGTAGCATATGTGTAGGTATGTACGGCAGGACCAAATCGAAGAGATAGCTAGGAGCAAGCCCATGTAATGCTTTGTAGGTTAGCAGTAAAACCTTGAAATCAGCCCTAGCCTTAACAGGAAGTCAATGTAGAGAGGCTAGCACTGGAGTAATATTTTTTGGTTCTGGTCAGGAGTAGGCAGCCATGTTTAGCACAAACTGAAGTTTATTTTGTGCTTTATCCGGGTAGCCGGAAGTCTTATCTAGAAGTGACAAAAGCATGGATTAGCTTTTCTGCATCATTTTTGGACAAAAACGTTCCGATTTTTTGCAATGTTACGAAGATGGAAAAAAAGCTGTCCTTGAAATATTCTTGATATGTTTGTCAAAACAGAGATCAGGGTCCAGAGTAATGCTGAGGTCCTTCACAGTTTTATTTGAGATGACTGTACAACCATCAAGATTAATTGTCAGATCCAACAGCAGATCTCTTTATTTTTTGGGACCTAGAACTAGCATCTCTGTTTGGTCCGAGTTTAAAAGTAAAAAATGTGCCACCACCCACTTCCTTATGTCTGAAACACAGGGTTCCATGGTAGGCAATTTTGGGGCTTCACCATGTTTCATCGAAATGTACAGCTCTGTGTCGTCAGCATAGCAGTGAAAGTTAACATTGTGTTTCCGAATGACATCACCAAGAGGTAGAATATAAAGTGAAAACAATAGTGGTCCTAAAACGGAACCTTAAGGAACGCCAAAACTTTCAATTCATTTGTCAGAGGACAAACCAGATAAGACAGATAAGATCTAAACCAGGCAAGAACTTGTTCGTGTAGACCTATTAGGGTTTCCAATCTCTCAAAAAGAATGTGGTGGTCGATGGTGTCAAAAGCAGCACTAAGGTCTAGGAGCACGAGAACAGATGCAGACCCTTGGTCTGATGTCATTTAAAAGGTTATTTCCCACATTCACGAGTGCAGTCTCAGTGCTATGATGGGGTCTAAAACCAGACTGAACCACTTCGTATACATTATTTATCTTCAGGAAGGCAGTGAGTTGCTGCGCAACAGCATTTTGTAAAAATGTTAAGAGGAATAGGAGATGCAATGTCCCCATTGCAATGAAAGTGGCTGTGAAGGCCCAGCTAGACAAGTATGAGGCCGATGGCCACATGACATCTGTGACTGAACCAACTGACTGGATCAGCAATATGGTCATAGTGAAAGAAACAGAGAAGCTGAGGGTCTGCATCGACCCAAAGCATCTGAACCAAGCACTGAAACGATCCCACTACATCATGCCGACACTAGAGGATGTCCTCTACAAGCTTCCCAAGGCCAGGATTTTCACCTTAGTGGATGCCCGAGATGCATTCCTTCAATGCAAGCTGGACAAAGAAAGCAGCTTCTTGACTACCTTCTGGACCCCCTGGGGTCAGAAACTTTGGCTCAAGCTCCCATTTGGTGTCTCAGTGGCACCTGAGGTATACCAACGCGAGCAGCACGAGTTACTAGCTGGGCTCAAGGGCATTGAACCCATCGCCGATGATGTCCTGATTGTAGGCTGTGGTGACACAGACGAAGAAGCAGAACGCGACCCCGATATGAAGCTCCTGGCACTGATGGAGCACTGCCGATCAGTTAAGCTTCGTCTTGGCCTGAAGAAGCTGCAGTTCAAGGTGAAAAAAGACGTCCACTTCCATGGTTGCTGGACAAAGACACACCATGGCACTGGCTACCCAAGCACGAGGCCGCAGTGCAGGAGATGAAGTCTCTGGCTTCATCCATGCCAGTGTTGCACTACTACGACGTCATGAAGCCTGTCACAATCCAGAGCGACTCCAGCCAAAGGGGACTTGGATGCTGCCTTATGCAGGAAGGCCAGCCCGTTGCGTATGCCTCGAGAGTGCTTACCCCCACCGAACAAAACTATGCACAAATTGAGAAAGCATTGTCTTCTCCTGCCAGCGCTTCCATCATTACTTATATGGTGGAGAGCTGGTCACCGCTGAAACTGACCACAAACCACTCACTGCCATATTCAGTAAACCTTTCCTCAACGCGCCCAAGAGGCTTCAAAGCATGTTCCTAACTCTGCAAAACTACAGCCTGAAGGTCATCTACAAGCCAGGACCAGAGATGTACATCAGCGACACACTGAGCAGGGCAACAGCACAATGTACAGGCAGAGGCACTGCCTATCAGCGGCAGGCCATCTGTTCGCTACAGCAGGAACAACAAGATGTTCAACAGATCAATCAGGCAGACTACTTAAACGTCACAGATCACCGCCTAGCCCAGATCAGGCAACACACTGACAAGGACGAACACCTACAGTCACTGAAGTCCATGGCTCTCGCAGGTTGGCCACATCTGAAAGAGGAGACACCTTTCACAGTGAGAGAATACTGGACCTTTCGAGATGAGATCAGCGTGCAAATGGCTTCTTGTTCAGAGGTCAGAAGGTCATTATTCCCAAATGACTATTTCCAGAGATGCTAACCCGCATACACTCCAGTCACGTTGGAGGTGACCATGCTACCGCCAGGCTCGTGAAACATTATACTGGCCAAACATGCAAGCAGAAATTAAAGACTTTGTCAGCAGCTGGTCCACATGCAACGAGTACGCTCATGAACAGCAAAAGGAAACCATGATGTCACACGAACTGCCCACAAGGGCCTGGCAAATCGTCAGCATGGACTTATTCAGCCACAGACAAAAGGACTATCTTCTCATTGTTGATCACTACTCTGACTTTTGGGAAATTGAACTGCTCCCTGACTTGTCTGCAGAGACGGTCATAAAGCGCTGCAAGGTGCAGTTTGCAGGGCAAGGTCAGCCTGACAAGGTAATCACGGACAATGGCCCACAATTCACTGCACAGTTCAAGCGTTTCGCCTCAGAATGGGAGTTTGACCACGTGACCTCCTCTCCAAGACACCCAAAAGCAAATGGAAAGGCAGAGTCAGCTGTCAAGATTGCAAAAAACCTGTTAATGTTATGCCATTATGTTTACACTTTCTATTGAAAAGGATGTTGCTACGGAGTCTAGTTGATAGGTAATCGACTAGCCGGACTGTTCCCCAGACTTCGCGTGTAGGGATTTGTACAATGCTTGAAGAAGGCTATTGAACTTGACATTGGTTGTCTTTATTCCTTTATCCAACATATCATACTGAAACAGGAAGGGGTCTGAAAACTTTCCAAATGCACGGTATACTGTGTTTTTTTCAGGATTTTGGAAATTTTCCCAAAAACCCATTTTCATATCAGGTGACCCCTCGTTTGGGAACCGCTGGGTTAAGGTGTTAGCTTGACAGTCGCTAGAAATACCGGTGGATAATGCTGGAAATACCTGTCCAATACATTTAAAAAATATATAAATAAACCAAAACAACTGGCCCTAATCATGATTATATAATCCTTGCCGAGGCACTGTGGTTGTGGGTGTGTGTATATGTTTCTGTCTGACTCTCGAACTACAGACGAAACTGTCATTCTCTTTGCAGGACCACTTCTGCTTTGGTCTACACAGCATCAAAGACAAGTAAAAGCGTCCCTTATAATGCTCCATCTCTCTCTCTCTCTCTGTTACTCTTGTTCTATTGCTCTCTGTCTCTTCAGTCACCCCGCTACTCTTTCATTCTGTTCATCTCTCTCCTCTCCTTTCACCCTTCTATCTGCTACCACCACACAATTATAATTTTTTTCATTTTTATTTTTTCTCTTCTGTTCGTTCCTTTACTCCCTACATTTGTATTACTTTTATCTCCAAAAACAATTGAGATGCCACATTCATGGGAGCTGATTTCTTTCTCCCTCTCCCTTTCTATTTATCAGAAAAGCTAACTTCTCTCTTTCTCTGCCTCATTTTTCCTCTTCTCTCTGTCTCTCTTTCTTTATCTGCTAGAAGCTTATTTATCCTCCAGGAGCCAATCTAGTATTGATTGATCCTCTCATCTCTTCGGCATTAGCACGGCAGTGACAGCCCATAATATTAACTCCACCAATAAAACTGATGAAGGTAATAAAGATACAGACGATCATTACCTGAGCTGATAATATAACTAATGGAGGGGGAGAGGGATCTCTCTGTCATCTGAATTACACACACGCACACGCACACGCACACACACACACACACACACACACACACACACACACAACACAGAGACATAATTAGGCCTAAAGGAAATGAAATATAGTGCAACAATGAAATTATAGAGCTTGTGTAATAACTTTTGAGATTTATGAGTAGGGACAGACAGAGATGGAGAATTTTGTTAAGCCCCAGAGAGGTTCTGATATGTTAAATAAATGATTGGAATCTATTCAACTCAGAGCCAACGCTTCCCTGAAGAATCCTTATGGCGCTAATCAGAAGACAGCCTGTGAATCGTGAATCTGCCGTTCAGATCATCTCATCCTACAATCCTTCTGGATATGAAAACTGTAAATTTGAGCCAAACTTTGTCAAGACGTCCTGTCCTCCTCATCATATTTTGCCAAGAAAGAGCTGACAGCAGAGGAAAGTTGGGAGACAGACAGACAGACAGGCCTGTCATGTTGCCTCAGCACATTCTCTCATCAGTATTAATCAATACAGCAGAACCAATAATTAGTGTCTCTGACAGAGAGGGGGAAGAGAGGAGGGCGAGACAAGGAGAGAAAGAAGGGGTAGAATGAGAGGAAGAGGGAATAGGAGGAGAGGAGGGGATAGGAGGAGAAGAGGACGGGAGGGAACAGGAGTAGAGGATGGAAAGTAGGGGAAGATGGGGTAGGACAAGAAAAAGAGGGAGGAGAGGAGGAGAGGGGGAAGGAGAAAAAGATGGGATAGTATGATAGGGAAAGGAGAGGAAGAGGAAGAGGCGGAGAAAAGGGAGATAGGAAGAGGAGGTAGGACAAGAGGAAGAGGAGAGGAGTAGAGGAAGAATAGAGATGATAATGAGGAGGAGAGGAATGAAAGGATGAGGCATAGAGGAAAACTAGCTACTCCTGTCAGAAAGATTTCAGTCTGGACGTCATGCATGAACTGACCTGACTGACTGTGTGTTAAAACGATGGGCCACTTCACAGCATCCACACCGGATTAAGTGTTTAACAAAGCTAGGCAGCCATCCACAAATGAGATGTGTCCAGACTAATGCCACGTTGTTAGTAGGATCACCACAACAAATGACACACCAGACTAATTACTGCTGTTGCTGAGATTGATATCATGAAAAATGTAATAAAGATCATCACACACCCTATATATTCTCCTAATAATTTAGTGGGTCTTTCTCTCTCTCTCTCTCTCTGATTGATTGGGCCAATAATTACATTGGTAGCTCATTTTAGATGGCAGCCAGTTCTCTATCTATCTCTCTCTTTCAATCCTCTCAGACCTCTCTCTCAGGCTCAGGGGAATTAATCATACAGGACATCCCTGCTGCCCCTCAAATCCCCCATACACCTGGCAGTGCATTCACTCTCTTTGCCAATCTGACAGGTGTGCCCCTAGACCAATCAAAAGCCTTGTTGAATTAAAACTCTGGTGAGATCCTCTAAACTGTGCATTCCCCTTCCTGTTCATAAACTCTAAGTTCTTAAATGGGACCCTATTCCCTCCCTATGGGCTCTGGTCAAAACTAGTGCCCTATAGGGATTAAGGTGGCATTTGGGACGCAGAGTGTATGAACAGGAGTGTCAATAGAGCCAGTATGACAACATGAAGTGGTTGTATTGATCCTGGCCAGGTTAGAACACATCAAACAGCCAGCTGCCTGTGGGCCAATGGAAGCTCAATAAAACATGAAGTGTATCTATGGTCTGGATCCGCTGCCTGGGAGACCTCGCATTTCATTGTTTCTTCCTGTCACACCCTGATCTGTTTCACTTGTCGTTGTGCTTGTCTCCACCCCCCTCCAGGTGTTGCCCATCTTCCACATTATCCCCTGTGTATTTATACCTGTGTTCTCTGTTTGTCTGTTGCCAGTTCGTTTTGTTCGTGAAACCTACCAGCGTTTGTTCCCCTGCTCCTGCCTGTTTCTTGCTCCTGTTTTCTAGTCCTTCCCGGTAATGACCATTCTGCCTGCCCTGACCCTGAGCCTGCCTGCCGTTCTGTACCTTACCCCACCTTACTGGATTATTGACCCCTGCCTGTCCTGACCCTGAGACTACCTGCCATTTTGGACCCTTGCACCTTCTCTCGATTATTGACCACTGCCTGCCTTTGACCTGTCATTTGCCTGCCCCTGTTTAAGAAATAAACTTTTGTTTCTTCGACACTGTCTGCATCTGGGACATACCTGAAACATGTTACAACTAAACTCAGCAAAAAAAGAAACATCCTCTCACTGTCAACTGCGTTTATTTTCAGCAAACGTAACGTGTAAATATTTGTATGAACATAACAAGATTCAACAACTGAGACATAAACTGAACAAGTTCCACAGACATGTGACTAACAGAAATGTAATAATGTGTCCAACAAAGGGGGATCAAAATCAAAAGTAAGAGTCAGTATCTGGTGTGGCCACCAGCTGAATTAAATACTGCAGTACATCTCCTTCTCATGGACTGCACCAGATTTGCCCGTTCTTGTTGTGAGATGTTACCCCACTCTTCCACCAAGTCACCTGCAAGTTCCCGGACATTTCTGGGGGGAATGGCCCTAGCCCTCACCCTCCGACCCAACAGGTCCCAGACATGCTCAATGGGATTGAGATCTGGGCTCTTTGCTGGCCATGGCAGAACACTGACATGCCTGTCTTGCAGGAAATCATGCACAGAATGAGCATTGTCATGCTGGAGGGTCATTTCAGGATGAGCCTGCAGGAATCAATCAAATCAATCAATCAAATTTATTTTTATATAGCCCTTCGTACATCAGCTGATATCTCAAAGTGCTGTACAGAAACCCAGCCTAAAACCCCAAACAGCAAGCAAAGCATGTGAAAGAAGCACGGTGGCTAGGAAAAACTCCCTAGGAAAAACTCCCTAGAAAGGCCAAAAACCTAGGAAGAAACCTAGAGAGGAACCAGGCTATGAGGGGTGGCCAGTCCTCTTCTGGCTGTGCAGGGTGGATATTATAACAGAACATGGTCAAGATGTTAAAATGTTAAAATGTTCATAAATGACCAGCATGGTCAAATAATAATAATCATAGTAGTTGTCGAGGGTGCAACAAGCACGTCCGGTGAACAGGTCAGGGTTCCATAGCCGCAGGCAGAACAGTTGAAACTGGAGCAGCAGCACGGCCAGGTGGACTGGGGACAGCAAGGAGTCATCATACCAGGTAGTCCTGAGGCATGGTCCTAGGGCTCAGGTCCTCCGAGAGAAAGACAGAAAGAGAGAATTAGAGAGAGCATATTTAAATTCACACAGGACACCGGATAAGACAAGAGAAATACTCCAGATGTAACAGACTGACCCTAGCCCCCCGACACATAAACTACTGCAGCATAAATACTGGAGGCTGAGACAGGAGGGATCAGAAGACACTGTGGCCCCATCCGATGATACCCCCGGACAGGGCCAAACAGGCAGGATATAACCCCACCCACTTTGCCAAAGCACAGCCCCCACACCACTAGAGGGATGTCTCCAACCACCAACTTACCGTCCTAAGACAAGGCCGAGTATAGCCCACAACGATCTCCGCCATGGCACAACCCAAGGGGGGGCGCCAACCCAGACAGGAAGACCACGTCAGTGACTCAACCCACTCAAGTGACGCACCCCTCCCATGGACGGCATGGAAGAACACCAGTAAGCCAGTGACTCAGCCCCTGTAAAAGGGTTAGAGGCAGAGAATCCCAGTGGAAAGAGGGGAACCGGCAAGGCAGAGACAGCAAGGGCGGTTCGTTGCTCCAGCCTTTCCGTTCACCTTCACACTCCTGGGCCAGACTATACTTAATCATAGGACCTACTGAAGAGATAAGTCTTCAGTAAAGACTTAAAGGTTGAGACTGAGTCTGCGTCTCTCACATTGGTAGGCAGACCATTCCATAAAAATGGAGCTCTATAGGAGAAAGCCCTACCTCCAGCCGTTTGCTTAGAAATTCTAGGAACAATTAGGAGGCCTGCGTCTTGTGACCGTAGTGTACGTGTAGGTATGTACGGCAGGACCAAATCGGAAAGATAGGTAGGAGCAAGCCCATGTAATGCTTTGTAGGTTAGCAGTAAAACCTTGAAATCAGCCCTTGCCTTAACAGGAAGCCAGTGTAGGGAGGCTAGCACTGGAGTAATATGATCACATTTTTTGGTTCTAGTCAGGATTCTAGCAGCCGTATTTAGCACTAACTGAAGTTTATTTAGTGCTCTATCCGGGTAGCCGGAAAGTAGAGCATTGCAGTAGTCCAGCCTAGAAGTAACAAAAGCATGGATTAATTTTTCTGCGTCATTTTTGGACAGAAAGTTTCTGATTTTTGCAAGACTGTCCTTGAAACAGTCTTGATATGTTCTTCAAAAGAGAGATCAGGGTCCAGAGTAACGCCGAGGTCCTTCACAGTTTTATTTGAGACGACTGTACAACCATCCAGATTAATTGTCAGATTCAACAGAAGATCTCTTTGTTTCTTGGGACGGGTACCACATGAGGGAGGAGGATGTCTTCCCTGTAACGCACAGCGTTGAGATTGCCTGCAATGACAACAAGCTCAGTCCGATGATGCTGTGATACACCGCCCCAGACCATGACGGATCCTCCACCTCCAAATCGATCCCGCTCCAGAGTACAGGCCTCGGTGTAACGCTCATTCCTTCAACGATAAACGCAAATCCGACCATCACCCCTGGTGAGACAAAACAACTAATCGTCGGTGAAGAGCACTTTTTGCCAGTCCTGTCTGGTCCAGCGACGGTGGGGATGTGTCCAGAGGCGACGTTGTTGCCGGTGATGTCTGGTGAGGACCTGCCTTACAACAGGCCTACAAGCCTTCAGTCCAGCCTCTCTCAGCCTATTGCAGACAGTCTGAGCACTGATGGAGGGATTGTGCGTTCCTGGTGTAACTCGGGCAGTTGTTGTTGCCATCCTGTACCTGTCCCGCAGGTGTGATGTTTGGATGTACTGATCCTGTGCAGGTGTTGTTACACGTGGTCTGCCATTGCGAGGACAATCAGCTGTCAGTCCTGTATCCCTGTAACGCTGTCTTAGGCGTCTCACAGTACGGACATAGCAATTTATTGCCCTTGCCACATCTGCAGTCCTCATGCCTCCTTGCAGCATGCCAAAGGCATGTTCACGTAGATGAGCAGGGACCCTGGGCATCTTTCTTTTGGTGTTCTTCAGAGTCAGTACAAAGACCTCTTTAGTGTCCAAGCTTTCATAACTGTGACCTTAATTGCTTACTGTCTGTAAGCTGTTAGTGTCTTAATGACCGTTCCACAAATGCATGTTCATTAACCTGTTGGGGCTAGAGGGCAGTATTTTCACGGCCGGATAAAAAACGTACCCGATTTAATCTGGTTACTACTCTTGCCCAGAAACTAGAATATGCATATAATTAGTAGATTTGGATAGAAAACACTCTAAAGTTTCTAAAACTGTTTGAATGGTGTCTGTGAGTATAACAGAACTCATATGGCAGGCCAAAACCTGAGAAGATTCCATGCATGAAGTGCCCTGTCTGACAATTTGTTGTCCTTCTGTTGCATCTCTATCGAAAATACAGCATCTGTGCTGTTACGTGACACTTTCTAAGGCTTCCATTGGCTCTCTAAAGCCGCCAGAAAGTGGAATGGGGTGTCTGCTGTCTCTGGGCAAAGTACAGCAGCAGAGTTTGTAAGTGGCCTGCCTGGGGACAGTGAGACTGAGATGCGCGTTCACGAGACTTCTCAATTTTTTTCTTTCAGTCTTTGAATGAATACAACGTTGTCCGGGTTGGAATATTATCGCTATTTTACGAGAAAAATAGCATAAAAATTGATTTTAAACAGCGTTTGACATGCTTCTAAGTACAGTAATGGAATATTTTGAATTTTTTTGTCACGAAATGACGCTCGCGCGTTACCCTTCGGATAGTGACCTGAACGCATGAACAAAATGGAGGTATTTGGATATAACTATGGATTATTTGGAACCAAAACAACATTTGTTGTTGAAGTAGAAGTCCTGGGAGTGCATTCTGATGAAGAACAGCAAAGGTAATCCAATTATTCTAATAGTAATTCTGAGTTTAGGTTGCCCCAAACTTGGTGGGTGTCAAATTAGCTAGCCTGTGATGGCCGAGCTATGTAGTCAGAATATTGCAAAATGTGCTTTCGCCGAAAGATCTGACATAGCGTTTGCATAAAGGAGTTCTGTATCTATAATTCTTAAAATAATTGTTATGTATTTTGTCAACATTTATCATGAGTAATTTAGTAAATTCACCGGAAGTTTTCGGTGGGTATGCTAGTTCTGAACATCACATGCTAATGTAAAAAGCTGGTTTTTGATATAAATATGAACTTGATTGAATAAAACATGCATGTATTGTAAAACATAATGTCCTAGGAGTGTCATCTGATGAAGATCGTCAAAGGTTAGTGCTGCATTTAGCTGTGGTTTTGGTTTTTGTGACATATATGCTTGCTTTGAAAATGGCTGTGTGATTATTTTTGGCAGGGTACTCTCCTGACATAATATAATTTTTGCTTTCGCTGTAAAGCCTTTTTGAAATCGGACAACGAGAGTCTTATCTTTCAAATGGTGTAAAATAGTCATATGTTTGAGAAATTGAAGTTAGAGCATTTTTTAGGTATTTGTATTTCGCGCCACGCGATTCCACTGGCTGTTGAATAGAGTGGGACGCTAACGTCCCACTGGCCCAGAGAGGTTAATTGTTTATGGATAATTGAACAAGCATGGGAAACAGTGTTTAAACCCATTACAATGAAGATATGTGAAGTTATTTGGATTTTTACGAATTATCTTTGAAAGACAGGGTCCTGAAAAAGGGGCTTTTCTTTTTTTGCTGAGTTTAGTACACTTTCCAATCACTCTCCCCCAAAGGCCTATGGCACAGCCAAGGATAGACAACTAAATGCACGGGTAGAATTTCCCTAAGGGTTGTTAAAGGATTTGGATGCTGGGGATTGACAGTGGAAGGTAAGGGTAAATGGTTAACGTTTAGGGGTGTGGGGCCAAAGTGAAATGGCTGACGTTTTGGGCTATGAAGCAATTGCAAAAAGGCTGACATTTGATCTGATTCAATTTTACTCAGTTAATAATTTAAATCTACACAATGGTATATGGCTCTGCCTTATGTTGCTCTCTGACACACACACACACACACACACACGCACACACACACACACTCACTCACTCACTCACTCACACACACACTCTCTCTCTCTGACTGCTTACAAATACATTCTCTCTTTCAGTGGAGATATACAGGTTTATAAAAGGAGGGGAATTGAATCTCCTATCTTTGGCAGAACACAATATTTTCCCCTGAAACGAATCTTTGCTTTATCGAGTCCGTCCCTCGCCACTGTTTTATCACTTTAATCCAGAGCTAAACAACATTTTTCCTCCCTTCAGACAGACTGAAGTTACAAAAAAAACGCAGACATAAATGCATCAAATGCAAGAACTGCTCCAAAGCAATATCAGTTCCCATTGGCTGTAGTGGCCATAACATTGTGGCAATAACAAGGAAGCCAAAGTGCCAAAGGTTGGGAATAAAATAATTGATGAGAGATCAAACAAAATGTTTTCTCGGGACTCTTTTGTTGAAGATGTAAAAAATCTATGTTGGTCTGATATGTATGAGGAAGTGAATCGAGATGCAGCACTGGAATATTTGTACAATTATTCATGTCAATTGTTGCCAAGCATGCACCTGTTAAGAAATTAACTGTGAGAACTGTTAGAGCCTCATGAATTGATGATGAATTGAAAAATTGTATGGTTCAAAGAACTTATGCAAAAAAGGTGGCAAACAAGTCAGACTGCTCAGCTGATTGGATGTCATACTGTCAATTGAGACATTTTGAGACTAAACTTAACAAAAATAAAAATAAATTATATAACCAAACCAAGACAAATGACATAAAACACAATGGAAAAAGACTTTGGAGTACCTTAAATGATATCATTGGCAGAAAACTCAATTCTTCATTGAAGCTAATGGATCATTTATAACAAAACCTTTCGATATTGCCAATCATTTCATTACTATTTCATTAGTAAAGTGGAAAAAATCTGAAGTGAAATGACAACATTGAACAGTGAACCATCATATTTTTGTATAAAATACAGTAACAGACAGCTACTCATTCCAGGGTTTTTCTTTCTTTTTACTATTTTCTACATTGTAGAATCATAGTGAAGACATCACAACTATGAAATAACACATATGGAATCATGTAGTAACCAAAAAAGTGTTAAACAAATCAAGATATTGTGGCAAAGAAGGGGGTCGAGTGATAAATGGCAGATATGTGAGGGCAGAACTAATAAACGGGCTCTGCCCGATCACTAAAATGGCCACCCCGATCAGAACTACAGATCACAAAATGGCTGACTGCCAAAACTACAATTCCCAGAAGCAAGGGGAACCCTCAGAAGGTGGAGCCGACACACAGATAAAGGGTCAAGAAAAACCAGGAAGAGAGAGAGATGGCTGGAAGGATCTATGAACCATAGAGAAAGAGACAATCTACATTGGCTGGATTTACCGTGTACGAGCTGGACTGTTTTGGACTTACCTGTTGGCGTTTAGCCTGGACCTACCGAGAACCAGATTTGTGTACCGAACCCTGCTATCCTTGACCTTGCCTGCGGCCTGGGTGGACTAGGACGGAGAAACAAACACACAGGTACTGTCATGTTCGAAATAACTTTCATTCTGGGCTGATTTTGGTGACAGTTTCCCACTTAATTTGTGACAAACGCTCCTAACTTTGAAGAGGTTTGCCACAATATATTTTATATTTGAGATTCTTCGAAGTAGCCACCCTTTCCTTGATGACAGCTTTGCACACTCTTGGGATTGTGCAAAGGGACCAAAACGTCCCTTTGTGTGCTCCTACCACTTCTTTGACCAGAAGCCTACAGTGGAGCATCCTTACCCAGAGAAATGGATTTGCTATGATGCTCCAATCATGAAGAAGCGTCGGGCGTTGGTCAGGCAGTCATCAGTGACAGGTCAGCCAAATGCTTGAGCAGTTTGCCTGCACTCATGTTGTGTCTCCCTCTTGCTCTTATATCTAAGCACAGTCTCATAATAGCACTATTTATTTCCTCTACAACTCAAGAAAAAATTCCCATTTTATATATACTTGATATTATGATTGTTAAATATTATTAGGAGCGTTCATGCAGTATGGTGTTTTATTGTACGGTTTTGTTATTAATTGTCCTTGTTTAACAAGCCATACTGATATCTTAACAGATGACACAACAGGCTCAAGTGTTCACCAAATTGAAAATGGGGATCAAGCAGTAATGAGGGCTCTTTGATATTGCACCTGTCTGAAGACTTCCAGCTTGGTGGAGCGCCATTTCTGTTCCAATTTTCTGGAAGCTTGCTTCAGGGCTCTGGTATTTTCTGTATACCAGGGAGCACATTTCTTGTGTCAAATGTTTTTAGGGGTGCAACTGCATCTAGGGTATTGCACAAGGTTAAATTGAGTTCATCAGTTAGGTGGTTAACTGATTTTTGTCCTCTGACGTCCTTGGGTAGGCAGAGGGAGTCTGGAAGGGCATCAAGGAATCTTTGGGTTGTCTGAGAATTTATAGCACGACTTTTGATGATCCTTGGTTGGGGTCTGAGCAGATTATTTGTTGCGATTGCAAATGTAATAAAATGGTGTTCCGATAGTCCAGGATTATGAGGAAAAATATTAAGATCCACAACATTTATTTCATGGGACAAAACTAGGTCTAGAGTATGACTGTGGCAGTGAGTAGGTCCGGAGACATGTTGGACAAAACCCACTGAGTCGATGATGGCTCCGAAAGCCTTTTGGAGTGGGTCTGTGTACTTTTCCATGTGAATATTAAAGTCACCAAAAATGTGAATATTATCTGCTATGACTACAAGGTCCGATAGGAATTCAGGGAACTCAGTGAGGAACGCTGTATATGGCCCAGGAGGCCTGTAAACAGTAGCTATAAAAAGTGATTGAGTAGGTTGCATAGATGTCATGACTAGAAGCTCAAAAGACGAAAACGCAGTCATTTGATTTTTGTAAATTGAAATTTACTGTCATAAATGTTTGCAACACCTCCGCCTTTGCGGGATGCGTGGGGGATATGGTTACTAGTGTAACCAGTAGGAGAGGCCTCATTTAACACAGTAAATTCATCAGGCTTGAGCCATGTTTGTCAGGCCAATCACATCAAGATTATGATCAGTGATTAGTTCATTGACTATAACTGCCTTGGAAGTAAGGGATCTAACATTAAGTAACCCTATTTTGAGATGTGAGATATCACAATCTCTTTCAATAATGAGACGGGAATGGAGGGGGTCTTTATTCCAGTGAGATTGGTAAGGCTCAACCTAGATCGAGGCACAGACACCATCTCAATGGGGATATCTGAGCTGACTACACTGACTGTGCTAGTGGCAGAATCCACTAAGCTGGCAGGCTGTTAGAGTGCAGGCCAGGCAGCAGGCTGCTATCTCATTGTGGAGCTATGAGTACTCACTTCAATGTGTTCAGACTTTTTTTATATATTCAGACTGATGCTGTTTACTTTTCACTGTGGTAAGACGAGGGGTTGGCGTGTGTTTCTATTTGTCAATAACAGCTGTTTCGCAATGTCTAATATTAAAGAAGTCTCGAGGTATTGCTCACCTGAGGTAGAGTACCTCATGAAAAGCTGTAAACCACACTATTTACCAAGAAACTTTTCATCTATATTATTCTTAGCCGTCTATTTACCATCACAAACCAATGCTGGCACTAAGACCGCACTCAACGAGCTGTATAATGCCATAAGCAAACAAGAAAAATCTAGAAGCAGCACTTCTAATGGACTTTAATGAAAACTTAAATCTGTTTTACCTAAATTCTACCAGTATGTCACATGTGCAGCCAGAGAAAATAAAACTCCTTTACATGCATAGAGATGCATACAAAGATATCCCTCCATTTGGGAAATCTCACCATAATGCTATCCTTCTGATTCCTTGTCACGTCCTGCCCAGAGTAAGTTGTTATTTTCTATGGTAGTGTAGGTCAGGGCGTGACGGGGGGTTTTTGTCTGTTTTGTATTTCTATGTTCAGTTTCTAGTTTTGTATTTCTATGTTGGTTTTGTTTGGTATGATCTCCAATTAGAGGCAGCCGGTTGTCGTTGTCTCTAATTGGAGGTCATATTTAAGTTGATGTTTGTCCCACCTGTTTTTGTGGGTGATTAATTTGAGTAGTGTGTTTTCTCTCTGCGTCATGGTTTGTTGTTTTTGTGTATTCAAGTATTTAGTGTATTGAATTTAGTTTAACGGTAAATAAAATATGTGGAACTACGTACACGCTGCATTTTGGTCCGATCCTTTGAACAGCCGTGACATTCCTGCTTACAAGCAAAAACGAAATCAGGTAGTACTAGTGGACTCCTGTGACGGGCCAGGCGCATGCACGCTGACATGGTCGCCAGTTGTACGGTGTTTCCTCTGACACATTGGTGCGGCTGGCTTCCGGGTTAAGCGAGTAGTGTGCCAAGAAGCAGTGCGGCTTGGCAGGGTCACGTTTCGGGGGAAGCGTGGCTCTCGACCTTCGCCACTCCCAAGACCGTACGGGAGTTGCAGCGATGGGACAAGACTTTAACTACCACTTGGATATCACGAAATTGGGGGGGAAAAAAGAAGTAGGAAGTACCAGTGACTCGCTCAATACGGAAGTGGTCAGATGATGCTATGCTACAGGACTGTTTTGCTAGTATAGACTGGAATATGTTCCCGGGATTCATCCAATGGCGTTGAGGAGTGTACCACCTTAGTCACTGGCTTCATCAATAAGTGCATCGACATCACCATCCCCACAATGACCATGCGTACATATCCCAACCAGAAGCCATGGATTACAGGCAACATCCGCACCCAGCTAAAGGCTAAAGCAAAGAGCGGGACACTAATCCTGATGCTTATAAGAAATCCCGCTATGCCCTCAGACAGACCATAAAACAGGCAAAGCGTTAATACATGAATAAGATTGAATCCTACTACACCGGCTCTGACACTCGTCGGACGTGGCAGGGCTTGCAAACTATTACGGACTACAAAGGGAAACCCAGCTGCCCAGTGACGCAAGCCTACCCGACATGCTAAATGCTTTATATGCTCGCTTCGAGGCAAGCAACACCGAAGCATGCATGAGAGCACCGGCTGTTCAGGATGACTGTAATCACGCTCTCCAGAGCCGATGTGAGAAAGACCTTTAAACAGGTCAACAATCTGTACTCGGAGCATGCACGGACCAACTGGCAAGTGTCTTCACTGACATTTTTAACCTCTCCCTGACTGGGTCTGTAATACTTACATGTTTCAAGCAGACCACCATAGTCCCTATACCCAAGAAAGCGAAGGTAACATGCCTAAATACTACCACCCCATAGCACTCACGTCGGTAGCCATGAAGTGCTTTAAAAGGCTGGTCATGACTCACATCAACACCATCATCCCAAAACCCTAAACCCACTTCAATTCGCATACTGTCTCAACAGATCCACAGATTACGCAATCTCAATCGCACTCTACCTCCCCTTTCCCACCTGGACAAAAGGAACACCTACAGTAGCAATCAACATTTTTGACACAACTACTCATTCAAGGGTCTTTCTTTGTTTTTGCTATTTTCTACATTGTAGAATAATAGTGAAGACCTCAACACTATGAAATAAGACATATGGAATCATGTAGTATCCAAAAAACTGTTAAAGAAATCTAAATATATTTTAGATTCTTCAAGTAGTCACCCTTTGCCTTGATGACAGCTTTCCACACTCTTGCCCGCCCGATGGGACTCCCAATCATGTCCGGATGTGATACAGCCTGGAATCAAACCAGGGACTGTAGTGACGCCTCTTGCACTGACTTGCAGTGCCATAGACCGTTGCGCCACTCGAATGGCCCAGTACATCACTGCAGCCAAGCTTCCTGCCATTTAGGACCTATATACTAGTCGGTGTCAGAGGAAGGCCCCAAAAATTGTCAAAGACTGTTCTCTCTGCTACCACACAGCAAGCGGTACCGGAGCGCCAAGTCTAGGTCCAAAAGGCTCATTAACAGCATCTACCCTCAAGCCAAAAGAATGCTGAACAATCAATCAAATGGTCACCCGGGCTATTTATATTGATCCCCCTTCGTTTTTACAGTGCTGCTACTCGCTGTTTATTTTCTATGCATAATCACTTTACCCCTACCTACATGTGCAAATTTCCTCAACTAACCTGTACCCGGTATCGGTACCACCTGTACATAGCCTCTTATTTTATTGTGTTACTTTTTATTTTATTTTTTACTTAGTTTATTTAGTAAATATTTTCTTAACTCTATTTCTTGAAATATATTGTTGGTTAAGGACTTGTAAGTAAGCATTTCACTGTAAGGTCTACACTTCTTGTATTCGGTATATGTGACAAATATATATTTTTTTATTTCATATAGTTGACCTGTGCAGTAACAAATTATTCTCTACAGGACCCTATACCCCTCTTAGGCCTCCCCCATCTGAGATTTCTACTGCAGCCGCCATCCTTCACATACAACACCCGTTTTGCCAGTCACATTTTATTAAAGGTCCCCAAAGTACACCCATCCTTGGGTCGCTTGTCTTTTCAGTTCGCTGCAGCTAGCGACTGGAACGAGCTGCAAACAAACACTCAAACTGGACAGGCTTATCTCAATCTCGTCATTCAAAGACTCAATCATGGACCCTTACTGACAGTTGTGGCTGCTTCGTGTGATGTATTGTTGTCTCTACCTTCTTGCCCTTTGTGCTGTTGTCTGTGCCCAATAATGTTTGTACCATGTTTTAGTGCTGCTACCATGTTGTGCTGCTGCCATTTTGTGTTGCTTCCATGTTATTGTCATGTTGTGTTGCTGCCATGCTATGTTGTTTTAGGTCTCTCTTTATGTGGTGTTGTGCTGTCTCTCTTGTCGTGATGTGTGTTTTGTTCTCCCCACAGGAGGCCTTTTGGTAGGCTGTCATAGTAAATAAGATTTTGTTTTTAACTGACTTGCCTAGTTAAATAAAAAAAATACAAAAGACCACGTGGTACAGGAAATGGTGCTCCTTGACCTTCATCAGATGTAGGCTACTGATATAATCACTGCATAGGTTATAGGTACGAGATCATACTGTCGGGTTGCATCACAGGCTGGTACTCAACTCCACTGCCGCGGACCGCAAGGCGCTACAGAGTGTGATACGCTCAGTCGAACGCACTATTGGGTGCACACTGCCTGCCCTCCAGGACACCTACAACACCAGGTTTTGCAGGAAGGCCAAGAAGATCATCATGGACTCCAGCCACCCGAGCCATGGTCTGTTCTCCCCGCTTCCACCACTGGTCCGCTAGTTACTCCCCCTGTCCCTCTCCTGCCCCCCCAGACTTCCTACACCTCCTCCCCTCTGCTACTCTCCCTATGGACACCCCCTCTTAATGGACATGTACCCTGTCCCCACCCCAATGAACATTTATCATTGCCACAGTTATGTATATATTTTTATTATATTTTTTATGTTTATTTCAGTTTGTTCTGCATTGTTAGAGCTCGGAGCGCAATCATTTCACTGTACCCTGTAATTACATGTGCAACCTTGTACATGACTATTAAACTCTGTAATCTAAGGTAATTACATGCCTTTTTTAACCTGTTGTCACGCCCTGACCATAGACAGCCTTTTATTCTCTGTTGGTTAGGTCAGGGTGTGACTAGGGTGGGTTATCTAGGCTGTTTTTTTTCTATGCTGGCCTGGTATGGTTCCCAGTCAGAGGCAGCTGTTTATCGTTGTCTCTGATTGGGGATCATATTTAGGCAGCCATTTCCCCACTGTGTTTTGTAGGATTTTATTTGGAGTTAGTGCATGCTGCACCGCTTATGTAACGGTTCGTTGTTTCCTCTTTTTTTTTTTTTTTTTTTTTTTTGCGTCCTGTGCCAGCCCCCCGCACTTGCCGTGCGAAGGTTGTCATCTGTCCAGGACACATTGTGCCAGCTCTACGCTCCAGACCTCCAGTGCGCCTCCACAGCCCAGTACGTCCTGTGCCAGCTCCAGGCCTCCAGTGCGCCTTTACAGTCTGGAGCTTCCGGCGATGTTCCCAGTCCGGAGCCTCCTCTGTGACGGGCCACAGGCAGGAGGGCCTCCTCTGCGACGGGCCACAGGCAGGAGGGCCTCCTCTGCGACGGGCCACAGGCAGGAGGGCCTCCTCTGCGACGGGCCACAGGCAGGAGGGTCTCCTCTGCGACGGTCCACAAACCAGAGGCCTCCACTGCACCGATGCCCAGTCCAGGCACGGGGTCCAGTCCCGCTCCATGGCCGGAGCCTTCCTCTGCGCCGGTGCCCAGTCCAGGCACGGCATTCTACCCGGCTCCATGGCCGGACCCGTGGTCTGGGCGGGTCTAAAGTCCCACACCAGAGCCGCCATCGATGGTGGCGGATCCACAAGCGGAGTGGGTACTACGCCCCGCACCAGAGCCGCCACAGACACTAGATGCCCACCCGGACCCTCCCCTATAGAGTCAGGTTTTGCGGCCGGAGTCCGCACCTTTGGGGGGGGTACTGTCACGCCCTGACCATAGCCTTTTATTCTCTATGTTGGTTAGGTTAGGGTGTGACTAGGGTGGGTTATCTAGGTTTTTTTTTTTCTAGGCTGGCCTGGTATGGTTCCCAATCAGAGGCAGCTGTTTATCGTTGTCTCTGATTGGGGATCATATTTAGGCAGCCATTTCCCCACTGTGTTTTGTGGGATCTTATTTTGAGTTAGTGCATGCTGCACCGCTTATGTTACGGTTGTTGTTTGTTTCCTCTTTTGTTTTGTAAAGTTTCACAATAATAAAAATGTGGAACTCAGAGCACGCTGCGCCTTGGTCCGTCTCTCCACACAACCGTAACACCTGTATGGAAATTATGGTCGACCTTTCTGGACTTTATTAAATGTTATCTTTATTTAGGCCGGACATCCCTTGAGGTGAGGTAGCCGACCTACAGTAGAACAAAGCTAGGCCTACACCCTAAACTCAGCAAAAAAAGTCCCTTTTTCAGAACCCTGTCTTTCAAAGATAATTCGTAAAAATCCAAATAACTTCACAGATCTTCATTGTATAGGGTTTAAACACTGTTTCCCATGCTTGTTCAATGAACCATAAACAATTAATGAACATGCACCTGTGGAACGGTCATTAAGACAAGGTATGAAAACTTAGGACACTAAAGAGGCCTTTCTACTGACTCTGAAACACCAAAAGAAAGATGCCCAGGGTCCCTGCACATCTGTGTAAACGTGCCTTAGGCATGCTGCAAGAAGGTATGAGGACTGCAGATGTGGCCAGGGCAATAAATTGCAATGTCTGCACTGAGACGCCTAAGACAGCGCTACAGGGAGACAGGACGGACAGCTGATAGTCCTCGCAGTGGCAGACCACGTGTAACAACGCCTGCACAGGATCGGTACATACGAACATCACACCTGCGGGACAGGTACAGGATGGCAACAACAACTGCTCGAGTTATACCAGGAATGCACAATCCCTCCATCAGTGCTCAGACTGTCTGCAATAGGCTGAGAGAGGCTGGAATGAGGGCTTGTAGGCCTGTTGTAAGGTAGGTCCTCACCAGACATCACCGGCAACAACGTCACCTATGAGCACAAACCCACCATCGCTGGACCAGACAGGACTGGCAAAAAGTGCTCTTCACCGACGAGTCGCGGTTTTGTCTCACCAGGGGTGATGGTCGGCTTTGTGTTTGTTTATCGTCGGTATGAGCATTACACCGAGGCCTGTACTCTGGAGCAGGATCGATTTGGAGGTGGAGGGTCCGTCATGGTCTGGGGTAGTGTGTCACAGCATCATCGGACTGAGCTTGTTGTCATTGTAGGCAATCTCAACGCTATGCGTTACAGGGAAGACATCCTTCTACCTCATGTGGCACCCTTCCTGCAGGCTCATCCTGACATGACCCTCCAGCATGACAATGCCACTAGCCATACTGCTCGTTCTGTGCATGATTTCCTGCAAGACAGGAATGTCAGTGTTCTGCCATGGCCAGCGATGAGCCCGGATCTCAATCCCATTGAGCACGTCTGGGACCTGTTGGATCGGAGGTTGAAGGCTAGGGCCATTCCCCCCAGAAATGTCTAGGAACTTGCAGGTGCCTTGGTGGAAGAGTCGGGTAACATCTCACAGCAAGAACTGGCAAATCTGGTGCAATCCATGAGGAGATGCACTTCAGTACCTAAATCAGCTGGTGGCCACACCAGATACTGACTGTACTTTTATTTTGATCCCCCCCTTTTTTCAGGGACACATTATTCCATTTCTGTGGAACTTGTTTAGTTTGTCTCAGTTTGTCTCAGTTCTTGAATCTTATGTTCCTACAAATATTTACACATGTTAAGTTTGCTGAAAATAAACGAAGTTGACAGTGAGAGGACGTTTCTTTTGCTGAATTTTTTTATAGGCCCATTTCCTACAGGGAAGGAAGTTAAGTCATTACGTTTAATCATTTTTAATAGATGACTTGAACTTGAAATGACAAATGTCATGTGTCCTTCCAAACCCCATGTCAGTACTATAGAAGCTACTGTCACCAAGGGGTTGGAGAGTAAGTATCTACCTTGTAGTGCTCATCTCTATTTTATCAAATGGACTACCTACATCAGGGGTCCCCAATTACATTCAGCCGTGGGCTGATTTTTCCTTGAGTGGATTGTGGGGGGCCGGAACATAGTTATAAATAATTTGTACACTGCAAATTTACAGCAAGAATCCCAAACAGATATAGTATTTGACAAAAACATTTTAAACCTTGATTACATTGGTATTGTCACAGTTGTCATAAGAACAGGACAAGGCGTAGCGTGTGTAGAGTTCCACATCTTTATTCCAAAGTGACACTTCAAGCAAAATCAAATAAACGAACACCTAACTGTGACTACATGGTGCACAAACACAAAACAATATCCCACAAACACAGGTGGGAAAAATAACTACTTAAATATGATCCCCAATTAGAGACAAGGATTACCAGCTGCCTCAAATTGGGAATCATACAAAACACCAACATTGTAACGGTCGTCGTAATGAATGGACCAAGGCGCAGCGGGTACGTGAATGCTCATGTTTATTTACCAAAAAACAAAACAAGAAAACGCACAGACGACAAACAGTCTTGCAGGGAACACACAGCTATGCAAAGAACAACCTCCCACAATTGCCATGACAAACACATTCCTAATTATAGGACCTTCAATCAGAGGCAACGATAGACAGCTGCCTCCAATTGAAGGCCCCAATCCCAATTACCTAAACACAGATCTAAACACCCTAGAACAGACAAGTATACAAACACAGAACAATAACCAAAACCCCGGAATACATAAATCAAACACCCCTCTACATACACACACACACCCCAAACCATATAAAACAAATACACCCAGCCACATCCTGACCAAACTATAATAACAAATAACCCCTTTACTGGTCAGGACGTGACAAACATAGAAAATATAAACCAGAACACAACATAGAAATATAAAACTAGACTACCCCCTAGTCACGCCCTGACCTACTACACCATAGAGAAACAAGGGCTCTCTATGGTCAGGGCATGACAGGGATAGGATCACCTATGCCTCTCTATTTATGCATGGGAATACTTGGGAACAGATTTCCTAAATTAATAATTATTTTGCTGAGAAAACTTGGGGGGGCACAAGCCGCCTATTGGGGAACCCTGACCTACATGAAGTAGTCTGATAGGCGAAAAAGCATTCAGCCAAGATATCTACAGTATGAAATTGTTTTAGATCAGTTGTCACCTGGGAATGGTTGGTTGTCGTAGGCTGTGATGACATAATAATAAGCCTACAGACTTGGGATCTTAATTTGATCACTCTGTTGTTGCTGAGAATTTTCTTGTCACAGGATTTATCTAATTTGGGTTATATTATCAGCATTGCACTTTTCATGTAGCCTCGTTTTAGACCAGCTAATAGCCTAATCACCGATCAAGCAAAACTACATTGGTGGAACAGTGTGAATGGACTTAATGTTCAAATCCTGTTACTGCAGAATTATTTTGCTGCGACAGAACTCGTCAAATCAAGATCCTACATCTGTTGGTGGTCTTCCCTGTGGCTCAGTTGGTAGAGCATGGTGTGTGCAACGCCAGGGTTGTGGGTTCGATTCCCAAGGGGGGCCAGTACAAAAAACTAAAAAAATGCATGAAATTAAATGTATGCATTCACTACTGTAAGTCGCTCTGGAGAAGAGCGTCTGCTAAATGACTAAAATGTCATGTAAATGTTGGTCATGTCATATACAGAGGCTGTCAGAGCACTTCAGATAAACACTTACTCCTTTGCCTCCTGTTCCTCCTTCCTCTCATCTGTGTCTCTGAGAGCTGTGGTTCCCCGGGGTCTTGTTAGGCAGGAGAGGTGGTTGGAATAATAGAGCATATAGAGGGGATATAAATGATGTATCGTACTTGTTAAAGTACAAAGGTACAGGTTCACACACACACAGGCACGCAGAACATACAGACACAGGTTCAGATTAACAAGGTCGCAGCACAGATTAACAAGGCCGCAGCACAGTTGGGTGTATATATTATACTACAGTACATGCGGCTATATGGCCTAAGAGCTAGGGTATCATAAACAGACCAAAGCCTAGCAACTAAACTATTCCACTAGGTGTTTTATTGAACTTTGTGTGTACGAGTGTGTCTGCCTTCCTGGTGGGCCTGCTTGCCTATGTAGAATGTCTGCCTGGCTGCGTGGGTATGTGTGCTGTGTCAGGGCATGCTGGCATATTTATTGAGTGGGGAAGACTTGTGTTAGTTCTCAGAGATGATGCCCAGACTTTAGCTCAGTGGGCTAATGCAATCTTGAGGCATACTGGCAGTTGCATTTGTTAGCCAGTCTGACAAAAACATATGAATGACCTCTCGTTGTCACGCCCTGATCTGTTTCACCTGTCCTTGTGATTGTCTTCACCCCCTCCAGGTGTCGCTTATTTTCCCCAGTTTATTTATCCCTGTGTTTCCTGTCTCTCTGTGCCAGTTCGTCTTGTCTGTTTCAAGTCAACCAGTGAGTATTTCCCGTGCTCCTGCTTTTGCTATTCTATCTTTTGCTAGTCCTCCCGGTTTTGACCCTTGCCTGTTTTTTGGACTCTGTACCCGCCTGCCTGCCCTGACCTCGAGCCTGCCTGCCACTCTGCGCCTCCTGGACTCTGATCTGGTTTTGACCTTTTGCCTGTCCACAGGCATTCTCTTGCCTACCCCTTTTGGAACTAATAAATATCAAACACTCAAAACATTTGCCTCCCGTGTCTGCATCTGGGTCTGGCCCTGAGCCCTTATACTCGTCTTATGCTAAAAACAGTAGGCCATGCTACATCAATTCCCAAAGGATCTTTCCAGGATACAAACATCTAGCAATGTCAACATATATATATTTTTTGGGTTGTCTGGTAAATTTCATCCCAGCTACCAAACTAACCCTGATTCAGATGACCATCCTACCCATGCTAGATTATGGAGAAGTAATTTATAGATCACCAGGTAAGGGTGTTCGAGAGCGGCTAGATGTTCTTTACCATTCGGACATCAGATTTGCCACATATGCTCCTTAAAGGACACACAACTGCACTCTATACTCTTCTGTAAACTGGTCATCTCTGTATACCCATCGCAAGACCCACTGGTCGATGCTTATTTATAAAACCCTCTTAGGCCTCACTCCCCCCTATCTGAGATATCTACTGCAGCCCTCATCCTCCACATACAACACCCGTTCTGCCAGTCACATTCTGTTAAAGGTCCCCAAAGCACACACATCCCTGGGTCTCTCGTCTTTTCACTTCGCTGCAGCTAGCGACTGGAATGAGCTGCAACAAACACTCAAACTGGACAGGCTTGTCTCAATCTCTTAATTCAAAGACTCAATCATGGACACTGTTACTGACAGTTGTGGCTGCTTTGCATGATGCATTGTCTCTACCTTCTTGCCCTTTGTGCTGTTGTCTGTAACTGTTTGTACCCTGTTTTGTTGTGCTACCATGTTGTGCTGCTGCCCTGTTGTGTTGCTACCATGTTATTGTCATGTTGTGTTGCTACCATGCTGTGTTGTCATGTGTTGCTGCCATGCTATGTTGTTGTCTTAGGTCTCTATGTACAGTAGTGTTGTCTCTCTTGTTGTGCTGTGTGGGTTGTCCTATATTTTTATTTAATTTATTAAAAATGTTTATCCCAGCCCCTGTCCCTGCTGGAGGCCTTTTGCCTTTTGGTAGGCTGTCTTTGTAAATAAGAATTTGTTCTTAACTGACTTGCCTAGTTAAATAAAGGTTAAATAAAAAAATTAACAAGGTGGTAGCCTACTTTATGGAATGGATCAATAATCAATGATTATATTTGTTTATTTGGATCCCCATCAGCTTTTGCAGAAGCTGCAGCTACTCTTCCTGGGGTCCACAAAAAAACAAAACATGACAAGTAAGAAAACACTGATAGACAAGGACAGTCGCACAAATGTTAAAATACAACGATATACAAACAATACAACTACAAAATAATACAACTAAAAAATTGTGCGTGTTAGTGTGTGTGTGTCCCCTCACAGTCCCTGCCGTTGTTTCATCCATTTTGCTGTTTGCTTGAGGAGTTCCATGCAACCATGGCTCTGTATAATACAGTGCATTGCCATGAATTTGTTTTGGAATGGGGGGACTGTGAAGAGAACCTTGGTGACATGTCTTGTGGGGTATATATGGGTGTCTGAGCTGAATGTTATTTGATTATGCAGACAATCTGGAATTTTCGTCACAGTAATATTTCTCATAACTACAAGAGAAGCAGGCAGTCTCTTGTCAACCCTCAACCAGGAAAGACTGGTATGCAGGTTGTTGATGTCAGTTGGTGGCAGGTAGCCTAGCGGTTAGAGTGTTGGGCCAGTAACCGAATACCTGAGCTGACAAGGTGTAAAAAAATCTGATGTGCCCTTGAGCAAGGCACTTAAGCATAATTTGCTCCAGGGGCGCTGTACAAGAATGGTTGACCCTGGAAAACAGCACATTTCTGTCACGTCCTGGCCAGTATATAAGGTTAATTGTTTTGTAGTTTGGTCAGGGCGTGGCAGGGGGTATTTGTTTTATGTGGTTCGGGGTGGTGTGTTTGTGTAAAGGGTGTTTGATTTAGTAATTCCGGGTTTTGGTTTATGTTTAGTTAATTCTATGGTTAGTCTAGGTTGTGTGTTTCTATGTTTGGTTGATTGGGGTTGGGACTCTCAGTTGAAGGCAGGTGTTGTCTATCTGCCTTTGATTGAGAGTCCCATATATTAGGGTGTGTTTGTATGTGTGATTTGTGGGTGATTATTCTGTGTATAGCCTTGTGCCTTACCAGACTGTTTATTTGTCGAGTGTTCGTTTTTTGTGTTTTGTTATTTTGTATGTTCATTTTTGAGATGAATTAAAAATCAAGATGAGCATTCACGTACCTGCTGCGTATTGGTCCACATTTTCTGATGACGATTTCGCATTATCGTCAGAAGACGAAGACAACAATTGTGACAGAATCACCCACCACCAAAGGACCAAGCAGCAGAGGAAGGAGCAGACGGAGTTCGAGTTGGACTGGCGGGAGAAGTGGACTTGGGAGGAAGTTCTGGACGGGGCCGGACCCTGGCATCAGGCTGGGGATTATCGACGCCCGCAGGGGGAAATTGAGGCAGCCAAGGCAGAGAGGCGGTGGTACGAGGCCAAGTACGCGCTGAAGGAGAAGCACGAGAGGCACCCCCAAGAAAATTTTTGGGGGGGGCACACGGGTAGTTTGGCTAGGCGTAAGAAGAGCCGGAAGCCAGCTACTCGTGGTTATATGGAGGAGCGTATGGGGTGGAGAGCGCTATGTTTCGCTGAGGAGCGCACTATCTCACCCATACGCACGCACAGTCCGGTGCGCGTTATTCCAGCCCCTCGCAGGTGCCGTGCTAGAGCGGGCATCCAGCCTGGTAGGAGGATGCCTGCGCAGCGCATCTGGTCGCCGGTACGCCTCCGAGGACCAGGCTACCCAACTCCCGCTCTACGCACGGCTACCATCAGGCCCCTGCACAGCCCAGTCTGCCCTGTACGGGCACCCCGCTCGTACAGGGCTACTAGTTCCATCCAGCCAAGACGGGTTGTGCAGGAGGTAAGATCGAGACCGACTGTGCGCCTCCATAGCCCTGGGTTTCCAGCTCCTGTCTCTCGTGCGGACCCGGAAGTGCGTCAACCCAGTCCGACTCGTCCTGTTCCCGCTCCCCGCACTAGCCTGGAGGTGCGTGTACATAATCTGGTAAGCCCAGTACCAGCACCACGCACCAGGCTACAAGTGCGTCAACCCAGCCTCGCCAGTCAACAGTCTTCATCAGAGCTGCCCGCCAGTCAACAGTCATCGTCAGAGCTGCCCGCCAGTCAACAGTCATCGTCAAAGCTGCCCGCCAGTCAACAGTCATCGTCAGAGCTGCCCGCCAGTCAACAGTCATCGTCAGAGCTGCCCGCCAGTCAACAGTCATCGTCAGAGCTGCCCGCCAGTCAACAGTCATCGTCAGAGCTGCCCGCCAGTCAACAGTCATCGTCAGAGCTGCCCGCCAGTCAACAGTCATCGTCAGAGCTGCCTGCCAGTCAACAGTCGTCAGAGCTGCCCGCCAGTCAACAGTCGCCAGAGAGGTCAGACTGCGCTGAACTGCCGGAGTGGCCAGACTGCGCTGAACTGCCGGAGTGGCCAGACTGCGCTGAACTGCCGGAGTGGCCAGACTGCGCTGAACTGCCGGAGTGGCCAGACTGCGCTGAACTGCCGGAGTGGCCAGACTGCGCTGAACTGCCGGAGTGGCCAGACTGCGCTGAACTGCCGGAGTGGCCAGACTGCGCTGAACTGCCGGAGTGGCCAGACTGCGCTGAACTGCCGGAGTGGCCAGACTGCGCTGAACTGCCGGAGTGGCCAGACTGCCCTGAACTGCCGGAGTGGCCAGACTGCCCTGAACTGCCGGAGTGGCCAGACTGCCCTGAACTGCCGGAGTGGCCCGAGTGGCCAGACTGCCCAGACTGTCCCGAGTGGCCAGACTGCCCAGACTGTCCCGAATTGCCAGACTGCCCAGACTCTCCCGAATTGCCAGACTGCCCAGACTCTCCCGAATTGCCAGACTGGCCCGACTGCCCCCCGGCGATGCCAGACTGGCCCGACTGCCCCTCGGCGATGCCAGAGTGGCCCGACAGCCTGGAACGGCCGGAACCAGAGCCACCTCCAGAAATAGGTGGGTTGGGGAGGGGGGGTGTAGCACAGTGCCGTCGTTGACGGCAGCCACCCTCCCTTCCCTCCCTTTAGAAAAGGGGACTTTTTGTTGGTGTTGCTTGGGGTTATTTTTTTGTTAAGGTGCTTCTGGGGTAGCACCTTTAAGGGGGGGGTACTGTCACGTCCTGGCCAGTATATAAGGTTAATTGTTTTGTAGTTTGGTCAGGGCGTGGCAGGGGGTATTTGTTTTATGTGGTTCGGGGTGGTGTGTTTGTGTAAAGGGTGTTTGATTTAGTAATTCCGGGTTTTGGTTTATGTTTAGTTAATTCTATGGTTAGTCTAGGTTGTGTGTTTCTATGTTTGGTTGATTGGGGTTGGGACTCTCAGTTGAAGGCAGGTGTTGTCTATCTGCCTTTGATTGAGAGTCCCATATATTAGGGTGTGTTTGTATGTGTGATTTGTGGGTGATTATTCTGTGTATAGCCTTGTGCCTTACCAGACTGTTTATTTGTCGAGTGTTCGTTTTTTGTGTTTTGTTATTTTGTATGTTCATTTTTGAGATGAATTAAAAATCAAGATGAGCATTCACGTACCTGCTGCGTATTGGTCCACATTTTCTGATGACGATTTCGCATTATCGTCAGAAGACGAAGACAACAATTGTGACAATTTCACTTTACCTTTCCAGTGTATGTGACAATAAAACATTTTTTTTGGTATGTGCAGTAAAGGGCAAGGCGTGCTGCTCTGTTTTGAGCCAGCTGCAGCTTTGCTAGGTCTTTCTTTGCTGCACTTGACCATATTACCAGACAGTAATCAAGATAGGACAACACCAAAGCCTGAAGAATTACTACAGTTGATTTTTATGTAAAAAACGCAGAACATATTACTAAGACATACCCCTCCCCATCTTCACAACATCTTTGTTAATATGACTTGAACATGATTATTGACCATCCAATGTTATACCTATGAGTTTAGCTTCCTTAACTTGCTCAATGGTCACACCCAGGGATCTAAAGTGAGACCATTTTGGTTGCATATGCGACAAAATATTTTGCTGTGTGACCAGGAGTTTTATTTTGGAAGCACTGTGCGACTCTTAAAATAATCTCCCAGATATAATTGTTGTAATGATAAGGCTTCGCTGTGAGGTTGTTTCTGAGTGCTCCAGAAAACAAGCAAGTGCAGACTTGTTAGCGTCATGGATGCACCATTACTAAAGCGATGACGGCTTGCTTCTAGCCCAACCAGGTGAAAAGATCTGACCCATACTGCCAGCGCAACATGTTTGTTTATAGATGAAAGTGCGCTATACTGCCTTATCTAGACACAGAATGATAAAATAATCAGGCTTTTTTTGTTGTTGATGAAAGCTGTGTCATGATTTATTGGTTATGTTACATTTACGTCATTTAGCAGACGCTCTTATCCAGAGCGATTCACAAATTGGTGCATTCACCTTATGATATCCAGTGGAACAACCACTTTACAATAGTACATCTATATATTTTTTTTTTGGGGGGGGGGGGGGTTAGAAGGATTACTTTATCCTCTCCCAGGTATTCCTTAAAGAGGTGGGGTTTCAGGTGTCTTCGGAAGGTGGTGATTAACTCCGCTGTCCTGGCGTCGTGAGGGAGCTTGTTCCACCATTGGGGTGCCAGAGCAGCGAACAGTTTTGACTGGGCTGAGAGGGAACTGTGCTTCCGCAGAGGTAGGGAGGCGAGCAGGCCAGAGGTGGATGAACGCAGTGCCCTTCTTTGGGTGTAGGGACTGATCAGAGCCTGAAGGTATGGAGGTGCCGTTCCCCTCACAGCTCCGTAGGCAAGCACCATGGTCTTGTGGCAGATGTGAGCTTCAACTGGAAGCCAGTGGGGTGTGCGGAGGAGCGGGGTGACGTGAGAGAACTTGGGAAGGTTGAACACCAGACGGGCTGCGGCGTTCTGTAGGGGTTTAATGGCACAGGCAGGGAGCCCCGCCAGCAGCGAGTTGCAGTAATCCAGACGGGAGATGACAAGTGCTTGGATTAGGACCTGCGCCGCTTCCTGTGGAAGGCCGGGTCGTACTCTGCGAATGTTGTAGAGCATGAACCTACAGGATCGGGTCACCGCCTTGATGTTAGCGGAGAATGACAGGGTGTTGTCCAGGGTCACGCCAAGGCTCTTAGCACTCTGGGAGGAGGACACAATAGAGTAGTCAACCGTGATGGCGAGATCATGGAACGGGCAGTCCTTCCCCGGGAGGAAGAGCAGCTCCGTCTTGCCGAGGTTCAGCATGAGGTGGTGATCCGTCATCCACACTGATATGTCTGCCAGACATGCAGAGATGCGATTCGCCACCTGGTTATCAGAAGGGGGAAAGGAGAAGATTAATTGTGTGTCATCTGCGTAGCAATGATAGGAGAGATCATGTGAGGATATGACAGAGCCAAGTGACTTGGTGTATAGCGAGAATAGGAGAGGGCCTAGAACTGAGCCCTGGGGGACACCAGTGGTGAGAGCACGTGGTGCGGAGACGGATTCTCGCCACGCCACCTGGTAGGAGCGACCTGTCAGGTAGGACGCAATCCAAGACTGAGCCGCGCCGGAGATGCCCAACTTGGAGAGGGTGGAGACGAGGATCTGATGGTTCACAGTATCAAAGGCAGCAGATAGGTCTAGAAGGATGAGAGCAGAGGAGAGAGAGTTAGCTTTAGCAGTGCGGAGAGCCTCCGTGACACAGAGAAGAGCAGTCTCAGTTGCATGACCAGTCTTAAAACCTGACTGATTTGAATCAAGAAGGTAATTCTGAGAGAGATAGCAAGAGAGCTGGCCAAGGACTGCACGCTCAAGAGTTTGAGAGAAAAGGAAGGGATACTGGTCTGTAGTTGTTGACGTCGGAGGGATCGAGTGTAGGTTTTTTGACAAGGGGTGCAACTCTCGCTCTCTTGAAGACGGAAGGAACGTAGCCAGCGGTCAAGGATGAGTTGATGAGCGAGGTGAGGTAGGGGAGAAGGTCTCCGGAAATGGTCTGGAGAAGAGAGGAGGGGATAGGGTCAAGCGGGCAGGTTGTTGGGCGACCGGCCATCACAAGTCGCAAGATTTCATCCGGAGAGAGAGGGGAGAAAGAGGTCAAAGCATAGGGTAGGGCAATGTGAGCAGGACCAGTGGTGTCGTTTGACTTAACAAACGAGGATCGGATGTCGTCAACCTTCTTTTCAAAATGGTTGACGAAGTCATCTGCAGAGAGGGAGGAGGGGGGGAGGATTCAGGAGGGAGGAGAAGGTGGCAAAGAGCTTCCTAGGGTTAGAGGCAGATGCTTGGAATTTAGAATGGTTGTCTGCTGGCCTTAGGCCAGCTTTCTACCAGAGGAAGAATATGTAGAGAGGAGGGAGTGAAGAGATGCCAGGTCCGCAGGGAGGCTAGTTTTCCTCCATTTCCGCTTGGCTGCCCGGAGCCCTGTTCTGTGAGCTCGCAATGAGTCGTCAAGCCACGGAGCAGGAGGGGAGGACCGAGCCGGCCGGGAGGATAGGGGACATAGAGAGTCAAAGAATGCAGAAAGGGAGGAGAGGAGGGTTGAGGAAGCAGAATCAGGAGATTGGTTGGAGAAGGATTGAGCAGAGGGAAGAGATGATAGGATGGAAGAGGAGAGAGTAGCAGGAGAGAGAGCGAAGGTTGCGACAGCGCAATACCATCTGAGTAGGGGCAGAGTGAGTAGTGTTGGAGGAGAGCGAGAGGGAAGGATACAAGGTAGTGGTCGGAGACTTGGAGGGGAGTTGCAGTGAGATTAGTAGAAGAACAGCATCTAGTAAAGATGAGGTCAAGTGTATTTCCTGCCTTGTGAGTAGGGGGGGACGGTGAGAGGGTGAGGTCAAAAGAGGAGAGGAGTGGAAAGAAGGAGGCAGAGAGAAATGAGTCAAAGGTAGACGTAGGGAGGTTAAAGCCACCCAGAACTGTGAGGGGTGAGCCATCCTCAGGAAAGGAACTTATCAAGACGTCAAGCTCATTGATGAACTCTCCAAGGGAACCTGGAGGGCGATAAAGGATAAGGATGTTAAGCTTGAATGGGCTAGTGACTGTGACAGCATGGAATTCAGAGGAGGAGATAGACAGATGGGTCAGGGGAGAAAGAGAGAATGTCCACTTGGGAGAGATGAGGATTCCAGTGCCACCACCCCACTGACCAGATACTCTCGGGGTATGCGAGAACACGTGGTCAGACGAGGAGAGAGCAGTAGGAGTAGCAGTGTTTTCTGTGGTAATCCATGTTTCCGTCAGCGCCAAGAAGTCGAGGGACTGGAGGGTAGCATAGGCTGAGATGAACTCTGCCTTGTTGGCCGCAGACTGGCAGTTCCAGAGGCTGCCGGAGACCTGGAACTCCACGTGGGTCGTGTGCGCTGGGACCACCATGTTTAGAGTGGCAGTGGCCACGCGGTGTGAAGCGTTTGTGTGGCCTGTGCAGAGAGGAGAGAACAGGGATAGACAGACACATAATTGACAGGCTACAGGAGAGGCTACGCTAATGCAAAGGAGATTGGAATTAAAATTAACTAAACAACTGGGGAAGCGAGAGAGCAGGGCCTCCCTCACTAACCATTCACTGAAACACTCAAATATAACTTTTCCAACTTCCACTTTGTTAACATGTATTTGTGGATCAACAGAACTGCTGTTGTCGCGGCTGTCTGAAGAATGGGACCAAAGCGCAGCGTGTATATCGTGCCACATTTTATTACAACTGTGAAACTATGCAAGACATACAAATAAACTACTAAACAAAATAACAAACAGTGACGAAGAGGTGAAACATACACTACCTCCAAATAATCTCCCACAACTCCTAGTGGGAGAAACAACTTAAATATGATCCCCAATTAGAGACAACGATGACCAGCTGCCTCTAATTGGAGAAAAAAACAACAACATAGAAATACAACAACTGGAACCCCACACAGAAATACATAAACTAGACAAAACCCCCAACATAGAAAAAATAAACTAGAACCAACATAGACATAAATAAACTAGACAAAACCCTCTGTCACGCCCTGACCTACTCTACCATAGAAAAATAAAAGCTTTCTATGGTCAGGACGTGACAGTACCCCCCCCCCCCCCCCCCCCCCAAAGGTGCAGACACCAAACGCAGAACCCCAAACAAAAAAAAACAGGAAGGGTGAGGGTGGGTGTCTATTGTTGGTGGCGGCTCTGGTGTAGGACGAAGAACCTTCACATCCCGCGGATCCTCCTGCATCGGAGGCGGTTCTGGTGCGGGACGAAGAACCCTCACATCCTGCTTATCTGCCAGCATAGGAGGCAGCTCCGGTTCGGGGCGTAGCCCCCGCTCCGCCAGCTGATCCCTCCGCTTTCGTGTCACCGGACCGTGGATCATTGCCGGAGACTCCGGACTGGGGGACGTCGCTGGAGACTCCGGACTGGGGGACGTCGCTGGAGACTCCGGACTGGGGGACGTCGCTGGAGACTCCGGACTGGGGGACGTCGCTGGAGACTCCGGACTGGGGGACGTCGCTGGAGACTCCGGACTGGGGGACGTCGCTGGAGACTCCGGACTGGGGGACGTCGCTGGAGACTCCGGACTGTGGGCCGTCTCAGGAGGTTCCGGACTGTGGGCCGTCTCAGTAGGTTCCGGACTGTGGGCCGTCTCAGTAGGTTCCGGACTGTGGGCCGTCTCAGGAGGTTCCGGACTGTGGGCCGTCTCAGGAGGTTCCGGACTGTGGGCCGTCTCAGGAGGTTCCGGACTGTGGGCCGTCTCAGGAGGTTCCGGACCATGGATCATCACTGCAGCCTCCGCGCCATGGATCATCACTGCAGGCTCCGCGCCATGGATCATCACTGGAGGTTTTGTGCCATGGATTATCACTGGAGGCTCCGGGCCATGGATCATCCCTACAGGCTTCTTGCCATGGATTATCACTGGAGGCTCCGGGCCATGGATTATCACTGGAGGCTTCGTGCCATGGATCATCACTACAGGCTCCAGGCCATGGATCATTACTGGAGGCTACGTGCCATGGATCATCACTGGAGGCTTCGGACCATGGATCATCATTGGAGGCTTCTTACGTGGAGTCTGAACAGGTCTCACCGGACTGGGGAGATGCACTGGAGGCCAGGTGCGCAGAGCAGGCACAGGATATACTGGGCCATGGAGGTGCACTGGAGGTCTGGAGCGTAAGGCTAGCACAACCCGTCCTGGCTGGATGTTCAGTTTAGCCCGGCAAGTGTGGGGCGCTGGCACAGGACGAACTGGGCTGTGAAGGAGTACTGGCGACACCGTGCGTAGAGCTGGCGCAGGATATCCTGGACCGAGGAGGCGCACTGGAGACCAGGAGCGCTGAGCCGGCACAATCCGTCCTGGCTGAATGCCCACTCTAGCATGGCAAATGCAGGGCACCGGACTATGAATGCGCACTGGAGATATAGTGCGCATCACAGCATAACACGGTGCCTGGCTGTTCACCTGATCCCCACGGTAAGCACGGGGAGTTGGCTCAGGTCTTCACCCTGACTCTGCCAATCTACCCGTGTGCCCCCCCAAAAACTTTGGGGGCTGCCTCTCGTGCTTCCGTCATTGCCGTGCTAGTTCCTCGTATCGTCGCCGTTCCTCTCTCACTGCCTCCACCTGTTCCCATGGGAGGCAATCCCATCCGGCCTGGATCTCCTCCCACGTCCAGGATCCCTTGCCATCCAGGATGTCCTCCCATGTCCAGTCCTCCTGACCATGCTGCTTGGTCTTTTTGTGGTGGGAGATTCTGTCACGGCTGTCTGAAGAATGGGACCAAAGTGCAGCGTGTATATCGTTCCACATTTTATTACAACTGTGAAACTATGCAAGACATACAAATAAACTACTAAACAAAATAACAAACAGTGATGAAGCGGTGAAACACACTACCTCCAAATAATCTCCCACAACTCCTAGTGGGGGAAACAGCAACTTAAATATGATCCCCAATTAGAGACAACGATAACCAGCTGCCTCTAATTGGAGATCATCCCAAAAAACAACAACATAGAAATACAACAACGAGAACCCCACATAGAAATACATAAACTAGACAAAACCCCCAACATAGAAAAAATAAACTAGAACCGACATAGACATAAATAAATTAGACAAAACCCTCTGTCACGCCCTGACCTACTCTACCATAGAAAAATAAAAGCTTTCTATGGTCAGGACGTGACAGCTGTATTAATGTGGGGAATCTGTAAGTATCCTGTTAAATCTAAAGGTAGGTTTATGGAGTTCAGGTCAGTACGGTATAAAATGTATTGAAACATGTCAGCATCACATGTATTTCTTTAGTGTTATTAGTGTCTTCAGTGTTATTGTTTTTCAGGGTGAATAAGGTTTGTAAAATATCCTTGTGGTTGGGTGGTAATGCTTAAAGTATGGTAAGTATAAGTGGTATCATCTCATTGGGAACAATAGCAAGGTAAGTTCATGATGAAACTTGCATGTGTTTTGATTAAGTTTTTCACATAGTCCTCAGTCATACAATTGTTAATAATGGGATTTTTTCTGAATGTCTTTTTTTGTAACAAACATTCTATCACAGGTGCAGAATGCAGTGTCCAGTGGGCTATCTGGCATAGCCTGCACAGATGAGCAGCGACAGTGGAATGCAGGGAACCTTGAGTCAAAGCAGCAGCATTGACTTGACACACCTGTCACGACTTCCGCCGAAGTCGGTCCCTCTCCTTGTTCGAGCGGCGCCGGCAGTCGACGTCACCGGCCTTCTAGCCATCGCCGATCCACTTTTCATTTTCCATTTGTTTTGTCTTTGTTTTCTACACACCTGGTTTCAATTCCCCCATTACATGTTCATTGTTTCCCCCATGTTTGTGTGCGTGTTTGTTCTATTGTTCAGGCTGTTACTGACGGCTGGTATTTTGTTGCCGGGTTTTGTTATTACGCCCGTTTATTTCGTGGTACCGGTATTTTTTCCACACCGTAGTATTGTGTTTATACTGGTGTTATCTTGTATTAAATACCTTGTCCACGCATCTCAGCTCTCCTGCGCCTGACTCCTTTCACCAGTTACCCACAGCCTTGACAACACCATAAGGCCAGTGACCAATATGCAGAAAAGCGTCCAGAATGTCCACCCCTGCCTCCCACTCCTGCATGCCACTCACAGGATGAATTGAATAGGAACCTGAGACACCTGAATCTGCCTATGGGAAATCTGCTCTATAAGTGTGTTAATACTGAACTGACAATAATATCACAGCCAGTAGCATCCCAGGTAAAATTGGACTGAAAGGAATATTTATTTGTGGCTGTACCATTTTAATGTATTTGAAGATAGTGAGCTGAGGGCCTCCCAGTGGCTGGAAGACTGTGGATACTCTGTGGACCACAGAGGCACTGTTGTCAGTGTTGAAGAGCCATGGCTATCAGCAAGCCTTGACGGAGTGCTAAACTCCAAGGAACTGTTGGAGATCAAGTGTCCTGTCATGGGGAAGGACTGTGATTCTACACCCCAACTGCAGCTACATGGGCCACGTGGCTGTTACATGCAGGTGCAAATTGGTATGTTTTGCACAGGACTGAGAAAAAGTAAGGTGCTGATCTGGACTCCGTCCCAGCAAGTTGTCATCCCTGTTCCCTATGATGCACAGTCCTGTGCAGAGGCTGTCCTGAGGTTGAAGGCTTTCTACTCAAAACACATGCTGCCATTTATTGTTGAGGAGCATCAGGCAGGCAGATTGTCACTGAGTGACAAATATATGCAGCTCTGTAGAAGCATGTTCGAGCTGCCATTTTAACCCCATTCTGGAACTTTGAGTGTTTCCCATTTCTCACAATCACACAACTTTCACATCCACATTCACGTAGTACTATTCCCAAACACACTCGGTAATCTCTTCATTACCCACGTGCATCTTCAACGATTCTGTCGTTACCTCCTATGCACCAAATGTATCTTCACTATACATATAAAATAGTACGCAGTGCACCTTATAATATTCTCTACCAGTGGCAGCATACCACATAGACATTTCTCTTACAAATGCCTATAGACAGATGTCAGCAGGGCATGGTACCGTTATTTGCCCTTGCTCTAGTCTTCTCTCTAAGACTAGCTCTAGCCTTCTTCCACGTCATATGTATCTTCAATGGTTCCTCTATAGTCTCTACAGTCACCATAGTCTCTACATTATCCATGGTCCCTGAGTATCTGTAGTCCCTGAGCATCAATAGTCCCAAATGCATCCATAGTCCCTATAGTTATAGCATCTACTGTCCCTCAGTATCATAGTCATAAATTCTATAGGCTCTACAGTATAGTCTTGCCACTTCCCATACATGTAAATAACACCCCGTATTCAAAAACACCTTTTGTTTTTTTGTAAGCTAGTGATACCCTCCTTCTACATCTTTATGTTCAATTTTATTGGTTTTATATTTTATATTTTTTCTTTTATACAGATTAGTTTAAATTGACTCACTGAAATCAGTTGCCATCCCTCAATTGTTTGCAGATGATGTGTCTCCTCCTGGGCAGCTCACAGTAAGGATCTGGTCTGGGCTGTTCCTCGTCCTCTTTTGGTCAGACAGGAATTTCCCTCAAGCTTCATAAAATGTGCCACCGGTTTTCCTCGCAGATCCCCACTGGAAAGCTCCACAGGTAGAATCAATCATCCTATTCGTGATGCCAAATTGACACAGGGACACTCAAAGTCAATCTTAAATGAATCATTGTTTATTGTCAGTGCGCTGGAGAGGTTCCAACCAATGCACCATAGTACACATGTCAATCAGGAGCTCTCCCTGGGCAATCCCAGCAGTTGTCTTATATAGAGCTATACACAGACAAGATATATTTGCATAATTAATTAATCCTTACCATTTTATTTCATTCATGTGACCGACCAATACTGGTTCATAACATGTGACAGACCAACACCTCACAAGGCTTCTTCTCTCTGAGCTGAGACATTGAAACGGAGATATCTTTTGTTCGTTCTCAAAACAAGGTCTGGGCATACTTCCAAATTGCACCTACTGAGAGTGAGGATTTGTTCAGTCAACCACTTGCATGAACACAGAAATTGGTTTATAGAACAGCACATAAATAGATCACAGAAATGAGTTCTAAGAAAAGCACAAACATTCAAATTTCATTACACTCTACACCAGCAATAACATCCACTAAACATGCATATGCGACCTGTAAAATGTGATTTGAAGTATGGCTCAGCTTTGTTAGTGAACTAAGCCTGCTTGTCTGAGCTTCACAGACAGGATGCTGGAACTGCTGGATTCAACAGCCATAAAGGACATCCTCATCCAGGGTCCTGGTCAGTCCTCCAGCTGTCTTCAGGTGGAACGTTAAACTGGTGTCCTGACTCTCTGTGGTCACTAAAGATCCCATGGCACTTATCGTAAGAGTAGGGGTGTTAACCCCAGTGTCCTGGCTAAATTCCCAATCTGGCCCTCATGCTGTACCATCATGGTCACCTAATCATCCCCAGCTTACAATTGGCTCATTCATCCCCCTCCCCTCCCCTGAAACTAATCCCCAGGTCGTTGCTGTAAATGAGAATGTGTGCTCAGTCAACTTACCTGGTAAAATAAGGGTTAAATTAAAACAAAAACATACAAACATCATACAAAATAATATCACAGCTGAGCTAATAGTCACACCAAAGTCATGCCCTATCAACAGACATGAAAGAGAGGGTATAAACAACACTGGAACCAACCATCACAAATTAATAAAATCCTAAAAACCCAATGACAGCTAAAGACAGTATTGTAGTGGCTGTAAACCCCTATGACAAACACATGCAGTGACATTATTACAGTTAGCCTGTTGGGGGTAGGGGGCAGTATTGACACGGCTGGATAAAAAACGTACCCGATTTAATCTGGTTACTACTCCTGCCCAGTAACTAGAATATGCATATAATTATTGGCTTTGGATAGAAAACACCCTAAAGTTTCTAAAACTGTTTGAATGGTGTCTGTGAGTATAACAGAACTCATATGGCAGGCAAAAACCTGAGAAGATTCCTTACAGGAAGTGCCCTGTCTGACCATTCCTTGAGCTTCTTGCCTCTGTTTATTGAAGACTGAGGATCTTTGCTGTAACGTGACACTTCCTACGGCTCCCATAGGCTCTCAGAGCCCGGGAAAAAGCTGAATGATATCGAGGCAGCCCCAGGCTGAAACACATTTACGCTTTTGGCAAGTGGCCGATCAGAGGACAATGGCCTTAGGCGCGTACACGAGTCGACCCCGTGCTTTATTTTCTTTCCTCTTTGAACCTAAACGCAGATTCCCGGTCTGAATATTATCGCTTTTTTACGAGAAAAATGGCATAAAAATGTATTTTAAACAGCGGTTGACATGCTTCGAAGTACGGTAATGGAATATTTAGAATTTTTTTGTCACGAAATGCGCCATGCTCGTCACCCTTATTTACCCTTTCGGATAGTGTCTTGAACGCACGAACAAAACGCCGCTATTTGGATATAACTATGGATTATTTGGGACCAAACCAACATTTGTTATTGAAGTAGAAGTCCTGGGAGTGCATTCTGACGAAGAACACCAAAGGTAATAACATTTTTCTTATAGTAAATCTGACTTTGGTGAGTGCTAAACTTGCTGGGTGTCTAAATAGCTAGCCCTGTGATGCCGCGCTATCTACTGAGAATATTGCAAAATGTGCTTTCACCGAAAAGCTATTTTAAAATCGGACATATCGAGTGCATAGAGGAGTTCTGTATCTATAATTCTTAAAATAATTGTTATGCTTTTTGTGAACGTTTATCGTGAGTAATTTAGTAAATGTTTAGTAAATTCACCGGAAGTTTGCGGGGGGTATGCTAGTTCTGAACGTCACATGCTAATGTAAAAAGCTGGTTTTTGATATAAATATGAACTTGAACAAAACATGCATGTATTGTATAACATAATGTCCTAGGTGTGTCATCTGATGAAGATCATCAAAGGTTAGTGCTGCATTTAGCTGTCTTCTGGGTTTTTGTGACATTATATGCTAGCTTGAAAAATGGGTGTCTGATTATTTCTGGCTGGGTACTCTGCTGACATAATCTGTTTTGCTTTCGTTGTAAAGCCTTTTTGAAATCGGACAGTGTGGTTAGATTAACGAGAGTCTTGTCTTTAAAATGGTGTAAAATAGTCATATGTTTGAGAAATTGAAGTAATAGCATTTCTAAGGTATTTGAATAACGCGCCACAGGATTCCACTGGCTGTTACGTAGGTGGGACGATTTCGTCCCGCCGGCCGTAGAGAAGTTAACTGGGATTGGCACTACCATCCTGTGCACTCAATCAATCACACTCAATATGTATATCTGACAGTTTTTCCATATAAGACAACATTTGGCACAAAGTGCTAATACAGCAACCTGTGTGTGTGTGTGTGTGTGTGTGTGTGTGTGTGTGTGTGTGTGTGTGTGTGTGTGTGTGTGTTTGGGGCTACGTGGTTTAATAAAGAACATGCTCATGATGGCACCTGAACCACAGACAAGGCTGTGTCTGATATCGGCTGCCACCATTTCCTCTCCCTGAAATACTACCCGTTATTCAAATAGGACCTGGCTGACTGTCACAAGCATAGACAGAAGGATGCAGGAGGCAGTCGCAGGTTTTGAACTACTGAGTTTATTAAAGCACTATAATTAGAAAAGCGGGACGAAACCCAAGGTGCAGAATAATAAAGTACTCAGGAAAATAGTAGGAGAGATTCCTCTCAGGAAAACAAGCAACATTACAATGAATGACAAAGACAATGACAGAGGGAGTGTATATATACAGTGATAGATTGGGGATTGGAACCAGGTGTGTGTAATGATGACGAGACAAGTCCGGGGTTGATGAGTGAAGGGCGTTTGCCAGCAGCAGGTTCGGCAGCACCTAGAAGGCCAGCGATGCCGAACGCCTGAGCTGGACAGGAGGGGTTAGCCAAAGCAAAGGCTGGTATGACAGTATTTCTGTATTTCTGATCAATTTGATGTTATTTTAACCTCTTACATCTAGATGTTCCGCTAGCGGAACACCGCTCCAATATCCAATGGTAGGGCGTGGCGCGAATTACAAATTCCTCAAAAATCCAAAAACTTCCATTTTTCAAACATATGACTATTTTACACCATTTTAAAGACAAGACTCTCCTTTATCTAACCACATTATCCGATTTCAAAAAGGCTTTACAACGAAAGCAAAACATTAGATTATGTCAGCAGAGTACCCAGCCAGAAATAATCACACACCCATTTTTCAAGCTAGCATATAATGTCACAAAAACCATAACCACAGCTAAATGCAGCACTAACCTTTGATGATCTTCATCAGATGACAACCCTAGGACATTATGTTATACAATACATGCATGTTTTGTTCAATCAAGTTCATATTTATATCAAAAACCAGCTTTTTACATTAGCATGTGACGTTCAGAACTAGCATACCCACCGAAACTTCCGGTGAATTTACTAAATTACTCACGATAAACGTTCACAAAAAAACATAACAATTATTTTAAGAATTATAGATACAGAACTCCTTTATGCACTCGCTATGTCCGATTTTAAAATAGCTTTTCGGTGAAAGCACATTTTGCAATATTCTGAGTAGATAGCCCGGCCATCATGGCTAGCTATTTTGACACCCACCAAGTTTGGCACTCACCAAACTCAGATTTATTATAAGAAAAATTTGATTACCTTTGCTGTTCTTCGTCAGAATGCACTCCCAGGACTTCTACTTCAACAACAAATGTTGGTTTGGTTCCAAATAATCCATAGTTATATCCAAATAGCTGCGTTTGTTCTTGCGTTCAAGACACTATCTGAAGGGTGACGCGCCAGCGCATATCGTGACAAAAGAATTCAAAATATTCCATTACCGTACATCGAAGCATGTCAAACGCTGTTTAAAATCAATTTTTATGCGATTTTTCTCGTAAAATAGCGATAATATTCCGACCGGGTGACGTTGTTTTCGTTCAAAGACTGAAAATGTAAAATGGACTCTTCACGTGCACCCGTTTCATTGTTCTCAGATCGACCACTATCCAAATGCGCTACTGTTTTTCAGCCAGGGACTGCAGAGTCATCATTCAACGTTCTGGCGCCTTCTGAGAGCCTATGGGAGTCTTAGAAAATGTCACGTTACAGCACAGATGCTGTATTTTCGATAGAGATGCTACAGAAGGCCAGAGAGCGCACTTCCTGTTTAGAATCTTCTCAGGTTTTGGCCTGCCATATGAGTTCTGTTATACTCACAGACACCATTCAAACAGTTTTAGAAACTTTAGGGTGTTTTCTATCCAAATCTACTAATTATATGCATATTCTAGTTTCTGGGCAGGAGTAATAATCCGATTAAATCGGGTACCTTTTTTATCCGGCCGTGAAAATACTGCCCCCTATCCTAAACAGGTTAATGTACAAAAAAATGTGCTTTTCTTTCAAAATTAAGGACATTTCTAAGTGACCCCAAACTTTTGAACGGTAGTGTATTTCAGAAGTTTAAAAAGGAACAGCAAGGTATAAACGATATAAACCTGTCACGATTTCTACTGAAGTCGGTTCCTCTCCTACAGACTGCGGAGGCCTTTTTTACACACGTCTTCCGGCACTACGGGGTGTCTGAGGCCATAGTGTCTGATCGGGGTCCCCAGTTCACTTCGAGGGTCTGGAGGGCGTTCATGGAACGTCTGGGGGTCTCGATCAGCCTTGCCTCAGGTTTTCACCCCGAGAGTTATGGGCAGGTGGAGAGAGTAAACCAGGATGTGGGTAGGTTTCTGAGGTCTTATTGCCAGGACCGGCCGTGGGAGTGGGCAGCGTTCATGCCCTGGGCAGAGATGGCCCAGAACTCGCTCCACCACTCCTCTACTAACTTCTCCCCCTTCCAGTGCGTACTGGTGTATCAGCCGGTTCTGGCTCCTTGGCATCAGAGTCAGACCGAGGCTCCTGCGGTGGACGACTGGTTCCGGCGCACGGATGAGACATGGGACGCAGCCCATGTTTACCTTCAGCGCACCATGCTGCACCAGAAAGCCGGCGAATACCGTCACCGCAGTGAGGCCCCGGTGTTCGCACTGGGGGACCGGGTCTGGCTCTCGACCCGAAACCTGCCCCTCCGCCTGCCCTGCCGGAAGCTGGGTCCGCGGTTTGTGGGGCCATTTAAAGTCCTGAGGAGACTGAAAGAAGTGAGTTACAGGTTACAGCTTACCCCCGATTACCGTATTAACGCCTCATTCCATGTGTCTCTCCTCAGGCTGGTGGTGGCTGGCCCACTCCAGGAGTCTGAGGTGCGGGAGGTTCCTCCGCCCCCTCTGGACATCAAGGGGGCCCCGGTGTACTCCATTTGTTCCATACTGGACTCGAGGCGTCAAGCGAGGGGCCTTCAGTACCTCATGGACTGGGAGGGGTATGGTCCAGAGGAGAGATGCTGGGTTCCGGTGGAGGACGTGTTGGACCCTTCAATGCTGCGGGAGTTCCACCGTCTCCGTCCGGATCGCCCTGCGCCTCGCCCTCCGGGTCGTCCCCGAGGCCGGTGTCGACGCGCAGCTGGAGCCGCGCGTCAAGGGGGGTTACTGTCACGACTTCTGCCGAAGTCGGTTTCTCTCCTTGTTCGGGCGGTGTTCAGCGGTCGTCATCACCGGTCTCCTAGCCATCGCCGATCCATTTTTCATTTTCCATTTGTTTTGTCTTGTTTTCTCACACACCTGATTTTCTATCCCTCATTACGTGTTGTGTATTTTTAACGTGTTGTGTATGCTCTCCTGCATCTGACTTCCCTGCCACCAGTTACGCACCCCTGACAAAACCGTTCCTTTTTGTTTCGAACCGGTTCAGAAATTTTGCTGGTGGGAACCGTGGAGCAGAACAAAAAAAGAATGCTTCTGTTCAGAACTAAACTATTGGAAAATAACTTTGGTTCCAACCCCTGGTAGAAACGTTGTGTTTTTTTGGTGGGTCACAAGAACAGTCAAAAGGTTTTTAGTGGGTCACAATGCTGCAGCCAGTGGCATAAACATCTCCTCTGTGATGTGTTGAGTCTTGATCAGATGTGTTGTGAAATGTGTGTCTGGGAGTTTCACAGTTCACCGTCTGCTCTCCTGGCTCTACAATAGGAGGATTATCACACCAAGTCAGCTACAAGTAGGCCAGGCACAATTTCTGATCACTATCCGTGTGTGAGAGTGAGAGTGAGAGTGAGAGTGAGAGTGAGAGAGAGAGAGAGAGAGAGAGAGAGAGAGAGAGGGGACTGGGGATGGGGGGGATACAGCCTGAGGTCTTTAGTGTAATTTATGTGGGTCTTATGATAAAGGCTATAAAAGCAGCCTTGGCTGATGAATCTAATACAAGCGGAGAGGATAACCAAGTGTTTGTTTGGAACAGAGTGAGAGCGCCATGTGAGTGTCATTAGGTATAGGCCCAACGAAGAAGCCAGGACAGACCAGATCACAATCTGCTCAGTTCATCAAAGTGATGCTAAAAGTAAGTTAAAACACACTCACAAAAACAACATTCCTGAGAGAAAAAGAGAGGGATGAGGCATGGGTAAATAAATATATAAACAATAAAATCAAATCAATCATTAAAGCACACAGTACAGAATTGTCATGTATCTTCATTTTTCCTTCACATTGGTATAGCCTATACTCCAAAATGTGATGTGGTTAGATGAGAACACTGACATTTTGCCAAGGCAGAGATGAGTTGGCGCCACCAAGACGCACACGGACAGCAGTTGACGCATACATTCGGGCTTAATGCAGGGATGCAAACTAGTCACCTTTTGGCGAAATTCGCCGTTTTGAATCCAAAATAGGTGACCTAATCGCATTTGGAGCTGTATCCAAGGCTCAGCCAATCGTTTACTCAGCCATTCATTTACATAACAGAATGCAGTGGAGCGCGGGACTGAAGAAATAAGAGACAACCAATTTACAAGTTACAGCATCAGCGTGCGCTCTGGAAAGTCAGTTTGCCAGTTACAGAAGCGCGTCCCCTTTTATTTTTGTATTAAACCTTTATTTAACCAGGTAGGCTAGTTGAGAACAAGTTCTCCTTTACAACTGCGACCTGGCCAAGATAAAAGCAAAGCAGTTTGACACACACAACAACACAGAGTTACACATGGAATAAACAAACATTGTCAATAATACAGTAGAAAAAGTCTATATACAGTGTATGCAAATAAGGTAGGATAAGGGAGGTAAGGCAATAAATAGGCCATGGTGGCGAAGTAATTACAATATAGCAATTAAACACTGGAATGGTAGATGTGCAGAAGATGAATGTGCAAGTAGAGATACTGGGGTGCAAAGGAGCAAAATAAATAAATAAATACAGTATGGGGATGAGGTAGTTGGATGGGCTGTTTACAAATGGGCTATGTACAGGTGCAGTGATCTATGAGCTGCTCTGACAGCTGGTGCTTAAAGCTAGTGAGGGAGATATGAGTCTCCAGCTTCAGCGATTTTTGCAGTTCGTTCCAGTCATTGTCAGCAGAGAACTGGAAGGAAAGGCGGCCAAAGGAAGAATTGGCTTTGGGGGTGACCAGTGAGATATACCTGCTGGAGCGTGTGCTACGGGTGGATGCTGCTATGGTGACCAGTGAACTGAGATAAGGCAGGGCTTTACCTAGCAGAGACTTGTAAATGACCTGGAGCCAGTGGGTTTGGTGACAAGTATAAAGCGAGGGCCAGCCAACGAGGGCATACAGGTCGCAGTGGTGGGTAGTATATGGGGCTTTGGAGACAAAACAGATGGCACTGTGATAGACTGCATCCAATTTATTGAGTAGGGTGTTGGAGGCTATTTTGTAAATGATGTCGCCGAAGTCGTGGTCAGTTTTACTAGGGTATGCTTTGTTGCGAAATAGGAAGCCGATTCTAGATTTAATTTTGAATTGGAGATGCTTAATGTGAGTCTGGAAGGAGAGTTTACAGTCTAACCAGACACCTAGGTTTTTGTAGTTGTCCACATATTCTAAGTAAGAACCGTCCAGAGTAGTGATGCTGGACCGGCGGGCAAGTGCAGGCAGCGACATTATTTTTGATAGGGTGGTTTTTTCAGTAACAATTTTCTTTAACTTTGTAAAGCATTCATGACTATTCTTTAAATACTCCACATCTATTCTTCATAGGCCCTGTTGTTCCTGTGTTTTATATCAGATTGTACAACATCTGATGAAACTAACATCTGATGAAACTAACCTTCTAATCAGCAGGTTTGCATGGGTGACATCACCATGCGGTAAATTGGTTAATAGACCAATCACAAAGCATTCCAAACCTCTGCCAAGAACAGCTAGTTTTCAGTTTCCCCCTCCCCAGCTAGTTTTCAGTTTCCCCCTCCCCACCCAGACAGTCCTAGCAAAATGGCTGCTTGAGAAGTAGTTTGTTTGCTAAAAAGCTATTTTTGCCCATTTGAATGGAAACCTACAGTAAGGTACTTCATTGTTACCCCAAAAATGATTTGATTGTGATATAAAAAAAGACTGCATTGGGCCTTTAACTTTGTAAGCTTTCATGACACATCTGTAAGCACTTCATAAGGATCATGTGAAAGCCACATAGAGCATTAAGGCTTCATAAGCATCTGACATCCCATCTGGTAGTGTGTGTCATTACCTACATGTGCTAGCAGTGCTCTCAGGTCATATGCAGCCAATCTGATTATATAACACACACTCAATTGTATTGTGTGTCTTGTGATATTCTGTACTGCATAACAGACGCTAGGTCAAAGGTACATTTCATTTAATTATATTATAAATGCCATTTAATTCTCTATTTTTACTAATGATATACCACTAGCATTAAACAAAGCCTGTGTGTCTATATACACTGATTATTCAACATTATACACATCAGCAACCACAGCTAGTGAAATAACTGTAACCCTAAACAAAGAGTGGCAGTCCGTTTTGGTGGCTAGTAATAAACTAGTACTGAACATATCTACAACTTAAAGCATTGTATTTTGTACAAATCATTCCCTAAGTTCTAGACCTCAGATGAATCTGGCAATGAATGATGTGGCTATTGAGCAAGTTGAGGAGACTAAACTTTTTGGTGTCACCTTAGACTGTAAATTGTCATGGTCAAGGCATACTGATTAAATTGTTGTAAAGATGGGAAGAGGTCTACATGTGATAAAGAGATGCTTGGTATTTTTATCACCACAGTCGACCAAACAAGTCATGCCGACAGCTAGTCTTCCTGGGGTCCAACACATAACGAAAAAGACATCACAGACAAAAAGACCTTACAATTTACATACAATCAAAAACATTAACATAGACAGACTTACAGGCATACATACAGTACTACATTTACGTGTACATATGCCTTAACTAGGTTAGCGAGGTCAGATAGGGAAGAGGGGTTGTGCTTTTGTGTTTTTTTGTTGTTTTTTTAAAGCTGATTTTGCTGTTTGCTTGAGTAATTTGTTCCATTTGATCATGGCTCTATATAATACTGGGCATTGCCTTGAATCCGTTCTGGATTTGGGGACTGTGACGAGGCCTCTGGTGGCATGTCTGGTGGGGTATGTATGTTTGTCAGAGCTATGTGTAAGTTGATTATACAGACAATTTGGAATTTTCAACACAATAGGATATATATTTTTTAAACGAGAACTGATGCAGTCAATCTCTGCGCTACTTTGAGCCAAGAGAGACTGACATGCATGCCGTTGATACCAGCCCTCTGTGTACATTGAAGGGCAAGACGTGCTGCTCTGTTCTGCAGCTTTTCTAAGTCCTTCTTTGCAGCACTTGACCATTATGAATATTTAAGTGTTTGCTGTTTACTTTTGCCACCGTGTAAAAGCATACGATTGGATGTGGTGACGTAACCGTTCTAAATTTAGTGTTACTCAAACAACCATCAAATAAGGCTAACATCTGCTAGATGTTAGTGCATTTCTTTTCTCCCCCAGCAGGTGCCTTGGCTCGTTTGTGGGCTCACTGTAACTGTGGGAAACGTGTGTAGCGGTCAATCAATACTTTTAATTGATTAATCTCCTATTGATCCACAGATGATGAGCAAGATACATTTATTCACTATTAATTAACAGCACACACACAGCTCACAACAGACTACAATTATTATATATTGATCTACTGGTAATGATGACTGGACATGAAATGGAACTTTAGAACAGAGAATTCCTTGCACATTTGTTTATGTCTGCATGTGTGTGTGTGTGCGTGAGTGTGTGTGTGTGTACAATACATATCCTACTGTGATTAAGGGTGAGCGTTCAGGCTCTAAATGGCTACCATGTACATGTAATACCGTGACAGTAATCTCTCTGTACAGTACCGGCTGAGGTGAGGAAGCAGAGTCTCAGTGTGTGTGTGTGTGTGTGTGTGTGTGTGTGTGTGTGTGTGTGTGTGTGTGTGTGTGTGTGTGTGAGAGAGAGAGCGCAGAAAGGCCCTCTGGACCAATCTCAACTCCAGCACATCAAAGAGCTTTCCAAATGCAGCTGCTGTCCATATTTCACCTGCAGGAGCTTGCAAACACACACACGGGCATGTGTGCGCGCGCACACAGACAGACAGACAGACAGACAGACGAATGAATGTTCATTGCTTACTCCTAGACCTAAGAAATTAGGCTACAACCCTTTGTGTAGAATATGTAGGTCCTAACTATTAGTTGAATGAGATGTTTTAGTTCGTAACTGAGGATCAGGGCTGGTGACATCAATTAGACCAGGAAACTGCAGGCAGCAGTGTGTGACTGTGGCTGGATTTATGCAGCCCTTTACTGCTGACTGGACACTAGCGCTACTGTCCCTGACCATCAGCCTCCTATACTGCTGACTGGACACTAGCGCTACTGTCCCTGAACATCATCCCCCTATACTGCTGACTGGATACTAGCGCTACTGTCCCTAAACATCAGCCCCCTATACTGCTGACTGGACACTAGCGCTACTGTCCCTGAACATCAGCCCCCTATACTGCTGACTGGACACTAGCGCTACTGTCCCTAAACATCAGCCCCCTATACTGCTGACTGGACACTAGCGCTACTGTCCCTAAACAGCCTTAAAGCTGTATGATGACTCATTATGTACAGTGGCAGAGAGAAGGCAGGAGTGTGACAGAGAGGGCAGAAGTGAGTACAGGAAGTACAGAGCTATTAGGAGAGATGTTAGAGAGAGAAAGTGTTTACAGTTTGTGGACATCAAAATCATATTTCATCAACTCGGAGTTGAGTCAAAATTCCGATCATGTCGAGCTGATAAATGTGATGACCTGAAGAATCCTGTATCACATAGCTGGACTGAGTGATTACAGTGGGGGATAAGGCTTTGATAAAAGATACAGAACAAAACGGCAAGCCTAGAGATTGCCTCAGTACTTTACACACCCCAGACAAGCAGACATGCAAGAAAAACCTGTCACACATACTGGTTTAGTATCTTCAATGTGTCCTAACACTACCTTCACCCTCCCTCTGTTTTCTCACACACTCTGTTTCTCTAATAGCCCCCTCCCCTATCTCCCTCTCTAGCCAGCTGCTGCAGTAAACAGTAAGATGCTCCTAATTACAACTACAAAACATTTCCTCCCCTCCTCCTCCTCCTCATCCCTCCATCCCTGAACCATTCTACTGGATCATTGTACAGCTGTGAAATGTAGTTAGAGCTGTTCAAACTCCACAACACTATAAACAGCATTTCCATTTAATGTTTTACCTCTCTCTCTTCCAACTCTTTCCCTTCTACCTCTCATTTAATGTTCTACCTCTCTCTCCCTTCTACCTCTCATTTAATGTTCTACCTCTCTCTCCCTTCTACCTCTCATTTAATGTTCTACCTCTCTCTCTCTTCTACATCTCATTTAATGTTCTACCCCTCTCTCTCTACCTTCTCTATCTCTACATATCTCCCTTCTACGTCCCTCTCTTCTATCTCTCTCCATTCTACCTCTCTCCCTCTTCTCTCTCTGTTTCTCTCCCTTCTACCTCTCTCTCTTTCTCTCTCTCTACCTTCTACTTCTACCTTCTACCTCTCTTTCTACCTCTCTCCTTTCTACCTCTTTCCCTTCATCCCTCTCTACCCCCCTCTCTCTTCTCCCTCTCTTCTTTCTCCCTTCTCTCTCTCCCTTCTCCCCCTTCTCCCGCCCACCCCTTCACCCCTTGCTCTCTCTCAGTTTTAGTGGAACTAATGCTGTGGCGCCAAAGCCATAACAATTGTCCTCAGATTCCTGGATCTCTTAGTGGACAATTCAATTCTGACTTTAAAGTACATTATCAATTGTCTCTCTAGCAGCAATGTAATCAAGCTTTCAATTATGAAATAAAGCCAGTTAGCGTCACTGCAGTAGCAACAGATAACATCACATATTGGTGCCTGGTAAAGTGGAATAACAGTCTGTGTGTGGACATGCGTGACATGAGTGTGAGCAAACTGCCATACAGACGTGAACTAGGCCTCCTTAGTGTGTTTCACACAGTAGGGGGTGAGTAAGATTGCTGTCCAACCGTTTCACATAAGAACTTATAGGGGCACGTGTGTGTAGGAGTTTGTGTGAGTGCGTGTGTCAGTGGGAGTCCATCAGGGCAGAATGGGCTATTTAACCTTTCAGCTCAGCTCATACTGAGACTGAGAAATGGAAACGGATCAGAGATAGTGGCAGGGAGACACACAGAGAGAGAGAGAAACGCTGGGCTATGAATGGAGAGAGTTGAGTGGCTAACCTTTTTAGAGAACTGTGTGAGTGCATACCCCCCGCAAACTTCCGGGGAATTCGCTAACATTTTACTAAATTACTCACGATAAACGTTCACAAAAAGCATAACAATTATTTTAAGAATTATAGATACAGACCTCCTCTATGCACTCGATATGTCCGATTTTAAAATAGCTTTTTGGTGAAAGCACATTTTGCAATATTCTAAGTACATAGCCCAGGCATCACGGGCTCGCTATTTAGACACCCGGCAAGTTTAGCACTCACCATAATCATATTTACTATTATAAAAGTTTCATTACCTTTTGTTGTCTTCATCAGAATGCACACCCAGGACTGCTACTTCAATAACAAATGTTGGTTTGGTCCAAAATAATCCATCGTTATATCCGAATAGCGGCGTTTTGTTCGTGCGTTCCAGACACTATCCGAAATAGTAAAGAAGTGTCGCGCGCATGGCGCAATTCGTGACAATAAAATTCTAAATATTCCATTACCGTACTTCGAAGCATGTCAACCGCTGTTTAAAATCAATTTTTACGACATTTTTCTCGTAGAAAAGCGATAATATTCCGACAGGGAATCTCCTTTTCGGCAAACAGAGGAAAAATCCCAAAGGCGGGGGCGGTCGGGGTCACGAGCATAAGCCCAGTGTCCCTTGATCGGCCACTTGAGAAAGGCGATAATGTGTTTCAGCCTGGGGCTGGAATGACGACATTCTGTTTTTTCCCGGGCTCTGAGCGCCTATGGACGATGTGGGAAGTGTCACGTTAGAGCAGAGATCCTTAGTAAATGATAGAGATGGAAAAGAAGTTCAAGAAATGGTCAGACAGGCCACTTCCTGTAAAGGAATCTCTCAGGTTTTGACCTGCCATTTGAGTTCTGTTATACTCACAGACACCATTCAAACAGTTTTAGAAAATGTAGGGTGTTTTCTATCCATATGTAATAAGTATATGCATATTCTAGTTACTGGGTAGGAGTGGTAACCAGATTAAATTGGGTATGTTTTTTATCCAGCCGTGTCAATACTGCCCCCTAGCCCTAACAGGTTAAACGGCCGTAGAAGTTAGCAAAACCCAGGAAATGTTGCAAATGCACACTGGATGTAGGTTGAGGCCAATCCACCACTGCTTTCACCTTTCCAGGAGCCATCTGGACATTTCCCTATCCCAGAAAGGAGATTGTAGAGCAGTGGAAAACAGGAACATGGAGAGACTCAATGAGGAGAAGCTGTATAGCCTCATTGTGATTTCCTGAAACTTTCCTGAAACCCACAAATTAACCTCTATGGGCTATGTGGGACGCAAGCGTCCCACCCCTGGTACACCCAATCAACAACAGGTGAAATATCAAGAGCGCCAAATTTGAAAACAATTAAATGTCATAATTCAAATTTCTCAAACATATAACTATCTTACACCCTTTGAAAGATAAACATCTCCTTAATCTAACCACGTTGTCCGATTTCAAAAAGGCTTTACGGCAAAAGCATAAAGTTAGATTATGTTAGGAGAGTACATTGACAATAGCTGTGTGTAATGTTTTGTCAATTCAAAGACAGGCGTCACCAAAAGCAGAAAACCAGCTAAAATGATGCACTAACCTTTGACAATCTCCATCAGATGACACTCCTAGGACATTATGTTAGACAATGCATGCATTTTTTGTTCTATCAAGTTCATATTTATATCCAAAAACAGCGTTTTACTATGGCGTTGATGTTGAGGAAATCGTTTCCCTCCAATAACCGCCAGTCAAGCAGCACAACAAATTAAATAATTACTATTCGAAAACATTGGTAAAGTATTATATTGTCATTCAAAGAATTATAGATTTACATCTCTTGAACGCAACCGGATTGCCAGATTTAAAAATAACCTTACTGGGAAATCACACTTTGCAATAATCTGAGCACTGCGCCCAGAAAAATACGCTTTGCGATACAGACTAACCGCCATGTTGGAGAGATCTAAAATCGAAAATGCTATGTAAATAATCCATTACCTTTGATTCTCTTCATCAGATGTCACTTCCAGGAATCCCAGGTCCATAACAAATGTAGTTTTGTTCGAAAAAGCTCATAATTTATGTCCAAAAAGCTCTGTGTTGTTAGCACATGATCTATGCCAGCCGGACTTCTCGTCATGAACGAGGGGAAAAAAAATATTTACGTTCGTTCAAACATGTCAAACGTTGTATAGCATAAATCATTAGTGCCTTTTTTAACCAGAACATGAATAATATTCAAGGCGGACGTTTGCATTCTCTTTTAAAACGTTTTGGAACGAGAGTACCCAACATGAACTCGCGCGCCAGAGTCTAATCGGCCACCACCGTTCCAAGGCTCTTGTTCGTTCAGTTCTCACAGTATAAGACTCAAAACACTTTCTAAAGACTGGTGACATCTAGTGGAAGCCATAGGAAGTGCTCAACAATTAATAAGCCCATGTGTGTTTCAATGGCATAGGCTTAAAGGTAATTCAACACATCAGGTATCCACTTCCTGTCAGAATTTGTCTCAGGGTTTTGACTGCCATATGAGTTCTGTTATACTTACAGACACCATTCAAACAGTTTTAGAAAATTCAGAGTGTTTTCTATCCAAACCTGAACAATAATATGCATATTCTACCTTCTGAGTTGGTGTAGGAGGCAGTTAAAAATGGGCACATATTTTTTTCAAAATTCTCAATACTGCCCCCTAGCCCCAAGAGGTTTAACAGGAACAGTGCTGTGGATAACTCTACCAATGGAGCGGCCGTCCAGTGCTCTAGCGTCCATGGGAACAGAGAGCAGTTGAGTGGGGATACCTAATTCAGAAACTAGGGTAGCGTCCATAAAACTCTCATCCATCCCAGAGTCAATGAGCACCCGGAGAGATTTAGACTGGTCTCCCCACAGCAGTATCACAAAAAAAGGAGTGCGGTTGATGGGATTTAGAGGATGCCCAGTCTGGCTTACCAGAGTACTTGTACCTACTACAAAAATAGGTCTCTTAACCGGGCAGGTGGCTATATAATGTCCCGCAGCCCCACAGTACAGACAACTGTTGGAACTTAGTCTATGTGAATGTTCCCTAGGCGATAATCTAGCTCTGCCCAGTTGCATAGGTTCCGGAGTATCTGACTCACCCGTCGCAGATGATTCTCGGGGGAGCTTGGGTGGCTTCGGATCCTCTCGGACAAACAGCCTTCGGGGACTTCCAGATTCCTTCGAAGGTGAGCAAGCCATTGCAGATGAACGAGTGTGCCCTAGACCAGACCTCCTCTCACTCTTGCGTTCCCTTAGACATCCATTAATTCTAATGGTGAGGGCGATGAGTGAATCGAGGTCCACCGGTAATTCCCGAGCAGCTAGCTCATCTTTTACCACCTCAGATAATCCGTGAAGAAAGGTATCGAAAAGAAACTCCAGATTCCAGGCCCTCTCGGCAGCCAACGTGCAAAAATCAACAGCGTAGTCAGCCATACTACAGGAGTTTTGATGTAATTCAAGAACATTTCGGGCCGCCTCTCTCCCGGATACCGGGAGAAATCCTCCAGATAACAACAAATGGCGGATTGTTGCTCCCAAACTGCCGTAGCTCAGGAGAGCGTTAACGTAATAATATATGCTATCTTCAAACGATCCAAAGGAAACAAAGATGGCTGTAGCTCCAAATTAAGAGAGCACTGAGAAAGAAAACCCCGGCAGGTACCAGGATAGCCAGAATATCGCTCCGGAGGAGGTAAGCGGGGTTCTCGGGGAGCCGGGGTAGGCTGTACAAACTCATCACTAATAGGAAAAAAGTTACTGGGTGGTTGGGGGTTCTCAGAGGTGGCAGGCTGCCTATGAGTTAACTCTCTGATTTGTTACATATTAGCCTTAAACCCTTGGTCGTGGCATTCCGTCAGGGAACGAAGCCCTTCCAAAAGGTCCTGTAGTAGCTCCTCCCAATGGTGGCTCCCTGCAGGAAGACAGCGTGGTGGAGCTTATCCAAGTCTGCTGGGTCTGCCATGGCCAGTTCGTACTATAAGGGCACAAGGTGAGACCCAGATGCAGACACGGGAGGCAGATGCTTTGAGTCTTTGAAATGTATTAATCAATCGAAAATGGGTCGGAAATAGAATGGTCGTGGACAGGTAAAAGGTCAAAACCAGTTCAGAGTCCAGGAAGTACAGAGTGGCAGGCAGGCTTGAGATCAGGGCAGGCAGAATGTCAGGCAGGCGGGTACGGAGTCCAGAAAACAGACAACAGTCAAAACCGGGAGAACTAGCAAAAAGAGAATAGAAGCAGGAGTACGGGAAGATACACTGGTTGACTTGAAAGACATACAAGACAAACGAGCACAGAGAGACAGGAAACAAAGGAAAAATACACCAGGGAAAATAAGCGACACCTGGAGGGGGTGGAGACAATCACACGGACAGGTGAAACAGATCAGGGTGTGACAGATATGAAAGTTACTAGAGATAAAGTAACTTAATATTTGTATAATGGGTTATTATGATGATCTGATGACGTAAGAATAGAATAATAATAATGATAACATATAACTAGCACACCCACACGTAGACATACGTAAGTGGAGTAAAAAGTATTCTGTTCAGAGTGGTCCCTTTCAAATCAAAATCAAATCAAATCAAATGGATCAAATCAAATGGATCATTTGTATAATAAGGATAAAGCATTGTACGGGACATGACTTACCCCTAACCGATATAACTAATGAATGCTTAGAAGCTTTCCTCCACCCTGAAAATGCATTTTGAAATATGCACATACCCTGTTAACCTCTGGACGAAATCCTGTATACAGACGAAATCGTCCCACCTACGTAACAGCCAGTGGAATCCTGTGGCGCGTTATTCAACTATTTTACACCATTTTAAAGATAAGACTCTCGTTAATCTAACCACACTGTCCGATTTCAAAAAGGCTTTACAGCGAAAAAGCAAAACATTAGATTATGTCAGCAGAGTACCCAGCCAGAAATAATCAGACACCCATTTTTCAAGCTAGCATATAATGTCACAAAAACCCAGAAGACAGCTAAATGCAGCACTAACCTTTGATGATCTTCATCAGATGACACACCTAGGACATTATGTTATACAATACATGCATGTTTTGTTCAATCAAGTTCATATTTATATCAAAAACCAGCTTTTTACATTAGCATGTGACTAGCATGTGACTAGCATTCCCACCGAACACTGCCGGTGAATTTACTAAATTACTCACGATAAACGTTCACAAAAAGCATAACAATTATTTTAAGAATTATAGATACAGAACTCCTCTATGCACTCGATATGTCCGATTTTAAAATAGCTTTTCGGTGAAAGCACATTTTGCAATATTCTCAGTAGATAGCCCGGCATCACAGGGCTAGCTATTTAGACACCCAGCAAGTTTAGCACTCACCAAAGTCAGATTTACTATAAGAAAAATGTTATTACCTTTGGTGTTCTTCATCAGAATGCACTCCCAGGACTTCTACTTCAATAACAAATGTTGGTTTGGTCCCAAATAATCCATAGTTATATCCAAATAGCGGCGTTTTGTTCGTGCGTTCAAGACACTATCCGAAAGGGTAAATAAGGGTTACGTGCACGACGCATTTCGTGACAAAAAAAATTCTAAATATTCCATTACCGTACTTCGAAGCATGTCAACCGCTGTTTAAAATAAATTTTTATGCCATTTTTCTCATAAAAAAGCGATAATATTCCGACCGGGAATCTGTGTTTAGGTTCAAAGACGATAGAAAATAAAAACATGGGGTCGACTCGTGCACACGCCTCAGCCCATTGTCCTCTGATAGAGCACTTGCCAAAAGCGCTAATGTGTTTCAGCCTGGGGCTGGAATTACTTCATTCAGCTTTTTCCCGCCTTCTGAGAGCCTATGGGAGCCGTAGGAAGTGTCACGTTACAGCAAAGATCCTCAGTCTTCAATGAACAGAGTCAAGAAGCTCAAGGAATGGTCAGACAGGCCACTTCCTGTAAGGAATCTTCTCAGGTTTTTGCCTGCCATATGAGTTCTGTTATACTCATAGACACCATTCAAACAGTTTTAGAAACTTTAGGGTGTTTTCTATCCAAAGCCAATAATTATATGCATATTCTAGTTACTGGGCAGGAGTAGTAACCAGATTAAATCGGGTACGTTTTTTATCCGGCCGTGCAAATACTGCCCCCTATCCCCAACAGGTTAAATAATGTCTGAGGTACAGGAAAACAAACACTCACTTAATAGGGCTGACTGACCTCTGACCTCTGTTCTGACTTCCTGGTTAGGCCTGATGACCCTCACTAGAAAGACAGACATTGTTTTGTTTTTTATGGGCTATGTAAAAACAAATAATTAGCATGAAGTTTATAATTTATCAACATTTCGTCCTATTTCGTGATTCGGACCACGAGAAGGACAGAGGGAGAGCTGTCTCTAGTCTATTTTACCATTACCTTATGGGATACAATTATTTCCTTATGGAGTTATCAAGAGATTATTCAATTTATTCTAATTTGTTTATTTTTGATTTAACAGGCAGTGTTGTTGTTTTTTCAGATGCATGAATCACGATGTGAGTCATGTGTCCAAAGGGGGAATTACCGGTCCCCTGAGACCCTTTGGTAAATATGCTAATTGATTTTCTTCACATGCGTGCCTGTAAAAGGAAAAAAAGAGATGTTGGTAATGGATGACAGTTACTCTAAATGAATTTAAGTTTTCCCCACCTCAAGTGATATACAGTGGCTTGCGAAAGTATTCCACCCTTGGTATTTTTCCTATTTTGTTGCCTTACAACCTGGAATTAAAATGGATTTTGGGGGTGGTTGTATCATTTGATTTACACAACATAACTACCACTTTGAAGATGCAAATGTTTTTTATTGTGAAACAAACAAGCAATAAGACAAAAAAACTGAACTTGAGCGTGCATAACTATTCAACCCCCCCCCCCCCCCCCCCCCAAAGTCAATACTTTGTAGAGCCACCTTTTGCAGCAATTACAGCTGCAAGTCTCTTGGGGTATGTCTCTATAAGCTTGGCACATCTAGCCACTGGGATATTTGCCAAGTTGGATGGGTTCCGCTGGTGTACAGCAATCTTTAAGTCATACCACAGATTCTCAATTGGATTGAAGTCTGGGCTTTGACTAGGTCATTCCAAGACATGTAAATGTTTCCCCTTAAACCACTCGAGTGTTGCTTTAGCAGTATGCTTAGGGTAATTTTCCTGCTGGAAGGTGAACCTCTGTCCCAGTCTTAAATCTCTGGAAGAATGAAACAGATTTCCCGCAAGAATTTCCTTGTATTAAGCCCCATCCATCATTCCTTCTGACCAGTTTCCCAGTCTCTGCCAATGAAAAACATCCCCACAGCATAATACTGCCACCAACATGCTTCACTGTGGGGATGGTGTTCTCGGGGTGATGAGAGGTGTTGGGTTTGCGCCAGACATAGCGTTTTCCTTGATGGCCAAAAAGCTCAATTTTAGTTTCACCTGACCAGAGTACCTTCTTCCATATGTTTTGGGAGTCTCCCACATGCCTTTTGGTGAACACCAAACATGTTTGCTTAATTTTTTCTTTAAGCAATGGCTTTTTTCTGGCCACTCTTCTGTAAAGCCCAGCTCTGTGGAGTGTATGGCATAAAGTGGTCCTATGGAGCTTTGCAGCTCCTTCAGGGTTATCTTTGGTCTCTTTGTTGCCTCTCTGATTAATGCCCTCCTTGCATGGTCCGTGAGTTTTGTTGGGTGGCCCTCTCTTGGCAGGGTTGTTGTGGTGCCATATTCTTTTATAATGGATTTAATGGTGCTCCGTGGGATGTTCAAAGTTTCAGATATTTTTTTTATAACACAACCCTGATCTGTACTTCTCCACAACTTTGTCCCTGACCTGTTTGGAGAGCTCCTTGGTCTTCATGGTGTCGCTTGCTTGGTGGTGCCCCTTGCTTAGTGGTGTTGCAGACTTTGGGGCCTTTCAGAACAGGTGTATATATACTGAGATCATGTGACAGATCATGTGACACTTAGATTGCACACAGGTGGACTTTATTTAACTAATTATGTGACTTCTGAAGGTAATTGGTTGCACCAGATCTTATTTAGGGGCTCCATAGCAAAGGGGTGAATACATATGCACGCACCACTTTTCCGTTTTAAATTTTTTAGCATTTTTTGAAACAAGTAATTTTTTTCATTTCACTTCACCAATTTGGACTATTTTGTGTTTGTCCATTACATGAAATCCAAATAAAAATATATTTAAATTACAGGTGGTAATGAAGCAAAAATAGGAAAAACGGCAAGGGGGGTGAATACTTTTGCAATGCACTGTATGTGTATTGCTGTTGTTGTTTTCTTTGCTTTGCTTTGTTTTTGTCTTGCTTCAATAACAAATCTCACCAGATTGGGTCTGCTGGATGGTCTGGATTTCTCCGTAAGGATTAGCCCTCTGACTCCCTGACTTGTAACTCTGTATAAGCCAATTTTGGGGGGGGGGGGTTCAACTGTGTGTTGTTATTCTAAACTAAACTGTTGTTCTGGTCTGTCCTCTCTCTCGAGGTTATTGCGAAGGTGACCACAGATGCTATCTTGATGCATGGAAGATGATTCGGCCGAGAACAGTGTGAACCTCAACACACACTGTATATAGACTTTTCTATTGTGTTATTGACTGTACGTTTGTTTATTCCATGTGTAACTCTGTGTTGTTTGTGTCACACTGCTTTGCTTTATCTGGGCCAGGTTGCAGTTGTAAATGAGAACTTGTTCTCAACTGGCCTTACTGGTTAAATAAATGTGAATTAAAAAATAACACCCCCTCTAACCGGCTGAAAATTGCGAAAATGGCGTTCAGTATGGTTATTCACCACTTCTACCGTGAGGCCTGAGTCCGAGCCAGCAACCTGTACACAGCATCCAGTAGAAGATATCAATTGCCTTTTCTCTCATGCTTTTTCTCTCAGGAGTGCGACGTGGGTCCATGTGGAGTGAGCATGGAGAGAGATCCAGTCCAAACTTCTCTCATGCTGCTGGTGTACTGGTAGGAAAATGGACAAAGACCTAATGGACTGTAAGGTGAGAGACATTATCAAGGGCCATCCCCTTTGAACATGTGCCATTAAAAGGATAAACTGAAACACTATCTGACGAAGAACATGAAGAAATGCCAAGAAAGGAAGGATGAGTGCCTGGGACGGAGGGGGGTGGTCAACTGTGCCAACCGCTTATCCAAAATAGTTTATTTGTGGTATCAGGTTGATTGTGGAGGTCTGTATACTGAAAAATGTATAGTAATTTAGACTAAAAATGCATTGAAATACCAATCTGTCATTACCACAAGTGATGAGAAAAGTGAGGGTCTTAAAGAGACACTAGATTGTACCTTGGGCTAACCTTGCCCCAATCTCATTCTTAGCAAGGTTGGTGTGAAACTGTTATCCTGTTAGGGCTAGGGGGCAGTATTTACACCGCCGGATAAAAAACGTACCCGATTTAATCTGGTTACCACTCCTACCCAGTAACTAGAATATGCATATACTTATTACATATGGATAGAAAACACCCTAAAGTTTCTAAAACTGTTTGAATGGTGTCTGTGAGTATAACAGAACTCATATGGCAGGCAAAAACCTGAGAGATTCCTTTACAGGAAGTGGCCTGTCTGACAAGGTGTCGTTCTTCTTGTCTCTGTTTATTGAAGAGTGAGGATCTTAGCTGTCCCGTGACACTTCCTAAGGCTGCCATAGGTTCTCAGAAGGCGGCAAAAAGCGGAATCGTGGCTTTGCAGGCTCTGGCTGAAAAAAAGTAGCGCGTTTGGGTAGTGGCTGGTTACAGTACTGTGAGACTCAGGCTCGTGCCCGCGTCGACCGAAAGCTGTGTTTTCTTTCCTCTGTTTAGCTAAATGGACATTCCCGGTCGGAATATTATCGCTTTTTTACGAGAAAAATGGCATAAAAATGGATTTTAAACAGCGGTTGACATGCTTCGAAGTACGGTAATGGAATATTTAAAAAAAAATTGTCACGAATTGCGCCATGCGCGACCCTGATTTACCATTTCAGATAGTGTCTGGGACGCACGAACAAAACGCCGCTATTCGGATATAACGATGGATTATTTTGGACCAAACCAACATTTGTTATTGAAGTAGCAGTCCTGGGAGTGCATTCTGACGAAGACAACAAAAGGTAATCAAACTTTTATAATAGTAAAGCTGATATTGGTGAGTGCTAAACTTGCCGGGTGTCTAAATAGCTAGCCCGTGATGCCTGGGCTATGTACTTAGAATATTGCAAAATGTGCTTTCACCAAAAAGCTATTTGAAAATCGGACATAGAGAGTGCATAGAGGAGTTCTGTATCTATAATTCTTAAAATAATTGTTATGCTTTTTGTGAACGTTTATCGTGAGTAATTTATTAAATTGTTAGCGAATTCCCCGGAAGTTTGCGGGGGGTATGCTAGTTTTGAACGTCACATGCTAATGTAAAAAGCTGGTTTTTGATATAAATATGAACTTGATTGAACAAAACATGCATGTATTGTATAACATAATGTCCTAGGGTTGTCATCTGATGAAGATCATCAAAGGTTAGTGCTGCATTTAGCTGTCTTCTGGGTTTTTGTGACATTATATGCTAGCTTGAAAAATGGGTGTCTGATTATTTCTGGCTTGGTACTCTGCTGACATAATCTAATGTTTTGCTTTCGTTGTAAAGCCTTTTTGAAATCGGACAGTGTGGTTAGATTAACGAGAGTCTTGTCTTTAAATGCTGTAAAATAGTCATATGTTTGAGAAATTGAAGTAATAGCATTTCAAAGGTTTTAAAAATCGCGCCACAGGATTCAACTGGCTGTTACGTAGGTGGGACGAATTCGTCCCGCCTAGCCCAGAGAGGTTATAACGTGTTCTCGTTGCCCTGGTGCTGATCATCGTTGCTCCGCTCGTCTTCCTGCAGTCGCAGTAAGGGGGCCTCTCCCTCAGTAGCATCCAGGTGCTTGTTCCATTTCGCTTGCTTCGTGTCATTGTTTCCCACTTGAAGCGAACGGCATGCCCTGGCTATGTGTCCTTTATTCTTGCACTCCCGACACTCAAAATCCTTGTAGAGGCAATCATCTGGCTTGTGCCCTTTTCCCGCGTAACGGTAACATGGTTTACCGGTTGCCTCCGTTTTCTTGGCAACGCTTTTCTTCTCAACTGCATTTTCTTTAAAAGTATTTTGTGAAAACTGCTGTGCACTTTTCCTTGTTACTTCAAAAGAAAATCCCATATCCACAGCCAGTGCTAATGTTAAGTATTTTGTGTGAGCTACGTTCAGTAACCAGTCTCTCAGCTCTGCACTTTTAACACCGCACACAAATCTATCACATAATGACTTTTCAAGAAACAAACCGTATTTACTTGTGGTTGATAGTTTTCTTAAACTAGCCAAGTACTCACTAATCGACTCTCCCTCAAGTTGACTCCTTGCATGAAACTTGCATCTTTCAGCAATACAATTTGTCCTCGGTATGTAATGACTTTTCAACAGCGAGACCAACTCTGTCAAAATGTTTTCACTTGGTTTCTGTGGCGTACATAAATCCATTACCAAATTGTGAGTCTTTCTGCTAACAATTGTCAGAAAAAATGTCTTTCGACTTATCATCCTCGTATTTGAGCCCATTAGCTTCAAAATACTGTTCCAACCTTTTCAAATAGTCTTCAAAACCTTCCTCACTTTCCTCGAAGTGAAAATCCTCAGCCTTGCTGAGCGACATCTTCCGTGCTAGATTTTCTACACAGACTGTCAATGGAGCTAGCACTTTCTTGCTCGCTCTCTTCCCCTTCGGACAAAAACTCCGGTACCTCGTCACCAATTTGTTGGATCTCCAGTTAAAGGAAGTGGGTTCTTTTTAGTTATTGTAAAGAGAAACTCGACAGTATAAAGAATTAACATCCCAAAAAGGTTTATTTACAAGATGACAGTGGATACTACATAGCCGGTTCCAAGCTGAGTCCATCTGCACCCGCTCAAATGAAACACAATTGAATACCTTGGCCAATGAGGCCTGCCAATATAACTGTGAGCATCCAATCAGATACATATTTTCAATATCACGCACTGAACACGTGCATACCATTTTAACTAGGTGTGCATAATAACATGCTGCTTATCTCTCAAACATTACAAATACTGTAGAACTTTGTTCTAAAGCTGTATCCGTAACCATTGGATGCAGTGATCACAATATAGTGGTAATACCATTGGAGCTTACAATTGGCTCATTCATCCCCCTCCTCTCCCCTGAAACTATTCCCCAGGTCGTTGCTGTAAATGAGAATGTGTTCTCAGTCAACTTACTTGGTAAAATAACGGTAAAATAAATAAATACAAATAAATAGTGGCTATATCCAGGAAAGCCAAAGTTCCAAAAGCTGGGCCTAAAATAGTGTATAAGAGATCATACAAAAGATGTTGCTGTGACTCGTGTTGATGATGTTACAAATATTTGTTGGTCTTATGTGATTAATAAGGAGCATCCATAAGCTGCACTTGATGAATTTATGGAATTGCTTCTGCCAATTATTGATAAACATGCATCTGTTAGAAACTGACTATTAGAACTGTTAAGGCTCCATGAGGAATTGAAAAACTGTATGGTTGAAAGAGAAAAGGAGTGACTAATAAGTCTCGCGGCACATCTGACTGGCTGACTTATTGCAAATTGAGAAATTATGTGACTAAACTCAACAAAAGGAAGAAGAAACTGTATTATGAAGCCAAGATCAATGAAATAAAGAATGATAGAAAAAAAACTTTGGAGTACTTTAAATGAAAATATGGGCAGAAAGACAAATTTGATTCCATCTGTCATCGAATCAGATGGCTTATTCATCAAAACCATTTGATGTTGCCAATTATTTGAATGATTACTTCATTGGCAAAGTTGGCGAAATTAAGCAGGAAATGCCAACAACGAACAGTGAGCCATCATAGTCGTATAAAAAAAACAAATAATGAAAGAAAAGCATTGCAAGTTTGCTTTTTGTAAATTAGTGTGAGAGAGGTGGAAAATGTATTGTTAACGATTAATAATGGCAAACCTCCTGGCATTGACAATTTAGATGGAACACTACTGAGGATGGCAGCTGACTCAATAGCCACTCCTATCTGTCATATCTTTAATCTGAGCCTAGAGGAAAGTCTTCGTCCTCAGGCCTGGAGGGAACCAAAGTAATTTCGCTACCCAAGAGTGGTAAAGCAAACTTTATCGGTTCTAACAGCAGAATTATCAGCTTGCTGCCAGCTCATAGCAAACTGTTGGAAAAAAACAGTTTGACCAAATACAATGCTACTTCTCTGTAAAAAAAAGTAACAACCTACTTTCAGAAGGCTTATAAAGAAGGGCACTCAACATGTAGTGCACTGACACAAATGACTGATGATTGGTTGAAAGAAATTGATAATAAGAACATTGTGAGAGCTGTACTGTTAAGATTTCAGTGCAGCATATGATATTATTGACCATAACCTTTTGTTGAGAAAACTTATGTCTTATGGCTTTTCAACTTCAGCTCTGAATCCACGATATGGCAATCTATGTAATAGACCTCAGAGGGTTTTCTTTAATGGAAGCTTCTCTTATGTCAAACATGTAATGTGTGGGGTACCACAGGGCATCTCCATAGGCCCTCTACTCTTTTTATTTTTACCAATGACCTGCCACTGGCATTTAACAAAGCATGTGTGTCCATGTACTGTATGCGGATGATTCAACCATATACGCATCAACAACCACAGCTAATGAAGTCGCTGAAACCCTTAAAGAGTTGCAGTCTGTTTTGGAATGGGTGGCCAGTAATAAACTGGTCATGTAAAACCTATAAAACTAAGAGCATTGTATTTGGTACAAATCATTCCCTAAGTTCTAGACCTCAGCTGAATCTGGAAATGAATGGTGTGGCTGTTGAACAAGTTGAGGAGACTAAATTACTCAGTGTTACCTTAGATTGTAAATTGTCATGGTCAAAACATATAGATTCAATGGTTGTAAAGATGGCTAGAGGTCTGTCCATAATAAAGAGATACTCTGCTTTTTTGACACCACACTCCACAAAGCAAGTCCTGCAGGCTCAAGTTTTATCTTATCTTGATTATTGTGCTGCAAAGCTGACTCAGAACAGAGCGGCACGTCTTGCTCTTCATTGTAATCAGAGGGCTAATGTTAATACTATGCATGCCAGTCTTTTTTGCTAAGAGTTGAGGAAAGACCGACTGTGTCACTTCTTGTTTTTATAAGAAACATTAATGTGTTGGAAATTCCAAACTGTTTGCATAGTCAACTTACACACAGCTCTGACACACACACTTACCCCACCAGACATCTTTTCACAGTCCCTAGGTCCAGAACATATTCAAGGAAACGTACAATATTATACAGAGCCATGAGTGCATGGAACTCCCTTCCATCTTATATAGCACAAGTGAACAGCAAAACTGGTTCAAAAAACAAATAAAGCAACACCTCATGGCACAACGCCTCTCCCCATGTGACCTACTTGTATGTACTGACATGTATGTGTAACTGATAGATGCACACACATACTACAGTACATGTCAATGTTTTTTAAGTGTATGTAAATTGTAAAGTCTTTTGTCTGTAATGCCTTATTTGTTATACGTCAGACCCCAGTAAGACTAGCTGTCGCCATTGGCATCGGCTAATGGGGATCCTAATAAATCAAATCAAGCTGCTGCCTATGCAGTCTGACAAAATCACTATTTTGTAGTTCTTCAAAGTAAATAAGGCATACTTTTATGACTGCTGAATACTAACTATCAGGGGGCAGTATTTGCACGGCCGGATAAAAAACGTACCCGATTTAATCTGGTTATTACTCCTGCCCAGAAACTAGAATATGCATATAATTAGTAGCTTTGGATAGAAAACACTCGAAAGTTTCTAAAACTGTTTGAATGGTGTCTGTGAGTATAACAGAACTCATATGGCAGGCCAAAACCTGAGAAGATTCTGTACAGGAAGTACCCTGTCTGACCATTTCTTGGCCTTCTTTGTCATCTCTATCCAAAACAGAGGATCTCTGCTGTAACGTGACACTTTCTAAGGCTCCCATAGGCTCTCAGAAGGCGCCAGAACGTTGAATGATGACTCTGCAGTCTCTGGCTGAAAAACAGTAGCGCATTTGGATAGTGGTCGATCTGAGAACAATGAGACAGGCTCGCGTGTGCACGTGAAGAGGCCATTTTACATTTTCAGTCTTTGAACAAAAACAACGACTCCCGGTCGGAATATTATCGCTATTTTACGAGAAGAATCGTATAAAAATTGATTTTAAACAGCGTTTGACATGCTTCGAAGTACGGTAATGGAATATTTTGACATTTTTTTGTCACGATACGCGTCCGCGCGTCACCCTTCATTACCCTTCGGATAGTGTCTTGAACGCACGAACAAAACGCCGCTATTTGGATATAACTATGGATTATTTGGAACCAAACCAACATTTGTTGTTGAAGTAGAAGTCCTGGGAGTGCATTCTGACGAAGAACAGCAAAGGTAATCCAATTTTTCTTATAGTAAATCTGAGTTTGGTGAGTACCAAACTTGGTGGGTGTCAAAATAGCTAGCTTGTGATGGCCGGGCTATCTACTCAGAACATTGCAAAATGTGCTTTCACCGAAAAGCTATTTTAAAATCGGACACCGCGATTGCATAGAGGAGTTCGGTATCTATAATTCTTAAAATAATTGTTATGCTTTTTGTGAACGTTTATCGTGAGTAATTTAGTAAATTCACCGGAAGTGTTCGGTGGGAATGCTAGTTCTGAACGTCACATGCTAATGTAAAAAGCAGGTTTTTGATATAAATATGTACTTGATTGAACAAAACATGCATGTATTGTATAACATAATGTCCTAGGAGTGTCATCTGATGAAGATCATCAAAGGTTAGTGCTGCGTTTAGCTGTGGTTTTGGTTTTTGTGACATTATATGCTAGCTTGAAAAATGGGTGTCTGATTATTTCTGGCTGGGTACTCTCCTGACATAATCTAATATTTTGCTTTCATTGCAAAGCCTTTTTGAAATCGGACAGTGTGGTTAGATAAAGGAGAGTCTTGTCTTTAAAATGGTGTAAAATAGTCATATGTTTGAAAAATTGAAGTTTTCGGATTTTCGAGGAGTTTGTATTTCGCGCCACGCCCTATCATTGGATATTGGAGCGGTGTTCCGCTAGCGGAACGTCTAGATGTAAGAGGTTAAATCATGTATTTTCAGGCAGCGATACCTCGTGAAGCAACAGCTGCAATCTGTATCCCCTCACAATCGCACATTCACTTGTCTCTTACATAGCAGGTGTAAAAGAAACAGACTGGACAAGTAGATGCACAATGGATTATGGTTATTGTAGTTAATTATCACGTTTTATGCACTAAAATATGTAGAATATTGGCCTGTTGGAAACTTCAACTCCCTAATACATCGCACAGTTCAGGCTGGATGTGATTTATCTCAAGAGAAACCTTAATTTAACCCACGTCAGTCAATTAGTTTAAAAAAGCGATTTTTGTTAACCTCTCTGGGCTAGGCGGGACGAATTCGTCCCACCTACTCAACAGCCAGTTGAATCCTGTGGCGCGTTATTCAAATACCTTAGGAATGCTATTACTTCAATTTCTCAAACATATGACTATTTTACAGCATTTTAAAGACAAGACTCTCGTTAATCTAACCACACTGTCCGATTTCAAAAAGGCTTTACAACGTAAGCAAAACTTTAGATTGTGTCAGCAGAGTACCCAGCCAGAAATAATCAGACACCCATTTTTCAAGCTAGCATATAATGTCACATAAACGCAGAAGACAGCTAAATGCAGCACTAACCTTTGATGATCTTCATCAGATGACAACCCTAGGACATTATGTTATACAATACATGCATGTTTTGTTCAATCAAGTTCATATTTATATCAAAAAACAGCTTTTTACAATAGCATGTGACGTTCAGAACTAGCATACCCCTCGCAAAACCTCCGGTGAATTTACTAAATTACTCACGATAAACGTTCACAAAAAAACATAACAATTATTTTAAGAATTATATATACAGAACTCCTTTGTGCAATCGAGGTGTCCGATTTTAAAATAGCTTTTCGGTGAAAGCACATTTTGCAATATTCTCAGTAGATAGCCCAGCCATCACGGCTAGCTATTTAGACACCCACCAAGTTTAGCCCTGACCAAAAGTCAGATTTACTATTACAAAAGTTTGATTACCTTTGATGTTCTTCGTCAGAATGCACTCCCAGGACTGCTACTTCAATAACAAATGTTGGTTTTGTCCAAAATAATCCATCGTTATATCCAAATAGCGGCGTTTTGTTCGTGCGTTCTAGACACTATCCGAATGGTAAATAAGGGTCACGAGCATGGCGCAATTCGTGACAATTTTTTTTTAAATATTCCATTACCGTACTTCGAAGCATGTCAACCGCTGTTTAAAATCCATTTTTATGCCATTTTTCTCGTAAAAAAGCGATAATATTCCGACCGGGAATCTGCGTTTAGGTAAACAGAGGAAAGAAAACAAAGCATTCGGTCGACGCGGGCACGCGCCTGAGTCTCACAGTACTGTAACCAGCCACTACCCAAACGCGCTACTTTTTTTCAGCCAGAGCCTGCAAAGCCACGATTCAGCTTTTTGCCGCCTTCTGAGAGCCTATGGGAGCCGTAAGAAGTGTCACGTTATAGCAGAGATCCTCAGTCTTCAATAAACAGAGGCAAGAAGAACGACACCTTGTCAGACAGGCCACTTCCTGCATGAAATCTTCTCAGGTTTTTGCCTGCCATATGAGTTCTGTTATACTCACAGACACCATTCAAACAGTTTTAGAAACTTTAGGGTGTTTTCTATCCAAAGTCAATAATTATATGCATATTCTAGTTACTGGGCAGGAGTAGTAACAAGATTAAATCGGGTACGTTTTTTATCCAGCTGTGTCAATACTGCCCCCTAGCCCTAACAGGTTAATGGCTCAGGACTAAATCTGACTGAGCTAGTCCACTTGTAGTGACTGAATTAGTCCACTTGTATTGTGACTGAGCTAGTCCACTTGTAGTGTGATTGAGCTAGTTCACTTGTAGTGACTGAATTCGTTCACTTGTATTATGACGGCATTAGTCTAATTGTACTGTGACTGAGCTAGTCCACTCGTATTGTAACTGCATTAGTCCATTTTGCAGTGCGTTAACGAACAACGTGTTTCACTTTCAGCTTCATCAGGTTCTACTCTAGGAGATGGTTAATGTTAAGGGACAGTAGGCAATTTTTTCCAGTCAAGGACATGACTTGGATGAGTTTGATTCAGAATAATTACAGAATTCCCTTTCAAGCAGAGCTGGGAACAAAATACTCTTTTCATCTAAGGGGATCACCTGATGGAGATGACATGGCCAACGGTTAAATTAACCTGAACTGTTTCATATTTCTCCAAAAACCCTCTTTACCTCCTCTCTGACCCCTCTTTCTCTTCCCTTTTTATCTACGAAGCCAAAGCTGAGAGCAGGCAGAGTTCACATTCAATTTGATTCAATATATTTAATGCCATCTCTTCTGTCTCTGTTGTTTTTCTCTGTGCCCTCTCTTCCCTCAGCCCCCTCTCTCTGTCCAGACCCAGATCAGAGGCGGGACCGTCCACGTCAGGCCTTATGACTTTTAAAACTGAATTGTACAACTAATTTAGTTCAGAGCTGGGGGGCTGGGCTATAACTTGGTTGAGATTGAGAGTCATAACAGTTCTAAATCATGGAGACAACCAAGGAACAACACATTACATGAGCATTCTTATTCCATCAAGGGATTATTGATAATGTCCAAAAGAACTGGGCACAGACACAGAGGTGGGGGCTATAGTTTAGAAAAGAAGGAAAGAGAGAGGGGAATGGAGAGAAAGGGAGGGTGAGGTAGGGAGAGAAAGGGGATGGAAAGAGTGGGAGAGAAGGGAGTTGAAGAGAGATAAAAGGACAGAGGGGAGAGAGTGTGGTAGAGAGGGAGAGAAGGGGAGTGAGAGAAGAGGGCTGTAAATAGAAAGAGTGGTGGAGAGGAGGAAAGGTTAGAGAAACAAAACAGAGTGTAGAGGATAGTTGAGAAGAGAGCAGCATGAAGCTAAATAGAGGGAGCGAGAAAGAAAAGGATAAATAGCAGCTTTTGTTCTGAGGCCTTTTAGAGGAAATCAATGATACTCTGCCCCATGACTCACAAAGTCACTCCACGAGGCCCTCTGAGAGAGAGAGGGAGAAAGAGAGAGTTATGGGTGTAACTATACACCTATTTGTACCAAATTGTTGATACTGGGACCTCGGTTTGGTCCGCACTATGAACCCGAATGAATACAAAAAACAATTATATACAAAATAAAAACAACACTAGGCCTAAAGGCTACACTTCGTTGTATGCCTCAAGTAAATCTGAGCTGAAAAACATTTCATGCAATTCCGTTAAAAAAACTAGAGCCTATGTGCACGTTGTAACCAAACTTCAAATCTTAATTGGCACATTTCAAATTGTCATTTTGTGAGGCATAGCTGGGAACTAATTCTGTACGACGGCGAGTAGTGGGGTCGATAAACCAGAAGGATTCTCCGTCATTGTTTAAATCTCCAGTTTGGGAACATTTTAGCTTCGCAGTAAATTACAGAGAGTATGTCACCCCTACTCAATAATAATAGCCTATGCAGCTGCCAACACCTCAAACATGTTTACATATTTACGCCGACATCACCCCAGTATTCCTACTACCGACGGAAACGCCCTCTGCCCTCTGCATTCAAGCAGCCCTTTGTGTGACCGCAAAACCACAATACATACCAAACCGTGCGTTTTGTGAACCATTGCACCCCTAGTGTGTGTGTGTCAAAGAGAGAGAGAGAGAGAGAGAGAGAGTGAACATTTTAAAGTTTGTGGAAATGCCCATCATGTCACACCCTGATCTGTTTCACCCGTCTTTGTGATTGTCTCCACCCCCCTCCAGGTGTCACCCATGTTCCCCATTATCCCCTGTGTATTTATACCTGTGTTCTCTGTTTGTCTGTGCCAGTTCGTCCTGTTTGTCAAGTCAACCAGCATGTTTGTGTCAGCGCCTGCTTTTCCCCAGTCTCACTTTCTCATTCTCCTGGTTTTTGACACTTGCCTGTCCTGTCCCAGCCCGCCTGACCACTCTGCCTGACCTGACCCTGAGCCTGCCTGCAGTCCTGTACCTTTGCCCCTGTTGCTGTAATAAACATTGTTACTTCAACACGGTCTGCATCTGGGTCTTACCTTGATACCTGATAGTACAAACTGGCCATGACTGACCCAGCAGACCCGGGCCAGCTGCGCAATGTCATCTCCACCCAGGGAGCCACCATCGGTATGCACGAGGAATTGCTTCGTGGCCTTGTGGAGGGGGTCCAAACATTGGCTGAATGCCATGACCAGTGTTGGACAGTTTGCTGGAGCAATTCCACAGGTTGGCTGGGAGGCCGCCTACCACGGTGGAAACCCCACTGCGCCGTCTCATCGGGCACTCCACCTTCTCGGGAGCTTCACTTACCTCCTCCGGAACACTTCAATGGAGAGCCGAGAACCTGTCGGGAGTTCCTAGCTCAGTGTGCCCTCGTCTTCAAGCTTCAGCCCTCCTCCTTCCCCTCGGATAGCTCCAAGATAGCCTACCTTATCACGCTGATGTCCGGGAGGGCTCTCACTTGGGCTACTGCCGTGTGTGAACAACAGCCGGCCATATATGATAGTCTGGAGGGGTTCGTGGGAGAAGTGAGGAAGGTCTTTGATGCCACGTTCTCCGGGCGAGAAGCCATCCAAAAGCTAATCCAGCTTCGGCAGGACTCCCGCAGTGTAACTGATGATGCGGTGGATTTCCGCACGTTGGCAGCTGAGAGTGCTTGAAATCAAGAGAACTGTTCGATATGTTCCTGCACGGCATCTCGGTGGTCAAGGACGAGCTTGCAGCCCGGGAGTTACCCAAGGAGCTTGATTCCCTCATCGCTTTGACCATCTATATCGATGGACGATTACGTAAACGACGGAGAAAGAGGAAATTGGATTTCGCTCACACGCCTATGGATCCCACCTTGCCTCCGAGTCATCCCGGAAGCTCCCGATGGTCTTGTTACCGGGAGAACCCGAGGCTTCCCAACCTGCCGCGAGGGCTGCCCGAAGACAGCCGAGTCACCGCTTCCTGAGCCTATACCACTAGGCAGAGCTGTGTTGTCGCCAGCGGAACAGCAATACAGGATCGACACGAAGAGTTGTCTGTATTGCGGGACTCTTGGTCATTTCGTGTCCTCTAGTCCATTAAAGAAACCAGGCTCACTGGTAGGAGCAAGAACCCTGGTGGGCCATATGGAGAATGTTCCTGCTTTCCCTGCTCACACCCTTTTTCATGCCATTCTGCTGTGAGGAGACCAGTCCAAATCTCTCCAGGTTCTCATTGACTCTGGGGCTGACAAGAGCTTTTTGGGCGCTACCTTGGCATCAGAGCTGAACATCCCTACTCAGCCTTTCTCCATTCCCATGGATGTTAGAGCACCGGATGGGCGCTCTATAGGCCGAGGCACCCACAATACCACTCCCATCAACCTACAGGTGTCTTGGAACCATAGCGAGGATATCCAGTTCCTGCTTATCAAGTCCCCTCTGATTCCTGTGGTATTGGGATTCTCCTGGCTCCAACAACACAATCCCATCATTAACTGGTCTACTGGTGCCATCATGGGCTGGACCCTGTTCTGCCATGCCCATTGCCTGAAGTCAGCACAACCTGCCTCCGGGAGGTGTTCAGCAAGGCCCGGGCCACGGCGCTTCCGCCGCACCGACCCTATGACTGCGGGATTGACCTTCTCCCTAGCACCATGCCGCTCCAGGGACGTCTGTACTCTCTGTCGGGACCGGAGACCAAGGCTATGGATAACTACATTGGGGACTCCCTAGCTGCTGGATTTATCCATCCCTCATCCTCTCCCGCCGGCGCAGGGTTCTTCTTCGTGGAGATAAAGGACAAGACCCTGCGCCGTGCATTGACTACCAGGGACTCAATGACATTAATCTAGACGTTCTGCTAGCGGAACACCTGCTCCAATAGCCAATGATGGGCGTGGCGCGAATTACAAATTCCTCAAAAATACAAAAACTTCAATTTTTGAAACATATGACTATTTTACACCATTTTAAAGACAAGACTCTCCTTTATCTAACCACACTGTCCGATTTCAAAAAGGCTTTACAACGAAAGCAAAACATTAGATTATGTCAGCAGAGTACCCAGCCAGAAATAATCAGACACCCATTTTTCAAGCTAGCATATAATGTCACATGCTAAATGCAGCACTAACCTTTGATGATCTTCATCAGATGACACCCCTAGGACATTATGTTATACAATACATGCATGTTTTGTTCAATCAAGTTCATATTTAAATCAAAAAACAGCTTTTTACATTAGCATGTGACATTCAGAACTAGCATACCCCCCGCAAACTTCTGGTGAATTTACTAAATTACGATAAACGTTCACAAAAAACATAACAATTATTTTAAGAATTATAGATACAGAACTCCTCTCTGCACTCGCTATGTCCGATTTTAAAATAGCTTTTCGGTGAAAGCACATTTTGCAATATTCTCAGTAGATAGCCCGGCATCACAGGGCTAGCTATTTAGACACCCAGCAAGTTTAGCACTCACCAAAGTCAGATTTACTATAAGAAAAATGTTATTACCTTTGCTGTTCTTCGTCAGAATGCACTCCCAGGACTGCTACTTCAATAACAAATGTTGGTTTGGTCCCAAATAATCCATAGTTATATCCAAATAGCGGCGTTTTGTTCGTGCGTTCAAGACACTATCCGAATGGTAAAGAAGGGTGACGAGCACGACGCATTTCGTGACAAAAAAATTCTAAATATTCCATTACCGTACTTCGAAGCATGTCAACCGCTGTTTAAAATCAATTTTTATGCCATTTTTCTCGTAAAAAAGCGATAATATTCCGACCGGGAATCTGCTTTTAGGTAAAAAGACGAAAGAAAATAAAGCATGGGGTCGACTCGTGCACGCGCCTAAGCCCATTGTCCTCTGATCGGCCACTTACCAAAGGCGATAATGTGTTTCAGCCAGGGGCTGCCTCGATATCATTCAGCTTTTTCCCGGGTTCTGAGAGCCTATGGGAGCCGTAGGAAGTGTCACGTTACAGCAAAGATCCTCAGTCTTCAATAAAAAGAGCCAAGATGAACAAGAACTTGTCAGACAGGTCACTTCCTGTATGGAATCTTCTCAGGTTTTTGCCTGCCATATGAGTTATGTTATACTCACAGACGCCATTCAGACAGTTTTAGAAACTTTAGGGTGTTTTCTATCCAAAGCCAATAATTATATGCATATTCTAGTTTCTGGGCAGGAGTAAAAATCAGATTAAATCAGGTACGTTTTTTATCCGGCCGTGAAAATACTGCCCCCTAGCCATAACAGGTTAAGAACCGTTACCCGCTACCTCTCATCTCCTAGGCCTTCAAGCTGCTCCAGGAGGCCACTGTGTTTTTCAAGCTGGATTTACGGAAAGCCTACCACCTGGTGCGGATACGAGAGGGGGAAGAGTGTAAGACCAATCACATTCAACACAGCCAGTGGCCACTATGAGTATCTGGTCATGCCTTTTGGCCTCACCAACAGCCCTGCTGTGTTCCAAGCTCTGGTGAATGATGTTCTCCGCGACATATTGAACCAGTTCGTCTTTGTCTACATTGATGACATCCTCATCTTCTCCCACTCCCCTCAAGAACACGTGCTCCACCTCTGGCAGGTCCTTCAATGCCACTTGGAGAATCAGCAGTTTGTGAAGGCAGAGAAGTGCGAGTTCCTTCGCTCCACCATCGCCTTTCTGGGTTATATCATCTCTGCTGGAAGTGTCCAGATGGATCCCGGGAAGGTGAGAGCAGTGATGGATTGGCCTTAGCTTACGTCCAGGGTGCAGCTGCAAAGTTTCCTGGGGTTTGCAAAGTTCTATCGCTGCTTTATCCAGGGTTACAGCACCCTGGCTTCCTCCGTCAGCACTTACCTCGCCCAAGGTTCGATTCATATGGTCTCCAGCTGCTGACCGGGCATTCCGGGACCTCAAACATCGCTTCACGACAGCTCCCATCCTGGTTCATCCTGACTCATCTCGTCAGTTCGTGGTGGAGGTCGATGCTTCGGATGTCGGAGTGGGGGCTGTTCTGTCCCAGCGTTCTGCCCTTGACCTCAAGCTGCATCCGTGCACCTTCTTCTACCATCACTTCAATGCCACAGAAAGGAACTACGATGTGTGGAATCGTGAGCTTCTCACTGTGAAGATGGCATAGGAGGAATGGAAGCACTGGTTGGAGGGCGCGGAACATCCGTTCATCGTGTGGACGTCACACGACGGACGAGTTTTAAGCAGACGCTAAAACCTACACACTATTTTTGTTTGTTTATTTGGCTAGCTAAGTTAACATTGTTTTGTTCTTTTTGTTTTACTCTGCCTGCAAACACGCTGGATGATTCAGAATCCATTGAAGAGCTTGAACAATTTACTGACGAGAGATACTTACGAACTCAAAGAAACATGTCGCTTGTTTCGAAGGATTCAAGCATTGTGAAGGACAACAAACCCAATCAACAAAACAAACCAAAGCCAAGTTGGCCAAGCGGTATCAACGATGGAACCAAACCAACCCCAAGTAAGAGGGCGCACGTGGCGAGTGGGGAGAGGTTTACTGATATGGATGTTGACTTGTTAAAATCCATCAATGAAAGGCTTGCCAAACTTGATATCATGGATATTTTACGAGAGGACATCAATACATTATGTGCCCCTCTAGAATTCAGCCAATGTCAGATAGATGATCTAAGGAAAGAGAACATGGAGCTGAAAGGTACTGTAGACTATGCATGGCAAGGTAGAGGTGGTGCAAAGGGAAAACAAACAACTAAAAGAAACCTTGCTTGATGTACAGTGTTGATCAATTCGGGACAATCTAATATTTTCAGGGATACCGGAGAATGACAACAGCAGAGGCTGTGAGGACACTGTCTGAGACTTTATGTTAATTCAACTGAAACTGTTTACTGATGTTGTGCATAATGTCACTTTCTCCAGAGTCCATAGAATAGGTAAGGCCTCTGGAAATAGGCCACGGGCTATTATTGCATGTTTTGACAAATTTAAGCAAAAGGAAATGACGAGGAGCAGGGGCAGAGAACTCAGAAACACAGATTTTGGAATGAATGATCACTTCCCCACCGAGATCAAAAAAATGTTAAAAAATCAATGAAAGGAGAAAAAAAAAGTATCCCATCATGAAGGAAAATTGTTGTCTGAATCAACAAGTCTCCATGGTGATGGATAAACTTTACATCAACGGGCAATTGTATCGGGACTCTAGAGTAACTCCCTGGCTATTTTAATTCAATGTTCAAATCTGAGTTTGTGTTGTAGTGTATCATGACAACTTCAACTATAACGAATACATGCTCTATTGATCTCCACTTGACAAGGAAAGGGTTGCATATAGCTCAGGTTAATGTATCTAGCCTTCCTAACAAAATACATGAGGTTTATAACTTGGTCAACATAAATAATATTCATATTTTGGCTCTGACCGAAACGCATTTAGATGCACCTGTAAATGATGGGCAAATTAACATTCAAGGATATAGTCTACTTAGAAAAGACAGGAATAGGAATGGTGGGGGTGCAGCACTGTACATTCAGAATCATATACCTTTTAAGAGGCGGGATGACCTTAATGTATGTCAAGTAGAGGCACTATGGGCTCAAGTACATCTGCCTCACCAGGCAGCCATATTGGTAGGATGTGTGTATAGACCTCCAAGCTCTAAGGTGTCCTATCTGGATGACTTATGCACTGGGTTTGACCAGGCCACAGATAGCAACAGAAATGTATTTATCTTGGGTGATTTTAATATAAATTGGAAGGATCATAATAATTTGAATAGAACTAAATTGATGAGATATGCCAAGAACTGTGGTTTGAAACAAATGGTTAATGATACTACTAGATCATCAACTAAGTTGGGTCATCGTTCAAACACATGCATTGATCTGATCTTCTGTAATATGCCATTGCAATGTTTAAAAGCCAGATCAATGCCAGTGGGCTAGACAGACCATAATATTGTGACCATAACCATGAACACCAAGGTTCCAAAGAAACCCCCTAGGGTTGTGGTCAAGAGAAATGTTAAAACATTTAATCATGGGCTATTTTAAAATGATTTGGCTGCTGTCCCCTTGGAGCTGATTTATCGAGAGGATGATTTAAATCACGCTACAGAATGTTTAATTGATTTGCTCACTGAGGTAATGGATCACCATGTCCCAGTAAGAAAGAGTACAGTTGGGGCTTGTCCATCTCCATGGATTGATGATGAACAGGGTGAGGATTTTTCTCAAAGAAAAATGTCAGAAGTCTTAGCAGCCCAATCAGAACTAGAAATTGATGAACAGAATTATAGAACATTACGTAATTATGCAGTTAAATTGAATCATAAGAAAAAAAACGTTATTTTACAAAAATGCTTTTATTGATTGTAAAAATGATTGTAAAAAGGTATGGAATACAGTTAAGGGCCTACTTGGTACATCTATCTCATCATGCCCATCTAGTGTGGAGGTTGGCGGGAGAACAATAACAAAAGCAGCGGATATTGCCAATAATTTTGCAGATTTTTTTACAAAGAAAATGTATTTACTGAGCATTAATGCAAACATACATTCTTCCAAACAAGCTATTGTCCAATGGATTGATGATCATATTATGAGCAACAAGCCCTGCTCTTTAAGTCTACAAATGGTGTCAGTTGAGGAGGTGTTAAACTTATTGAAGTCATTTGTAATGTCGTGTGTGTAGGTGGCAGGGAAGTCAGGTGCAGGAGAATCGAACTTGGTATAAATGGAGTAGTTTAATAACGTTTAACAAAACTCCAAAACCAAAGTACATAATAAATAAAAGTGGGTACAAGAACCCGTCACGCACCAATCCATAATACTCGAGCATATGAACAAACAATCTCTGACAACGACATGAGGGGAAACAGAAGGTTAAATACACAACATGTAATTAATGGGATTGGAACCAGGTGTGTAGGAAGACAAGACAAAACCAATGGAAAATGAAAAATGGATCAATGATGGCTAGAAGACCGGCGACGTCGACCGCCGAGCACCGCCCGAACAAGGAGAGGCATCGACTTCGGCAGAAGTCGTGACATCATTACCCGATGGTAAATCTACAGGTTATGATCTTATGGACAATTTTTTACTTCGCTATGCTGCTCCCCAGATTGCAGCTCCACTGAAATATATATTTAATTGGTCACTGGAAAAGGGGATGTTTGCAAATGTATAGAAGCATGCGAAACTGTGTCGTATTCCGAAAGACAGCAAAGAACCCATTACTCCTGCGAATTAGTCTACTCCCTTCACTAAGGAAGATATTGGAGGATCTTGTGAGTAGACAAATATGAGTACATGGAAAAGAATGATCTGATTACAGCCAATCAGCATGCTTATCGCAAAAACCATTCCACTACCACTGCATTGGTTGACATGACTGACCAGTGGCTCAATGCTATGGATAATGGCAGGTTTGTGGGTGTATTATTTTTTGATTTTAGCCCAGCATTTGATTTAGTGGATCATGAAATCATTTTGACAAAATTAATGCATTATGGTTTTAAGGAGGTAGCATTGAATTGGGTACAGTCATATCTAACTGACAGGAAACAGTCCACCTATATCAATGGTTCATTTTATTCCCCTCATGCTTTAAACTGTGGAATACCACAGGGCAGTTGCCTTGGGCCACTTCTTTATTTAATATATACCAACGACCTTCCTTATGCCTTATCTGTAACTCAAGCTACTATATTTGCAGATGATACTACAATTTATACAGTAAGACAATTGGTTCAACAGGTACAGCAAGCTTTACAAGGAGGTTTGGAGAATATCAGGGAGTGGGTTTGCCGGAACGAACTTGTTTTAAACTCCAAGAAAACCAAAATTATGTTGGTCTGTTCCACTAAGAAAAGGCCAACACAGCATGGGATACAATTAAGTATGGGGGGAGTACAAATTGAGGAAGTGGCAGAAACCAAACTACTGGGAGTGCAGCTAGACAACTGCTTATCATGGTCGTCTCAAATAACTAATCTATGTAAAAAAAAAATAAAAAAAAATAAAACAGCATGCATGATCAGAAGGATAGCTAAATATTTACCAGGAAAGACTCTTAGGCAAATAACACAAGCATTAATTGAGAGTCAGGTGAACTACTGTTCTGTGGTCTGGGGAAATGCATCAGCAAGTGAAATTAGGAGGCTGCAGATTGCACAAAACAAAGCAGCGAGGATTGTTTTAAGGTGGAGATATGGTTTGTCTGTTGTAGTCATGTACAATGCTCTTGGTTGGTCATCAATCAACAAGATAATTGAAAAAAAACATGCTTATTTTGTTTCATAATATACGCCATTTAAAACGGCCAAACTCTATTCACAACGGTATTCAGTTGGTAAGAGACAGACATTCAGTAAATACTAGGAATAGATTGTCCACTATCTATGTGTTATCCAGACAGAAAAGAGAAATAGGCTAAATAACATTTCGATTTAGAGCAATAAAGAAATTGAATAATTTAACTGAGCAAAACAGAAACCTCTCAATAAATACATTTAAACAATACTTTAAAACCATTTAAATATAATACATAGAAATGTTGTTTTGGACTATAGGACATGAAGAATCAATATATTTTTAGACAGAGTATTTATCGGGTCACTATGTTAGTGTATTATGTCTGTTTGTAACAGTGTGTTTATATGTGAAAATGTGTTCGTATTATAAATTGTAGTTTAATGTTTAAGGACTCTTGGAAGATTAGTCCAAATGAGGACTAAAAGAGATCCAAATAAAAATCTAATCAAACCACAAGAACCTGGAGTATCTCTGCACCGCCAAGCGCCTCAACTCCAGGCAAGCCAGATGGGCCCTGCTGTTCACACGATTCAACTTCTCCCTCTCATACCAGCCGGGATCCAAGAATGTCAAGCCGGATGCATTATCTCGCCGCTATAGCCGCACGACTACTACCCCGGAACCCGAGACCATCCTTCCCACTTCATGCCTGGAGACGGCACTCAGCTGGGGAATAGGGAAGCAGGTCTATGAGGCGCAGCTTTCCTAGCCAAACCCCGGGGGGCCCTGGTAACCGGATGTTCATTCCTGACACTGTCCGCGGGTCCTGGAGTGTGCCCACTCCTCCAGGCCTGCCTGCCACCCGGGCGCCCGTTGGACCCTGGCATTTGCGCGACAGCGCTTTTGGTGGCCTACTATGGTCCCTGATGTGTTCGCATTTGCCCCCGCTTGCACTGTGTGCGCACAGAACAAGACTCCTCTGCAAGCTTCGGCTGGTCTCCTCCAACCTCTGCCTGTCCCCACCGTCCCCACCGTCCCTGGTCTCACATCTCCCTGGACTTTGTCACAGGTCTTCCCTCATCTGATGGCAACACCGCCATTCTGACCGTGGTGGATCGGTTTTCCAAAGCCGCCCATTTCATTCCTCTCCCAAACTACCCTCTGCCAGAAAGATGGCCCAGCTCATGGTGCAGCATGTTTTCTGGATCTAGGGACTGCCCGTAGACATGGTCTCCGACTGGGGTCCTCAATTCTCGTCCCAGTTCTGGAAGGCGTTCTGCACCCTCATTGGGTTGTCGGCCAGCCTGTCCTCCAGGTTCCACCCACAGTTCAACAGCAGGTCGGAGCGAGCTAACCAGAACCTCGAAACTACCCTGCGCTGCCTGGTCTCCGCCAACCCCACCACCTGGAGCCAGCAGCTTGTGTGGGTCGAATACGCCCGCAACACCCTTCCCTGCTCTGCCACTGGCCTATCTCCCTTTGAGTGTTCCCTGGGGTATCAGCCCCCGCTCTTCCCTGAGCAGGAAGAGGAGGTCAGCATACCTTCTGCCCAGATGTTTGTCCGCCGCTGTCATCGTACCTGGAGGACAGCCCGGTCGGCCCTCCACAAGACCAACTCCAGGTATCGACGACAAGCGGATCGCCATCGGACCCCGGCTTCCCGGTATCGTCTCGGGCAGAAGGTATGGCTGTCCACCCGGGATCTGCCCCTCCGGGTGGAGTCTCGCAAACTGTCCCCCCGGTTTATTGGCCCTTTCTCCATCTCCAAGATCATTAGCCTATCTGCTGTTCGCCTTCTGTTGCCCCGTGCCCTTCGTATTCATCCTACATTCCATGTGTCTAGAATTAATTGATAAACATGTCTTCAGTTTAATGGTACCCCAAAGACATGACAAAAGTCATCATTCAACGTTCTGGCGCCTTCTGAGAGCCTATGGGAGCGTTAGAAAATGTCACGTTACAGCAGAGATCCCCTGTTTTGGATAGAGATGACAAAGAAGGCCAAGAAATGGTCAGAGAGGGCGCTTCCTGTTTGGAATCTTCTCAGGTTTTGGCCTGCCAAATGAGTTCTGTTATACTCACAGACACCATTTAAACAGTTTTAGAAACTTTAGGGTGTTTTCTATCCAAATCAAACAATTATATGCATATTCTAGTTACTGGGAAGGAGTAGTAACCAGATTAAATCGGGTACGTTTTTTATCCGGCCGTGCAAATACTGCCCCCTATCCCCAACAGGTTAAATCGGGTACGTTTTTTATCCGGCCGTGCAAATACTTCCCCCTATCCCCAACAGGTTAACCTCTTGGGGCTAGGTGGGACGCTAGCGTGCCACCCGTGGTGCACTCCATCAACAGCAGGTGCATTTCAAGAGCGGCAAATTTGAATCCAAATAAATGTCAAAATTCAAATTTTTCAAAAATACAACTATTTTACACCATTTGAAAGATAAACATCTCCTTAATCTAACCACGTTTTACGATTTCAAAAAGGTTTTACGGCGAAAGCATAAATTTAGAGTATGTTAGGACAGTACATTTACAAGAGTTGTGTGTAATGTTTTGTCAAGTCAAAGACAGGGTCACCAAAACCATAAAACCAGCTAAAATGATGCACTAACCTTTTACAATCTCCATCAGATGACACTCCTAGGACATTATGTTAGACAATGCATGCATTTTTAGTTCTATCAAGTTCATATTTATATCCAAAAACAGCGTTTTACTATGGCATTGATGTTGAGGAAATCGTTTCCCTCCAATAACCGGCAGTCAAGTCAGCGTAACAAATTAAATAATTAAAATTAGAAAACATTGGTAAAATATTATATTGTCATTTAAAGAATTATAGATTTACATCTCTTGAACGCAATCAACTTGCCAGATTTAAAAATAACCTTACTGGGAAATCACACTTTGCAATAATCTGAGCACTGCGCCCAGAAAAATACGCGTTGCGATACAGACTAGACGTCATGTTGGGGAGATCTAAAATCGAAAATACTATGTAAATAATCCATTACCTTTGATTCTCTTCATCAGATGTCACTTCCAGGTATCACAGGTCCATAACGAATGTAGTTTTGTTCAAAAAAGCTCATCATTTATGTCCAAAAATCTCCGTCTCGTTAGCACATGATGTAAGCCAGCCGGACTTCTCGTCATGAACGAGGGGAAAAAATATATTTCCGTTCGTTCAAACATGTCAAACGTTGTATAGCATAAATCATTAGGGCCTTTTTTAACCAGAACATGAATAATATTCAAGGTGGACGAATGCATACTCTTTTATAACGTATTGGAACGAGGGTACCCAACATGAACTCGCGCGCCAGGTGTCTAATGGGACATCATCGTTCCATGGCTCTTGTTCGGTCAGATCTCCCTCCAGAAGACTCAAAACACTTTGTAAAGGCTGGTGACATCTAGTGGAAGCAATAGGAAGTGCCAAAATATTCCTAAACCCCTGTGTTTTTCAATGGGATAGGTTTAAAGTCAATACAACACATCAGGTATCCACTTCCTGTCAGAAAATGTCTCAGGGTTTTGCCTGCCAAATGAGTTCTGTTATACTCACAGACACCATTCAAACAGTTTTGGAAACTTTAGAGTGTTTTCTATCCATATATAATAAGTATATGCATATTCTAGTTACTGGGTAGGATTAGTAACCAGATTAAATCGGGTACATTTTTTTTATCCAGACGTGCAAATGCTGCCCCCTAGACCCAACAGGTTAACTCCCTGTAATTATTATCACGCGATTAAACTGATTAATCGTTTAACCTGTTGGAGATAGGGGGCAGTATTTACACGGCCGGATAAAAAACGTACCGATTTAATCTGGTTACTACTCCTGCCCAGTAACTAGAATATGCATATAATTATTGGCTTTGGATAGAAAACACCCTAAAGTTTCTAAAACTGTTTGAATGGTGTCTGTGAGTATAACAGAACTCATATGGCAGGCAAAAACCTGAGAAGATTCTGAACAGGAAGTAGCCTGTCTGACAAGTTCTTGTTCATCTTGGCTCTTTTTATTGAAGACTGAGGATCTTTGCTGTAACGTGACACTTCCTACGGCTCCCATAGGCTCTCAGAACCCGTGAAAAAGCTGAATGATATCAAGGCAGCCCCAGGCTGAAACACATTAGCGCGTTTGGATAGTGGCCTGTCAGAGGACCATTAGACTGGGGCTCGTGCACGAGGGCACGAGATGTTTTTATTTTCCCTCTCTTTGAACGAAAATCACCACTCCCGGTCGGAATGTTATCGCTTTTTTACGAGAAAAATGGCATAAAAATTGATTTTAAAAAGCGGTTGACATGCTTCGAAGTACGGTAATGGAATATTTAGATTTTTTTTGGTCACGAAATGCGCCGTGCTCGTCACCCTTCTTTACCATTCGGATAGTGTCTTGAACGCACGAACAAAACGCCGCTATTTGGATATAACAATGGATTATTTGGGACCAAACCAACATTTGTTATTGAAGTAGAAGTCCTGGGAGTGCATTCTGACGAAGAACAGCAAAGGTAATAACATTTTTCTTATAGTAAATCTGACTTTGGTTTCTGCTAAACTTGCTGGGTGTCTAAATAGCTAGCCCTGTGATCTCGGGCTATCTACTGAGAATATTGCAAAATGTGCTTTCACCGAAAAGCTATTTTAAAATCAGACATAGAGAGTGCATAGAGGAGTTCTGTATCTATAATTCTTAAAATAATTGTTATGTTTTTTGTGAACGTTTATCGTGAGTAATTTAGTAAATTCACCGGCAGTGTTCGGTGGGAATGCTAGTCACATGCTAGTCACATGCTAATGTAAAAAGCTGGTTTTTGATATAAATATGAACTTGATTGAACAAAACATGCATGTATGGTATAACATAATGTCCTAGGAGTGTCATCTGATGAAGATCATCAAAGGTTAGTGCTGCATTTAGCTGTGGTTTTGGTTTTTGGGACATTATATGCTAGCTTGAAAAATGGGTGTCTGATTATTTCTGGCTGGGTACTCTGCTGACATAATCTAATGTTTTGCTTTCGTTGTAAAGCCTTTTTGAAATCGGACAGTGTGGTTAGATTAACCTGTTGGGGATAGGGGGCAGTATTTGCACGGCCGGATAAAAAACGTACCCGATTTAATCTGGTTACTACTCCTGCCCAGTAACTAGAATATGCATATAATTATTGGCTTTGAATAGAAAACACCCTAAAGTTTCTAAAACTGTTTGAATGGTGTCTGTGAGTATAACAGAACTCATATGGCAGGCAAAATCCTAACAGGAAGTGGAAATCTGATTTGTGGAATCACTTTCAAGCCTTTGCCATTGAAACACACAGGGACTTATTAATCATTTAGCACTTCCTAAGGCTTCCACTAGATGTCAACAGTCTTTACAAAGTGGTTTGAGTCTTCTATGGTAGAAACTGACCCAAAGAGAGGCTTGGGAAGTTGGTCACAGGGGGAGGGCCATTACTACTATGACGCCCATTGGAACCCTTTTGTTCCGAAACATTTAGTAAGACAATGCAATCGTCCGCCTTGAATATTATTGAAGCTCTGGTTGAAAAAGGCTCTAAAGTTTTATGTTATACAACGTTTGACATGTTTGAACGAACGTAAATATATATTTTTTGCACATTCGTGACGACAAGTCCCACGTGCTTCAGTACATTATGAGTAGCCTTCGGAACGCGCTAACAAGAAGGAACTATTGGGACATAAATTATTAACTTTTTTGAACAAAACTACATTTGTTGTGGACCTGGGATTCCTGGAAGTGCCTTCTGATGACGATAATCAAAGGTAAGGGAATATTTACAATAGTATATTTGATTTTAGATGGTTCCAAGATGGCGCTAACATGTATCGCCTAGCCTATTTTTCTGGGCATACCACGTCGTTTATTGCAAAGTGTAATTTCCCATTAAAGTTATTTTTAAATCTGGCAATGCGGTTGCATTCACGAGATGTTAATCTATAATTCTTTGAATGACAATATTACATTTTAATAATGTTTTCGAATATTAATTTTGTAAATTGTAGCGCTGATTCACCGGAAGCATTTGAGGGAAAATATTTTCTGAACGTCATGCGCCGATGTAAAATGCTGTTTTTATATATAAATATGAACTTTATCGAACAAAAAATGCATGTATTGTGTAACATGATGTCCTAGGAGTGTCATCTGATGAAGATTGTCAAAGGTTAGTGCTGCATTTAGCTGTGTTTTGGGTATTTGTGATGCATGCTAGTTGCTTTGAAAATGGCAGTGTGATATATTTTGGCAGGGTACTCTCCTAACATAATCTAATGTTTTGCTTTTGCTGTAAAGCCTTTTTGAAATCAGACAACGTGGTTCGATTCAGGAGAGGTGTATCTATAAAATGGTGTAAAATAGTCATATGTTTGAGAAATTGAAGTTATAGCATATAGAGGTATTTGTATTTCGTGCGACGCGATTCCACTGGCTGTTGACTAGGGTGGCGTCCCACGCAAGCGTCCCACGTTCCCAGACAGGTTAAGCCTGTGTCTCACAGCCCTTTATCTTCTATTTCGAGGCCCACCCCTCCTCCCTGTGTCGTTGATGGCCATCCGGCGTATACAGTGAGACACCTCCTGAGGGTTCGACCACGGGGCAGGGGTTTTCCAGTACCTGGTTGATTGGGAGGGTTATGGCCCGGAGGAGAGGTGCTAGAGACATCCTGGACCCAGCCCTCATCGCCTCATCCACCACCGGCACCCCGGTCAACCAGGTATGCTCCCAGGTAGGACGCCAGGTGGCGCCCCTAGAGTGGGGGGGGGGGGGGTACTGTCACACCCTCATCTGTTTCACCTGTCTTTGCGATTGTCTCCACCCCCCTCCAGGTGTCGCCCATCTTCCCCGGTGTATTTATACCTGTGTTCTCTGTTTATCTGTACCAGTTCGTCTTGCTGGTCAAGTCAACCAGCATTTTTGTGTCAGTTCCTGCTTTTCCCCAGTCTCTCTTTTCTTGTTCTCCTGGTTTTTGACCCTTGCCTGTCCTGACCCTGTACCCACCCGCCTGACCACTCTGCCTGCCTCTGAGCCTGCCTGCCGTCCTGTACCTTTGCCCCACCTCTGGATTACTGACCTCTGCCTGACCTGATCCTGAGCCTGCCTGCCATCTTGTACCTTTGTCCCTGTTGCTGTAATAAACATTGTTAATTCGACACTGCATCTGGGTCTTACCTTGATACCTGATACATCAGTCTGTGACGTTATCTATTCGCTCACTCAGCACAATCCTCTCGTTTAATTGGCCCTTCCCAGAGAGTTCATTAGCAAGTCAAAACCAGCTCTAAACAGCAGCACTTAGCACACATCACATTAGTCTTTCAATTACTTATATATTTGTTAATTTATTTATGTCTTCTAAATTTATACAAGTGATGAAGAATGGTAGCTTTATGTGAGAGCTGTCCCAAAAGTGCTGACAACATTTACACATCATAGGCTGGCTGTTTGTGTAAATAATTGATCAATCAATCAATTAAGCATTTAAACCATCTAATTTTCCTTTGAGGGTCCTGAGAGGTGAATGTCAGTGTTCCCTCAGTCATTGTTGTGTAGAACGGAACGTTACAACTGGCTGATTGCACTGAGCCTTTTTCTAGAGCTGTTATGTTAGAAAACAAGGTACAGTATTACCATAGTATCTACTTGTGAACATCAAGGTCAGACTGCATAGTGTGTGAGTGTGTGTGTGCGTTGATTGATTGCTTTTATTTTACAGTTTAAAAAAATACGTACTCACAGTACATTTTTAGACTGGGATAACAAAGTAAATTACTTATTTCCATTGTGGTCCCTTTAAGTGCATGGTGCAATACACAGTGTGTGTGACTCGTGAGAATCATGTGAATAAAAACTGATGGGGTTGCCATGTCGTCAAACATTGAAAATTGATGCCATTCTATAGATATCCCCCTTCACTTCAAAGAGGGAGCTATCCAATCTGAGCAGCGGAAAAAGTTGAGGTAACATTGTCACGTCCTGACCAGTAAAGGGGTTGTTTGTTATTGTAGTTTGGTCAGGGCGTGGCAGGGGGTGTTTGTTTAGGGTGTTTCGGGGTTGTTTGGGTTATGTTCTATGTTAGTGTATTTCTATGTTATTTCTAGTTGGTCTATTTCTATGTGGTGTTTATTGGGTTGACCTTCAATTGGAGGCAGCTGCTTCTCGTTGCCTCTGATTAAAGGTCCTATTTATAGGGGTGTTTATTCTATGGGGGTTTGTGGGTAGTTATTTCCTGGTTTAGTGTTTGTTGCACCTGACGGGACTGTTTGGAGTCGTTTGTTTTGTGTACGTGTTTATTTTGTTTTTCCTTCTTCAAATAAAAAAAGAAGATGAGTATACATTTTCCCGCTGCGTTTTGGTCCACTCCTTACGACAATCGTGACAGAACTACCCACCACAAATGGACCAAGCAGAGGAGGAAGGAGCAGCAGGAGGAATATAAGGATTCATGGACATGGGAGGAGATCCTGGACGGGGCAGGACCATGGCACCAGGCTGGGGAGTACCAGCGCCCTAAGGAGGAGCTGGAGGCAGCCAAGGCGGAAAGGCGCCATTACGAGGCGTTATACGCGCCGATTGGCATGTGCGAGAGGCAGCCCCAATAATTATTTTGGGGGGGGGGGCACACGGGGAGAGTGGCTAGGTCAGGTAATAGACCTAAGCCAACTCCCTGTGCTTATTATGGGGAGCAACAGATCATGAGAGCACCGGTGTATGCGGAAGTGCGCACGATCTCGCCCATGCGCACGCACAGTCCGGTGCGAGCGATCCCAGCCCCTCGCAAGTGCCGTGCTAGAGTGGGCATCCAGCCGGGTAGGAGTATGCCTGCACAGCACATCTGGCCACCAGTGCGCCTCCTCGGCCCAGGCTACCCTACGCCTGCTCTACGCATGGCAGCCATCAAGCCTCTGCACAGCCCAGTTCGCCCTGTGCCAGCACTCCGCTCGTGCAGGGCTACTGTTACCATCCAGCCAGGACGGGTTGTACAGGCGGTGCGCTCCAGACCGCTTGTGCCTACTCATGACCCAGTGTATCCAGTTCCCGCTCCTCGCACTAGCCTTGGGGTGCATGTCTCCAGTCTGGTACCTCCAGTACCAGCCCCACGCACCAGGCCTCCAGTGCATCAGCCCAGTCCAGTACGTCCTGCTCCTGCTCCTCGCACTAGCCCTGTGGTGCGTGTCCCTAGTCTGGCGCCTCCAAAGCCAGCCCCACGCATCAGGCCTTCAGTGCGCAGTCCCCGTCCAGAGCTTCCGACGACAGTTCCCCATCCAGAGCTTCCGACGACAGTTCCCCGTCCAGAGCTTCCGACAACAGTTCCCCGTCCAGAGTCCGGAGCCAGCAGAGACGGCCCACAGTCCGGAGCCAGCAGAGACGGCCCACAGTCCGGAGCCAGCAGAGACGGCCCACAGTCCGGAGCCAGCGGAGAGTATACATTTTCCCGCTGCGTTTTGGTCCACTCCTTACAACAATCGTGACAAACATAGCTAATGGTAGTTAGCTAACTACATTTGTTTATCTAAACCAAAATCTAGCGAGCTTTCTTAATATGCTGACTAGACATTCTAAAGCATTTCAATGTAATTAGGCAGCTGCTATCTGGCGACGTGATTTGTAACGTTGCAAGGTAGTGTTAGCTTCATTAGGTTACATTAGCTAACCATTAGCTAACGTTAACTCACATTGGTACTGGTCCGTACAATTGACCTTATTTTAGCGGCCAAAAAAACGTAATACTTCCAGATCAACTGTAATATCATTGTAAAGCACAATTTCTCCCCTTTCCAACAAATTCAGTGACGAGACCTTCATGATGCCCATTTCTGCATGATTCAAGAAGACAATGAGCTCCGTCGGTTCTTCTTTAAAATGGCAGGTGGGGAAGCAAAACCTATTGCGTGATGATGAGAAGGAGAGATGTCGTGTGGGGAAAAGGCTTTTTTCACTCAATCTGTCCAACTTATCACCTTATCACCTCAAAAATGTAAATAAAACACTATAAAGAGTTTAAATAATGTGTTATTACACACCTATTCGAAGGTTTGTGTCAAATTTGTATTGGGTTTTTAGGGCGGTGCGAAAGTGATCTTCAGAAGTAAAAAGCGGCTTTTGAGAGTCATGATAGCTTGCAGTGATGACGCAAAAAATGACTTGGTATCCCCATTACCCTGTCCCTTTCTTGTTTTTAAACGGTGAGAGAAGTGCTACACCTGGTGGAGAGAGGCTGTAAGACAGAATTAGTTGCTTCATGCGTGCTGTACGTTACGCCATGACACGTCACAATTTAACGTACAGCGTCAGAGGGGGTCAGTTTTTTCAACTTATGTCCAATACTATTGAGCCATTACCATGTCAATCAACGCTTGAATAGAAACGTAGTTCACACCGCAGATGTTGATGTCAACACAGTCGCTACAGTCCTATTAGTTTTCATTGCAGCCTCGTTTGAATGTCGCGGTTGTGGAAATTTGTACGGAATGGGGTTAGTCACCGTTAGCTAACTAACTACTGCAGAGGCTAACGTGACTGTTCTATTTAGAGTCCAATCCCATCAACATCTGCAGAGGCATGAACATCAAGCTCAACAGCAGGAATCAGTGTAAGTCACCTTCTAAAATCTTACTAAAATCTACTAAATCTGTCCATGACTCCATGATGAGCAAATACATTTAATGGAGCCAGACATAAACATGGTCCATGCGTGTCTTGTTGTCATAAAAAGTGTGTTTACAAGTAGGCTACAACTTCTACAGTACATTCGTTATCTCTGTATTATGGCGGCTTAGTTGAATGTTCATGCAAGGCTTGAAGTCTAAATTGGAGAAAAGTAGGTATTAGTAAGGGGGGGATGGTGTGGGTGACTGACTGGGGTGGGCATTGCGTGTGAAGGTTAGTATGCATGATGTATTGACATGAGGGGGGTGGGTGGATATAGTACATTATTTGAGTGTGTATTGATGGGGGCAAAGTTGTACAATGTTGGCTAATCACTGACTACTGTGTGTCCTACAGACTAACCCTGCTACTGATGACGATGACCTTGACTCCAGCTTTAGTAGTACACAGCCTGTAGACCCATTGGATGAAAGCTTTCAGCCTGGAATAAGCTCAAGCTTAACATCATCTGACTTTGAAACAAGCCAGCACAGCCAAAAGCTATGTATAAAAGCACCTAAAGCCTCTTGAGAAAACAAATTTACCAATACACTAAACTGTCTGCAAGACAAGTGCTCCTCAAACTTTTCACACCCTTGCAGTCAGTTCTTTGGCATGGGTGAGAGGGGCTGTTAGTATACTCTTCTAGCCTAATCACTCTATTGTTGGCAGTGCTTGTCTACTCAACAACACAACTGTTGGTGCTCGTACACAACAATACACGACTAGACTGTCTACAAGTCAAGCCCGCCTCAAATTTTCACGTCTTTGCTAACAGCCCATCTCAATGCCCCATTAGTATAACAAAACAAGTCTACTGTACCCATTTTTGTTTACATACAGGTTTTATTATATAGTTACACATCATCGTGATCACTGTCTTTCCAGGACACTTCCAGTACAAACAAATCTTCTGCAAGAGGTCAAAGTAGTGGGTGGTGAAGAAAGTGTTCGAGAGGCTTGTCCACCTGGCTGTGGTGTGAAGAAAGGACCAGACGGTTGTCTACAAGGAGCAAGAGTCACATCCCCCCAAACTCAACATCCCCTGCCAACATTGCCACAATGCCAAAGCTTGCTAAACCAGCTGCCATTACCCAACACAAGATGAGGTTAACCAGCTGAATAACATTCTGGAACCTGCCTGGAACATTCAAGTAATACAACGTCCATATTCAGTTAGAGTGATGTTTTAGTATAACATACAATGAACTAGTATGCTCACAACTGCGTTGTGGTATAGCTATTGCTAGCTGCTGTACATACAGTACCAGTAAAAAGTTTGGACACATCTACTCATTCAAGGGTTTTTATTTTTTACTATTTTCTACATCTACAAACTATGAAATAACACATATGGAATCATGTAGTAACCTGAAAAGTGTTACACAAGCAGCCACCCTTTATCATGTCCTGACCATAGAAAGCTGTTATTTTCTATGGTAGAGTAGGTCAGGGCGTGACAGGTTTTTTTTTCTAGTTTAGATTTTCTATGTTGTTATGTTCTAGTTTTTGAATTTCTATGTTTTTTGGGGGGAATGATCTCCAATTAGAGGCAGCTGGTCATTGTTGTCTCTAATTGGAGATCATACTTAAGTAGTTGTTTTTCCCACCTGGGTTTGTGGGAGATTGTTTTTGAGTTAGTGTATGTTGCACCTCTTCGTCACGGTTTGTTGTTTTTGTTCTTTAGTTTATTAGTGTATCTTGCATAGTTTCACAGTTCAATAAAATATGTCGAACAATACACACGCCGCAAAACATGGTGCCTGACAGGTCACACACTCCCCACAGTGAGTACGGCGAGTTGGCACAGGACGTACTGGGCTGTGAATGCGCACTGGAGACATGGTGCGTATAGCCGGCCTCATTTGTACCGGAACTTTAACACATTTCTTGGGATGAGTAAGGGGAGCTGACACTGGTGGCATCTGACGGCTAACATGCTCCTCAGGGAAAATGCCGTACATACTACGCTCTCATCACCCCCCTCCACTATCTCACAGTACTCCTCGCTCAGTCTCTCCCAATATTCCTCTTCGCTCTCAGACTCACCCCTCTGCATTGCCGACCAACCCATGTGCCCCCCCCAAAAAATGTCTTGGGGCTGCCTCTCGTGCTTCCGTCGTTGCCGTGCTAGTTCCTCGTATCGTCGCCGCTCTGCTCTCGCTGCTTTAATCTCCTCCTTCGGACGGCGATACTCCCCGGCCTGCCTCCAGGGTCCTTTCCCGTCCAGGATTTCCTCCCATGTCCATTTGTCCTGACCACGCTGCTTGGTCCTTTGGTGGTGGGAGATTCTGTCACGGCTGTCTGAAGAATAGGACCAAAGCGCAGCGTGTGTATCGTTCCACATTTTATTATAACTGTGAAACTATGCAAGACACAAATAAACTAATGAACAAGACAACAAACCGTGACGAAGAGGTGCAACATACACTTACTCAAAATAATCTCCCACAAAACCTAGTGGGAAAAACAACAACTAAATATGATCCCCAATTAGAGACAACGATGACCAGCTGCCTCTAATTGGAGATCATCCCAAAAAACAACAACATAGCAATACAAAAACTAGAACCCCACATACAAATACATAAACTAGACAAAACCCCCAACATAGAAAAAATAAACTAGAACCAACATAGACATAAATAAACTAGACAAAACCTTCTGTCACGTCCTGACCTACTCTACCATAGAAAAATGAAAGCTTTCTATGGTCAGGACGTGACAATAATGTACTCTACACCCTCTACTGCATCTTGCCTATGCCGTTCGGCCATCGCTCATCCATATACACTGCTCAAAAAAATAAAGGGAACACTTAAACAACACAATGTAACTCCAAGTCAATCACACTTCTGTGAAATCAAACTGTCCACTTAAGAAGCAACACTGATTGACAATACATTTCACATGCTGTTGTGCAAATGGAATAGACAACAGGTGGAAATTATAGGCAATTAGCAAGACACCCCCAATAAAGGAGTGGTTCTGCAGGTGGTGACCACAGACCACTTCTCAGTTCCTATGCTTCCTGGCTGATGTTTTGGTCATTTTTTAATGCTGGCGGTGCTTTCACTCTAGTGGTAGCATGAGACGGAGTCTACAACCCACACAAGTGGCTCAGGTAGTGCAGCTCATCCAGGATGGCACATCAATGCGAGCTGTGGCAAGAAGGTTTGCTGTGTCTGTCAGCGTAGTGTCCAGAGCATGGAGGCGCTACCAGGAGACAAGCCAGTACATCAGGAGACGTGGAGGAGGCCGTAGGAGGGCAACAACCCAGCAGCAGGACTGCTACCTCCGCCTTTGTGCAAGGAGGAGCAGGAGAAACACTGCCAGAGCCCTGCAAAATGACCTCCAGCAGGCCACAAATGTGCATGTGTCTGCTCAAACGGTCAGAAACAGACTCCATGAGGGTGGTATGAGGGCCCGACGTCCACAGGTGGGGGTTGTGCTTACAGCCCAACACCGTGCAGGACGTTTGGCATTTGCCAGAGAACACCAAGGTTGGCAAATTCGCCACTGGCGCCCTGTGCTCTTCACAGATAAAAGCAGGTTCACACTGAGCACGTGACAGATGTGACAGAGTCTGGAGACGCCGTGGAAAACGTTCTGCTGCCTGCAACATCCTCCAGCATGACCGGTTTGGCGGTGGGTCAGTCATGGTGTGGGGTGGCATTTCTTTGGGGGGCCGCACAGCCCTCCATGTGCTCGCCAGAGGTAGCCTGACTGCCATTAGGTACCGAGATGAGATCCTCAGACCCCTTGTGAGACCATATGCTGGTGCGGTTGGCCCTGGGTTCCTCCTAATGCAAGACAATGCTAGACCTCATGTGGCTGGAGTGTGTCAGCAGTTCCTGCAAGAGGAAGGCATTGATGCTATGGACTGGCCCGCCCGTTCCCCAGACCTGAATCCAATTGAGCACATCTGGGACATCATGTCTCACTCCATCCACCAACGCCACGTTGCACCACAGACTGTCCAGGAGTTGGCGGATGCTTTAGTCCAGGTCTGGGAGGAGATCTCTCAGGAGACCATCCGCCACCTCATCAGGAGCATGCCCAGGCGTTGTAGGGAGGTCATACAGGCACGTGGAGGCCACACACACTACTGAGCCTCATTTTGACTTGTTTTAAGGACATTACATCAAAGTTGGATCAGCCTGTAGTGTGGTTTTCCACTTTAATTTTGAGTGTGACTCCAAATCCAGACCTCCATGGGTTGATAAATTGGATTTCCATTGATTATTTTTGTGTGATTTTGTTGTCAGCACATTCAACTATGTAAAGACAAAAGTATTTAATAAGATTGTTTCTTTCATTCAGATCTAGGATGTGTTGTTTAAGTGTTCCCTTTATTTTTTTGAGCAGTATATTTATATGTACATATTCTTATTCATTCCTTTACACTTGTGTGTATAAGGTAGTTGTTGTGAAATTGTTAGATTACTTGTTAGATATTACTGCACGGTCAAAACTCGAAGCACAAGCATTTCGCTACACTCGCATTAACATCTGCTAACCATGTGTATGTGACCAATAACATTTTATTTGATTTGATTTGTTGAACTGTGTCTGTTACTTGAACTCTATAGCTTTTATTTGGGCTGCATTTTCTGAGGCTGGTAACTCTAATGAACTTATCCTCTGTAGCAGAGGTAAATCGGCATCTTCCTTTCCTGTGGCGGTCCTCATGAGCGCCAGTTTCATCATAGCGCTTGAGGGTTTTTGCGACTGCACTTGAAGAAACATTCAAAGTTCTTGAAATTTTCCGGATTGACTGACCTTCATGTCTTAAAGTAATGTACTGTTGTTTCTTTGCTTATTTGAGCTGTTCTTGCCAAAATATGGACTTGATCTTTTACCAAATAGGGCTCGATTCTGTTTACCACCCCAACCTTGTCACAACTGATTGGTTCAAACGCATTAAAGCGGAAAGAAATTCCACAACACAACTTTTTACAAGGCGCATCTGTAAATTAAAATGCATTCCAGGTAACCTCAGACTGGTTGAGAGAATGCAAAGAGTGTGCAATGCTGTCAAGAAAAAAGGTGGCTACTTTGAATAATCTCACATATATTTTGATTTGTTTAACACTTTTTTGGTTAGGGTTATTCTACAATGTAGAAAATAGTACAAATAAAGAAAGACCCTTGAATGAGTAGGTGTCCAAACTTTTGACTACTACTGTATGTATATAATTGTGTTTGTCATTTTCTACAAGTGTACTGACAAGTGACTAAATGATTCCAGCTGCATCAGAAACCAAAACATTTTTCAACTTCGATAGTCATGAAATGTATTTGGATAACTAGCTTCAGTCTTACTGCTAAAACAAATGATGCAGGGAGTTTTTGTATAATTTAAACTAATTTGTTGGCATGTAAGAATGTCTAAATAAAACAGCAGATTAGTCTGTCAATATAGCAAAGTAGACATGGCTTGTATTCAAGACAAAGTTTATTTGCTCTGGAGACCGAGGTGAGTTTAGATCGCAGTATGCAGGAACAGTTAAGGCAAAGTATTACATATATAAGCAGAATAAAAATACACTACTAAAGCTTATAATAAAGACTACAGTTCTGCAAAGAGATTACTTGAATGTGTTGTGTTTGAGAGATGCCGTGAGGTGTTCGGAGTCACTTTGAAACAAGGGGAGTTTGTTGTTACGGGACATTTCACATCCACTCTATTGTCTGTGAGAAAGGCGAAAATGCTATTACACATACATAGGCAATCATTGTGTACTGTTTATTCCTACTCTATAGTAGCAGAATGGTGTAGAACATGAGACGCATATTAACTAACTCCAAGACTAATATGAGTCGTCAAGCCAAAGTCATTTCTTTATGCTCCACCATTATCATCAATACATTTATCCAGTTTTGCTCATAATACGGCACGCTAGGCTAGTTAGCTAGCTATAATGTTAGATTACAGTATATTTTATGTATAGAAAACACAGCTAGCTAAACTTGGCTAGTAGTGGTTCTAGCAGTGGCCGAATCGATCACCAAATTGTACTGCAATGAACACTGCCTCGGTTAAAAGAGAAATTATATTTGTAGCTAGCTACCGAGAGCAAAACCACTTACTGGTTTGTCATTTACCTTCCTGAGTTCTGGTCCAGCTGGTCTAGGCTGCCGCCAGTGCTTGCAGCCTAGATACTTATTTCCCTCATTTAAATGCAAATCAATTTATAACATTTTTGACATGCGTTTTTCTGGATTTTTTTGTTGTTATTCTGTCTCTCACTGTTCAAATAAACCTACCATTAAAATGATAGAATGATCATTTCTTTGTCAGTGTGCAAACGTACAAAATCAGTAGGGGATCAAATACTTTTTTCCCTCACTGTATATCTATCCTACCCTGCCTTTCTAAGGTCTTCAAGAGCCAAGTTAACAAACAGATCACCGACCATTTCGAATCCCACTGTACCTTCTCCGCTATGCAATCTGGTTTCCGAGCTGGTTACGGGTGCACCTCAGCCACGCTCAAGGTCCTAAACGATATCGTAACCACCATCGATAAGAGACAATACTGTGCAGCTGTCTTCATCGACCTGGCCAAGGCTTTCGACTCTGTCAATCACCATATTCTTATCGGCAGACTCAACACCCTTGGTTTCTCAAATGACTGCCTAGCCTGGTTCACCAACTACTTCTCTGAAAGAGTTCAGTGTGTGAAATCGGAGGGCCTGTTGTCCGGACCTCTGGCAGTCTCTATGGGGTGCCACAGGGTTCAATTCTCGGGCCGACTCTTTTCTCTGTATACATCAATGATGTCGCTCTTGCTGCTGGTGATTCTCTGATCCACTTCTACGCAGACGACACCATTCTGTATACTTCTGGCCCTTCTTTGGACACTGTGTTAACTAACCTCCAGACGAGCTTCAATGCCATACAACTCTCCTTCCGTGGCCTCCAACTGCTCTTAAATGCAAGCAAAACTAAATGCATGCTCTTCAACCGATCACTGCCCACACCTACCCACCCGTCCAGCATCACTACTCTGGACGGTTCTGACTTAGAATATGTGGACAACTACAAATACCTAGGTGTCTGGTTAGACTGTAAACTCTCCTTCCAGACTCACATAAATCATCTCCAATCCAAAATTAAATCTAGAATCGGCTTCCTATTTCGCAACAAAGCATCGTTCACTCATGCTGCCAAACATACCCTATTAAAACTGAACATCCTACCAATCCTTGACTTCGGCGATGTAATTTACAAAATAGCCTCCAACACTCTACTCAGCAAATTGGATGCAGTCTATCACAGTGCCATCCGTTTTGTCACTGAAGACCCATATACTACCCACCACTGCGACCTGTATGCTCTCGTTGGCTGGCCCTCGCTTCATATCCGTCGCCAAACCCACTGGCTCCAGGTCATCTATAAGTCGCTGCTAGGTAAAGCCCCGCCTTATCTCAGCTCACTGGTCACCATAGCAGCACCCACCCGCAGCACACGCTCCAGCAGGTATATTTCACTAGTCACCCCCAAAGCCAATTCCTCGTTCGGCTGCCTTTCCTTCCAGTTCTCTGCTGCCAATGACTGGAACGAACTGCAAAAATTACTGAAGATGGAGACATATCTCCCTCACTAGCTTTAAGCACCAGTTGTCAGAGCAGCTCCCAGATCACTGCACCTGTACATAGCCAATCTGTAAATAGCCCATCCAACTACCTCATCACCATATTGTTATTTATTTGATTTATTTTGCTCCTTTGCACCCCAGTACCACTACTTGCATACTCATCTTCTGCACATCTATAACCCCAGTGTTTAATTTGCCATACTGTAATTATTTCGCCACTATGGCCTATTTATTGCCTCACCCCCCTTATCCTACCTCATTTGCACACACTGTATATAGACTTTCTCTATTGTATTATTGACTGTATGTTGAGAACTTGTTCTCAACTAGCCTTCCTGGTTAAATAAAGGTGAAATATATATTTTTTAAATTACTAAGGCCACAATAATTGCTATGAAACATGACTCCTGTTACAAGTGCGTTGAGAGTCGGGAAGCAAGTAGAGGGAGCAAGTGTTAATAAATAAATCAACAAAACAATAAACACAAACAACACACTGAAATGAAACAGAGCCAATAACAGCGGAGGAAAGAACCAAGAGGAGTGACAGATATAGGGAAGATAATCAAGGAGGTGATGGAGTCCAGGTGAGTGTCATGAGGCGCAGGTGCGCGAGACGATGGTGACAGGTGTGCGGGATAATCAGCAGCCTGATGACCTAGAGGCCGGAGATGGAGTATACGTGACAACTCCATTGATTTTTAGATCAGACAGCAGGCTCAATCAACCAATAACGTCATTGGCCCACAGGACTACCACTGACTGGATGTTTTTTGGGAAATGGCAAGAATGAAAAGTCCAGGAGGCCAGCGGTTTCTGTGATACTGGAACCGGCGCGCCTGGCACCGATGATCGCTTAGTTACTCGTTTTGCCCATTCTAACATTAAATCGAACAGTAACTGAATGCCTCGATGCCTGGATGCCTGCTTTATATAGTAAGCCACGGCCACGTGACATCACTCACTGTCTGTAGAAGCGAACCCTTTTCGTGAACGGGGTGGTGTACCACTGAGTGTATATCTGCTGGCAACAGTGGTTTCCAATTCATGTGGCCTTGTTTAGAGAGAGAGAGAGACGGTTTTGGTACATAGCTAGTATAGGGCTGACCTACCTATGTGTATATGCTGGTTCTGTGTGGCCTTCCCCTGTAGAGATCTTATACAACCCTATTACAGCCATTCACACTGATACATCCTGATTACTCACATCCTTAATCCACAAATTAACACCCTTCCTCTCGTTCCCTCCCCTCTCCCTTCTTCCTCTACCTCCCCTCTCCCTTCTTCCTCCTCCCTTCTGGGAGGAAACCGAGGGGCCCTGGTAACCTCTGATTGATGCCTGGTGTTCCCAGGGGGAAGATAATAAATGTGGGAGCCGGAGCCAGTTGAAGTGGAGCACCTCCCCAAAGAAGGGAAGGGATTGGTTTTAATTAACCAACTTTAATGGGGCAGGAGGGAGAGAAAGTGGGATGAGGGAGAGGGAGAGTGATGGAGAGAGACATAGGGAGAGAGAGAGATACAGGCTTTAAGTCTCTTTGTGGCAGGTTTAGTATTGAACTCACTAGTACGTGAACTCTACTCTGTTACAGAAGCATATATCAAAGGAATTGCCTGTGGAAACCTGCTTGTAGAGCAACAACACAGTACTCAGTCATCAAAACTATCTTTCCTTGGCTTCGCTCACACTGAACATTTATTTGGCAAAAATACCCCAGCTACTGTAGCTGTGTGAAATAAAGTAAAATAATGTTTCCTGAGGCCCTATATAGCTGTGAGCCACTCAGTTTTAAACAAACCTAGATTGATGTTGGTGTTGGGGAACAGGGTTGCATAAGCAGTGTTAAATACCTGAAGCCTGCAACCATTAAATAATCCATCTAGTGTAATGCTGCCTCCCAGGCACTCCCAGGCTCCCTCTGTCTCTTCTCCAGTCTCCACCACACTGGTCTAACAGCCACACTGACTGACAAAACATATAAACCTACCAATACATTTACTGGCAACTTTACCATGCTGCCAACTTTTTGCCACATTTTCTTTCTATCTGTCTTCCCTGTGGCTCAGTTGGTAGAGCATGGTGTTTGCAATGCCAGCATGGTGTGTGCAACGCCAGGGTTGTGGGTTCGATTCCCACGGGCGGCCAGTACAAAAAAATAATGCTTGAAATGAAATGTATGCATTCACTACTGTAAGTCGCTCTGGATAAGAGCGTCTGCTAAATGACGTAAATGTATCTGAAAGGTATTGACAGTTACTAGCCTCCCATTTACATCTACCTACCTCAGGCCTGGGCAGGGGCCGTATGCGGCCCGCGATCTGATTCAATACGGCCCGTGAAATCATGCTCAGATCACATGAAGAATTTGCTATAGTAAAGTTTTGAAAAATGTATTTGTTATTCAAATTAGTGATGGGTCATTCGCAAACGAGTCGGCTCTAAGTGTCGAGCCAACTCACTCAGTCACACACTTAGCAGCCGAGGAGAGAGAGGAAGGACAGTTGTGAAAACAACAGCTGGAAAATGAGTCAGAAGTACAGTAGCATTTGGATGCATTTTAATAATGGAAACAATGTTAGAGCATAGTGTAGAATTTGCCAAAACAAAATCTCATATAAAGCCGGTTCTACGCATAACCTACACCGGCATATGCGAACTGTGTACCCAACTGTGAAGCTAGCTGTAGCTGGAGCTTCGAGAAACTAGCGGTCTGCTAGTGATAGTGGTGGAGCCAGCACCTCTACACGTGGAGATGTAGCCACTCAGTCAAGTAGGCCTACTCCGCGACCCACAGCAACGCAGTCTTCTATGGACCAGTTTATGCCAAAGTCTATGTCTGTAGAATAACAAGGCCAAATTGATATTGCATTGGCTAAAATGATTGCCACCGATTTCCAGTCTTTTCGATCGTGGAGTACAGAGGTTTTTGAAATTATATCAATAGTGTAAATCCAATTTTCACAATTCCAAGCAGGAAAACCCTTTCAAAATCACTTATTCCACAACTGTACGAGAGCGCACAGGCTTTAATGTGGGAAAGAGTCCAAAAAAATACTGCAGTTTGCCTTACCACTGACTGCTGGACATCAAGGGTAACTACCTCTTACATGTTGGTTACATGTCACTTCATTGAAGACTTTTCGATGTCTAGCTGTCTTCTGGACTGCTTTAAGTTCAGCGACAGACACACCTCAGAGAACTTGGCAGAGGAACTGTTGAGAGTGGCCAGAGAATGGCAAGTAGATGGAAAAGTGGTCTGACAATACAGCTAACATTACCAAAGCCATGACAATTTTAAAATGGACCCATCATCCATGTCTTGCCCACACAATCAACCTGATTCTAAGAGATGCTCTGAAGGTGATGAAGCCCACTGTGGACAAAGTGAAAGCAGCTGTGGAATACTTCCACAGGAGCACAGTAGGTGCTGAAAAACTAAAGTCTACACAATGCCAGATGGGGACGCCTGAGCTGAGGCCTAAACAAGACTGCACTACAAGGTAGAATTCAACATTTTATATGTTGAAGTGGTTTCTTGAGTCAAAGGATGCCATCATGCACCTGTTGATGCTCTGACCCAAGAGGAATGGGAGGTGGTTGAGGAGGTGTGCAGAATCCTGGAACCCTTTGAGCAGGTCACTGTGGAGATCAGTGGAAAGAGGTACAGTAAGCAGTTATTACTACATCATTATTTAATCCAGTATTATATATGTACAGTTGAAGTCGGAAGTTTACATACACCTTAGACAAATACATTTAAACTCAGTTTTTCACAATTCCTGACATTTAATCCTAGCAAAAAATCCCTGTCTTAGGTCAGTTAGGATCACCACTTTATTTTAAGAATGTGAAATGTCAGAATAATAGTAGAGATAACAGTAGAGAGAATGATTTATTTCAGCTTTTATTTCTTTCATCACATTCCCAGTGGGTCAGAAGTTTACATACACTCAATTAGTATTTGGTAGCATTGCCTTTAAAAATTGTTTAACATTGGGTCAAACGTTTCAGGTAGCCTTCCACAAGCTTCCCACAATAAATTGGGTGACTTTTGGCCCATTCCTCCTGACAGAGCTGGTGTAACTGAGTCAGGTTTGTAGGCCTCCTTGCTCGCACTCGCTTTTTCAGTTCTGCCCACAACTTTTCTCTAGGATTGAGGTCTGGGCTTTGTGATGTCCACTCCAATAACTTGACTTTGTTGTCATTGAGCCATTTTGCCACAACTTTAGAAGCATGCTTTGGTCATTGTCCATTTGGAAGACCCATTTGCTACCAAAGCTTTAACTTCCTGACTGATGTCTTGAGATGTTGCTTCAATATATCCACATAATTTTCCTGCCTCATGATGCCATCTATTTTGTGAAGTGCACCAGTCCCCTCCTGCAGCAAAGCACACCCACAACATGATGCCGCCACCCCCGTGCTTCACGGTTGGGATGGTGTTCTTCAGCTTGCAAGCCTCCCCCTTTTTCCTACAAACATAACGATGGTCATTATGGCCAAACAGTTCTATTTTTGTTTCATCAGACCAGAGGTGTCACGACTTCCGCCGAAGTTGGTCCCTCTCCTTGTTCGGGCGGCATTCAGTGGTCGAAGTCACCGACCTTCTAGCCATTGCTGATCCACTTTTCATTTTCCATTGGTTTTGTCTTGTCTTCCATCACACCTGGGTCCAATTCCATCAATTACATGCTGTGTATTTAACCTCTATGGGCTAGGTGGGACGCTTGCACCTACTCAACAGCCAGTGTAATCCCGTGGCGAGTTATTCAAATTCCTCAAAAATGCAAAAACTTCAATTTTTCAAACATATGACTATTTTACACCATTTTAAAGACAAGACTCTCGTTAATCTAACCACACTGTCCGATTTCAAAAAGGCTTTACAATGAAAGCAAAACATTAGATTATGTCAGCAGAGTACCCAGCCAGAAATAATCAGACACCCATTTTTCAAGCTAGCATATAATGTCACATTAACCCAAACCACAGCTAAATGCAGCACTAACCTTTGATGATCTTCATCAGATGACAACCCTAGGACATTATGTTATACAATACATGCATGTTTTGTTCAATCAAGTTCATATTTATATCAAAAAACAGCTTTTTACATTAGCATGTGACTAGCATGTGACTAGCATTCCCACCGAACACTGCCGGTGAATTTACTAAATTACTCACGATAAACGTTCACAAAAAGCATAACAATTATTTTAAGAATTATAGATACAGAACTCCTCTATGCACTCGATATGTCCGATTTTAAAATAGCTTTTCGGTGAAAGCACATTTTGCAATATTCTCAGTAGATAGCCCGGCATCACAGGGCTAGCTATTTAGACACCCAGCAAGTTTAGCACTCACCAAAGTCAGATTTACTATAAGAAAAATGTTATTACCTTTGCTGTCTTCGTCAGAATGCACTCCCAGGACTTCTACTTCAATAACAAATGTTGGTTTGGTTCAAAATAATCCATTGTTATATCCAAATAGCGGCGTTTTGTTCATGCGTTCAAGACACTATCCGAAAGGGTAAATAAGGGTGACGAGCATGGCGCAATTCGTGACAAAAAAATTCTAAATATTCCATTACCGTACATCGAAGCATGTCAACCGCTGTTTAAAATAAATTTTTATGCCATTTTTCTCGTAAAAAAGCGATAATATTCCGACCGGGAATCTGCGTTTAGGTAAACAGACGAAAGAAAATGAGCATGGGGTCGACTCGGGCACGCGCCTAAGCCCATAGTAATCTGAGTGGCCACTTGCCAAACGCGATAAAGTGTTTCAGCCAGAGCCTGCCTCGATATCGTTCAGCTTTTTCCCGGGCTCTGAGAGCCTATGGGAGCCGTAGGAAGTGTCACGTTATTGCAAAGATCCTCAGTCTTCAATAAAAAGAGCCAAGATGAAACACAACTTGTCAGACAGGCCACTTCCTGCATGGAATCTTCTCAGGTTTTGGCCTGCCATATGAGTTCTGTTATACTCACAGACACCATTCAAACAGTTTTAGAAACTTTAGGGTGTTTTCTATCCAAAGCCAATAATTATATGCATATTCTAGTTACTGGGCAGGAGTAGTAACCAGATTAAATCGGGTACGTTTTTTATCCGGCCGTGTCAATACTGCCCCCTAGCCCTAACAGGTTAACCGTCTGTTCTCCCTCATGTCCTTGTCGGTAATTGTTTCTTGTAAGTTCTATTGCATGGTATGCTGGTATGTACCGGGTTTTGTTTGACCCATTTATTGTATTGTTCTGTTGACAGTGGTTTATGGATATTAAACGACACCATTGTAAATCAGTTTTCGCTCTCTTGCGCCTGACTTCTCTGCCGCCAGTACGCATTGCACTACAAGAGGACATTTCTCCAAAAAGTACGATCTTTGTCCCCATGTGCAGTTGCAAACCATAGTCTGGCTTTTTTATGGCGGTTTTGGAGCAGTGGCTTCTTCCTTGCTGAGCGGCCTTTCAGGTTATGTCGATATAGGACTCGTTTTACTGTGGATATACACTGTGTGCACAATTATTAGATAGGTGTAACGGCTGTCGTGGTGAATGGATGACCAAAACGCAGACGGGATGTGAATGCTCATCTTACTATTTAATTAGAATAAAATGAACACCAAAAAACAAGAAACAATAGACCGACAGGAACAGTTAGCAGGCAAACATAAAGCAGTGCTAAACCAACAACCCACAAACCCCAGGTGAAAAACACACTCCTAATATATGACTCCCAATCAGGAACAACGATATCCAGCTGTTCCTGATCAGGAGTCACAAGACTAACACAGAAACAGACATACTAGAAAACACATACAGACTTCTTCTGCCACGTCCTGACCAAAATACTACACAACTACTCCCGCTGCTGGTCAGGACGTGACAGTACCCCCCCCCCCCCCTAAAGGTGCAGACCCCGGAATGCACCTTAAAAGAAAACACAAAAATCCCCAATACCACAACTAAAAATAATACCCCCTAAACAAAAAAGGGAGGGAAGGGAGGGTGGCTGCCGTCAACGATGGCACCTGTGCTACACCCCCCCTCCCCAACCCACCTATATTGGAGGCGGCTCAGGTGCGGGATGTGGACCCCGCTCCACCCTCGGCGTCGCCCACCTAGGTGGCGCCCCTGGCCGCGTCGGAGGACTGGTGGGCGACCCTGACTGCGCCCGGCTGGCGGGCGATTCCTGCTGCGCCCGGCTGGCGGGCGACCCCGGCTGCGCCCGGCTGGCTGACGACCCCGGCGGCTCCAGACTGGCTGGCGGCTCCGGCGGCTCCAGACTGGCTGGCGGCTCCGGCGGCTCCAGACTGGCTGGCGGCTCCGGCGGCTCCAGACTGGCTGGCGGCTCCGGCGGCTCCAGACTGGCTGCGGCTCCGGCGGCTCCAGACTGGCTGGCGGCTCCGGCGGCTCCAGACTGGCTGGCGGCTCCGGCGGCTCCAGACTGGCTGGCGGCTCCGGCGGTTCCAGACTGGCTGGCGGCTCCGGCGGCTCCAGACTGGCGGGCGGCTCTGTCGGCTCCAGACTGGCGAGGCTGGGCTGACGCACTAGAAGCCTGATGCGTGGGGCTGGTACTGGACGTGCCAGCCTGGAGACACGCACCTCAAGGCTAGTGCGTGTAGTGGGAAACACTGGACCGTAGAGGCGCACTGGCGGTCTCGAGTGCAGGACTGGCATCACCCCTACTGGCTGGATACCCACTTTCCCCTGGCACATGCGGGGCGCTGGTACTGCGCGTACCGGCCTGAAAATACCCGGCCTCGCCACAGCACCCATCACCCAAAAGCACGGGACCTGTCCAGTATGTCTCTGCCCAAAAAGGGTACGGGGAGCTGGCCTGGGGCTCCATCCACGCCGAGCCAAACTACCCTTGTGCCCCCCCCCAAAAAAAATGTGGGGCTGCCTCTCGGGCTCCCTTACCAGCCGTGTTCCCCGGACCAGATTTCCTCCGCTGCTTGGTCCTTTTAAGGTGGGTTGTTCTGTAACGGCTGTCGTGGTGAATGGATGACCAAAACGCAGACGGGATGTGAATGCTCATCTTACTATTTAATTAGAATAAAATGAACACCAAAAAACAAGAAACAATAGACCGACAGGAACAGTTAGCAGGCTAACATAAAGCAGTGCTAAACCAACAACCCACAAACCCCAGGTGAAAAACACACTCCTAATATATGACTCCCAATCAGGAACAACGATATCCAGCTGTTCCTGATCGGGAGTCACAAGACTAACACAGAAACAGACATACTAGAAAACACATACAGACTTCTTCTGCCACATCCTGACCAAAATACTACACAACTACTCCCTCTTCTGGTCAGGACGTGACAGCAAGTGAGTATTCTGATCTTATCATTATTTCTATTCACATTTTCGAATTCCAAACCATACAAACTTGAATGCTTATTGGATTTAATCATTTTCAGGTGATATGTACAGTGCCTTGCGAAAGTATTCGGCCCCCTTGAACTTTTCGACCTTTTGCCACATTTCAGGCTTCAAACATAAAGATATAAAACTGTATTTTTTGTGAAGAATCAACAACAAGTGGGACACAAATATGAAGTGGAACGAAATTTCTTGGATATTTTAAACTTTTTTAACAAATAAAAAACGGAAAAATTGGCCGTGCAAAATTATTCAGCCCCTTTACTTTCAGTGCAGCAAACTCTCTCCAGAAGTTCAGTGAGGATCTCTGAATGATCCAATGTTGACCTAAATGACTAATGATGATAAATAGAATCCACCTGTGTGTAATCAAGTCTCTGTATAAATGCACCTGCTCTGTGATAGTCTCAGAGGTCCGTTTAAAGCGCAGAGAGCATCATGAAGAACAAGGAACACACCAGGCAGGTCCGAGATACTGTTGTGGAGAAGTTTAAAGCCGGATTTGGATACCAAAAGATTTCCCAAGCTTTAAACATCCCAAGGAGCACTGTGCAAGCGATAATATTGAAATGGAAGGAGTATCAGACCACTGCAAATCTACGAAGACCCGGCCGTCCCTGTAAACTTTCAGCTCATACATGGAGAAGACTGATCAGAGATGCAGCCAAGAGGCCCATGATCACTCTGGATGAACTGCAGAGATCTACAGCTGAGGTGGGAGACTCTGTCCATAGGACAACAATCAGTCGTATACTGCACAAATCTGGCCTTTATGGAAGAGTGGCAAGAAGAAAGCCATTTCTTAAAGATATCCATAAAAAGTGTCGTTTAAAGTTTGCCACTAGCCACCTGGGAGACACACCAAACATGTGGAAGAAGGTGCTCTGGTCAGATGAAACCAAAATCGAACTTTTTGGCAACAATGCATAAACGTTATGTTTGGCGTAAAAGCAACACAGCTCATCACCCTGAACACACCATCCCCACTGTCAAACATGGTGGTGGCAGCATCATGGTTTGGGCCTGCTTTTCTTCAGCAGGGGCAGGGAAGATGGTTAAAATTGATGGGAAGATGGATGGAGCCAAATACAGGACCATTCTGGAAGAAAACCTGATGGAGTCTGCAAAAGACCTGAGACTGGGACGGAGATTTGTCTTCCAACAAGACAATGATCCAAAACATAAAGCAAAATCTACAATGGAATGGTTCACAAATAAACATATCCAGGTGTTAGAATGGCCAAGTCAAAGTCCAGACCTGAATCCAATCGAGAATCTGTGGAAAGAACTGAAAACTGCTGTTCACAAACGCTCTCCATCCAACCTCACTGAGCTCGAGCTGTTTTGCAAGGAGGAATGGGCAAAAATTTCAGTCTCTCGATGTGCAAAACTGATAGAGACATACCCCAAGCGACTTACAGCTGTAATCGCAGCAAAAGGTGGCGCTACAAAGTATTAACTTAAGGGGGCTGAATAATTTTGCACGCCCAATTTTTCAGTTTTTTATTTGTTAAAAAAGTTTGAAATATCCAATAAATTTCGTTCCACTTCATGATTGTGTCCCACTTGCTGTTGATTCTTCACAAAAAATGACAGTGTTGTTTGAAGCCTGAAATGTGGCAAAAGGTCGAAAAGTTCAAGGGGGCCGAATACTTTCGCAAGGCACTGTATTTGTGTAATGAGGGAGGGTGTGGCGAAAGTGAATAACACCTTATATCAAGGTGTGCATAATTATTAGGCAGCCTCATTACCTCAGGTAAAATGGGCCAAAAAAGAGATTTAACTGACACTGAAAAGCCAAAAATTTTAAATGCCTTTTAGACAGATGCGACACTCTTTAAATAGCTAAACTATTGAGGCGTGACCACTGGACAATCAAATGTTTTGTTGCGAATAGTCAACTGGGGCGCAAAAAACGCATGGGGAAGAAAAGGCGCAAATTAACTGCAAAAGACTTGAGAAGAATTAAACGTCAAACTACCGGGAACCCATTATCCTCCAGTGCCACCGTATTCCAGAACTGCAACCTACCTGGAGTGTTCAAAAGTACAAGGTGTCAAGTGCTCAGAGACATGACCAAGGTCAAGAAGACTGAAACAAGACCACCACTGAATAAGATTCACAAGTTGAAGCGTCAAGATTAGGCAACGAAATACCTGAAAACAGATTTTTCAAAGGTTTTATGGTCAGATGAAATGAAAGTGACTCTTGATGGACCAAATGGATGGGCCCGTGGCTGGATCAGTAATGGACACAGGGCACCACTTTGAGTCAGGTGCCAGCAAGGTGAAGGAGGGGTACTGGTATGGGCTGCTATCATTGAGGATGAAGTAGTTGGACCTTTTCGGGTTGAAGATGGACTGAAATTCAACTCCCAAACCTACTGCCAGTTTCTGGAAGATTCTTTCATCAAACAGTGGTACAGGAAGAAGTCCTCAGCATTTTAGAAGGCCATGATCTTTATGCAGGACAATGCTCCATCACATGCATCCAAGTACTCCACTGCTTGGCTAGCCAGCAAGGGCCTCAAAGATGCCTGAATAACGACCTGGCCCCCTTCCTCACCTGACTTAAATCCTATTGAGAACTTGTGGGCCCTTCTCAAACGTGAGATTTACAGTGAGGGAAGACAATACACCTCTGAACAGCATTTGGGAGGCTGTGATTGCTGCTTCAGCAAAAATTGAACAGATCAAGAAACTGACAGACTCCATGGATGGAAGGCTCATGGCAGTTCTTGAAAATAAGGGTGGCTATATTGGTCACTGAATATTTTTGAAAGGCCAAAAAAAAATGTAATTGTCATTTTGTGTTACTCATCTGTTACACTTACTCTAAAAATTGAGAATCAACAAGTGACTTGAGAGTAATTATTTTTGTAATTTAGTTGCCTAATAATTGTGCACACTAATAGTTGACTAATAATTGTGCACACATATATTTCCCTGAGAAAGACAAAACTCACTTTTCCTTTGTTAAACATTCAGGTTTGAGGTTCAATAACATTTTGGATTGACTGAGAGCATTGTGTTTGTTCAACAATAAAATTAATCCAGAGGAATACAATTTGCCTAACAATTGTGCACGCACTGTAGATACTTTTGTACCTATTTCCTCCAGCATCTTCACAAGGTCCTTTGCTGCTGTTCTGGGATTGCTTTGCACTTTTCGCACCAAAGTACGTTCATCTCTAGGAGACAGAACGCGTTTCCATCCTGAGCGGTATGACGGCTGCGTGGTCCCATGGTGTTTATACTTGCGTACTATTGTTTGTACATATGAATGTGGTACCTTCAGGCGTTTTGAAATTGCTCCCAAGGATGAACCAGACTTTTGTCTTCCCTTTTGTCTACAATTTTTTTCTGAGGTCTTGGCTGATTTCTTTTGATTTTCCCATGATGTCAAGCAAAGAGGCACTGAGTTGACTCAAATTATGTCAATTAGCCTATCAGAAGCTTCTAAAGCCATGACATCATTTTCTGGAATTTTCCAAGCAGTTCAAACTAGTCAACTTAGTGTATGTACACTTCTGACCCACTGGAATTGTGATACAGTGAATTATAAGTGAAATAATCTGTCTGGAAACAATTGTTGGAAAAATGACTTGTGTCATGCACAAAGTAGATGTCCTAACCGACTTGCCAAAACTATAGTTTGTTAACAAGAAATGTGTGGATTGGTTGAATTATTTTTTTATTGACTCCAACCTAACTGTATGTAAACTTCCAACTTCAACTGTATATGAGCAGTAGATGAGAATGTAGTATCAGTAGACAAAACATGAACCTGAAGAACATTGCATTGCTGTGTACTGTTCTCGCTTTTCAGCTATTTGACAGGCTCAAAAATGATACTCCTGTGTAAAGGTCTGCAGTGAATCATAGCCAGCCACCAGAGAGAAGCAAATGTAACCACAGGACATGTGACAGAGTTGATGGACACCCTATGTTCATCAATGGACAGAAAGTTCCACAGAATGGAATATAATCTTGTGCTATCAGAAACCGCTGCACTTGACCCCAGGTTTAATAAGAAGTTAGACTTCAGTGATGCCAGAGCAATTGATGAGGCTCTTCAAAGAACAACCTCAGCAGCATGTAGGGACAGCCCCAGCAGTCAGCTGGCTCAGGCACCAGGGCAACAGGAAGAAGAGGGAGCAGATGGAGCAGAAGCACCAGCAGTAGTGCCACAAACGTCTGCTTTTTGGATGCTGTTTGACGAGAGAGCAACTGGGGATGCAGTACGAAGGAATCCCTCAGCAAATGCCATAATAGAGGTCCGATCCTATTTGGAGGAGCCCCTCCTGCAGATCCTCTGAGCTGGTGGAATAATAAGGCCTCTGTGTACCCACGGCTTACTAAAGTCATGACAGGGAGACTCTGCATAGTGGCCACATCCGTTCCCTCTGAGAGGGTCTTCTCAAAAACTGAACAAATAATTATTGACAGAAGAAACCGCATCAGCCCCTCGAAAGTGAGGCAGCTTGCATTTCTGAATGCAAATCTCTCAAAAAAGCAAAATATGGTCAGCATTGCTGTGTGCTGCTGGTTATAACATTGCAATAAAGAAGAGAGAGAAAAGAGGGACCAGTTTAATGTTTTAAGTGGGATGCTGCAGTTCTGCACATTGTTATTTATTTTTCTTTGATATGGTGCAATATTATATTATGCTGTTCAGATTGTATTCGTTTTGAATTGTTAGATTTATATGCACTTTGTTTATATACATTAAAAAGTTATACTTTAAATGCAAATATTTAATAGCATTCTTTTTCGTAACAAACCAATGCATTTTTAAATACATTGTGGTTAAGGTAGAGTATGATTTCATTTAATAATTTAATTATAATTGTTTTAACAGCAATCATAGTCAAACTATCGCAAACTGTTTGATTTGAAAAAATACAAAATATATTTGTTTTAAAAAGCCGTTTGGGAGCCAAAAGAGCCGGCTCTTTTTGGTGAGCTGAGCCAACGGAGCCCGCTCACTGAAAAGAGCCGGAATGCCCATCACTAATTCAAATTAAAAGCCCATTGAATACTCGCCTTTGTGTAATGATTTAACTCCCACCGCTTATGTGACATTTATTTTGAAGGCACCTATTAATAACAACAGCACTAGGACAGACAGTGACTGACAGGCTAACACACACGTCACAGTTTTAAATAATAGTTAGCTAGAAATTGCGCAAAAATAGTTTTTCAACGAAAAGGAAAGTAGACAATGAATGTAGGATGTTCCAGCAAGAGTGGACATTGAAATATGTCTTTATAGAGGTATCAGGGAAAGCTGTGTGCAAAGAGAGCATCGCTGTCTTGAAAGACTACAACTTGTCCCGACACTTCCAGACGAAGCATGCAGAGAACTATAGGAATATGTCTTCTGAGCAGAGGGCAAGTGCATCGAAAGAGTTGCTTTCTCAGTTGCAAAAGCAGCAAAGACTTTTCACAAAACTGCATTCAGCAAACGACGGAATTGCGAGAGCTAGTTATGTACTGTCCCACAAAATTGCTAAACATAGCAAGCCATTCGCTGAGAGCGAATTCATTAAATAATGTTTAATTGACTCTGCAGCAATACTTTGCCCCAACAAGAAAGAGCTGTTTGAAAATGTTTCCCTGTCAAGACGAATAGTGACACGGCGTGTTGAGGACATCGCAGAGAATATGGAACAACAGTTGAAAGACAAGGTGAAGAATTTCACCTATTTATCCTTGGCCCTGGATGAGAGCAGTGATGCACGTGACACGGCGCCGTTGTTGATATTCTTACGAGGCACAACACCATACTTTGAAATTACGGAGGAGCTTGCTTTAGTGCAGTCAACGAAGAGCAAAACCACAGGGAAATATTTATTGAAGGAGGTTAAATAAGTGTGTGGCAAAGCTGGGACTGAGTTTTGAAAAGTTATTCAGTGTGACCACTGATGGGTGCCCAAACTTGACAGAAAAAAACATTGGCCTTTTGAAAAGGATACAAGATCAAGTAGCTGAGCTGAACCCAGATCAGAAAATAATTTTCCTGCGTTGCATTATTCATAATGGAGGTGCTCTGTAAATGTGTTCTGAAAAATGAGTCATGTTGTGGACACAGTCACTAAAATGGTAAACTTCATAAGAGCTAAATATTTAAACCACAGACAGTTTGTCTCACAGTTGGGAGAGACAGAGTCGGGTCATGCAAATCTCCCCTACCACACAAACGTGAGATGGCTGCGTTTGCGGAAGGTTCTTTAAGGGTGTGGGACCTGAAGTCGGAAATTGCTGAGTTTTTGCAAATGAAAGGAAAATATGTGGATTTCCCTCAACTGCAAGATAAAGAATGTTTGGCTGATTTTACCTTCACCGTGGACATCATGGCCCTCATGAATGAAATTCATTCCAAACTACAAGGGAAGGGCCTTTTTGCACATCAGGTGTCAGCCTTGTCAAAGCCTTCAAAGGAAAATCCTCCTCCTCCTGACCCGCAAAGTAGAAGTCAACAATCTCAACCACCTTCTGACACTACTAGTCTGTTCCCTATCAGATGACCAGCGGGAGAAGTATACATCGCTGCTGCGTGCTTTCAATGGGGAGTTTTCTAGTCGTTTTGAGGACTTCAAAGTGTTGGAAAATGAAATGCTGTTGGTTTCCTCTCCTTTCACCTTCAATGTGGATAACGCTCCCACTGACCTGCAACTTGACAAGTCAAGGCACAAATCATCTCTTACTGACTCGCACTTCTTAGCAATCCTGCGCATAGCGACGTCAGAAACTATACCTGACTTCACTGTTCTAGTCAATGCCAATCAGAGACTTCACTCCTCACACTGATTGAGTAGTTTAAATGTAACTTTAAGCTCTCTCTTGTGTTTTTGTGCATACCCGCTAACAAGAGTTCTGTCCATGGTGCTGAAAGTGCAGTGCACTTTCCCTCCGTGTAGTTCATTGCATGTTTAATAATGACTCCCAAAAGGAGAACATGGATGTGGTTTATTTCTGTGCATGTTAAAAAAGTAAAATAAGTAGCATATCTGGACGTGATTTACAGTAGATATATCTGTCAACACAGTCATACACATGATGTATAATCCTGTAGTATGATTCTCGCCCGCAATGGCAAAAATATATTCTAATGTGGCCCTCCATGGAAAATAATTGCCCAGGCCTGACCTACCTGGTCTGACTGACCACACACAGCTTCTAGCCTCCCTGTACCTCTCTAGCCTATCTACCTGGTCTGACTGACTGACCACACCTAGCCTCTAGCCTCCGTACCTCTCGAGTCTCTAGCCAATCTACCTGGTCTGAGTGACTGACCTCACCTAGCCTCTAGCCTCCGTACCTCTCTAGTCTATCTACCTGGTCTGACTGACTGACCACACCTAGCCTCTAGCCTCCGTACCTCTCTAGCCTCTAGCCTATCTACCTGGTCTGACTGACTGACCACACCTAGCCTCCGTACCTCTCTAGTCTCTAGCCTACCTACCTGGTCTGACTGACTGACCACACCTAGCCTCTAGCCTCCGTACCTCTCGAGTCTCTAGCCTACCTACCTGGTCTGACTGACTGATCACACACAGCCAATAGCCAATCCCTTGAGGACAACCTAGGAGGCATCTCAAATGGAACCCTATTCCCTAGTGCACTACTTTTTAAATGTAGTGCACTATGGGGAATATGGTGCCATTTAGGACACACGGTAGAGAGTCAGAACTCTCTTCTGTAGATCATTGATACAGAGAACAATACAAGCACAGTCTCTTACTAACAGAGGTATTCTGCTTCTGTTGCTTTCTCGCTGTCCATCTTTCTTTTTGGTTTGTTGGCTCTCTCTCCCTCTCTCATGTAATCGATGTTTCCCCCTCTAGACTGCATTTCTAGCATTGCGGTGTGATGTGAATACCAGAGTTGATGATAGTGTGAGTGACAGTGTTAAGTGGTTGCAAGTGCAACCATGGTTACGCCAGTCTCCTCTTCTCACTGAGAGTCCCTCATGATCTCCCAATCCCAGCCCACTACAGCACTATGACCACTAGAGGCCAAACAATAAATCAGTTTAGCCATATTTTCGGCCAATATTGGCCTTATATACATATGTATCGGCATTCATTCCACTTATAAAAACGCTGATATTATATTCACAAATAAACAAACAAATGTGCTAATCTTGTCTTTATTTTTGCCCTGAAGGAGGCGCTCCAAGCTTACACGCCTCTCAGTAGGATCGTCACTAGTTACCACAGTCATAAACTCTGCCTATTTCTACATTTTATTTTTATAAAATGCAATTTTTAAACCTAACCTTAACACTAACCTTAACCACACTCTTAACCTTATGCCTAACCTTAAATTAAGGCCCAAAAGTACATTTTTACGATATAGCCAATTTTGACTTTGTGGCCGGATGTTCTGGTTTTCAGGGGAAATGGAAAGAGAGCCTGTGACACGACTTCCGCTGTGGACGTTATCAAGGCGACACCTTTGGCGACACTCCATTTTAACTCCTCCCCTAACAGTTCTTTTCCCTTCTTGTCAAGAACAGTATGTAAAGCAGTGGTTCTCGGGACCCAAATTAAACCAGGTTGTCTCAGTCGCTATCCAATATTTGCCAAAATGCAATATGGAACTCTATTTTTAATGCTAACTTGATAGTCACTGTACCAATTATATGACAAGGGAACAAATGTCCCAACTTTTTCATTGTCAATAATTCCAATTTGCCCATATTCTTGATGAAGAATGTTAAGCTCACTGGTTTGAGACCACAAAATCAACCAAATCTGCCAAATAGCTCTGCTAATAACTTTATATTGAAAATACTGTGATTGAAGAGAAATTGTTCAGTGGTTAAATTATTTAAAAATATAGGTTAATTATCATTTCTACACACTTTATACCTGGTTTTAGTCATTTAAGTTCAGACTGGAGTATTTTTAATTTAATAAAAATGTACTCAGACACTCGCAACCCATTCAAAACCTGGTCGCAACCCACCAGTTGAGAATCACTGATGTAGAGGATCTAGTTTCAGGCGTTTATTTTACGCCTTCTACCTTAGGTTAGCCTCTGTGATTGAACATCATAAGTACTGCCAGCAGACAGAAGATCGCAACGTGAGTAGCAAATACTGTTTTGCAAGCACATTTGAAAAATGTATTAATCAAACCAAAATAACTCAAATTGGCCATGTACACTTCACCCAAGCAAGTAACGTTAGCCTTGTCCTCACTTTTCCTCCCTTGGGTAACTGCAAACGTGGAGTGTGTCTGGAAGTGGGTGTGTCAACAGAAGTGGGAGGATCAGCAGTGACAGGCGTTACACCAGCATTCTGTAATTGGTTAGACGGTTTTGATTGAGCATGTTGTTTTTATTGGTCAGTTCCTGAAAGTGTGAAACAAGACTGGGAGGGCTAGCAGTCACTTTATTCTTGATAGAAAATCATACTGTGACATTTGAATGTTAACAAAACACATAACAAACACCTCTCTTATAGCCTATACAGTATATGAAAATAAAATAAATGCTGATCTCAGTTATTAGTCTACCAGTTTTTCATGTATTACCAATAATAATTACTCTTGTATAACTGTGCAGCAAACAGCCTACTGTTTTTTTTCATTTACCAATAAATCTTTGTTTGATTATTATAACTCATGGCATCTATATATTTTACTATCATCAGATGATGATAATAAAATTGTGTTTGGCTCAATATAATTACTCTTAGACTTGTGCAGCAAACCAGCTTAGAATGAAGAGTATTCAAGGACAAAGGTTAACAATAAAAGCCATCACTAATATGACTCCCACCAGAAAACCAGTGTACCCAACAGAGGAAAAGACAATGGCAAATGAACTTAATGACTTCTACATAAAGTTTGACATCACTTCTCTGCCAAGTGTGTTAACATGCTCAACACCAGCCTGGGTCACTGTCTTTTAGATACCTGTACATTCCCACATGGTTCCACCTTAGTGGAAGAAGGCAATCATCACCGCTCTTCCTCAGAAGCCTTCTCCCAAAGAAAACAAAGACTGTTGACTTGTTGCTCTGAACTCCATTGTAATGAAGTGTATTGAAAAGATCATGGCGTGTAAGCTTCAGTCAGACTAAACACACTGTTGGACCCGTATCAGTTGGCTAACAAATACAAACGTCGCACAGATGAAGCAATCCTTAGTATAGTGCATCTCATCCTGCAACATCTGGAGAACCCCAAGGCCTATCTATGCTCGACTGCTATTTGTGGATTTTAGTTCAGCATTTAACGTCAAAATTACTTTTATTTTCATATATAGGCAATAAGTGAGGTGTTTGTTGTGTGTTCTGTTAACATTCAAATGGCACAGTATTATTCTCTATCAAGAATAGAGTGCCTTTTAGCGCACCCAGTCTTGGTTCGCACGGTGGGGAACTGACCAATTAAAACGTAGAAACTAAAAACAACACGCACAATCAAAACGGTCTGTTGATCCTCCTACTTCTGTTGGCACGCCCACTTCTATACAGCACGTATGCAAATACCCATACTTGGAGCTAGCGAGTTGGCTAGTTACATAAGCTAGCAAGCTGTGCAAAACAAGCAGTCAAACGTATCATAGAGTAGCGTTGAACAACTTCAGAGGAGAGTAGAAAAGGCGTTAAGAGAGAAAGAAGACAGGTAGGCCTATGTTGTGGTTACGTAACAAACTAATTCCTGTCCACTCTGTCTTAGTACCATTTGATGTTTAGCGAGATGTACCCATGGAGGTGAATGGGAGAAGGAGGAAAGGACGGAGAGAGCAGGGATCAGGCACGTGCATAGATGGAGGTCTTTCTGAGCACCTGCCATTTTGCCCTCCTATAAGAAAAGTGCCCTTTCAGATTGGTGGCGTTTAACTTTTTATTTCACTTAGTTTATTTTCTTTGTTGTTATTCGAGTTGCCAATCAAACCAAGCTAATTTTGAATCTTAAACTCCCTCCTCCTTCGACCCAACGCTTGCGCGTACTGTACTTCTCCTTATTACTTGTCCTGCAGGCAGAAGCTATCGGCGCTGAACGGTAGTGTAGGCTACTAGTGGCTCCCTTTTGATTTGCCTGTGTCATTTCACGGTCAGGAACAGGGAAGGCTTCAATTCGACTGTCAGTAGGCCTAAAAGGCAGATAACTCCAATCACCGGTAAAGACTAGTTAGATTGTTTCAACAGAATAGCTACCTAGCAAAATACTTAGCTGCTTTACATAATCTATACTGAACAAAATGATAAACGCAACATATAGAGTAATGGTCCCATGTTTCATGAGTTGAATATAAAGATCTGAGACATTTTCCATAAGCAGACAAAGCTTATTTCTCTCAAATGTTGTGCAGAAATGTGTTTAGTGAGCATTCCTCCATTGCCAAGATAATCCATCCACCTGACAGGTGTGGCATATCAAGAAGCTGATTAAACATGATCATTACACAGGTGCACCTTGTGCTGGGGCCAAAAGGCCATTCTAAAATGTGCAGTTTTGTCACACAACACAATGCCACAGATGTCAACATTTTTGAGGGCGCATGCATTTGACATGCTGACTGCAGGAATGTCCACCAGAGCTGTTGCCAGAGAATTTAATGTTCATTTCTCTACCATAAGCCGCCATCATTTTAGAGAATTTGGCAGTACGTCCAACTGGCCTTACAACCGCAGACCACGTGTAACCACCCCAGCCCTGGACCTCCACATCCGGCTTCTTCACCTGTGGGATCAACTGAGACCAGCCACCCAGACAGCTGATGAAACTGTGGCTTTGCATAACCGAAGAATTTCTGCACAAACTGTCAGAAACCGCCTCAGGGAAGCTCATCTGCGTGCTTGTCATCCTCACCTGGGTCTTGATCTGACTGCAGTTCGGCGTCGTAACCGACTTAAGTGGCAAATGCTCACCTTCGATGGCCATTGGCATCACTTGAAAAGTGTGCTCTTTATGAATGAATCCCGGTTTCAACTGTACCGGGCAGATGGCAGACATGTGGGTGAGCAGTTTTTTGTTGTCAATCTTGGGAACAAAGTGCTTCATGGTGCTGTTATGGTATGGGCTGGCATAAGCTACAGGCAATGGAAGAAAAAAAAAATGCATCCAGCAACTTCGCACAGCCATTGAAGAGTGGGACAACATTCCATAGGCCACAATCAAGTCTGATCAACTCCTCTATGTGAAGGAAATGTGTTGTGCTGCATGAGGCAAATGGTTGTCACACCAGATACTGACTGGTTTTCTGATCCACACCCCTACCTTGTTCTTTAACCTGTTGGGGCTACAGGTTAGCAATGAACCCTGAGTCGGGATTGCTAACAAGGCTGGAAATTCAAAACATCAAAAATCTAATAATTTCAATTTCTCAAACAATCAACTATTTTACACAATTTAAAAGATAAACATCTCAATCTAACCACATTGTTTGATTTTCAAAGAGGCTTTACGGCAAAAGCATAAAGTTAGATTATGTTAGGACAGTACATAGCCACAAAAGTACAAACATCCATTTTCAATTCAAGGTCAGGCGTCACCAAAAGCAGAAACCAGCTAGAATTATGCACTAACCTTTGTCAATCTCCATCAGATGACACTCCTAGGACATTATGTTATACAATACATGCATTTTTTTGTTCCATCAAGTTCATATTTATTTCCAAAAACAGCATTTTACAGTAGCGTGAAATTCAGATTTTTTTCTTCTCTGAAATGCTTCCGGTGAACATAACAAAATTACTATTCGAAAACATTGGTATATTATAATATTGTCATTCAAAGAATAATATATTATCATCTCGTAATTGCTACCGAATGGCCAGATCTCAAAATAACTTTACTGGGAAATCACATTTTGCAATAAACGGGGTGCTATGCTAAGAACAACAAGCTATGCTATACAGTTAGCATCATCTAATATCGATAATAACATTGTAAATATCCCCTTACCTTTGATTATCTCCATCAGAAGGCACTGCCAGGATTTCCCAGGTCCGGAACAAATGTGGTTTCTTTTGACAAAGTTCATAATTTATGAACGCAGTTAGCGTTCATTATGCTCCCACAAAACGTGGTGGGGGGGGTTGTAAAATCACGCCGAAAAGCTAAAAAAACCTAGTAAATAATCTATTTACGTTCGTTCAAACATTTCAAACCTTGTTTAGCATTAATCTTTTGGTCCATTTTTAATGTTAAACATCAGTAATATTTTCACACAACCTATCCTATGTCTTGATAAACAATTAATGACAAACTCACGCTTCTCAGATTTATGCGCAGGCGCAAAAAAATGAAGTGATGACATGTCAACTTCCCTGCATTCTAATTTGCTCTCTGTTTATCATAGACGTTTCAAACAACTTTATAAAGATCGTTGACATCTAGTGGAAGCTGTAGGTGTTGCGAAATGAATCCTTTCTCACTATGGTATCTATAAAACAATGACACTAAATAGTACAGTCACAAAATTCAAAAAAATGTTGATCTATTTTTCACAGGTTTTTGCCTGCAATATGAGTTTTGTTATACTTACAGACACCATTCAAACTGTTTTAGAAAATTCAGAGTGTTTTCTATCCGAATGTGTTAATAATATGCATATCCTAGCTTCTGAGTTGGTGTAGGAGGCAGTTAAAAATGGGCACATATTTTTTTCAAAATTTCTCAATACTGCCCCCGAGCCCCAACAGGTTTTAAGGTATCTGTGACCAACTGATGTATATCTGTATTCCCAGTCATGTGAAATCCATAGATTAGGGCCTAATGAATTTATTTCAATTGACTGATTTCCTTAGATGAACTGTAACTCAGTAATATCTTTGAAATTGTTGCATGTTGCGTTTTTATATTTTTGTTCAGTGTACATTCCCTATGATCAGCTGATAGCCCACCCCTCTTTGCCCTCTCTTTGAGCATTAAGTTAGGCTATACGCTTGCTAGAAAGGATAGTTGATTCAGGATGTGAGTAAAGTTAGTAATAAGGAAGTGAGAGTAGAGGGAGAGAGAAATGTGGTGTGGAAGGAGAGATGCAGACAGAGGATGAGTAATTGTAGCTATGGGTTCAGGTTGATAGATAGTTGACTTCTGCCAACACTCCCTGGCCAGGACTGGGTGAGTAAATTTGTTTTTGGGGAGAGGTGTGTGTGTTAAGGCTTTAGCTGTAATTGAAGTGATAAAGCACATTCTGTGCATTTCAATCACAATCCTCTTCTGTTTTGTGCAGTGTCCAGCACAGCACTGTTATGTATTCATAATGCGTGCATGCGTGCTTGCTTACGGGTGTTTGTGCAAAATAAAGCATATGCTTGTGTGTCAAGCTAGATTGGCTTCTAGGGTTACTATGGTTATAGCTTCACCCTAGAATAACCCTCATTCCCATGGGAAAGTCTGTATGACAGGGTGCATGTGCGTGCAATGCTTTCAGGTGTGTTATCAGCTACAGAGGATGACTGGGTTGGCCACATGCTCAGGCTCTGTCAGCTCTCTCCTATTATGGAAGTCTGGCCTTATGTGATACTGAGAGGCAGGGGGAGATGTGTCAGTGATACTGAGAGAGAGATGTTAGATGCGTCAGTGCACTCACTCATACTGTTTCTCTTGACTGTTGTCTTGTTTGCCAGTGAGTCTGCATTATCTGTCTCTGTGAATGTCTTCACCAGAACACCATTTTTCTATTGATAAGAGATGAACAGGAAGGCATACATGTCTAATAAAATCTAATTGTAATGGCAGTTAAGAACAGAAACAGCCTCTTGTGTTTGAGCACCATTGTTTCAGCCTGTGAGCTAACAAGTTGCTCTTCTGGTTATTGAATAGGTCTTTATATGTTGGCTAGGCCTTCTATAAATCAATAAATTCACCTTATTAGCGTAACATAAATATGCTATGCAGAACATGGTCAGATCCACTCGGGTCTGTAAGATATATTTACATAGACCCGATGACAATCAAACAGGACCCAGCTCAGACTGTGAATTTCAAACACAAACCCAATCCGTTCGGTTCTCAAGTATATCGTGTCCACCCGGACCCGTGAAGCGCTCTACAGTGTATGTTTGAAGTAAACCTGCTCTTACCCTGCCACCCTCTTTGTGTCTATAGGTCCCTGAGAGAGTGACACACCTGTGGAACGAACCACCATGGTGCAGAAGAGTGGGTATGACTTTACTGAAGCCCTCATCCCCCAGGGCACTCAACAGAAGAGACCAGCAGTAAGAACACCCTTCTGCCTACAGTACACCCACCTACCTACCCACCAGGGGTTCCGTTAGGGAAATTTGGCGCCAGACATTTGACCGGCAACATTTTAATTTACCGGACATTTGAGAAATTTACCGGACCCATATGCATTGGGTATGTAACCTGATTAGGGCATCCAACCACGGTGCTCAGAATGACAAATCACATTTTGTTTATGGTAATTAAATATTAACAGAACGATGTGCGATTCTTCTTAATGAATTCTGATGTGCACTTTGAAGATGTTAGAATACCTGTCCACATTTACTTTTCCTCAGCCAACAAGATGAGTAACAAACAGAAAAATCACTAGCCTATGTCATTCTACTATACCCCATAGTACAAACGTTTACCTATTCTATTGGTCAGCTTGTCGAGAAAGAATTTGCCTATTCCAAACAGACTGGGACAGTTGCGGGACGATAGATCCCAAATTCATACAACCAGTAGGCTACATAAAAATAAATTATACTTTAAAAGGCAATGAGTGGTGGAACAGATCAGAACATTTAGCTTAAAATGTTAATAAACAATTATTTATTCACATAATAAGTGCAGCAAGGCAGTAGGCTACACACAACGTATCGTTCCATAATGCAATTAGTGGGAAAACGCCTGTTGTCAAAGCGCAACGCACATGCGAGTGGTTTCATGTAACAGATGAAAATATCCTTTGAACATTTAGAAAGAGGGGTGATCTAATATGCAACAACTAGCATGGGTTGCTAATAATATATTATGACTAGGATTGTGCCTTTGGCTACTGGACAATAAAGAAAGTTAATATAAAAGATTTGCCTCCACGGATATGGTCTGAATTTTGGCTAGGCTACTTTAAAGCAAGGTAAGACATGCCTCATAATGTAGTAAAATGATTAAGTAGGCTATGTTTTCAAAATGCATACTGCCTCCATCTCATTGAATGTGGTGTGTGACATGCTGATGAAGCCTGCCTTCCGTTGCCAATGCATTTGCTGTTTGAGATGTATGACGCTACAAGCTTGGCACACCTGTATTTGGGGAGTTTCTCCCATTCTTCTCCGCAGATTATCTCAAGCTCTGTCAGGTTGGATGGGGAGTGTCGCTGCACAGCTATTTTCAGGCATCTCCAGAGACGTTTGATCGAGTTCAGATCCGGGCTCTGGCTGGGCCACTCAAGGACATTCAGAGACTTGTCCCGGGCGGCTAGCTCTATGAAGAGTCTTGGTGGTTCCAAACTTTTTCAATCTTTAAGAATGATGGAGGCCACTGTGTTTTTGGGGACCTTCAATGCTGCAGACATTTTTTGGTACCGTTCCTCAGATCTGTGCCTCGACACAATCCTGTCTCTGAGCTCTACGGACAATTCCTTCGACCACATGGCTTGGTTTTTGCTCTGACATGCACTGTCAACTGTGGGACCTTGTATAGACAGGTGTGTGCCTTTCCAAATCATATCCAATCAATTGAATTGACCACCGGTGGACTCCAATATATTTGTAGAAACATCTCAAGGATGATCAATGGAAACAGAATGCACCTGAGCTCAATTTTGAGTTTCAAATCAAATTTTATTAATTAAAAAAAATATGGATAAGAATAACAGATCAAAGTAAGAAGTAATTAAAGACGAGCAGAATTATTTTTTTATTTTTATATATATACACATACATACATACATACATACATACAGGGGGGTGCCGGTATAGAGTGTCAATGTGCGGGGGCACAAGTTAGTTGAGGTAGTATGTACGTGTAGATAGAGTTAATTAAGTGACTATGCATAGATGACAACAGAGAGTGGTGTGCAGAGGGCGGTGTTAATAGTCTGGGTAGCCATTTGACTAGCTGTTCAGGAGGCTTATGGCTTGGGGGTAGAAGCTGTTTAGAAGCCTCTTGGACCTATACTTGGAGCTCTTGTACCGCTTGCCGTGTGGTAGCAGAGAGAACAGTCTATGACTAGGGTGGCTTGAGTCTTTGACAATTTTTAGGGCCTTCCTCTGACGCCGCCTGGTATAGAGGTCCTGGATGGCAGGAAGCTTGGCCCCAGTGATGTACTGGGCTGTTCGCACTACCCTGGTCATTATGGCCAAACAGTTCTATTTTTGTTTCATCAGACCAGATGACATTTCTCCAAAAAGTACGATCTTTGTCCCCATGTGCAGTTGCAAACCGTAGTCTGGCTTTTTTATGGCGGTTTTGGAGCAGTGGCTTCTTCCTTGCTGAGCGGCCTTTCAGGTTATGTCGATATAGGACTCGTTTTACTATGGATAAAGATATTTTTGTACCTGTTTCCTCCAGCATCTTCACAAGGTCCTTTGCTGCTGTTCTGGGATTGATTTGCACTTTTTGCACCAAAGTAGGTTCATCTCTAGGATACAGAACGCGTCTCCTTCCTGAGCGGTATGACGGCTGCCTGGTCCCATGGTGTTTATACTTGCGTACTATTGTTTGTACAGATGAACGTGGTACCTTCAGGCATTTGGAGATTGCTCCCAATGATGAACCAGACTTGTTGAGGTCAATACATTTTTTTCTGAGGTCTTGGCAGATTTCTTTTGATTTTCCCATGATGTCAAGCAAAGACGAGTTTGAAGTTAGGTCTTGAAATACATCCACAGGTACATCTACAATTGACTCAAATGATGTCTATTAGCCTATCAGAAGCTTCTAAAACCATGACACAATTTTTTGGAATTTTCCAAGCTGTTTTAAGGCACAGTCAACTTAGTGTATGTAAACTTCTGACCCACTGGAATTGTGATACAGTGAAATAATTTGTCTGTAAACAATTGTTGGAAAAATGACTTGTGCCATGCACAAAGTAGATGTCCTAACAGACTTGCCAAAACTATAGTTTGATAACAAGAAATTTGTGGAGTGGTTGAAAAACCAAGTTTTAATGACTCCAACCTAAGTGTATGTAAACTTCCGACTTCAACTGTAAACAATGTAAACCATATGCCATTGCCGTCTCAGTCACCAGATCTCAACCCAATTGAACACTTATGTAAGATTCTGGAGTGGCGCCTGAGACAGCGTTTTCCATCAACAAAACACCAAATTATGGAATTTCACGGTGAAAAATGTTGTCTCATCCCTCCAATAGAGTTCCAGACACTTGTAGAATCTATGCCAAGGTGCATTGAAGCTGTTCTGGCTCATGGTGGCCCACCCTGTTAAGAGACTTTATGTTGCTGTTTTCATTATTTTGGCAGTTACCTGTACCTACCCTACTGCCTCCTATGGGCCCTGGTCAAAGTAGCAAACTATAGAGGGAATAGGGTGCCATTTGGGATGTATCCTATGATATGATGAATACATAGCAGTCAAGTGTGATGTAAATGTTTTCACCCATCTCTGGCAGGTTCCAACAGAATCTCTTCCAGCTCGATATGGGATTCCGATGTGGATTTGGTTTGGAGAGTTGCTTTCAACATGTCAGCACTTTAGATTTTTCCACAATAAGTTCTTACTGTAGTGAAAACTTACTGGCTCATTTATCAGTGTCACACTGCAGGCTCTCTATTAAAGTGGATTGTCCCTGGCCCTGCTCAGCCTGTGGAGGATTTGCAAATATTTGAAAAAGGCTTACCTGTGATTTGGCTGGAGGAATGGAAGGAATATACAGTCATGGCCAAAAGTTTGAGAATGACACAAATATACATTTTTACAAAGTCTGCTGCCTCAATTTGTATGATGGCAATTTGTATATACTCCAGAATGTTATGAAGAGTGGTCAGATGAATTGCAATTAATTGCAAAGTCCCTCTTTGCCATGCAAATGAACTGAATCCCCCAAAAACATTTCCACTGCATTTTAGCCATGCCACAAAAGGACCAGCTGACATCATGTCAGTGATTCTCTCGTTAACACAGGTGTGAGTGTTGACGAGGACAAGGCTGGAGATCACTCTGTCATGCTGATTAAGTTTTAATAACAGACTGGAAGCTTCAAAAGGAGGGTGGTGCTTCCTCTGTCAGTCATGGTTACCTGCAAGGAAACACGTGCCGTCATCATTGCTTTGCACAAAAAGGGCTTCACAGGCAAGGATATTGCTGCCATTAAGAATGCACCTAAATCAACCATTTATCGGATCATCAAAACTTCAAGGAGAGCGGTTCAATTGTTGTGAAGAAGGCTTCAGGGCGCCCAAGAAAGTTTAGGAAGCGCCAGGACCGTCTCCTAAAGTTGATTCAGCTGCGGGATCGGGGCACCACCAGTACAGAGCTTGCTCAGAAATGGCAGCAGGCAGGTGAGAGTCCATCTGCACGCACAGTGAGGCGAAGACTTTTGGAGGATGGCCTGGTGTCAAGAAGGGCAGCAAAGAAGCGACTTCTCTCCAGGAAAAACATCAGGGACAGACTGATATTCTGCAAAAGGTACAGGGATTGGACTGCTGAGGACTGGGGTGAAGTCATTTTCTCTGAATGCCCTTTCCGATTGTTTGGGGCATCTGGAAAAAAGCTTGTCCGGAGAAGACAAGGTGAACGCTACCATCAGTCCTGTGTCATGCCAACAGTAAAGCATCCTGAGACTATTCATGTGTGGGGTTGCTTTTCAGCCAAGGGAGTGGGCTCACTCACAATTTTGCCTAAGAACACAGTCATGAATGAAGAATGGTACCAACACATCCTCCGAGAGCAACTTCTCCCAACCATCCAGGAACAGTTTGGTGACAAACAATGCATTTTCCAGCATGATGGAGCACCTTGCCATAAGGCGAAAGTGATAACTAAGTGGCTCGGGGAACAAAACATCAATATTTTGGGTCCATGGCCAGGAAACTCCCCAGACCTTAATCCCATTGAGAACTTATGGTCAATCGTCAAGAGGCGGGTAGACAAACAAAACCCCACAAATTCTGACAAACTCCAAGCATTGATTATGCAAGAATGGGCTGCCCAGAAGTTAATTGACAGCATGCCAGGGTGGATTGCAGAGGTCTTGAAAAAGAAGGGTCAACACTGCAAATATTGACTTTTTGCATCAACTTCATGTAATTGTCAATAAAAGCCTTTGACACTTATGAAATGCTTGTAATTATACATCAGTATCCCATAGTAACATCTGACAAAAATATCGAAAGACACTCAAACCGCAAACTTTGTGAAAATTAATATTTCTGTAATTCTCAAAACTTTTGGCCACGACTGTTCATTAGTGGAGGCTGCTGAAGGGAGAATGGCTCATAATGATGGCTGGAATGGCACAAATGGAATGGCATCAAGCACACAGAAACCATGTGTTTGATACCATTCCACTTATTCCGCTCCAGCCATTACCACTAGCCTGTCCTCCCCAATTAAGGTGCCAACAACCTCCTGTGATATACATGCATAATGATCTGCATGTCATTACGCAGTGTTTTCCCCTTACTGACACGTCTTTTCAGTTAACACACGCACTTCCTCACACCCTCTGTCTCCCTCACTCTCATAAAACACACACCACTCTCTCTCTCCCACAAACACACATACACACACTACTCCCAACTTTTAAAATGATAGGCACCAAACAGAATTGAAGGAGCACCAGAAGTAAATAGATTTGATATAGTGTAGGCTTACATTAGGTCTAAATGAATTCTTCCTTTTGAAATACCCCTCATGAGTAGCATACTCTTTTCCTTTCTTCCTGTGCCAATTACATTTGCCTAAACCCACTGTCAAGTTACCAGGCTGTTAGCTAGCTGGGTAACATGACTGAACAACGTTGTCTGTTACCAAACCAATAATTAGCGACCCAGGATTAGTGTAAAAGGCCCGTGACATGGTTTATGAAATTATAGCAAATGTGCATGAATCCTGATAGGTAGAATGAGAGGCATCTCTGGTAATATGGGTCATATTGTTTTCACTGGTTATACTAGAGACAAGATGTTTTCTCTGCTCCATTTTCCCTCTCTGGCACTCAGAGGCTGCATGTCAGGGAACTTTCAAAGTCTACTCGGACTGGTCTGTGCTCTTGGTTGTAACAGGTGATGAAATAATACAATGTATCGCTTTGTGGGCTGCTCCAATGTAACAAATATACAACTCTAACAACATAAGACTCGTCTGGGTCTGCATCCCCGCTCACATCACAGTTAAATTATATATTTTTTTTAAACAAAGTGAAGTGGGTATTATTGCCTGCTCATTCAAGAGACTAGTGGCTGTTGCTTAAATTCAACAGAATTTATAAACAAAACTGACTTGAGAAACATTTTCGAGCAGGCGCCCGCAGGTTCTTTAGATCGGTCGGGCTGAAAACGTTGGTAGTATCGTATGAAACAGTACTACGGTATTCTAAAATCTTGGTATCATGGCATTTTGGTAAAGTGATATTACCGTGGTCCTGTGCTACACTACAAGCAAGCCAATCAATGCCTTTGTCTGTTACACATGCGCACACACACACAGCATAATACTTGTGTGTTGGGGAGTAGACAGAATAATAATGGATTTGGTCTCACTGACAGGGATGTCATGTAAACACATTCTACTGCCACTTAGCTAGTTTGAAAGTCAACGCTCAAAAGTCCTATACAGTGACAATCCGGTTTGTGTTAGACATGTTGACATGTTTATGACATATTGTTGATATAAGATCATGTCTTTATGCCGGATGATATAAGAACAATACCTAATATGAAGCATGTTGACTCAGAGTTGATGCTGTTGTCAATTTACATTGTGATTTTGTGTGTATGTTAATGCGATATCTCTACATTCTCTCCCTGTTAGTTGTCGTGGGGGTCGAAGATCAAGAAGAAGCTGAAGACTGTAGCTCCCTACCTCGGGAAATTCAGACCATCTGTAGGACAATGTTGCCACCAGTGTACCCCTGACAGCCTGGTAAGTAGGGGGAGGGGAATGGAGAGCGAGGCGAGGTGGGTACTTAAGCAATAAGGCCCGAGGAGGAGTAGTAGTGCGTTGCTAGGTAACAACGTAAACAATGGCACTTTTTATGAATGTACAGGCCATGTGTATGTTGTCTCCAGTAGAGGCTGCTGAGGGGAGAACGGCTCATAATAATGTCCGGAACGGCGCAAATGGCATCAAACACCTGGAAACCATTTGTTTGATGTATTTGATACCATTCCACTAAGTCCGCTCCAGTCATTACCATAAGCCCATTCTCCCAAATTAAGTTGCCACCAACCTCCTGTGGTTGTCTTGTATATCATGGGCAGGATAGGCTCTAACAATGGGAATTCCAAACCACCCGTTGTATAATTAAGCAATATGACCTCAGGGGTTTGTGGTATATGTCCAATATTCCACAGCTAAGGGCTGTTCTTAAGGACGACGCAACGCAGAGTGCCTGGATATAGCCCTTAGCCGTGGTATATTGGCCATATACCACAAACCCCTGAGGTGGCTTATTGCTATTATGAACTGGTTACCAACGTAATTAGAACAGTAAATACTTATTTTTTGTCATACCTATTGTATATGGTCTGACATACTGTAGCTTTCGGGCATTCAGGGCTCGAACCACCGGGTTTATAAAAGAGAGTGCTTCTCAATAGTGTCTTCCTTTTCCTTGTGTTCCTCCATTTTGACACACTAACTACTGTTTTCAGACTAATGCAAATCCAAGATGGCGTAGCAGATGCAAATCCAAGATGGTGTAGCAGTCGATCGTGTCTTTGTCTTATCCCGTGTAAATAGCCGGCTTTTTCTTTTCTTGTATACATTTTAATCTCACTTTCTGTTTACAAACTAAATATACTTTCCTGCAACCCGCCTCACCCAATGTGGTACGCATCAGCTATTTTTATTCCTTATAACTGGAACCTCTGTCAGGAGCTAGCCAGCTAACTAGCTACTAGTCTTTATTAGCCACGGCTAGAGGTCTTCACCTTTTAGCTCGGACACCGCCAGCTTTAGCACGGACAATACATGCCAGTCTGCACAGCGCGATATCAACCCAGAGCATATCAAACTGCTTCCCCCTACCACATCACCGGATTTCTGCCGCTCTGGATCATTACACCGGATCATTGCAGCTAGCTAGCTGCTACCGAGTGGTTACTGTTAGCTAACGCCTCTGTCCCAAAGCAAGCACCAGTTAGCCTTGAGCTAGCCACGAGCTAGGCCCATATACCAGCTAATTCTAGGGCTACAATACCTCTTTTGCCAATTGGCCTGGACCCTTTGTCGATGCGGAACCCCGCCGATCCATCACGACTGGTCTGCCGACGTTGTCTGGTCTGCCGACATCGCAACAGGCTTTTCTGTTGCGATGTCGCCGAAGATCCATCTTCTTACCCCGGCCCGCTAGCTTTCTAAGCGCCGTGTCTCCCACTCACCTAGCGTAGTACTGACTACTGAACGTCTCCCTGACTAACCTATTGCTGTTCTTTGGACCCTATGATCACTCGGCTACACAGCTGATGCCCCCCGGACTGTTACAATAACACGGTACCTCATTTTGTTTATCTGTTGGCCCCAGCCTCGAACTCAGGTCCTGTATGTACCTAACTGACCTGCTCTGCCCTTTCATCGCCATTTACCCGTTGTTGTCTTAGCTCTCCCGATCAACACCTATGACTGCTTTATGCCTCTCTCGGTTAGTCCTTATTGTTTCAGTCCCGCTCACCTTACCTTAGATAGCTCTTTTGTCCCACCCCCCACACATGCGGAGACCTTAACTGGTCCCACCAGAGATGAAACCTCTCGTCACTCAACGCCTAGGTTTACTCACATCCTGCCTTACCCTTGTACATTATGCCCTGAATCTATTCTACAATGCCCAGAAATCTGCTCCTTTTATTCCCTGTTCCCAACGCACTAGATGACCATTTCTTATAGCCTTTAGCCATACCCTTACCCTACTCCTACTCTGTTCCTCTGGTGATGTAGAGCTTAACCCAGGCCCTATAGACTCCAGTACCACTCCTATTCCCCAGGCGCTATCATTTGTTAACTTCTGTAACCGTAAAAGCCTTGGTTTCATGCATGTTAACATCAGAAGCCTCCTCCCTAAGTTTGTTTTATTCACTGCTTTAGCACACTCCACCAACCCTGATGTCCTAGCCATGTCTGAATCCTGGCTTAGGAAGGCCACCAAAAATTCGGAAATTTCCCCAACTACAGCATTTTCCGCCAAGATAGAACTGTCAAAAGGGGCGGGGTCGCAATCTACTGCAGAGAGCTTGCAGAGTTCTGTCATGCTATCCAGGTCTGTACCCAAACCAGTTTGAGCTTCTACTTCTAAAAATCCACCTTTCCAGAATAAGTCTCTCACTGTTGCCGCCTGCTATAGCCCCCCTCAGCCCCCGTTGTGCCCTGGACTCCATATGCGAATTGATTGCCCCTCATTTATCTTCAGAGTTCGTACTGTTGGGTGACCTAAACTAGGATATGCTTAACACCCCGTCCGTCCTACAATCTAAGCTAGATGCCCTCAATCTCACACAAATGATCGAGGAACCTACCAGGTACAACCCCAAATCCGTAAACACGGGCACCCTCATAGATATCATCCTGACCAACCTGCCCTTTAAATACACCTCTGCTGTCTTCAACCAGGATCTCAGCGACCACTGCCTCATTGCCTGCATCTGTAATGGGTCTGCGGTCAAACAACCACCCCTCTTCACTGTCAAACGCTCCCTAAAACACTTCAGCAAGCAGGCCTTTCTAATCGCCCTGGCAGGAAGGATCCCTGGTGTCCTGGAAGGATATTGACCTCATCCCGTCAGTAGAGGACACCTGGTTATTCTTTAAATAAGCATGCCCCATTTTTTTAAATGTAGAACTAAGAACAGATATAGCCCTTGGTTCACTCCAGACTTAACTGCCCTTGACCAGCACAAAAACATCATGTGGCGTACTGCATTAGTGTCGAATAGCCCCCGCGATATGCATATAAGTTAGGAACCAATATACACAGTCCGTCAGGAAAGCAAAAGCTAGCTTTTTCAAACAGAATTTTGCATTCTGTAACACAAATTTCCAAACGTTTTGGGACACTTAAGTCCATGGAGAATAAGAGCAGCTGCCCACTGCACTGAGGCTAGGAAACACTGTCACCACCGGTAAATCCACTATAGTTGAGAATTTCAATAAGCATTTTTCTACAGCTGGCCTTGCTTTCCACCTGGCTACCCCTACCCCGGCCAACAGCTCTGCACCCCCCGCAGCAACTTGCCCAAGCCCCCCCCACGCGCTTCTCCTTCACCCAAATCCAGATAGCTGATGTTCTGAAAGAGCTGTAAAATCAAGACCCCTACAAATCAGCTGGGCTTGACAATCTGGAACCTCTCTTTCTAAATTTATCCGCCGCAATTGTTGCAACCCCTATTACTAGCCTATTCAACCTCTTTCGTATCATCTGAGATCACTAAAGATTGGAAAGCTGCCTCGGTCATCCCCCTTTCAAAGGGGGAGACACTCTAGACCCAAACTGTTATAGACCTATATCTATCCTGCCCTTTCTAAAGCCAGATCACTGACCATTTTGAATCCTACTGTACCTTCTCCGCTATGCAATCTGGTTTCCGAGCTGGTTATGGGTGCACCTTAGCAACGCTGAAGGTCCTAAACGATATCATAACCGCCATCGATGAAAGACAGTACTGTGCAGCCATCTTCATCGACCTGGCCAAGGCTTTCGACTCTGTCAATCACCACATTCTTATCGGCGGACTCAATAGCCTTGGTTTCTCAAATGACTGCCTAGCCTGATTCACCAACTACTTCTCAGATAGAGATAGAGTTGTGTCAAATCGGAGGGCCTGTTGTCCGGACCTCTGGCAGTCTCTATGGGGGTGCCACAGGGTTCAATTCTCTGGCCGACTCTTTTCTCTGTATATATCAATGTCGCTTTTGCTGCGGGTGATTCTCTGATCCACCTCTACGCAGACAACACCATTCTGGATACTTCTGGCCCTTCTTTGGACACTGTGTTAACAAACTTCCAGACAAGCTTCAATGCCATACAACACTCCTTCCGTGGCCTCCAACTGCTCTTAAATGCTAGTAAAACTAAATGCATGCTTTTCAACCGATCAGTGCCCGGAGAGCGAGCCTATGGAGGGGGTGCCCAGAGAGCGAGCCTATGGAGGGGGTGCCCAGAGAGCGAGCCTATGGAGGGGGTGCCCAGAGAGCGAGCCTATGGAGGGGGTGCCCAGAGAGCGAGCCTATGGAGGGGGTGCCCAGAGAGCGAGCCTATGGAGGGGGTGCCCAGAGAGCGAGCCTATGGAGGGGGTGCCCAGAGAGCGAGCCTATGGAGGGGGTGCCCAGAGAGCGAGCCTATGGAGGGGGTGCCCAGAGAGCGAGCCTATGGAGGGGGTGCCCAGAGAGCGAGCCTATGGAGGGGGTGCCCAGAGAGCGAGCCTATGGAGGGGGTGGCCAGAGAGCGAGCCTATGGAGGGGGTGCCCAGAGAGCGAGCCTATGGAGGGGGTGCCCAGGGAGCGAGCCTATGGAGGGGGTGCCGCCCAGAGAGCGAGCCTATGGAGGGGGTGCCGCCCAGAGAGCGAGCCTATGGGGGGTGCCGCCCAGAGAGCGAGCCTATGGGGGGGTGCCCAGAGAGCGAGCCTATGGAGGGGGTGCCTATAAGACCCCTTTCTGTGTTTGCAGACTTTGCCGCATGAGGGTGGCAGAACACAGGGCGTTCTTATTGAACCGTCTCTATTTACATGTAGCTTATTTCACCCTACTTTTGGATTATAATTGGATTAATGTATGAATATCTTGCTTAATATGTTGTTTGTGTCATCATTGCAAATCAATTACATTATACTTAAACACTTAAACTTCAACCAGTAAAATTTCTCTTTGGCTAGTTTTTGCTACAGCTTATAAGAAGGAGTGTTAGCATTCTAGCTAACAACTGTTTCATCCAAAATAGTTATTTTGCAAAACAATCACAAAATATAATCTTAGCGACTGTTCAAGCAAGAATCAAAACATCATTGTAAGCGTATGAGAACCCAAAAAACTTATTAAGTTTAGAAGTAATAAAAACGTAAATCTAAATGTTGAATGGCCGCAAATGGTGATGGCTTTCTTACTGCCGCCAAGAGTCGTGCGCATCTGTGCGCGACGTCAGTGTGTCGTGTACTGGAAAAGGGTCTATAGAGAGAGGCTATTGAGGTGTACCTATAGAGATGGGGTTGACCTGACACACAAAGCACATTTAGCAAACCCAGTCATGTCCTAATAAATGGCCCCATTTAAATGAAGTCCTTAGAGGACGTTTACTGTTCACATCAGTCAATCTCTGCAGCAGTGGTGGCTGGAGGCACTTTAAATCAGGATGGGTTCATAGTAATGTCTGGAACAAAATTCATGGAACGGTGTCAATCACATCAAACGTGTGTTTCATACCATTCCATCACTCAATTCCAGCCATTATTATGAGGTGTGGTACTGATAGTGTGTAGTAGTCTTTGGACTGGTCTAACCAACTAGGTTGTGTTTCAGGGCAAGAAGCTGGGACAGACCATACCCTCTCTGGGCTTCCATAATCTACTGAGTGTCAATGAGACCCACACCAGGTAGACGTAACACATATATTACACACACACACACACACAGACCTCCACGGCCTTACACTGCATGCAAACACACAATGATGTGATGTTTCCTGGGTGTTGTAGGTATCGTGGTTGGCTGGTGAGGAGAGTGTGCTGTGTGCTGTTGGTCAGAGGCTGCAGGGTCTACCCTAGTCCTGCTACTGACAGAGTGGAGCGAGTCTCCCAAAGCAACAGGTGTGTGTGTTCAAGCTTTATTGTTGCATGCATAAGTACAGTTAACGCTTCGAACACACCGATGGCGTCATTGCATTTTGGTACACCAGAATTACATTAATTTCCAATGAAACGCTGCGTTTGCTGTGCAGCATTGTGTTGCAGAGGCAGTTGCAGTGCGTTCTGTGTGGTGCAGATGTTGGATTTATTGAACGTATGTGTCAAACTGTATGTGTAGACGGCTTGACAGAAATGGTAGCAGAAGGTGAATGTTGAACTTTTGTTGCACACATGTCCAGATGATGCTGCATACTATTTTGCGCAATGATGCTGTCGGTGTGTTTGAAGCGTAAATGTTTAACTAGCAAGCTCTACACAACAGTGCAGTAATCACTTTAAAAAATAGTATAGCGAAAATGGATCGTTCCTGCAGACATATAACAAATGGATCGCTATGTACCTAAACTCTCTCTCTCTCTGGAAAAAACAAGACCACATTAATTGAAAACCACTGGGACCAGCAGATATACACTCACATGCCAGTTTATTAGGTACACCACCCCATTCACAAAAATGGTTTGAGTCAATGTTAGAACAGGCAAAACGAGTGGCTTAAGCGACTTTGACCGCGGTATGATCGTCGGTGCCAGGCGTCCCAGATCCAGTAACTCAAACGAATTCCCTCCTTGGCTTTTCACGCATGATCGTGTCTAGGGTTTACAGAGAATGGTGTGACAAACAAAAAACATCCAGTCAGCGGCAGTCCTGTGGGCAAAAACAGCTTGTTGAGAGGTCCATGAACCCATCCTGGTTCGTACAGGCTGGTAGCGGTAGTGTACTTGTGTGGGGAATGTTTTCATGGCACACGATAGGTTCCTTGATACCAAACTAACATTTCCGACACCTTGTAGAATCCTTCTCCTGATTAATTCAGGTTGGTCTGGAGGCAAAGGGCGTCCGACCCAGTACTAGATGGGTGTACCTAATAAACTGTCCGGTGAGTGTATAAATGTGAACGGGAGTAATAGTGGCCAATAGCAGGATAAAATAGATAGATAATGGCAATCAATGAACAGCAGCGTAGTGGAAATAATAAATCTAATTAAGGATTTTAGCAGCAGCGTAGGTGTGAGGGCGAGTAGTAGTAGTTAGCCTTTTAACAGTCTTATGGTCAGGGGATAAAAACTGTTTAAGAGTCTGTCGTTCTGAGCTTTGATGCACCGGTACCATCTGCCGGACGGGAGTATGGAGAACAGTCCATGTCTCGGGTGGCTGGAGTCTTTAGCCATTTTCTGGCCTTTCTCAGACACCCCCTTGCATGTACGTCCTTGATGGCTGGGAACTCACCCAAGCTCACCCCAAGTGGTTGTGTGTATGAGTGCGTGCATACGTGTTTGTGCACGTGTTAAGTAAAATGGCTGTTTTGTCCTGTGTTTCCTATCCCAACGTATGTGTGTTTCAGGGTGCAGAAGGCTCTCTCCTCACCAGACATGGCACCAGCGGGGGGAGACACCCGGGGCTCACTCACCCACCTTATCCCCTACTTCCCCCTCATCAACACCTGCATCTCTCCACAGCTTATACGGTGGGTCTGTCTGTCCGGCTGGTTGTGGATGCGTCCCAAAAGGCCCATAGAGCCCGATCAAAAGTAGTGAAAAAAGGGAATAGAGTGCCATTTGGGATTAACTGTCTGTTCCATAAATCTTGGAATTTGTTTTTGGAATGTCATTGAAATCCTGTCTTGGAGCTAATTTGACCTGCCTTCTGAATTTCACTGCCTTTCAGATTCCATAGATGGTGGAATATAATGTCGGCCCGGATGGAATTGAAAATTCTCTTTTCAATTCCATCCCCAGTAGATATACTCGGTCATTGGAATTCTATTGTGGTTGTCTTTAAAATCTGTCTACTTCTCTCCACCAGCGCTCGCTCTCGCACGCACTCTCTCTCCCCCCACGACTTCCATCTAATTTCCAGCCAATGTCATCTGATCCTCTTTATCTTCTCTCTCTTTCTACCCCTCCCCCTCGGGGTAAATCCATTTCAATTCATTTACTTTTTCATAGCATCCTTTTTGATTTAAACAAAACGTTTCATGTTTGTCCATTGTAGAAGTGCTCAAAAGGGGACTTTTTGGACCTGAATGCCTTCATCACTGGAAAATCTAAAAGTTTGATATCATTTAAAAGCTTACAAACAGGGTTGTCAAACTACAAAGAACTGATTCAAGTGATTAAATTCAAATGGGTTTACCCTGCGCTTTCTCCATATCAGTGTCATGTTTCTCCTATCTTTCCCTCACAAACACTCTTTAGAATTAGAGCACTCCTGAGAGCTCTGTAAAGCACTTTGTGACAACTGCTGAGGTTGAAAGGGCTTTACAATTCTTTTGAAATAATTGCTTGATTGAGCTCACATACAGCTATGTTTTTAGGGTTTGTCTCTCTCTAGGCTAAGTGTTGCTGAAGGGGTTTGTCTCTCTCCAGGCTGGTAGGCTGAGTGTTGCTGAAAGGGTTTGTTTCTCTCTCTAGGCTGAGTGTTGCTGAAGGTGTTTGTTTCTCTCTCTAGGCTGAGTGTTGCTGAAGGGGTTTGTTTCTCTCTCTAGGCTGAGTGTTGCTGAAGGGGTTTGTTTCTCTCTCTAGGCTGAGTGTTGCTGAAGGCGTTTGTCTCTCTCTCCAGGCTGAAGGAGTTTCTCTCTCTCTCCAGGCTGGGTGTTGCTGAAGGTGGTTGTCTCTCTCTCCAGGCCGGTAGGCTGAGTGTTGCTGAAGGTGTTTGTCTCTCTCTAGGCTGAGTGTTGCTGAAGGGGTTTGTCTCTCTCTCTAGGCTGAGTGTTGCTGAAGGGGTTTGTCTCTCTCTCTAGGCTGAGTGTTGCTGAAGGGGTTTGTCTCTCTCTAGGCTGAGTGTTGCTGAAGGGGTTTGTCTCTCTCTCTAGGCTGAGTGTTGCTGAAGGGGTTTGTCTCTCTCTCTAGGCTGAGTGTTGCTGAAGGGGTTTGTCTCTCTCCAGGCTGAGTGTTGCTGAAGGAGTTTGTCTCCCTCTAGGCTGAGTGTCGCTGAAGGGGTTTGTCTCCCTCTAGGCTGAGTGTTGCTGAAGGGGTTTGTCTCTCTCTCTCTAGGCTGAGTGTTGCTGAAGGAGTTTGTCTCTCTCTCTAGGCTGAGTGTCGCTGAAGCGGTTTGTCTCTCTCTCTAGGCTGAGTGTCGCTGAAGCGGTTTGTCTCTCTCTCTAGGCTGAGTGTCGCTGAAGGGGTTTGTCTCTCTCTCTAGGCTGAGTGTTGCTGAAGGGGTTTGTCTCTCTCTAGGCTGAGTGTTGCTGAAGGCGTTTGTCTCTCCAGACTGGGTGTTGCGGAAGGTGTTTCTCTCTCTCTCCAGGCTGGTAGGCTGAGTGTTGCTGAAGGGGTTTGTCTCTCTCTCTAGGCTGAAGGAGTTTCTCTCTCTCTCCAGGCTGGGTGTTGCTGAAGGTGTTTGTCTCTCTCTCCAGGCCGGTAGGCTGAGTGTTGCTGAAGGGGTTTGTCTCTCTCTCTTTAGGCTGAGTGTTGCTGAAGGGGTTTGTCTCTCTCTTTAGGCTGAGTGTTGCTGAAGGGGTTTGTCTCTCTCTTTAGGCTGAGTGTTGCTGAAGGCGTTTGTCTCTCCAGGCTGGGTGTTGCTGAAGGGGTTTGTTTCTCTCTCTAGGCTGAGTGTTGCTGAAGGGGTTTGTCTCTCTCCACGCTGAGTGTTGCTGAAGGTGTTTGTCTCTCTCTCTCCAGGCTGGTAGGCTGAGTGTTGCTGAAGGGGTTTGTCTCTCTCTCCAGGCTGGGTGTTGCTGAAGGTGTTTGTCTCTCTCTCCAGGCTGGTATGCTGGGTGTTGCTGAAGGTGTTTGGGTCAGTGTTCTGCAGTGTTCAGGTCAACCTGAACCACATGGCTCCTCTGCACAGAGCCTCAAAGCAGGTATTCACTCACTCACACACACACACTGTCATACAGACATTTTCATATGTACCCCATAGAGACAGTGAAGGAAAAAAGTATTTGATCCCATGATGATTTTGTACGTTTGCCCACTGACAAAGAAATGATCAGTCTATAATTTTAATGGTAGGTTTATTTGAACAGTGAGACAGAATAACAACAAAAAATCCAGAAAAACGCATGTAAAAAATGTTATAAATTGATTTGCATTTTAATGAGGGAAATAAGTATTTGACCCCCTCTCAATCAGAAAGATTGCTGGCTCCCAGGTGTCTTTTATACAGGTAACGAGCTGAGATTAGGAGCACACTCTTAAAGGGAGTGCTCCTAATCTCAGCTTGTTACCTGTATAAAAGACACCTGTCCACAGAAGCAATCAATCAATCAGATTCCAAACTCTCCACCATGGCCAAGACCAAAGAGCTCTCCAAGGATTTCAGGGACAAGATCGTAGACCTACACAAGGCTGGAATGGGCTACAAGACCATCGCCAAGCAGCTTGGTGAGAAGGTGACAACAGTTGGTGCGATTATTCGCAAATGAAAAAAACACAAAAGGACTGTCAATCTCCCTCGGCCTGGGGCTCCATGCAAAATCTCACCTCGTGGAGTTGCAATGATCATGAGAACGGTGAGGAATCAGCCCAGAACTACACAGGAGGATCTTGTCAATGATCTCAAGGCAGCTGGGACCATAGTCACCAAGAAAACAATTGGTAACACACTACGCCGTGAAGGACTGAAATCCTGCAGTGCCCGCAAGGTCCCCCTGCTCAAGAAAGCACATATACATGTCCGTCTGAAGTTTGCCAATGAACATCTGAATGATTCAGAGGACAACTGGATGAAAGTGTTGTGGTCAGATGGGACCAAAATGGAGCTCTTTGGAATCAACTCAACTCGCCGTGTTTGGAGGAGGAGGAATGCTGCGTATGACCCCAGAACACCATCCCCACCGTCAAACATGGAGGTGGAAACATTATGCTTTGGGGGTGTTTTTCTGCTAAGGGGACAGGGCAAATTCACCGCATCAAAGGGACGATGGACGGGGCCATGTACCGTCAAATCTTGGGTGAGAACCTCCTTCCCTCAGCCAGGGCATTGAAAATGGGTCGTGGATGGGTATTCCAGCATGACAATGACCCAAAACACACGGTCAAGGCAACAAAGGAGTGGCTCAAGAAGAAGCACATTAAGGTCCTGGAGTGGCCTAGCCAGTCTCCAGACATTAATCCCATAGAAAATCTGTGGAGGGAGCTGAAGGTTCGAGTTGCCAAACGTCAGCCTCGAAACCTTAATGACTTGGAGAAGATCTGCAAAGAGGAGTGGGACAAAATCCCTCCTGAGATGTGTGCAAACCTGGTGGCCAACTACAAGAAACGTCTGACCTCTGATTGCCAACAAGGGTTTTTCCACCAAGTACTAAGTCATGTTTTGCAGAGGGGTCAAATACTTATTTCCCTCGTTAAAATGCAAATCATTTTATAACATTTTTGACATGCGTTTTTCAGGATTTTTTTGTTGTTATTCCGTCTCTCACTGTTCAAATAAACCTACCATTAAAATTATAGATTGATCATTTCTTTGTAAGTGGGCAAATGTACAAAATCAGCATGGGATCAAATCAAATTTTTCCCTCACTGTATGAGGGTCTTTCTTTGCCTGGCTACCCAAACTCCTTGCTCCAGCCAAATGCTACGCCACGCCCATGGACGTTAGGTCTGGATCTGAGTATCTCCCCGACTATTTCTAGAATGCAAAGACATTTGAACCGTTCTTATTGGTCCTAGAAACCGATGCATTGGGCCAGAGCCAGAACACACATGGGTAAAGCTGCATTTAGAAAATTCGTAATTGCCGTTGATACTCTGGTTAGAGACGATCCAATCACTGATGACTTTATTTTGTACAACACCCCTCATTTTGACGTCACCACAAACGACTTCAACGATGGCAGTCTGACTGACGTATGTAGCGAACATAGAGCAGCAGAATAATTCATTTTGAGTCGTCAGACAAGGTCTTTCTAGGGCTCTATATTAAATCAATAGTGATGGGGCTCCCGAGTGGCGCAGCGGTCTAAGGCACTGCATCTCAGTCACTGGTTCGAATCCAGGCTGTATCACAACCGGCCGTGATTGGGAGTCCCATAGGGTGGCACACACTTGGCCCAGCGTCGTCCGGGTTTGGCCGGTGTAGGCCGTCATTGCAAAATAAGAATTTGTTCTTAACTGACATGCCTAGTTAAATAAAGGTTAAAATAAAATCTTTTTTAAAATTAAAATATGCTATAACCATCGTAAAATAAAATGTTGTTTTGAAGCTAATTTACTGTAATTATACATATTTTAACAAGACTCATGACATATTTTAGGTGTACCTATCGGCTATTTAAGGATGATGATAAGGATATTTTAACCCTCAAATAAAGGTTGCGTCCCCCCCAGGAAACTTTGGCGAACACACACGCACACACAGACATTTGATCAGAGTGTAAGAAGATATGTAGGTGTGTGTGTGTAGAAGATCGATTGGAGGAATGAATGTGTTTTGTTTTTCAGGGTGCGTCACTGGTGTATGTGTGTGTGCCTCAGAGTATCGTGGACTATGCTCTCATCCCCCTGGTTCTCTTCTGTCACAACCTGAGAGTGCCATACACACTCTGTCACCTACAGATACACAACAACTGGTTCAGGTACGTGCGTGCGCAAACACACACACAGACAGTCAGTGATTGACAAAAAGACAACCTGGTATGGCAGTTTGGCTGCTCTACTCTCTTCCTGTCACCTGACTGGTATACCCTGTTCCTATAGGTCAGTCCTGCAGAGACTTGGCGTGGTCCTCCTCCCACCAGATCCAATCACAGAACAGGAAGCAGAGACCGACAACCTCTACTCATCAGTCATGACCTCCGTAAGTCTGTCTCCATCAACAAGTGGATTCGAGAGACCTTCGTATTTCAGGGGAAGGGGAGAAATGGAACTTGGGTTAAACACACACGCGCACCATCTTTATTGCACTCCTTGGCATGCTGATGGCAGAACTTCAACCCGAACCCAGCCTGTCCCCATCTCATCTCCATCCCACACTCCGGCTCCATCCCACACACCGGCTCCATCCCACACTGTCAGCCCCATTTCCATCCCACACTCCAGCTCCATCCCCCACTGTCAGACCCATCTCCAGCTCCATCCCACACTGTCAGACCCAATTCCATCCCACACTCCAGCTCCATCCCCCACTGTCAGACCCATCTCCAGCTCCATCCCCCACTGTCAGACTCATCTCCATCCCACACTCCGGCTCCATCCCCCACTGTCAGACCCATCTCCATCCCACACTCCGGCTCCATCCCCCACTGTCAGACCCATCTCCATCCCACACTCTGGCTCCATCCCCCACTGTCAGACCCATCTCCATCCCACATTCCGGCTCCATCCCCCACTGTCAGCCCCATCTCCATCCCACACTCCGGCTCCATCCCCCACTGTCAGCCCCATCTCCATCCCACATTCCGGCTCCATCCCCCACTGTCAGACCCATCTCCATCCCACACTCCGGCTCCATCCCCCACTGTCAGACCCATCTCCATCCCACACTCCGGCTCCATCCCCCACTGTCAGACCCATCTCCATCCCACACTCCGGCTCCATCCCCCACTGTCAGACCCATCTCCATCCAGAGAATCTGTGGCATCTATGTTGGCTGGAGAGGAGAGAGGAGGAGGAAGTAAGGGAAAAATGGAGGGAGGCAGCTGTGTGTGTATTTCTATTGGCTGTGCATCAATTGTTAATAGACCTGCTAGTTTGAGTTCATTTCACAGGGCTGCTCGTCTGCTGGTCAATAGTAATTTAATTCACTCTGTCTGAGAAGCAAAAACACAACTTGAGGCTCTGGCAGCATCTAGCTACTGTAGCTCATCCTATAGTATCACTGGTCTGTCCTGCTGTGTGTGTGTGTGTGTGTGTGTGTGTGTGTGTGTGTGTGTGTGTGTGTGTGTGTGTGTGTGTGTGTGTGTGTGTGTGTGTGTGTGTGTGTGTGTGTGTGTGTGTGTGTGTGTGTGTGTGTGTGTGTGTGTGTGTGTGTGTGTGTGTGTGTGTGTGGTGTGTGTGTGTATACTGCTCAAAAAAATAAAGGGAACAGTTAAACAACACAATGTAACTCCAAGTCAATCACACTTCTGTAAAATCAAACTGTCCACTTAGGAAGCAACACTGATTGACAATAAATTTCACATGCTGTTGTGCAAATGGAATAGACAACAGGTGGAAATTATAGGCAATTAGCAAGACACCCACAATAAAGGAGTGGTTCTGCAGGTGGTGACCACAGACCACTTCTCAGTTCCTATGCTTCCTGGCTGATGTTTTGGTCACTTTTGAATGCTGGCGGTGCTTTCACTCTAGTGGTAGCATGAGACGGAGTCTACAACCCACACAAGTGGCTCAGGTAGTGCAGCTCATCCAGGATGGCACATCAATGCGAGCTGTGGCAAGAAGGTTTGCTGTGTCTGTCAGCGCAGTGTCCAGAGCTTGGAGGCACTACCAGGAGACAGGCCAGTACATCAGGAGACGTGGAGGAGGCCGTAGGAGGGCAACAACCCAGCAGCAGGACCGCTACCTCCGCCTTTGTGCAAGGAGGAGCAGGAGGAGCACTGCCAGAGCCCTGCAAAATGACCTCCAGCAGGCCACAAATGTGCATGTGTCTGCTCAAACGGTCAGAAACAGACTCCATGAGGGTGGTATGAGGGCCCGACGTCCACAGGTGGGGGTTGTGCTTACAGCCCAACACCGTGCAGGACGTTTGGCATTTTCCAGAACACCAAGATTGGCAAATTCGCCACTGGCGCCCTGTGCTCTTCACAGATGAAAGCAGGTTCACACTGAGCACATGTGACAGACGTGACAGAGTCTGGAGACGCCGTGGAGAACGTTCTGCTGCCTGCAACATCCTCCAGCATGACCGGTTTGGCGGTGGGTCAGTCATGGTGTGGGGTGGCATTTCTTTGGGGGGCCGCACAGCCCTCCATGTGCTCGCCAGAGGTAGCCTGACTGCCATTAGGTACCAAGATGAGATCCTCAGACCCCTTGTGAGACCATATGCTGGTGCGGTTGGCCCTGGGTTCCTCTTAATGCAAGACAATGCTAGACCTCATGTGGCTGGAGTGTGTCAGCAGTTCCTGCAAGAGGAAGGCATTGATGCTATGGACTGGCCCGCCCGTTCCCCAGACCTGAATCCAATTGAGCACATCTGGGACATCATCTCTCGCTCCATCCACCAACGCCACGTTGCACCACAGACTGTCCAGGAGTTGGCGGATGCTTTAGTCCAGGTCTGGGAGGAGATCCCTCAGGAGACCATCCACCACCTCATCAGGAGCATGCCCAGGCGTTGTAGGGAGGTCATATAGGCACGTGGAGGCCACACACACTACTGAGCCTCATTTTGACTTTTTTAAGGACATTACATCAAAGTTGGATCAGCCTGTAGTGTGGTTTTCCACTTTAATTTTGAGTGTGACTCCAAATCCAGACCTCCATGGGTTGATAAATTGGATTTCCATTGATTTATTTTTGTGTGATTTTGTTGTCAGCACATTCAACTATGTAAAGAAAAAAGTATTTAATAAGATGATTTCATTCATTCAGATCTAGGATGTGTTATTTTAGTGTTCCCTTTATTTTTTTGAGCTGTGTGTGTGTGTGTGTGTGTGTGTGTGTGTGTGTGTGTGTGTGTGTGTGTGTGTACACACACAGTTGAAGTCGTAAGTTTACGTACACTTAGATTGGAGTCGTTTAAACTTGTTTTACAACCACTCCACAAATTTCTGGTTAACAAACTATAGTTTTGGCAAGTCGGTTAGGACATCTACTTTGTGCATGATACAAGTAATTTTTTCAATAATTGTTTACAGACAAATTATTTCACTTATTCACTGTATCATAATTCCAGTTGGTCAGAAGTTTGCATACACTAAGTTGACTGGGCCTTTAAACAGCTTAGAAAATACCAGAAAAGGATGTCATGGTTTAGAAGCTTCTGATAGGCTAATTGACATCATTTGAATAAATTGGAAGTGTACCTGTGAATGTATTTCAAGGCCTACCTTCAAACTCAGTGCCTCTCTGCTTGACATCATGGGATAATCAAATCAGCCAAGACCTCCACAAGACTTGTTCATCCTTGAGAGCAATTTCCAAATGCCTTAAGGTACCACGTTCATCTGTACAAACAATAGTACGCAAGTATAAACACCATGGGACCACGCAGCTGTCAGACCGCTCAGGAAGGAGACACGTTCTGTCTCCTAGAGATGAACGTACTTTGGTGTGAGAAGTGCAAATCAATCCCAAAACAACAGCAAAGGACCTTGTGAAGATGCTAGAGGAAACGGGTACAAAAGTATCTTTATCCACAGTAAAACGAGTCCAATTTTCGACATAACCTGAAAGGCCGCTCAGCAAGGAAGAAGCCACTGCTCGAAAACTGCCATAACAAAGCTAGACTACAGTTTGCAACTGCACATGGGGACAAAGATCATACTTTTTGGAGAAATGTCCTCTGGTCTGATGAAACAAAAATAGAAGGAGGAGGAAAAAGGGGGAGGCTTGCAAACCGAAGAACACCATCCAACCGTGAAGCATAGGGGTTGCAGCATCATGTTGTGGGGGTGCTTTGCTACAGGTGGGACTGGTGCACTTCACAAAATAAATGGCATCATGAGGTAGGAAAATTATTTGGATATATTGAAGCAACATCTCAAGACATCAGTCAGGAAGTTAAAGCTTGGTCGCAAATGGGTCTTCCAAATGGACAATGACCCCAAGCATACTTCCAAAGTTGTGACAAAATGGCTTAAGGACAACAAAGTGAAGGTATTGGAGTGGCCATCACAAAGCCCTGACCTCAAGCCTATAGAAAATTTGTGGGCTGAACTGAAAAAGTGCGTGCGAGCAAGGAGGCCTACAAACCTGACACAGTTACACCAGCTCTGTCAGGAGAAATGGGCCAAAATTCACCCAATTTATTGTGGGAAGCTTGTGGAAGGCTACCCAAAATGTTTGACCCAAGCTAAACAATTTAAAGGCAATGCTACCAAATACTAATTGAGTGTATGTAAACTTCTGACCCACTGGGAATGTGATGAAAGAAATAAAAGCTGAAATAAAGCATTCTCTCTACTATTATTCTGACATTTCACGTTCTTAAAATCAAGTGGTGATCCTAACTGACCTATGACAGGGAATTTTTACTAGGGTTGAATGTCAGGAATTGTGAAAAACTGAGTTTAAATGTATTTGGCTAAGGTGTATGTAAACTTCCGACTTCAACTATGTATGTGTATATATGTCTCACACATTCATAATCCACTTGTCTGTCCTGCTATACACCTCTTTCTTTCTCTGTTCATCATTCCCTCTTTCCTTATCATCCTTGGCTTTTCAACCTCTCAGTAGGGACAGATGCTTTGGACTGGAGGCATTGACTACTCCTAGGTATCCTATTTCTCTTGCCTCTCTTCTCCTTCTCTGGTCCCCCACCCCTCTTATCGGAGGTTGTCATTACGTTATGGTGGGTCATTTATCAAATTATTGTATTCCAAAACATGTTTTTCTTTAACTGCCCCCCCCCCCCCCCTCTCTCTTTATGTGTGTAGTTGGTTGGTGAGTTGCTGTGTGAAGGCCAGGTACTGAGTGTGTGTGTGTCAGGAGAGAGTTGGCGAGGAGGGCAATGGTTGGCACGCATCAGACTGGCTGTGAGAGAGGGAGTGGTGCCTGACGTCCACCTGGTTCCAGTGGGCATCTCCTATGACTGTGTGCCCAACAGCTGCACACCGGTACAGTATACACAACAATAGGAACACCTACCTAATATTGAGTTGCACCACCCTTTGCCCTCTGAACAGCTTCAATTTGTTGGGGCATGGACTCTACAGGGTGTCGAACGCATTCTACAGGGATGCTGGCCCATGTTGACCCACAGGAAACTGTTGAGCATGATAAACCCAGCAGCGTTGCAGTTCTTGACACGCTCAAACCAGTGTGCCTGGCACCTACTACCATACCCTGTTCAAAGGCACTTCAATCTTTCGTCTTGCCCATTCACCCTCGGAATGGCACACATACACAAGCCATGTCTCAATTGTCTCTAGGCTTAAAAATCCTTCTTTAACCTTTTACGGCTAGGGGTTCCGCTAGCGGAACGTTTCGACAATATCCGGTGAAATGGCAGAGCGCGAAATTCAACCACAACAGTACACTAGACTCGACCCTTGTTCTGAACAGCCATACTTCTTCATTACTCAAAAGAAAAACATCAACCAATTTCTAAAGACTGTTGACATCCAGTGGAAGCGATAGCAACTGCAAGCAAGTGCCTCAGAAATGTAGATCCACATAGAAAAGCCATTGAAAACACTGTCACCTCAACAACAAAAGAAATCCTGGATGGTTTGTCCTCGGGGTTTAGCCTGCCAAATAAGTTCTGTTATACTCACAGACATAATTTTAACAGTTTTAGAAACTTTAGAGTGTTTTCTATCCAGATCTGGGCCTGAGTAGCAGGCAGTTTACTTTGGGCACGCTTTTCATCCAAAATTCCAAATGCTGCCCCCTATCCTAAAAAAGTTAACCTGTCTCCTCCTCTTCATCTACACTGATTGAAGTGGATTTAACAGGTGACCTGGACTCACCTGGTCAGTCTGTCATGGAAAGAGCAGGTGTTCCTAATGTTTTGTACACTCAGTGTATAGCCTAAAGGTAACTGCCAAAATAAAGGAAGCACCAACATAAAGTGTGTTAATAAGGCATTGGGCCACCACAAGCCAGAACCGCTTCAATGCACCTTGGTACAGTGCCTCTCGGAAAGTATTCTGACCCCTTGACTTTTTCCACATTTTGTTATGTTACAGCCTTATTCTAAAAAATTTTTGGGGGAATTATCATCATCAATCGGCACACAATACCCCATCATGACAAAGCAAAAACAGACTTTTAGAAATTGTTGCTAATTTATGAAAAATAAAAAACATATCATATTTGCATAAGTATTCAGACCCTTTACTCAGTACTTTGTTGAAGCACCTTTGGCAGTGATTACAGCATCATGTCTTCTTGGGTATGACACTACAAGGCTGGCACATCTGTATTTGGGGAGTTTCTCCCATTCTTCTCTGCAGATCCTCAAGCTCGGTCAGGTTGGATGGGAAGCGTTGCTGCACAGCTATTTTCAGGTCTTTCCAGAAATGTTAGATCGGGTTCAAGTCCGGGCTCTAGCTTGGTCACTCAAGGACATTCAGAGACTTGTCCTGAAGCCACTCCTGCGTTGTCTTGGCTGTGTGCTTAGGCTCATTGTCCTGTTGAAAGGTGAACCTGTGCCCCAGTTTGAGGTCCTAACCTGCTCCAGAGTGCTTTTCATCAAGGATCTCTCTGTACTTTGCTCCGTTCATCTTTGTCTCGATCCTGACTAGTCTCCCGGTCCCTGAGGCTGAAAAACATCCCCACAGCATGATACTGCTTGCGTCATGCTTCACCGTAACAATGGTACCAGGTTTCCTCCAGACGTGACTCTTGGCATTCAGGCCAAAGAGTTAAATCTTGGTTTCATCAATCATGGTTTGAGAGTCTTTAGGTGCCTTTTGGCAAACTCCAAGCTGGCTGTCATGTGCCTTTTACTAAGGAGTGTCTTCTGTCTGGCCACACTACCATAAAGACCTGATTGGTGTAGTGCTGCAGAGATGGTTGTCCTTGTGGAAGGTTCTCCCATCTCCACAGAGGAACTCTAGAGCTCTGTCAGAGTGACCATCGACTTCTTTGTCACCTCCCTGACCAAGGCCCTTCTCCCCCGATTGCTCAGTTTGGCCGGGCGGCCAGATCTAGGAAGAGTTTTGGTGGTTCCAAACTTCCATTTAAGAATGATGGAGGCCACTGTGTTCTTGGGGACCTTCAATGCTGCAGAAATGTTTTGGTACCCTTCCCCAGATCAGTGCCTCAACACAATCCTGTCCCGGAGCTCTACGGACAATTCCTTTGACCTCATGGCTTGGTTTTTGCTCTGACATGCACTGGCAACTGTGGGACCTTATATAGACAGGTGTGTGCCTTTTTTAAAATCATGTCCAATCAATTGAATTTACCACAGGTGGACTCCAATCAAGTTGTAGAAACTTATGGGGTATTCTGTGTAGATTGCTGAGGATTATTATTTAATCAATTTTAGAAGAAGGCTGTAGTAACAAAATATGTAAAAAGTCAAGGGGTCTAAATACTTTCCGAAGGTACTGTATATATTCTACAAGTGTCTGGAACACTGTTGGAGAGATGTTTTGTTGATGGTGGGGGAAAATGCTGTCTCAGGCGCCGCTCCAGAATCTCCCATTATTGTTCAGTTGGGTTGAGATCTGGTGACTGAGACAGACATGGCATGTGATTTACATCATTTTCATGCTCCTCAAACCATTCAGTGACCATTCGTGCCCTGTGGATTGGGGCATTGTCATCCTATGGGGGTATAGCCATGGTAGCCAAAATAATGGCCTTTTTCTACATGACCCTAAGCTTGATGGGATGCTGAATTAACTCAAGAACCACACCTGTGTGGGAGTATATTTTTTTTCAAAATACTTTGTATCCCTCATTTATTTGAGTGTTCCCATTATTTTTGACAGTTTTTTATATATATATATATTTTTATATATACACACACATACATACATACATACATACATACATACATACATACATACATACATACATACAGTATCTCTCACACACACACACACTCATCTTGAAGTTTCCCGGTGGAGCCCCCCGACAGTGTTGCTTCTGTACTTGTTGGTTAGATGGTGAAGGTGTTCCGTTGTGGGTGGGTTAATGTTCCCTCTTCATCTTATTTTTCATTATTAATCTGACACGTGCGCACACACAGATTTCATCCTATTGTTCATTAAAAGAGCCTGCTGGTTTTTGTTATTGCTCCCCTAATCTTCCTCTTAATGAGAGAGCCCCATTATGGTATCATCATAACTCATCTGTGTGTGCTTATGTGCATGTATTCTATACTTCTATTGTATCTATACTTCCATTCTCCTCCTAACTAATCGTTCCCTCAAGTATCCAAAGAATTTTCCACATCCCCATGAGGACAAAGGCCATTTTAAGCTTAGGGGTTAGGGTTACTATTAGGGCTAGGGTTACGGGTTAGGGTTGTGGTAGGGGTTAGGATTAGGGAAAATAGGAATTTGAATGGGAATTCATTGTAGGTCCCCATGAGGATACCATAATGTGTGTGTGTTTATGTATTCCATATCCCCCAGGTTGGTCTGCTCTCTGCTCTGAGGTGTGTGTTCTCCTTGCTGTGCGGCAACCAACAGAGAAGTAGTGTGAGGATCCACTTCGCCCAGCCCTTCTCTCTGAAGGTATGTTTGGACCAGGAACTGATGGGTATGCTATTGTTGTTCCTTCATGGAGGACTGAGCTGCTTAGCTTAAAACTAACTCCAACAGACAGGGATTGTGAAACACTGATGTCTTAGTATTTTTGAAGTCTAGTTGTGACTAGGGCTGTAGCGGTCATGAAATTTAGTCAGCCGGTGAATGTCAAGCAAATAACTGCCAGTCTCACGGTAATTGACCGTTAATTAACATAAAACACATTTAGCATCTCCTGGCTTCCACACACAGCCTACAAGCCACTGATGCAGAACTTTGGAACATGCACATTTTAAAAAGTCTAATAAATCCATATACACCAGCCTACACCATCACAATAAATCCATTTTTTATTTTAGACAGGTCTAAAGAAACATGATATGAAGAAAATGTAGTCTATTTCAGAAGAACAGAATAGCATACTCTGAGTTGTCCTTATGTTAAGCTATGCCATATGGCTGTGGGCTACACTATTTAATTTAGCAGACAAGATTTGTCGTGTCTCTGACCGATTAAATTATATGATATGCTATTTTATCAAATCGATTACCTAACGTTTAATTGATTACGTGATTGAATTAAACCATGCAACAATTAAACCACTAATAACCTGGGGCACCACGGAAGCATTCGTTTATATAGCGGTTATCTCCCGAATCCACTCTTTAAAAGATCTGAAGATCTTTTATATCAATAGCAGTCAATTATTAATCGTCACCTCGATCGGTCTCATTCTGATTGTCGTAAGTACTTGGTTATAGAGGTAGGAGGAGAGGGTCGGACTGAGACAGGTAATGGTGGACTGAACGTAGTTATGTAGAGCACCTCGATGAAAACGTAATATTCAATATCGGCAAGTTAGACTAAATATTAGCACAACACAATCTGGTGGGTGATAACCTTCAATCTGGATAATAACACAAAATAAATCTTAAGACTAGAGAAATTTATTGACAAATATTAAGAAGACAAGCAACACCCAAACATGACGGAGAGTCATGTTTCAGAACGAAAACGTGACTCTTCTACAGACACAGACGATTTAATATTTTCACCACCCGGAATGGTAAAGGTCGAAACCGATCTGTTAAAATCAATAAATGACAATCTGGGTATACTTGAATTAGTCGGTAAGGATATAAAAGAGTTGAAGGCAAGGCTCGAGATGAGTGACGAAAAAGCTGCGACCATTGGAGAAGGAAACAAACAAGCTAAAAGTGACAATCAATAAGATTGAAACCGAAGTGAACACCGTTCTGAGAAGCCTTACTTGACATACAGACTAGATCCATGAGAGAGAATTTGGTACTTACAGGTATCCAAGAGAAAGAAGGAGAAGTTCCTGAATCTGTAGTTAGAGTTCCTCCTTACAGCGCTTCAGATTCCATGCGAGGCTATCGACAAAATCCAACTCAAACGTCTACACCACTTCGGACAGAGAGAAATTACAAAGTTCTTATAGACGAAGAAAATAATAACACAATTCTAGCCCCGTTATGGATTGTAATAATACAATAAAGAAAATGTAGCTTTTCTATATATCTTCAAATATAACTAATTGGAACACACAAGCACTAATTCAACATGGTGAAGATAAAAACTCAGAAAACAGAAGGCACAGTATGTGTGGATGGTGTGGTGTTTTTTTTTCTGTTTGGGAAAGTGTGGCGTTGAGTGAGTGAGTGAGAAAGGAAATGGTTGCATATCCCAGAACCAATGTATTGCTGTGCGCAGGGGTGTGAGAGAGAGCTTTCAATGTTGTTCAGATGATGGATATACTTTTTATAATGAATTATGTCTTTATTTATTTATTGTCCCATCATGGTGGAACAGTGTTTTAAAATAAATGTTATTTATTTATTGTCCTATCATGGGGAACAACATTTTTTAAATAAATGATATCTTATTTATTTATGATCCTATATTGATGGAACGGTCCACAACCCTATATCCTAGACACCCACCTGAATGACCCAGATACTAAGGAGAAGTACCTAACTGTTTTATGGGCCTGCTGTAAGCGGTCTGTATGCAGCCAAAATGCGGTCAGAGACCTAGAGCAGCACTGCCCCCTCAAGATTCTCAGCCTGCTTGGCAGGGTTGGTCCTGTAGTGGTTCTGAGCCTGCTTGGCAGGGTTGGTCCTGTAGTGGTTCTGAGCCTGCTTGGCAGGGTTGGTCCTGAGCCTGCTTGGCAGGGTTGGTCCTGTAGTGGTTCTGAGCCTGCTTGGCAGGGTTGGTCCTGTAGTGGTTCTGAGCCTGCTTGGCAGGGTTGGTCCTGTAGTGGTTCTGAGCCTGCTTGGCAGCGTTGGTCCTGTAGTGGTTCTGAGCCTGCTTGGCAGGGTTGGTCCTGCAAAGCCAAAGCCCCCTAAAGGGAGAGCATACTACACAAGGAAATTCTCAAAGCTGCTAATGAGAAACTTGACGACCTTGTACCTAGCTGGTGGGGATTCCGGTGGGGTGCCCCCACCCAGGCAGTGGCAGTGCTGGCAACACTAGCTGTAGTAACCCATGGGGAGGGGGTCACACTCGGACATTCAGAGAGGGGGTATATTATTGTGGCCCTGGTGGCACAAAATCAAAAGTCTGACTCCATGGAGATGCTTGGGAATATGGTCAATACGGGGGACCGTGTTATGGGTGTTTCAGGGAAAAGGTGTACATTTGACCTCCATCTAGGACGTGACAATGGTTAATAAAATCTTTCCATTTCTGCCCATTTTTTCTGCATAGTCTTGCAGGCCTTCTCATACAGCTGCAACTGTATATGCATTTGTAAATCAAGACCTTTCTTGAGTTGGGCTCTGGGATGGTGCAACTGTTCAGAATGTGAGCCTATGGTTGTGTGGGGGGAAAGGGTTGAGTGTGTATGAGTGTGTGGGTGTATGTGCGTATCCCACAACTGTTGCGAAGGAGTAAAAGATGTTAGGGGCAATATAGGATGATTCACAATAATTGAATGCTAATATAATAATTGCTTGCAATAATGTAATTTTGGTAATGGTGACATTGGTGAGAGGTCATTTCTTTTGCATAAATTGCCTACATTACTACAAATATTAATAGCTAATTATGGAAATTAAGAAACATTTTATTTATATATATATATATATATATATATATATATATACATACATACATACATACATACACACACACACACACACACACACACACACACACACACACACACACACACACAAATCGAGGTGAGGGCGATGGAAATGCATTTGGCAGTTGATCTACTTCTGTTCTGTAAATGGCACTGTGTGCTCTTTTTGAAGGATGGATCCCAGTCTTTTCAGGGCTATGGGATCCGGGGGGTTGGGGGTGGTCTGCCGGGCATTGGGATGACAACCCAACTCGGGATGCGGAGGGCTTTTAGCGGGTGGAATAGTGGGGACCAATTTGAGGTTTACTTAGTAGCAATGCAAATATCATGGTACAGCTATATAGACACTTAATCATCATGTTACTTTTTAATGGTATGTTTACAAACATATATTTTGATAAATAGAATTGAAAGTTGTCCCATTATGGTAAGTGGTGAAATAAGTATAGCCAGTTACAACTGTAATGGCCTAGCAGATAATAAGAAAAGGCGATCAGTATTTACCTGGCTAAAAGAGAAGGATCTATTGTTTACAGGAAACTCATTCAACAATTTTAGATGAAGATTTATGGAAAATGGACAGGGGGGGCGAAATATATTTCTCCCATGGGCAAAGAAATTCAAAAGAGGTGACGGTTTTAATTAACAGTAATTTTGAGCCAAATGTGCAAATTGTCCAAACAGATCAAGGTAGATGGATTATTTTAAACTGCCGGTTATTGGAGGGAAACGATTTCCTCAACATCAATGCCATAGTAAAACGCTGTTTTTGTATATAAATATGAACTTGATAGAACTAAAAATGCATGCATTGTCTAACATAATGTCCTAGGAGTGTCATCTGATGGAGATTGTAAAAGGTTAGTGTATCATTTTAGCTGGTTTTATGGTTTTGGTGACCCTGTCTTTGACTTGACAAAACATTACACACAACTCTTGTAAATGTACTGTCCTAACATACTCTAAATTTATGCTTTCGCCGTAAAACCTTTTTGAAATCGTAAAACGTGGTTAGATTAAGGAGATGTTTATCTTTCAAATGGTGTAACATAGTTGTATTTTTGAAAAATTTGAATTTTGACATTTATTTGGATTCAAATTTGCCGCTCTTGAAATGCACCTGCTGTTGATGGAGTGCACCACAGGTGGCACGCTAGCGTCCCACCTAGCCCCAAGAGGTTAAAGCTTCTTTGAAAATATATAAGAATGTAGCAAAACTAGACTATTATTATGGTGGGAGATTTTAATACGGTCTTAAATACCTCTATGGACCGGAAAGGAAATAGTTTGTAGAGCAATCACCCTCAGGCACTTAAGGAAATCATGAATGTCATGGATATATTGGAATTAGTGGATATATGGAGACTTAAATACCCTGACCTAGTGAGATATACATGGCAGAGGCTTAATCAAGCTAGTCGTCTTGACTACTTTCTTATGCCATTCTCTTTGGCCCCAAAAGTTTAAAAAGTGTTGATAGGGAACAGAATGTGGTCGGATCATCACATAATTGGCATATATATTACTCTTACAGAATATCCACTTGGGCGAGGATATTGGAAATTTAATCAAATTCTACTAGATGATAAATTGTTTAGAACTAGGACAGAAGAATTTATAATTGACTTTTTCAGACATAACATAGCTACAGCAGATCCCCTTATTCTATGGGACACTTTTAAATGTGCCTTTATAGAGGCCATGAAATTCAGTATTCATCTATAAAACAAAAGTAATTTAGATCAAAATAATCCATATTAACAAAGGAAATTGAAGGACTAACAGTACAGCTAGATAGCAATAGTACCATAGAGGCACAGAATAAGTTAGAGGGAAAACAAAAAGAAATGGAGGAACTTATTCAAGAAAGATCCAGTGTAATATATTATAAAAATAAAGCGAACTGGATGGAATATGTGGAAAAATGCACCAAATTCTTTTCAATCTAGAAATGCAACCAAAAATGTTTATTGAAACCTACAAATGGAGTCACGCATTGTTCACCGAATGATATTTTGAAAGAGGAAGTAAAGTACTTTAAGAATATGTTTTCGTTTCAGTCTCCTCCATCTCCACTAACTGAAACTAATTGTATGGATTTTTTCCCTAATAATAATAATAATGTAAAATTAACATCTGTTCAGAAAGACTCATGTGAAGGCCAAATTACAGAGGAGGAACTTCTTGATGCAATTAAAGCCTTTAAGGCTGGGAAAACTCCAGGGCTGTCATACCAGTGGAAGTATACAAAACTTTTTTGGGGTATACTCAGAGGACCACAATTAGCATGTTTTAACCACTCCTATATAAATGGTAGATTATCAGACACGTAACAAGAAGGTCTGATATCATTATTACTGAAACAGGACCCAAGTGGTGTGTGTGTATATATAAAGATCCAGTTCATTTAAAAAATTGGAGACCTCTCACAGTGTTGTGATGCAAAAATCCTAGCAAAATGCTTGGCGCATAGAATTAATAAAGTATTGTCAGATATTATTCATCCTAATCAGGCAGGTTTTTTACATGGACGATACATTGGAGATAAAATGAGACAAGTACTAGAAACAATAGAATACTATGAAATATCGGGGACTCCAGGCCTGGTTTTCATAGCTGATTTTGAATAGGCTTTTGACAAAGTACGACAGGAGTTTATATATAAATGCCTCGAATATTTAAATTTTGGGGAATCTCTTATAAGATGGGTTAAAGTTATGTATAGTAACCCTAGGTGTAAAATAGTAAATAATGGCTACATCTCAAAGTTTTAAACTATCTAGAGGAGTAAAACAAGGTTCTCCACTATCGGCATATCTATTTATTATTGCCATCGAAATGTTAGCTGTTAAAATTAGATCAAACAATAAAATTAAGGGATTAGAAATCTGTGGCTTAAAAACTAAGGTGTCATTGTACGCTGATTCATGTTTTCTTTTAAAACCACAATTAGAATCTTTCCACAGCCTCATAGAGGATCTAGATACTTTTGCTATCCTCTCTGGATTAAAACCAAATTATGATAAGTGGACGTATTGGATCACAAAAAAAATGCTAATTTTACATTACCGTGTAGTTTACCAATTAAATGGTCTGACGGAGATGTGGACTAGAACTAACGCTGCAGATAGCAATACTGGGTGATTTGAAAAGCCATAGTTAGTCAATCAATCAATAATATCATCATTATTTTAGCAAAAAAAAAGTTTAATTTACAATCTGTAGAAGCTATGACAATAGAAAGATTCAGTACTTTTGTCAAGCATCACAGCACAGTTGAAAAATATATGGCAAATAGAAATCCCAAATGGAGGGTGGTGTGATAGATGGGAGGGGTTGAATGGAGCTGAAGGGTGGGACTAATAACAAGATAACCAATGTAAAACATACGGTGTCTGTAAAATGTATATAGGTCATCTGATGATCTTCATCAGATGACACTCCTATGACATTGTTATACAATACATGCATGTTTTGTTCAATCAAGTTCATATTTATATCAAAAACAGCTTTTTACATTAGCATGTGATGTTCAGAACTAGCATATCCACCGCAAACTTCCGGTGAATTTACTAAATTGCTCATGATAAACGTTCACAAAATACATAACAATTATTTTAAGAATTGTAGATACAGAACTCCTTTATGCAATCGCGGTGTCAGATTTTAAAATAGCTTTTCGGCGAAAGCACATTTTGCAATATTCTGAGTACATAGCCTGGCCATCACGGCTAGCTATTTTGACACCCACCAAGTTTGGGACAACCTAAACTCAGAATTACTATTAGAAAAATTGGATTACCTTTGCTGTTCTTCGTCAGAATGCACTCCCAGGACTTCTACTTCAACAACAAATGCTGTTTTGGTTCCAAATAATCCATAGTTATATTCAAATAGCTCTGTTTTGTTCGTGCGTTCAGGTCACTATCCAAAGGGTGACGCGCCAGCGCATTTCGTGACAAAAAAAATTCTAAATATTCTATTACCGTACTTAGAAGCATGTCAACGCTTTTAAAATACATTTTTATGCTATTTTTCCTCGTAAAATAGCGATAATATTCCAACCGGGCAACGTTGTATTCATTCAAAGGCTGAAAGAAAAAAATTGAGAATTCTCATAAACGCGCATCTCCAGTGTCACTGTCCCCAGGCTGACCACTCACAAATTCTCCTGCTGTTCTTCGCCCAGAGACAGCAGACACCCCATTACACTTTCTGGCGGCTTTAGAGAGCCAATGGGAGCCTTAGAAAGTGTCATGTTCCAGCACACATGCTGTATTTTCGATAGAGATGCAACAGAAGGACAACAAATTGTCAGACAGGGCACTTCCTGTATGGAATCTTCTCAGGTTTTGGCCTGCCATATGAGTTCTGTTATACTCACAGACACCATTTAAACAGTTTTAGAAACTTTAGTGTTTTCTATCCAAATCTACTAATTATATGCATATTCTAGTTTCTGGGCAGGAGTAGTAACCAGATTAAATCGGATACGTTTTTTTATCCGGCCGTGCAAATACTGCCCCCTAGCCCCAACAGGTTAAGTACCAACGGACACTTTCAACTGGTTGAGAAAGGGAAATATTGTTCCATTCCCCAACCTTTTGATGTTGCCATACTCTCTCAATGTTAACAAGGGCTTTCCAAGAATCCCTTCTGTAGAGTAGAGAGAAAAGGGGGAAAGGTATTTATGGGGAGGGGGGTTCATAAACCTCACACCAACAGGGCAATGTCATGACAATGTTTAGATATTTATACCTTCTAATCCTAATGATGTTTTGAAAAAAATGCATGAGCTCTGATTTGTTTTTTGCGCAGGCTGTACACACTTAATCAGTCTGTCAGTCACAATTTGACAAGCACTTGATAATGCCTTAAATTTCCTGGCTGCATCCCCATTGTGTGGCCGTAATGCCCACAAAAAAAATCCATGCCTGTTGTGCCCTTGGGCTGAATATAATAATTATGATTCCCTTCTCCCGGCTGCGTGCCGAAGCATCTCACTCGTATGGCTCTCAATCACGTGGTACATGTCTTTCTCACAGGCTACAAGTGAAGACCGACACATCGGGGACGCAACTGTGCGCGTCCTTATCCAATTCCGAGGCGCATATTGGAAGTACTGTCCACATTTGCTTTTGGTCAACCAACAAGATGAGTAGGCCTAACGAACAGCAAAAGCACTAGTCTATGTCAGTACAGAAGTTCACCTATTCTTTTCGAGAAATAAATATTCCTAAAAATAGCCCGGGACAGTTGTGGAATGCCATAGATCCCAAATTAATACAACCACTAGCATCAAAAATACTGTTTTAAGCAATGAGCCTGACGAAACAGATGAGAACGTTTAGCTTAAAATTTTGATAAACTATTAGGCTATTTCTTCACATTATAAGTGCAGCAATGCGCAAACGACTAATGTTCCATTAGCCGGAAAACACCATTCTCAAAAGTGACCACAGATGCGATTATGCATTCAATTATTTTATTATAAATGTGAAAATTATCTTCCCCCAAACTTGAAACTCACGCACTGCATATGTTTGCCAGTTAGGCTCTACACCTGTTGTAAAGCGGATTAATGTGCTTCATTTTAAGAAGTTATTTGGCCACTTTAGTTGTGATACAAACCTTATCAAAACATATAGACCTATGGGCTAGATGAGGTGTGTGACTATGATTTTAAAAAATCGCAAAAAAAGCATGCACTGTTTGCCTTAACCTGGGCATCATTCACAAGTGATAATATATCATATAATATTGTCACCCATCACACTATTCTTGATTTAATCTTGTCTTTACATATTTTAAATAATATATGTGTGGAATTAGTTTTGATTTAGAATGGACCATTATCATGCACCTGTCTTGAAACTGGGCAGCGGGAAAAAATACATGTCATCTATGCACTTAAATAGCAAATTGAGGACACTTTTCCCGTGGTTCATTTTCACACCAGTCAGGTAGGCTATAATCCTGTTGTAAAGAGAAGCAATGTGCTAAATATTAAAGTTTTTAATAGAGGCCATCACTCTGTTTTCTACGCAATTGCATAGCCTATAGAAATGTTGCTCAACATGAGCTCATGGGCTCTCGAAGTGTTTTATTAGATTTTTGATTACATTTGCATTGATGTCAGTGATTAGAGGGACAGTGGAGTGCCGAGTACCAGGCAGTTAGCAAGTTTGGTGGGCTACTGATGACCATCAGCAGCATCAGAGCTTGGAGAAGCCTAATTACCCAGCTGGAATTTGACTGCCGTCATGATTCGTGACCGCCAGTGTGGCGGTAATACAGTCACCGTAACAGCCCTAGTTGTTACTGAGTGTGCGCGTGTGACTTTTCTCTCTGCTGTGTGTGTGTGTGTGCGTGTGTGTGTGTGCGCGTGCGTAGGAGATGTGTGACACAGGGAGGTGTCGTGTGGATGGAGGGCGCCCTCTACAAGATCTCCTGCTCCCTACCATTCTACACAACAGGTGTGTGCATCACATCTTATCTCAATCTTTGCTGTTCAGTCCTCACTTCTTATGAAACTCAGAGGAGGAGAGAGGACGATGGGAAAAGCAGAGAGAGTTGAAAGGGTATCAGCAGTGGGCACTGAAGATGGATGGAGAAAGAGTTTGACTCAACAATCTGTCTGGCTTTACTTGGTTTATTATGTCTGTTTAAAGTCTCTATTGTTCACAGCTCAAATAGTAAACACACAGCAGTGAACAGGAGAGCGGGCCAAACCAAGCTGGGACCTGGTGGGATGTACACATACACACACTTTTGATCTCACACAAACACACTCATTCAAAGTGCCTAACTGATGCTCACACACCCTGCAGTCTCTACTCTCTAGGTTTTATGCTATCTGGCATCGCTAATTGAGATCATTTCCTGTTTTGAAGGAGCTGATTTGGTGAAAGGTCTTCAGGCTGATATGTTTGTGCGCGCCCTTGCCCTTCCTCCAGGTCTGATGCGATATTTGGCCAGAGGATGATGTCATGGATCCTGCCCCCTCGTTATTTGCCTGAGCTCTGCCAATCAGAGAGAGACCTCAGCATTGCCCTCACCCTGCACCTCACCTACTGTGAGTTTTACACACACACACACACACACACACACACACACACACACACACACACACACACACACACACACACACACACACAGAGATGCATACACACACACGCGCGCACACACGCACACCCCCACCCTGCCCTTCATCTACTGTGAGTCTATTGCCGTCCTAAATCAACCCCTAGTCCTAACCCCTAGACTCTTCTTGATTTCCCTCCTTGTAAATCAAAAAGGACCAGATCAGCTATACAGTACTAGGCTGTAGAGTTTCCATAATATCTTTGACATACTACATCACTGTCTAACCCCTCTCTCTCTCACACACCCTCTGTCTCTTCATCTCATAATGCCAGTTCCAGTCTATATAACATGTACTATACCTGGTGTTTTTCCTCTTTTTAGCTACTATGTCCTGCATGGCTGTGATGTCCACTAGCCTGGTCTCCTGTCTTTTATTGCACAAACACCGCAAGGTACTGTGTGTGTGTGTGTGTGTGTGTGTGTGTGTGTGTGTGTGTGTGTGTGTGTGTGTGTGTGTGTGTGTGTGTGTGTGTTAGAGAGTGAGTGAACTATTCTCCTGCCAGTCCTGTGGTGATGTCATAGGGAACACATACCAGCTATGACCATAAACTCAGCCTGGGGGGTTAAGTACTGGAGTCCCTTGTTTTTCTGCTTTGCTGCTTATTGTTTCTGTGTATAGACGCTATTAGAGTCGCTGACGCTGACTTTCTGCTCTCAAAGGGGCAAAGCCCTGTTCTTTCATTTTATTGGTCATTAGGTCATCTGCTCAGCTCACCTCATTTTCTCTCTCCACCCCCTCCCTCCATCCAGGGTGTGTGTCTGTCTGTGTTGTGTCGTGACGTGGCCTGGCTGCTGGAGGAGATCTTGTTCAGGAACAGAGATCTGGGCTTTGGGGGGAGTCTGGTTGGGGTGGTCTACCACTCCCTCACCCTCCTCACCCCTCACCTCACCCTCGCTTCCCATCCCAAAGACAGGTAGGTAGGTAGGTAGGTAGGTAGGTAGGTAGGTAGGTAGGTAGGTAGGTAGGTAGGTAGGTAGGTAGGTAGGTAGGTAGGTAGGTAGGTAGGTAGGTAGGTAGGTAGGTAGGTAGGTAGGTAGGTAGGTAGGTAGGTAGGTAGGTAGGTAGGTAGGTAGGTAGGTAGGTAGGTAGGTAGGTAGGTAGGTAGGTGACAGAGAGGGAATGACAACCATTTCTCTCCCTCCCTTCCAGGTCTGATCCCCTCATCGCTCCCCACCCCTCTCTCTCCGCAACTCTCTCTCTTTCCCGCCATTCCCAGATACTCACACACACATTCATCCATGAGGCGGTCGGAGGTACGTGTGTGCAAATTCATTACCACATTCACAATCTTCATTGATTAGTTGCATTATTTATGACTCTCTTTTTTTCCTTCAATTGACAATGTGTGTGTGCAGCGTGTGCGGTGTCGGCCATGCTGTGTGAGGTGGCAGGCTGCGGGGGCAGCAGCAGGATCAGGGGTAAAGAGATTAAAGGTGACGAGGTCAGAGGGGAGATTGAGTTTGACGTGGCACTGTGTCAGGATGAACTGACTGAGAGAGCCCTGCAACTCACACACTTACTGCCCCCGGGATATATACCTGTGAGTACATACACACACAATGCCCCCCGGGATATATACCTGTGAATACACACACACACACTGCCCCAGTGGTGTATATACCTGTGAATACACACACTCACTGCCCCAGGGGTATATACCTGTGAATACACACACTCACTGCCCCAGTGGTATATACCTGTGAATACACACACTCACTGCCCCAGGGGTATATACCTGTGAATACACACACTCACTGCCCCAGGGGTATATACCTGTGAATACACACACTCACTGCCCCAGGGGTATATACCTGTGAATACACACACACACACTGCCCCAGGGGTATATACCTGTGAATACACACACACACACTGCCCCAGGGGTATATACCTGTGAATACACACACACACACTGCCCCAGGGGTATATACCTGTGGATACACACACACACACACACACAGTGCCCCAGGGGTATATACCTGTGAATACACACACACACAGACACACACACACACACACAGTGCCCCAGTGGTATATACCTGCGAATACATACACACACACTGCCCCAGTGGTATATACCTGTGAATACACACACACACACACTGCCCCAGGGGTATATACCTGTGAATACACACACACACACACTGCCCCAGGGGTATATACCTGTGAATACACACACTCACTGCCCCAGGGGTATATACCTGTGAATACACACACACACACTGCCCCAGGGGTATATACCTGTGAATACACACACACACACACACTGCCCCAGGGGTATATACCTGTGAATACACACACACTGCCCCAGGGGTATATACCTGTGAATACACACACACACACACACACACTGCCCCAGGGGTATATACCTGTGAATACACACACACACACACACACACACACACACACACACACACACACACACACACACTGCCCCAGGGGTATATACCTGTGAATACACACACACAGTGCCCCAGTGGTATATACCTGTGAATACACACACACACACACACTGCCCCAGTGGTATATACCTGTGAATACACACACACACACACACACACACTGCCCCAGTGGTATATACCTGTGAATACACACACACACACACTGCCCCAGGGGTATATACCTGTGAATACACACACACACACTGCCCCAGTGGTATATACCTGTGAATATACACACACACACACACACACACACACACACACTGCCCCAGTGGTATATACCTGTGAATACACACACTCACTGCCCCAGTGGTATATACCTGTGAATACACACACACACACACACACACACACACTGCCCCAGGGGTATATACCTGTGAATACACACACACACACACACACTGCCCCAGGGGTATATACCTGTGAATACACACACACACTGCCCCAGTGGTATATACCTGTGAATACACACACACACACACTGCCCCAGGGGTATATACCTGTGAATACACACACACAGTGCCCCAGGGGTATATACCTGTGAATAGTACACATTCACACACACATACCTACTGTGCCTGGAAATACTATACTATACTGGACTGGCTGGGTGTGTGTGTATCTTATTCAATGAATGTTTAATGGAGCAGCACAGCCATTCATCTAGCTCTGAGAGTGCGAGAGATTGTGTATGGAGTGTGTGCTCTCGAACTCTCTGTCCTCAAAGGCTTTTAATCAAAGACATAAATACTAGGCCTTTCTCTCTCTTGCTCCCTCCCTCTCTCCTTCTCGCTCCCTCCTTTGTCTGATTGCATCAGTTTTTATTTCTATCTGACTCACACTTTCCTCACCCCCCCACCCCTCGCTCTGTTCCCACCCCACCTCTTGCTCTGTCTCTCCTCTCTAAACCAAGTGTGTGCTACACTCCATCTGCTGCGGTCTCTGTTAGCGGTCTCTGTTAGCGGTCTCTGTTAGCGGTCTATATAGCTTGTATGGGATATTGACTGATAACTGCCTGTCTGTCCACCAGTAGCAACGAAATATGCACAGATAATGCTCTAAGTTCTGACTTGCCCGATTTTTCTGTCTCTCTTTCTCTATAGCCATGTCAGTCATCTCATGGCTTTGCTCTGGATGCAGTGGACACACTGGTGCGATGTGGCATCCTTGTGATGGAAGAGGTTAAAAGTGCATCACACACAAAGTACATCTCTCACAACACACTTTCACCATTTCAACCCAGTGATTGGGCTTATGTCATTTATAGTGTGTGTGTGTGTGTGTGTGTGTGTGTGTGTGTGTGTGTGTGTGTAGGTTCCTAGCGACACACCGATCTGTGATTTCTGGAGGAAGCAGGGTGCTCTGACCTGGAGTGCTTCAGACGACCACTCTGACTGTGAAGAAGGAGAGGCACGCTCCTTCAAGGTACACACACAGAACTACTAATCAACTCAACTCAGTGACTGAAATCTATCTCTCTCATTCTCTTTGTAGTTGAGCCAGCCCAGCCAGTGTCCAAAACTGCTTTTCTTCCTGTGCAGTCTGATGGCTGGCTACCTGAGGGCCCTGTGCTGGGCTACAGAGGGTTTAGACCTCCTAGACACTCCGCTACCAGGTGTGTGTGCGCGCGTGCGTGTGTGTGTGTGTGTGTGTGTGTGTGTGCGTGGAACTCCTCTGAGTAGCTGTGTGTGTCTCACCCTGCAGAGGCTGTCTGTTTGGGCCAGATACACTCCCACCTGTGTGATACCGCCCAGAGGGACAGGGGACACTATGGTGAGACTGGAATTACACAATGACATACACACACAGAATGCTAATACCCATACTTCAAACATTTGCCTAATGAAAATCTCCTCTCTTTAATAACCAGCTTATTTGTCTGGAGGTTACGCACATGACTCACCTTTCACAAACACTGGTTTGTTGTGTGTTACAGAGAGCTGCTCAGAGGAGGTGGCACGTGTGACAGTCAGGACGCTGACAGACCTGGGGGTGAGAAACAGTCACTCTGTGTGTGATTAACATTTTATCAGTGACTCACTGGTCCTTGCACGTGTATCTAAATAGTGGTTGTGTGTCAGGTGCTGGTTGAGGATCAGCAGAGAGGATGTGTGTTCCTGGGAGTCAGTCCACTCTTCCAACAGACAGACAACAGACACAAACTCCACAGCTTTGTATCCCAGTTCCTCTATGACTAATACACACACCACAAGAGAAAGACCAAGCAGGGAATGAGGATAAAGTCTATATAGTGAAGCTTATTCAATCATAATTAAAGCAGATATGTCCCTCTCCTAACTCACAGCAGAGGTTATGTGTTCAGAAATGATTTTCCATTATGTTCTAAACAGTCTGCTGACTCCTAGCTCTGTAATTTTTAGCCTGCTCTTATTGACTTTCATGTGTTTACATGATCAAGTCATTGGAATTAAGTTTACATTTTACTGTTCTCCTCATCAGGCAATTTTTTGTTTAATCTCAATGCGTGTTTCAGTTTAGTAAAAGACTGCATGAGTCTATAATGGACCGGAACATTGGGTCTTGTTTCAGTTTAGATGTTGCCTTTGGCCAAAGATGTATAGTGATGACTTGGCTTGGAACAGTTCACATTTTTGGACACACCAGAGAATATGTGTGTTTCTAGTGTTAATGATGTAGAACAGCTCAGTGGAAAGTGTCTAGCAAGATTTTTTTCATATATGATGCTCTTTGTTACATTGATGTTATTAAACCTATAAATGTTTTTATTTTCTGAATCCATCATTGCTGTGCTCGCACAAACCTGAAGCATCACACTCCATTAGAAGTGAAAAGGGTCATAATGATTGAGAACAATCCCTATAAAACTAATGTGTGGGCAGCCATTCAGTTTATTGTTTGCCAAGTGTTCACATAATTAACAATGGTTTATGGACTAGAGGTGAGTTTAGATTAGAACTCTTGAGTCTTATCAAGTCTAGGCAGTATATTTCTATCATGCCTGTTCTTGGCAGTGTATATCTATAACTGTTCTAGGACAGAGCTCTCCAACCCTATTTCTGGAGAGCCACCATCGTATAGGTTTTTACTCCAACCCTAATCTAGCAAACAGATATAATAAATGAAACTAAATCATTTCAAACCTTCCTTACATTTGTATATGATCACTGTTATGCATGGAAATACTTTGTAACAGATTTCCCAAAATGTTAATGTTTTATGTCTAATGAAAATTAAAAACATATACAGTACCAGTCAAAAGTTTGGACACACCTACTCATTCAAAGGTTTTTCATTATTTTTACTATTTTCTACATTGTAGAATAATAGTGAAGACATCAACTATGAAATGACACATGGAATCATGTAGTAACCAAAAAAGTGTTAAATAAATCTAAATATATTTTATAGATTCTTAAAAGTAGCCACCCTTTGCCTTGATGACAGCTTTGCACAGTGTTGGCATTCTCAACCAGCTTCATGAGGTAGTCACCTGGAATGCATTTCATTTAACAGGTGTGCCTTAAGTTAATTTGTGGAATTTCTTTCCTTAATGCATTTGAGCCAGTCAGTTGTGATGTGACAAGGTATGCGTGGTATACAGAAGATGGCCCTATTTGGTAAAAGACCAAGTCCATATTATGGCAAGAACAGCTCAAATAAGCAAAGAGAAACGACAGTCCATCATTACTTTAAGACATGAAGGTCAGTCAGTACGGAAAATTTCAAGAACTTTGAAAGTTTCTTCAAGTGCAGTTGCAAAAACCATCAAGCGCTATGATGAAACTGGCTCTCATGAGGACCGCCACAGGAAAGGAAGACCCAGAGTTATCTCTGCTGCAGAGGATAAGTTCATTAGAGTTAACTGCATCTCAGATTGCAGCCCAAATAAATGCTTCACAGAGTTCAAGTAACAGACACATCTCAACATAAACTGTTCAGAGACGACTGCATGAATCAGGCCTTCATGGTCGAATTGCTGCAAATAAACCACTACTAAAGGACACCAGTAAGAAGAAGAGACTTGATTGGGCAAAGAAACACGACCAATGGACATTAGATCGGTTGAAATCTGTTCTTTGGTCTGATGAGTCCAAATTTGAGATTTTTGGTTCCAACCGCCGTGTCTTTGTGAGACTCAGTAGGTGAACGGATGATCTCCGCATGTGTGGTTCTCACCGTGAAGCATGGAGGAGGTGGTATGGGGGTGCTTTGCTGGTGACACTGTCAGTGATTTATTTAGAATTCAAGGCACACTTAACCAGCATGGCTATCACAGCATTCTGCAGCGACACGCCATCCCATCTGGTTTGGGCTTAGAGGGACAGAGTGAAGAAAAAGCAGCTAACAAGTGCTCAGCATGTGTGGGAACTCCTTCAAGACTGTTCCAGGTGAAGCTGGTTGAGCGAAAGCTTTGCACACTCTTGGCAATCATCAAGGCAAAGGGTAACTATTTGAAGAATCTAAAATACACACTGCTCAAAAAAATAAAGGGAACCCTGAAATAACACATCCTAGATCTGAATGAAAGAAATAATCTTATTAAATACTTTTTTCTTTACATAGTTGAAAGTGCTGACAACAAAATCGCACAAAAATATTTAATGGAAATCCAATTTATCAACCCATGGAGGTCTGGATTTGGAGTCACACTCAAAATTAAAGTGGAAAACCACACTACAGGCTGATCCAACTTTGATGTAATGTCCTTAAAAAAGTCAAAATGAGGCTCAGTAGTGTGTGTGGCCTCCACGTGCCTATATGACCTCCCTACAACGCCTGGGCATGCTCCTGATGAGGTGGTGGATGGTCTCCTGAGGGATCTCCTCCCAGACCTGGACTAAAGCATCCGCCAACTCCTGGACAGTCTGTGGTGCAACGTGGCGTTGGTGGATGGAGCGAGACATGGTGTCCCAGATGTGCTCAATTGGATTCAGGTCTGGGGAACGGGCGTGCCAGTCCATAGCATCAATGCCTTCCTCTTGCAGGAACTGCTGACTCACTCCAGCCACATGAGGTCTAGCATTGTCTTGCATTAGGAGGAACCCAGGGCCAACCGCACCAGCATATGGTCTCACAAGGGGTCTGAGGATCTCATCTCGGTACCTAATGGCAGTCAGGCTACCTCTGGCGAGCACATGGAGGGCTGTGCGGCCCCCCAAAGAAATGCCACCCCACACCATGACTGACCCACCGCCAAACCGGTCATGCTGGAGGATGTTGCAGGCAGCAGAACATTCTCCACGGCATCTCCAGACTCTGTCACGTCTGTCACATGTGCTCAGTGTGAACCTGCTTTCATCTGTGAAGAGCACAGGGCGCCAGTGGCGAATTTGCCAATCTTGGTGTTCTCTGGAAAATGCCAAACGTCCTGCACGGTGTTTGGCTGTAAGCACAACCCCCACCTGTGGACGTCGGGCCCTCATACCACCCTCATGGAGTCTGTTTCTGACCGTTTGAGCAGACACATGCACATTTGTGGCCTGCTGGAGGTCATTTTGCAGGGCTCTGGCAGTGCTCCTCCTGCTCCTCCTTGCACAAAGGCGGAGGTAGCGTTCCTGCTGCTGGGTTGTTGCCCTTCTACGGCCTCCTCCACGTCTCCTGGTTTACTGGCCTGTCTCCTGGTAGCGCCTCCATGCTCTGGACACTACGCTGACAGACACAGCAAACCTTCTTGCCACAGCTCGCATTGATGTGCCATCCTGGATGAGCTGCACTACCTGAGCCACTTGTGTGGGTTGTAGACTCCGTCTCATGCTACCACTAGAGTGAAAGCACCGCCAGCATTCAAAAGTGACCAAAACATCAGCCAGGAAGCATAGGAACTGAGAAGTGGTCTGTGGTCACCACCTGCGGAACCACTCCTTTATTGGGGGTGTCTTGCTAATTGCCTATAATTTCCACCTGTTGTCTATTCCATTTGCACAACAGCATGTGAAATGTATTGTCAATGTTGCTTCCTAAGTGGACAGTTTGATTTCACAGAAGTGTGATTGACTTGGAGTTACATTGTGTTGTTTAAGTGTTCCCTTTATTTTTTTGAGCAGTGTATTTAGATTTAACACTTTTTTGGTTACTTCATGATTCTGTATGTTATTTCAGAGTTTTGATGTCTTCACTATTATTCTACAATGTAGACAATAGTAAAAATAAAGAAAAACCCTTGAATGAGTATGTGTGTCCAAACGTTTGACTGATATATATATATATAATAATTTATTTCTAGCATGCCTGTTCTAGTTTATGTTGGTTGTAGGCAGTGTATTTCTATCATGCTTGTTCTAGGTAGTGTGTTTCTATCATCGCTGTTCTAGACAGTATATTTTATATCTGTCTTGATGTGCTGAATCAGAGCCCAGGAGAGCATGAACAACTATTGGGCAGCTGGGGGGAGGTCTCTGAATAACAAAGAGATGGCAGTCAATACTTAACCTGGGAGAAGAGTGGCTGGACAGAACAAAAACATGGGAAGATGAGTTGAGGTCAAATAATTCACCCTTATATACTGTAGAAGACTATGTGCAAGAAACATTTGAACAGATGGAAATAAGTAAAATCAGTTATTTTGTAAGGCAACAATATAGCATGCAGACTATTTCAAGAGATGGCAGAGATAAGATACCTTTGTCTGAATGTCAGAAGACCTCTTATGACACACTACTGCCACCTTGTGGTGGTCTGAACAAATGGCAGCATTTGAAATCGGAGATGAGTGACAGGCTGGCTGTGCCTTTTACCTCTGCCCTTGAATAATCAATAGCCTTCAGCTCTCTCTTTCGGTCTCACACTTTGCATTTAGATTAAGTGGGTATCTCTGGGGTGTGTTTGACACAGTAAACACTTGTGTTTGTGTAAGTGCTACAGGAGAGGCCACTGTCTGTTGTTGAGACTAAGCAGGCACAATGTAACTGCCAGACAAAACATTTCCAATACAGAATTTGTATCTACTGTAAAGCATTGAGCTGCAGTGGACCCAGATATTTAATATTTCCAAGGTCATACATATGTCTGATTGAATCATGGAGACCAAAGCCACCATCTCCATACAGAGCAGATGAGCTGCCCACAACAGCTGACTCAGTGTGGCAGCTGGAAAGGTATTCCTCTATCACACAGCCTCACAGTGGGCATGGTAAGCAGCTGCTATTCCTGCACACACTGGACTATTATCTGCACCCACGTCTAACCTCATACACTCAGTTGTCCATTTATTAGGTACACCACCCCATTCATGAAAATGGTTCACTCCTTACAGACAGTGAATCATGTGACTGTGGCTTGCTATATAAAGTAGAATCCATGCCCTGAAGAATTCAGTCTGTTCTGGAGGCAAAGGGGGGTTCAACCCGGTACTGCACTGATCAAAATATAACGCAACATGTAAAGTGTTGGTCCCATGTTTCATGAGCTGAAATAAAAGATCCCAGAAATGCTCCATGAGCACAAAAAGCGTATATCTCAAGTTTTGTGCACAAATTTGTTTCCCTCCCTGTTAGTGAGCATTTCTCCTTTTCCAAGATTATCCATCCACCTGATAGGTGCAGCATATCAAGAAGCTGAATGAACAGCATTATCATTACACAGGGGCACCTTGTGCTGAGGACAATAAAAGGTCACTAAAATGTGCAGTCACACAACACAATGCCACAGATGTCTCAAGTTTTGTGGGGGCAAGCTAACTGCAGGAATGTCCACCAGTGCTGTTGCTAGAAAATTAAATGTGCATTTCTATACCATAAGCCACCTCTAACATCGTTTTAGAGAATTTGGCAGTGTGTCCAACAGGCCTCACAACCACAGACCACGTATTACCACGCCAGCCGAGGGCCTCCACTTCTGGCTTCTTCACCTACAGTATCGTCTGAGACCAGCCACCCGGACAGCTGATGAAATTGTGGGTTTGCGCAACCGAAGAATTTCTTCACAAACTGTCAGAAACCTTCTCAGGTAAGCTCATCTGTGTACTTGTCGTCCTCACCAGGGTCTTGACATGACTGCAGTTTGACGTCAAAACTGACTTCAGTGGGCAAATGCTCACCTTCAATTGCCACTGACACGCTGGAGATGTGTGCTCTTCACAAATGAATCCCGGTTTAGACTGTACCGGGCAGATGACAGACAGCATGTCAAATCAAATAATATTTGTCATACACATGTTTAGCAGATGTTATAAATGGGTGTAGTGAAAAAATGCTTGTGTTTCTAGCTCTAACAGTGCAGTAATATCTAACAATTTCACAACACACACATCTAAAGTCAAGGAATTACGAATATATAAATATTTGGGCGAGCAATGTCAGAGCGGAATAGACTAAGATACAGTAGAATAGAATACAATATATACATATGAGATGAGTAATGCAAAATATGTAAACATTATTAAAGTCACTGGTGTTCCATTTATTAAAGTGGCCAGTGATTCTAAGTCTGTAAACTTGGCAAAAAAAGAAACGTCCTCTCACTGTCCACTGCGTTTATTTTCAGCAAACTTAACATATGTAAATAGTTGTATGAACATAACAAGATTTAACAATTGAGACGTAAACTGAACAAGTTCCACAGATATGTGACTAACAGAAATGGAATAATGTGTCCCTGAACGAAGGGGGGGGGTCAAAATCAAAAGTAACAGTTAGTATCTGGTGTGGCCACCAGCTGCATTAAGTACTGCAGTGCATCTCCTCCTCATGGACTGCACCAGATTTGCCAGTTCTTGCTGTGAGATGTTACCCCACTCTTCCACCAAGGCACCTGCAAGTTCCCGGACATTTCTGGGGGGGAATGGCCCTAGCCCTCACCCTCCGATCCAACAGGTCCCAGACGTGCTCAATGGGATTGACATCCGTGCTCTTCGCTGGCCAATGGCAGAACACTGGCATTCCTGTCTTGCAGGAAATCACGCACAGAACAAGCAGTATGGCTGGTGGCATTGTTATGTTGGAGGGTCATGTCAGGATGAGCCTGCAGGAAGGGTACCACATGAGGGAGGAGGATGTCTTCCCTGTAACACACAGCGTTGAGATTTCCTGCAATGACAACAAGCTCAGTCTGATGCTGTGACACACCGCCCCAGACCATGACGGACCCTCCACCTCCAAATCGATCCCGCTCCAGAGTACAGGCCTCGGTGTAACGCTCATTCCTTCAACGATAAACGCGAATCCGACTATCACCCCTGGTGAGACAAAACCGCAACTCGTCAGTGAAGAGCACTTTTTGCCAGCCCTGTCTGGTCCAACGACGGTGAGTTTGCCCATAGGTGACGTTGTTGCTGGTGATGTCTGGTGAGGACCTGCCTACAACAGGCCTACAAGCCCTCAGCCCAGCCTCCTTCAGCCTATTGCGCACAGTCTGAGCACTGATGGAGGGATTGTGCGTTCCTGGTGTAACTCGGGCAGTTGTTGTTGCCATCCTGTACCTGTCCCGCAGGTGTGATGTTCGGATGTACCGATCCTGTGCAGATGTTACACGTGGTCTGCCACTGCAAGGACGATCAGCTGTCTGTCCTGTTTCCCTGTAGCGCTGTCTTAGGCGTCTCACAGTATAGACATTGCAATTTATTGCCCTGGCCACATCTGCAGTCCTCATGCCTCCTTGCAGCATGCCTAAGGCACGTTCACGCAGATGAGCAGGGACCCTGGGCATCTTTCTTTTGGTGTTTTTCAGAGTCAGTAGAAAGGCCTCTTCAGTGTCTTAAGTTTTCATAACTGTGACCTTAGTAGGCAATTATCTGTAAGTTTTTAGTGTCTTAACGACCGTTCCACAGGTGCATGTTCATTAATGGTTCATTGAACAAGCATGGGAAACAGTGTTTAAGCCCTTTACAATGAAGATCTGTGAAGTTATTTGGATTTTTACTAATTATCTTTGAAAGACGGGGTCCTGAAAAAGGGATGTTTATTTTTTGGCTGAGTTTATATAGGGCAGCAGCCTCTGTGCTAGTGATGGCTATTTAACAGTCTGATGGCCTTGAGATAAAAGCTGTTTTTCAGTCTCTCATCCCAGCTTTGACGCACCTGTACTGATCTGGCCTTCTGGATGATAGCGGGGTGAACAGGCAGTGGCTCGGGTGGTTGTTGTCCTTGATCTTTTTGGCCTTCGTGACATCGGGTGTTGTAGGTGTCCTGGAGGGTTCATGTGTGGGCAAGCGGTTTGCTGATGTCAACGTTGTGAACAGAGGGGTGGCGGTGAGGTTATGGCATGGGCAGGCATAAGCTGCGGACAACAAACATTTTATCGATGGCAATTTTGTAATGCAGAGATAATGTGACGAGATCCTGAGGCCCATTGTCGTGCCATTCATCCGTCGTCATCACCTCATGTTTCAACATGATAATGCACGGCCCCGCGTCACAAGGCCCTGTACACAATTCCTGGAAGCAGAAAATGTCCCAATTCTTCCATGGACTGCATACTCACCAGGCATGTCACCCATTGGATCTGGATCGACTTGTACGATAGCGTGTTCCAGTTCCTGCCAATATCTAGAAACTTCGCACAGCCAGTAAAGAGGAGTGGGACAACATTCCACAGGCCACAATCAACAGCCTGGTCAACTCTATGCGAAGGAGTTGTGTTGCGCTGCATGAGGCAAATGGTGGTCACACCCGATATTGACTGGTTTTCTGTTCCATGCCCATACCTTTTTTTTGTTTAAGGTATCTGTGACCAACAGTTGCCTATCTGTATTCCCAGTCATATGAAATCCATAGATTAGGGCCTAATGAATGTATTTAAATTGACTGATTTCCTTCAAAGATTTTACCCAGTTAAAGTTCATTTAAGTTGTTGCATTTTACGTTTTATTTTGTTCAGTGTAGCTGGGTGTACCTAAATAAACTGACCACTGAGTATATCTATTGTCAGAGAAATATGACAGTGATATGAGTCATAATGAACCCTATGAATATGTATCATAATTATTAATGGTAGTCCTGCTTAATCTAATTGTCTAGGTAAAAATATATTCTTCATGACACTGTTTGCGTCCCAAATGGCATCCTATTCCCTATATAGTGCACTACTTTTGGTCTGTGGTCATGTAGGTAATAGGGTGCCATTTGGGACGGAAACATTGTTATAGGACACTTGACTTCTGTAAAGACTCGTCATGCATTTAGCCATGTGAGTGGTATTTTAGTATGACAACAGATGTTTTGTATAAGAATGATCACAGAACACACAAAGCGATTGAATTTATAAGTAATCTAGTCGAATCTACAAAAATTCCACAAAATATATTCAACATGAGTTAGATTGACAGAATTTACACACAAACTTGGATTTGTGACCTGATTTACAGTACAGTATGATAATGCCACTTCGGTCCAAAAAAAGAGCTGAATCTATCAATCATAATGATTGGTTGATTATAAAAATAGCTGACCAATGGGCTGGCTGCTTCAGGGGTCATAGGTTAGGCAACATTGTTGCTTATTACCTCCAGCTGGTCTGACACTCAACCACTTCACCTCTCTGAAACACAAACATACACACATATACAGGAACACTTCATTATGGTGCAGGAGCTTCACAATACTTTTGAGTTCATATTCTTTTAGAGGAACAGGAGCTCAAGCAGTAGAACATTTTAGGTGCCAGTAGTCAACTCTGGTGAGTTCCTGCTGAAGTCAAGCACTGAGGACCACAACAGACAACGCTTGTAACGCTTGTGCCCAATCCCAAATTAACCCCTTATCCCTATCCCGTGGAACTGGTGTATACATTACGCAGCCAGCAACATAAACTCTACGTTGCACAACCAAAATCTGCTAATACAATCTAGTCAATGAAAAGTAGCTGATTTTTACCGATATCACACAAATCAGGTCAAACGTCTTGTGAATCGTCTCATTATTGCACTTTGGACCGAAGATCAGTAACTCGCTTTGCCGGTTTGTCTACAGAACAGATATGCACAGAAGTGCACTTCCTGGTCAATGTTTGTAGTTTAGTTTACTGGATACTGTCACTCAGTGCTCACAGTATGTGAGATCAAAGCTCAATGCTCTCTAGCATGTGCATCATAAGTAAGACTTACAATTGATTATCTGAACAATTTCTATGGATAATCTGCGTACATTTCCGCGACGGAGACGATAAGTAGTTGCTATGTATAAACTACAATTCCCATGATTAAGTTTAAAGGCCATTGATAAATCAGGTGATTAACCGGAGGGAGGCTTCGTTCTGTCAGCTTGCTGTCTCTTTCCCTCTAGACGTCGGAAGGACAGCAATGTGTGCCCGGTAAGCCTACCGATTCATATATTTAGCCGTTTTCCGTGCAAAGATTTGGTCAGAAAATGTACTTTGTGAAATACATGTGTGCAGGATCAATTGTTATCGGGTATGAATGAGCGAACTAACTTCTTGAGCCGTGGCTTTGTTCAACAGGATTGCATACATATTTAAATCCACTTGATCAGTTCGCAAGGACTGTCTATTGTTTTTACACAGACTGATTAGCAAGATAGTTGCAATTTTTCATTCAAGTAGCTGCGAACTAGCTTTTTATTACAGCCCAGTTTGTCTTGGCCTATGGCAAAAAATATAATCTGCCATTTTCACTTCCTTGTTTTTGGAGATATAACAGTCTCCCGTCATTACCAGTTATTATTGTGCCAAAGGCATGAATCTACACACGTTACAGGAAAGGGAGGGTGAGAGAAAGGGAACACTGGCCTTTAGAACACTCCCTCCATTTCAATGTGAAAGCATGGTTCGTTCTATGGCTAGAAACGTACGTACTGAGTCAGACTCATATGGTCTGCAACTCAACATAAAGTGGATCTCAATGGTCTAAAGGTCTCTCTGTTCCTTCTGCGTTGTGGATAAATTGGGCAGGTAAAAGCAAAAGGGCTGCTTTAGAGTATTGCGATGTCCCCTTGACTATGTATGCCTTTAGAGATAACCAGGGAGTCTTAACAGTCCAAGTGTATAGAGTCTTGCAGGTTATCTAGAGTCCAAAGGTTTCTCTGAAAGACAGACTTTGACACAATCTCACTGATATCACTAACCCTGCAGCAGAGAATACCAGACAGGAAAGCAAAGCAATATATTATCTCACCTTTCTCTGCAGTCAAAACTGCTCACTGTATTATTCTGAGTTGGTAAGCAGAGAGCCAGTGTGTACTATAATGATTTCCATGAGTTGGTAAGCAGAGAGCCAGTGTGTACTATAATGATTTCCATGAGTTGGTAAGCAGAGAGCCAGTGTGTACTATAATGATTTCCATGAGTTGGTAAGCAGAGAGCCAGTGTGTACTATAATGATTTCCATGAGTTGGTAAGCAGAGAGCCAGTGTGTACTATAATGATTTCCATGAGTTGGTAACCAGAGAGCCAGTGTGTACTATAATGATTTCCAACTCCTTGTCATTCATTATCATGCTGAACAATGTTTGGCTTGACAATGACAGCAATGGGGTTGACATGGTCACATACAAATCTGGGACCAGGTTTGTGAGTTGGACCTTCAAGACCAGTAATATTGAGCTGTAATTAATGTTTCTCTCTATAGTCAGAAGTGTAAAGTACTAAGGTAAAAATAGTTTAAAGTACCACTTAAATAAGTCGTTTTTGGGGGTGATCTTTACTTTATATTTTTGACCAGTTTTACTCCACTTCATTCCTAATGAAAATAATGTAATTTTACTCCGTACATTTTCCCTGACACCCAAAAGTACTAGCTACATTTCGAATGCTTAGCAGGACAGTTCACACTTAATCAAGAGAACATCCCAGGTCATCCCTACTGTCTCTGGTCTGGTGGACTCACTAAACACACATGCTTTGTTTGTAAATGTCTGAGTGTTGGCGTGTCCCCTGGCTATCCCTAAAATAATAAAACAAGAACATTGTGCCCTCTGGTTTGCTTAAAATAAGGAACGTGAAATTATTTATAGTTTTACTTTTGGTACTTAAGTATATTTTAGCAATTACGTTTTTACATTTGATACATAAGTATATTTAAAACTAAATAGTTTTACTCAAGTAGTATTTTATTGGGTGACATTCATGTTTACTTGAGTCATTTTTCTATCTTTACTTTTACCCAAGTATGACAATTGGGTACTTTTTCCACCACTGTCTATAGTGTCCAGCCCATCGAGTGGACCACTGACTGTAAGAGCCAGAAGTGAGTATTGAGGAAGTGTGTGTGTGTGTGTGTGTGTGTGTGTGTGTGTGTGTGTGTGTGTGTGTGTGTGAGAGAGAGATCTAACTGTGTGTTCTCTCCAGTTATGATGGAATAGTCTTGGTGACGCAGAGTTATGACACGCTGCCCAAGGAGCTGGAATGTCTGAAAGCACCTCTGCTGGACTACAGCTCTGTGAGTCACACAACAACATATAGATAGATAGATGAATATAGCCCTACTTTTTTTCTTCTCCCCTCTCATTTATCCTCCTCCTCCTCTCCTCTCTCTCCTTTCTCCCTTTCTCTTCTAGGTGGACTGTGGTCTGGGAGATGAGGTGGTGGTGTTGAAGGTTCCGGGGTTGCCTGGTAACCGCTTGGTGTTTGCGTCCACCGGGCCCGTTAACCGGGACTACGATGATGTCAGACGCTTCAGTGACGCAGCTGTTAATGGCATCAAGAGGTCAGTCAACACCACACACACAAATGGTATCAAGAGGTTACTCTCTCTTTCTCTGTGTGTGTGGCTCTCCCATTCATTACCATTTACTGTATGGGTGTTTCTTCAGGGCCATGAAAGCAGGCATGCAGCGCCCCCTTCTGGTCTGTCCTCGCCATAGCTGCTATGACAGGAGCACCCTGGTGGCTGCCCTAGGTGCCCTGCACGCCCTCTACATGGTGAGAACAATCCTATGAAATAAAGAATAGATACCAGTACACTGATTAATGCTCCCATAGTTTTATTTTATTGTGCAATGTTTTGACCCGAAGGACTTCGTCAGGCACTCCTGTGCCCATAAACCCCTAGACCCGATATTCAAATAAACTTTGCACACATATGGAGCTCTAGAAAATCAATTCTCTTGCACCAAATATGGTGCTCACATTTATTCTATTTTTCTTCCTCTCTCTCTTTTTCCCTCTCCCTCAGCCTCTGGAAGTGAGGGAGGCATCTGTGAAGCCTAGCCAGTATAAGGTGTGTGTTCTGGGGCTGTGGGTGGACCAGGAGGCCCAGGGGAAGGAGTTGGTGGATCTGGCCTCTGCTCTGGAGAGTGGACGGTGGGTCACACACACATATTTTCATCTGTAACTTAGTGATCCCTCTTATGGGGAGAGGTTTTTAAATGTATTAGATCTGAAAAATCTATGCTTTTTTTAAACAAACAAAAAAATAATCTTTCTCTCTTCCGCCGACTACCCCATCTCTCTCTCCCTCTTTCTCCAGGCTGGCTTGCCGCGACATAGGAGGGTCTGATCCTGAGAGGATGGCTGCTCCTCGTGTAGCTGAGTACATCCAGGCCCTCTTTAAGGACAGCCCAGTGCAGGTGAGAGAGGATTTTCTCATACATCCAAAAAGGAAAAGGTGATTTCTATCTCTGAAAAAGACAGCAACAACAAAATGATTTTGTGATTCAGGTGCTTTTTTTATTAGTTAAAAAAGCTGATCTCTTTCGACCTCAATCGGTCTTTGTCAAAGCTTTGTTGCAGTCTTTTTGGGAGATGCAATCACCTTTCATTTTTGGGAATATGACTTTACCCAGATGAGCTCTCAATTCTGTACCAGCCTTTAGTAGTGCCAGCATATCTAAACTCTACTTGTCTCATGTATCTCAGTAATATGTTAATGTGATGAAGCTGAACCACCCTGTCTTTCTCAGGTAGATGTGGTGAGTGATCTGAAGGTGCTGGAGAAGGAGTACCCTTGCCTCGCTGCTGTCAACCGCTGTGCCAATGGTAAGTGTGTGTGTCAGACCTGGGTTCAAATACTATTTCAAATATCTCAATTACTTTTACATACATTCACAGTAAGTATTCAGATCTCTTATTTGAATAGACAAGTAGTTGAATATTTGAAAATACTCAAATACACTGACTCAAATACACTCATGTATTTAAAAATAGTATTTGAAATAAGTATTTTTTACAAATAACCATTCAAATACTCAAATAAAAGTACTTGTTTTGGGCTGTTTATTTGAAAATACTCAAATACACAGAAAAAAGTATTTTAAATACCAGATACTCAAATTCACATGTATTTGAACCCAGGTCTGGTGTGTCTGTTTGTTTTCATCCGTGTGTTTGTCTCTTATAGCTGTGCCTCGTCACCAGGCCAGAGTGATCAAGCTGAAGTACTGTGGAGAAGGACCAGTCCAACACACACTGATGCTGGTTGGCAAGGTGAGAGGGAGAGTGTGGAAGAAGGGAAGATGATGATGGCGATAAAGGGGGTCTCATCATGTCATGAACATGTTTTTGGATGTAACATTTGTGCGTTTGTGTGTGTTTCTCTCAGGGCATCACTTATGACACCGGTGGAGCTGACATCAAGGCTGGTGGCTTCATGGCTGGCATGCACAGAGACAAGTGTGGTGCTGCTGCTGTGGCTGGGTTCTTCCAGGTTCAACAACTAGCACTTTGACACTATTTAGTTATCACTAGTGGACTGTAGTTAGAGATGTTTCATAGTCCCTCAAATAGTCTGCTACTCCTGCTAACATGTAGCTCTGTCCTGTCAGGTCCTGGCCAAACTCAAGCCCAAGCATCTGAAGGTGGTCGGTGCCATGGCGATGGTGAGGAACAGCGTGGGCTCAGGTCAGTGTGATGACATAGGGGTAGGGGTTTCACCCATAGAATCTTGTATGAAAATCTATTTCAATGATTCTATTTCCATAGTTTCATCTAATGAGTGTACAGTTGGCGTCTTCCCTCTCTCCTATCTCTCTCTGTGTGTTGTCTCTCTCTCTGACTGAATGAGGGTTTAAGGGTTGTGTGTTGTGGTTCTCTCTTTTCTGTCAGACTGCTACGTAGCTGATGAGTTGGTGGTGTCCCGTGCGGGTCGCAGGGTTCGTGTGGGGAACACGGACGCTGAGGGACGCATGGTGATGGTCGACCTGCTCTGTGAAATGAAGGAGAAGGTGAGAATACACAAATCTATTGCCCCTTCTCTCCATCTCTCCCTCTTTCTCCTGTCCAACCCGTTCTGTCACCTTAATCTCACTTCCTCCTCCTGTCAAAAACTGACTGTCAGTGACTATATGCCTTCCAGGTCAAGGGGCACGACCTTAATGTGTGTGTGTATCTGTTTTCAAGTCCCAAAACAGGTGTCACCGGAAATGTTTGCATGTGACATTCTAGGGGATAGCTGTTGACAACGTAAAATTAGGTTTAAAGGTTCAAATCTCTTGGTAGGGTGTTTCGTCAAGTGTAAAAATACCCCCATTATCTCCTCTCTTTCCAGGCGGTACGTGAGGTGTCTCCTCAGCTGTTTACCATCGCCACTCTGACAGGACACGCCATCAGAGCCATGGGACCAAACTACTCTGTGAGTACTGGACCATATACACACAGTACAATACAGCACACTGGCCATGGTGACAATTTTGTTTAATCAAACTTTGTCCCCTTTTAGATCATCATGGACAACGGAGCTGCCCAACGCTCTGGCAATGCCCGGCAGTGGCAGAAAGGTGAGATGCTCCGCACATGCATACATATACAGTCGTGGCCAAAAGTTTTGAGAATGACAAATATTAGTTTCCACAAAGTTTGCTGCGTCAGTGTCTTTAGATATTTTTGTCAGATGTTACTATGGAATACTGAAGTATAATTACAAGCATTTCATAAGTGTCAAAGGCTTTTATTGACAATTACATGAAGTTGATGCAAAGAGTCAATATTTGCAGTGTTGACCCTTCTTTTTCAAGACCTCTGCAATCTGCCCTGGCATGCTGTCAATTAACTTCTGGGCCACATCCTGACTGATGGCAGCCCATTCTTGCAAAGTCAATGCTTGGAGTTTGTCAGAATTTGTGGGTTTTTGTTTGTCCACCCTCCTCTTGAAGATTGACCACAAGTTCTCAATGGGATTAAGGTCTGGGGAGTTTCCTGGCCATGGACCCAAAATACAGTGGATTTAAAAAGTCTACACACCCCTGTTAAAATGGCAGGTTTTTGTGATGTAAAATAATGAGACAAAGATAAATCATGTCAGAACTTTTTCCACCTTTAATGTGAACAATTCAATTGAAAAACAAACTGGAATCTTTGAGGGGGGGGGAAATAAAAAATAAAACTCACAATAACCTGGTTGCATAAGTGTGCACACCCTTAAACTAATACTTTGTTGAAGCACCTTTTGATTTTATTACAGCACTCAGTCTTTTTGGGTAGGAGTCTATTAGCATGGCACATCTTGATGTGGCAATATTTGCCCACTCTTCTTTGCAAAAGCGCTCCAAATCTGTCAGATTGCGAGGACATCTGTGCACAGCCCTCTTCAGATCACCCCAGAGATGTTCAATTGGATTCAGGTCTGGGCTCTGGCTGGGCCATTCCAAAACGTTAATATTCTTCTGGTGAAGCCATGCTTTCGTGGATTTGGATGTGTGCTTTGGGTCGTTGTCGTGCTGAAAGGTGAACTTCCTCTTCATCTTCACCTTTCTAACGGATGCCTGAAGGTTTTGTGCCAAAATTGCCTGGTATTTGGAACTGTTCATAATTCCCTCCACCCTGACTTAGGCCCCGGTTCCAGCTGAAGAAAAACAGCCCCAAAGCCTGATGCTGCCACCACCATGCTTCACTGTGGGTATGGTGTTCTTTGGGTGATGTGCAGTGTTGTTTTTGCGCCAAACATACCTTTTGGAATTATGGCCAAAAAGTTCAACCTTGGTTTCATCAGAGCATAACACATTTTTCCACGTGCTTTTGGGGGACTTGATGTTTGTTTTTGCAAACTTCAGCCGGGCTTGGATGTTTTTCATTGTAAGAAATTCATATGAAGAATACGGGAGATTGTTGTCACATGTAGCACGCAGCCAGTACTTGCCAGAAATTCCTGCAGTTCCTTTAATGTTGCTGTAGGCCTCTTGGAAGCCTCCCTGACCAGTTTTCTTCTCGTCTTTTCATACATTTTGGAGGGATGTCCAGTTCTTGGTAATGTCTCTGTGGTGCCATATTTCTCCACTTGATGATGACTGTCTTCACTGTGTTCCATGGTATATGTAATGCTTTGGAAATTCTTTTGTACCCTTCTCCTGACTGATATCTTTCATCAATGAGATCCCTCTGATGCTTTGGAAGCTCTCTGCGGACCATGGCTTTTGCTCTGAGATGCAACTAAGAAAATGTCAGGAAAATCCTACTAGAACAGCTGAACTTTATTTGTGATTAATCAGTCACTTTAAATGATGGCAGGTGTGTAATGACTTATATTTAACATGAGTTTGAATGTGATTGGTTCATTCTGAACACAGCCACATCCCCAGTTATAAGACTGTGTGCACACTTATGCAACCAGGTTATTGTAAGGTTTTTATTTTTCATTTTTCCCCCTCAAAGATTTGTTTGTTTTTCAATTGAATTGTTCATATTATAGGTCACATTAACAGTATAAAAAGTTCTGACATGATTTATCTTTCTCATTCTTTTACATCACAAAAACCTGGCATTTTAACAGGGGTGTGTAGACTTTCTATATCCACTGTATCGATGTTTTGTTCCCCGAGCCACTTAGTTATCACTTTTGCCTTATGGCAAGGTGCTCCATCATGCTGGAAAAGGCATTGTTCGTCACCAAACTGTTCCTGGATGGTTGGGAGAAGTTGCTCTCGGAGGATGTGTTGGTACCATTTATTCATGGCTGTGTTCTTAGGCAAAATTGTGAGTGAGCCCACTCCCTTGGCTGAGAAGCAACCCCACACATGAATAGTCTCAGGATGCTTTACGGTTGGCATGACACAGGACTGATGGTAGCGCTCACCTCGTCTTCTCCGGACAAGCTTTTTTTCGGATGCCCCACACAATCGGAAAGGGGATTCATCAGAGAAAATGACTTTACCCCAGTCCTCAGCAGTCCAATCCCTCTACCTTTTGCAGAATATCAGTCTGTCCCTGATGTTTTTCCTGGAGAGAAGTGGCTTCTTTGCTGCCCTTCTTGACACCAGGCCATCCTCCAAAAGTCTTCGCCTCACTGTGCGTGCAGATGCACTCACACCTGCCTGCTGCCATTCCTGAGCAAGCTCTGTACTGGTGGTGCCCCGATCCTGCAGCTGAATCAACTTTAGGAGATGGTCCTGGCGCTTGCTGGACTTTCTTGGGCGCCCTGAAGCCTTCTTCACAACAATTGAACAGCTCTCCTTGAAGTTCTTGATGATCCGATAAATGATTGATTTAGGTGCAATCTTACTGACAGCAATATCCTTGCCTGCGAAGCCCTTTTTGTGCAAAGCAATGAGGACTGCACACGTTTCCTTGCAGGTAACCATGGTTGACAGAGGAAGAACAATGATTCCAAGCACCCCCCTCCTTTTGAAGCTTCCAGACTGTTATTCGAACTCAATCAGCATGACAGAGTGATCTCCAGCCTTGTCCTCGTCAACACTCACACCTGTGTTAACGAGAGAATCACTGACATGTCAGCTGGTCCTTTTGTGGCAGGGCTGAAATGCAGTGGAAATATTTTAGGGGGATTCGGTTCATTCGCATTGCAAAGAAGGACTTTGCAATTAATTGCAATTCATCTGACCACTCTTAATAACATTCTGGAGTATATGCAAATTGCCATCATACAAACTGAGGCAGCAGACTTTGAAAATGAATGTGTCATTCTCAAAACTTTTGGCCATGACTGTACATACAGGTAACTGACAAAGTCATGGAAAACTTGAGTAAATGAGGTGTACATACATACAGGATACTATTCAGTCAAATCAGCAAACCAGGGTTTACAGGTCTGAATGTGGGTTTTCTGGGTTGTACATGGTTTAACCTGTTAGTCCTATTTCTTTCTCCCTCTGTGTAGCGGGGGAGGTGCTGGGTGATCTGTTTGAGGTGTCCAGTATCAGGCGTGAGGACTATGACTTCCATAAGGGCAAGTCTGAGTACGAGGAGATTCTGCAGAGCAACAACCTGCCATCCTCTGCTACTCCCCGCGGACATCAGACCCCCGCTGCCTTCCTCATCATGGCCTCTGGGCTGGACAAGGTACACACACATCCCACACCACACAGACACACAATGCTCCAGCTCTTTTCACAGCCCTGGATCGAACATGATCTCTGTTTGTTTCCCTCCATCAGTATGGTGTGGACTCTGGCAGTCCTCTGCCATACTCCCATATCGACATCGCTGGCTCCAGCGGCCCCTTCCCCGGTGTACCCACAGGAGCTCCAATCCTTGCCATGGCTACCAACTACATCCTGCCCAGCGCCTAGCAACCCAACTACACCCTGCCCCGTGCTTAGCAACCTTGTGATATAAAAATGTGTAGAATGTACCCTACTCTCTGTCCTGAGTTATATCACATATAACCGTCCTAATATGGTAGTGCCAGTATAATTTGCTATATTACACAAAGAATAAGAACACATATCCATCAATGGTGTGATATCGGCAGTTAATTTCAAACATTCCAAGAGCTCAGATTGTTGTTCTATAGATTCTGATTCTAAGCTACTATATATCCATCCAACCTTAAGTGTCCCAAATGTTTCACCCCCATGTCTAACATGAGTCACTGTATTGAATACTCTCAGGGGAGAAATGACAAACGCTCTGTTTATCCATCCATTTTATACGTGTGAAACTTGAGGTGAGTGGCAAGTCAAACGGTTGTGTGCTAAATGCTGTGTGCTTCAATAAAATAATTGATTTTCAATGTTTACTTATTTCAATAACCAATGTTAACAACTGTAGAGCCAGGAATTGTAGAATGGCAGGTATAGGTTAGAGGTAGGCCAGCAGTCATGTATATGGTTGTCTATTTGGGGAAATCCATTTTTATCCAATTATATGCTGAATATGCAAGCTATCCTTTCTCTTAATTCAACTATATTACTTTTGTCATGGTACATGGACTGTTTGTCTGTCATGTTGTAATAAATTCCAATGTTTTGTTTCAAAGACAAAACAAAATGCAAGCTGGGAAAGCTCAGACAAACCTAATGCAGCAGCGCATAGACAGTTGCATATCACTAAAACAAATGGGTTAACGTAATAAACATGAGTCCGAAATAAAGTAAAACCAAAGAGAACATTTATGCATAGCTAAGGTCGAAATATCGGAGTCATTTTACTGCTTTGAAAATTAAGCTGGAGAACATTTGGCGCCATCGAATTTCCTTATTTTGATCACTTTGTGAAGGCGGTCACAAATAGGTTGTAACATATACCATTTTGGATCAACGTATGCGTATGACAAGTATCTAGAACTATATCAAAGAGAGATTAATGTGCCTCAATGTCTTCAGTGGGAGGAGCCGAAGGCGCCCATGATTAAACGGAAATGACGAATGACGCCAACGCTTAAAAGGACACGTTAGCCCGCGTTCGTGAGCCACAGACCCTCCAACTAGGGAAGAGAGAAGTCTTGTCGCATTTTCAGAAGCGAGAACGGGAGCTTTAAAAAAAATAATAATAATCTTATCCAAGCCTGCATTTTTTGACTGCAGGACCAAAGTTGAGGGAAAAGGTCTCAGGAAAGAATTTTGTATTTCTACTACATAAACAGACTCGACAATGTTTGAGGCTCGCTTGGTACAGGGATCAATCCTGAAGAAGGTTTTGGAGGCTCTGAAGGACCTGATCACGGAGGCCTGTTGGGACGTGAGCTCGTCGGGTATCTCTCTTCAGAGTATGGACTCGTCCCACGTCTCCCTAGTTCAGCTCACACTCCGCAGCGACGGGTTCGACTCCTACCGTTGCGATCGCAACCTCGCAATGGGAGTCAATCTTAGCAGGTGAGTGGAACTGAGTTTGACTATGACAGCATGATTGGCAAGGTTAGTTACTTTGCCTAGAGAACAATAACTTCGTTAGTTTAGCAGGGATGTAACTGTTTAAGATTTTTCATTATGTCCCTAGTAAGCTAAGTTAACCATGTTCTTTTGTTGGCGTGGCTTTAGTATTCTACTTTTTACTGTAGTGAGGACATTTTTAGACGTTCAAGTCTCTTGCAACGCCTCGTGTTATTTTCAAAAGTTACAAGTTTGTAGACAATTTTTTGATGGAAAACTGATATATCGGCCGGTTGCAGTGTAACATGCATGTAAAAAGCCGCCTTTTGAAAATGACGCGTGACGTCACTTGAGCGCCAAATCACTTGTTGAAGGTTGGCGGGAATTTCGCAAACCCGCCAAGTTCACTATTGTTTGAAGTTGGCTGTTTGTTAAATGGAACATACGATCACGTTGACCAGCTATATGAAATCACTGTACATTCTCTCATAAATGCTTATGTGTCATTTAACCTCTAACGTGTAGCAGAGCTTCTAGACAATGGTGCTCCGTACAGTGTCATGATGGCCTAGCCGACGTTGCATTTGATTGACATACACAGCCTATGAAAAGAGCAGGTTTAAATATGCTAATTAAAAAATGCTCATATTTTAGTACTTCAGCAAGTTGTTTTGAGTGAAATTATGGCATATCTTTCAGGACAGACCTGACTATGGTGACCAATTTATACTGAACACTAAAAAAAAAAATGTTTTAACTTACCATACCTGTAACAGTGTTGGGTACTGACTGGTCTACCACTCTCCCTCCTAGTATGTCAAAGATCCTGAAGTGTGCTGGGAATGAGGACATCATCACTCTCAGAGCAGAGGACAACGCAGACACACTCGCCCTAGTCTTCGAGACACTCAGTGAGTACCTTCATCCATCAAGCAATAGCTCTACTTCTACAGTAGGGATATTTCATTTTGCAGATGGAATGATAGATGGATAGATCTATCAAGAGTCGTACCTGTAGTAGTAAGACTTCAATTCTCAGGAACCATGATGCACCACTATCATCTATGCTTGGTAATGTATTTTATGTTTAATTAGATGTCAGTGTTAAACTGTTCTTCTCTTAGACCAGGAGAAGGTGTCGGACTATGAGATGAAGCTAATGGATCTCGATGTAGAACAGTTGGGAATCCCAGTAAGTGTTCTCCCAACATTCCATTAAGTAAAAGTTCTAAACTTCTCTTTAGAATGAGCCATACTTGTGGCAGTAGCATTTGTCACTTGTCACCAGACCATGCCATGTTGGTTGCCACGTTCTCACCCTTCTCTTAACTCTCTAGGAGCAGGAGTACAGTTGTGTGGTCAGGATGCCATCGGGGGAGTTTGCCCGTATCTGCCGTGACCTGTCTCAGATTGGTGACGCCGTCATGATCTCTTGCGCCAAGGATGGCGTTAAGTTCTCGGCCACGGGAGAGCTGGGCACTGGCAACGTCAAGCTGTCCCAAACCAGCAACGTGGACAAGGAGGAGGAAGCGGTATGTATGGGGAGGAGTCCTGGGTCTGTGTCCCAAATTATTCCCTATATAGTGCCCTATATAATTTCATCCTTGGGGTGAAGTGGGAGAAACTGCATATCAGATTGACATGTTCTTTGTCCACCAGAATGGCCATCAGCTCTGTAAAGATTGTTCTCTTGGACAACAGATTTGCAGTTTTGTCTGGGCTCACTGGAGGCTTCAATGTTGAATTAAATATATTTTCTCCCCTTCCTTCCTTCCTCTTAGGTGAGTATTGAGATGAATGAGCCAGTCCAGCTGATCTTTGCGCTCAACTACCTTAACTTCTTCACCAAGGCCACACCCCTCTCCAAGACAGTCATCCTCAGCATGTCTGCAGACATCCCCCTGGGTAGGTAACCTGCTCCTGCCCTCTAACCCTAACCTCTACCCCATGCACACATCCTATTATGTACTCTATATTGTTTTCTGATGTCTAACATCTTTTCTTTGACAGTGGTGGAGTACAAGATAGCTGACATGGGCCATGTTAAGTACTACCTGGCGCCCAAGATTGACGAGGAGGCTTCATAAACCTCTCTGATCCAAACTTCCAATGGAGTGGGGGGGTGTTCATGTTCATTCCTGTGGATGGGGAGGAGGATCTTGTTGGCGGGTGGGAAAGGGATGACTGACTTTGTCTGCATCATGGCATCGCTATTGCGTTTTAGTTTTATCTGGATACATTTGTTGATATCAGCAGTTTGACTGATCCAGTCTGAATTGAATTTTTTTATACTGGATAGACAATGGTGGTAGGATCTACTAACGTCCTTTTCTGGGACTAGGGTTCTTATTCAGCTCAAGTACTTTTCAGTTACTAATCTTACCTGGCCAGCTGTCTGAGGAAGATCAGCTCCATCCCTCCCCTTGTTCCCTCTTCTGTTTGGGAAACAAATGCTCATTCCAATTTGTAGATATGTCTGTATATATGTTCTGTGGTCATGTTCACCACTCAAACTTTTTATTCTTGAACCCCAATAAATAAATAATTTGATTCTGATTTACAATATGTATTTTCTATCTGCTACCACTAGGTGGTGCCCATGACTATAAAATAATCTGAATTTTCTCAGTGCAGTTTCATTTGCAGTTTTCCTGGGCATAGATGGACTCGTTTTTGACAAATTACTTGCCATGGAGTATAGTTTGAACACATTTTTATTCCACTATTGGGGTTGATCTGTGTCCCTGAAAAATAATATATGCCTCTTAACATACCCTTGTTTAAGGGAAACTTTATCCAGATTAATTTACCAATGTATTTAGACTAATGGTGCCAGTTTTAAATTAGCCTAGGTTAGCTCAACCGTCCCCTGGGGGACCCACCGATCCTGCTAGTTCCCACTAACCATATAGGGTCAGGTATTTCTTCAATCCCCTAATCCCCCTACTGATTGGGGTAATGTGAGTTGATCACAGATGTGGTTTCTACCTAGTCTTAAAACGCTTCTTTGGTTTGACAATGACAGTTGTCAAGGGCACACAGATCTGGGACCAGGCTTTTTACAGCAATCAAAATCCAAGCTTTTTACAGTCAAACCGTTTTGACTGCTGTAAATAGTACCCTGGGCCCAGATCTGTTTGTGCCCTTGACAACTGTCATTGTCAAACCAAACTGTTTGGCATTATGGCACAACCTCTGGCACTCATGCTATAAGTGAATAGGCAATGTCCTCTAGCAATTCTCTCTATGGGGCTAGCCAACACAGCTCTGTCAGTCTGGGTTTTCTAAAACCCTAATCCCATCGGTACATCTGGCCTCAGATGTAGACTCAATTTTAGCACTTCACTGGGTTCAAACAGCCCAAAATCAACAAGGGGGAGGGCTGGATTATAATCTCACTGTAGATTGCATTTCTACATGATCCCTTTCCCAGCTACCACAGGCTCTCTCAAACCTAATCTGCTGAGCTGCATTGAGTTAGTATCCACAGCAACCAGGGGAGAAATGTGTTTTTGTCCATCAACCTTAATTTCAAGTTAAATCATCACTGCGGTTCTGTGACCAATTTCCACTGAAGGTAAAAATAACTACTGCCTCAGGTTGCTGCTTCCATCCTTCTCTGGTAGCAAACCTAGGTGGACTTCTCCTGATTACTTTAATTCTATAAAGTAATTCATCTTTATGTGAGTGATTAATGAAATATTGAAGCAGCTATGACGGTTTAACTGGACACTTACATTTCTTTATCAGTCTTCCTCTGGTGACAGGTCTGTCTCTTCGCGTAGCCACTGCATTTGTCTCTTACTTGCTTTTCTCTCTTCCAATAAGGTTTATTAAATAGTTATTTCTGCCAAAGCATTCTAATAATTAAAGTACATTAACAAGCATTACTGCTGCGCAGTCCTCAGGAACAATTCACCCCTTCACATCTCTTGAGCCAGACAACTCAAAGATAGCCTATACCGTTTGCTTTCTCTGCTTTACATGTTTACTATACAGTTTGCTTTTCACTCTGGCCTGGAGTTGACTTTCTGTCTATTCAGCCTTTTCTGCTCATTACTCTACCATACTTATCTCTAGTCCATTCCTTTCTCTCTCTCTTGTTCCCTCTGCTTTTTCTGTCTGGTCTGTAAACTGCTTTTTAGAGGACTGGGATTTGTGCCAGAGACAAGGTGAAATAAGGGGACAGGGTGAGACGCCGCCTCTCTCTCTGTGCCCCCCTCTCCTCAGATGCAAAAGGAGATTATCCAATACTGAGAATACTGAGGCGTGCGTGTCAATCGTCTCTATCGCTCTCTCCCCTCACGTGGAAAATAGTATAGTACACTGGTATAAATACGATAGTATTCACTAGTGTTGTTGCTGTATTATTCAATGTAGTGTTGCAGACATGACTAGTATACTGTAGTGTTTTCACAGGCTGTAGTATTTACTCATGTGTTTGTTTTGTTCTTTTTGTGATATAAGTGTGGGCTTTCTCCTTGAGGAAACCTACTGGACAAATACTTAAAGAGCAAATATTCCATAGCCTGTTGGTAGGACTGGAGTCTGTACGGATAGTTAAGAGCTGCTCTTTTCTATAACCTGTAGAGAGAGAGAACGAACTTTGGGACTGGTAGGGACATCTCAGGGCTCCATGCCTTCCTCTATCCCTCTTCTCAGTGTAGCTGTCTGGTTGAAGGTCAGGTTTACCAATTTACAAGGAGTACGGGTGGTGGAGTTCACCTTCTGTCTTCCTCGACTTGATTTGATTAAAAAAAACTTTCATGAATAAAAAAAAAATGTAAAGAGGACAATAAAATGGAGATAGAGGTAGGGTTGGGAATAGGATACAAACCCAGTTTAGGGTATGGTTGGGGAGGGGGTGAATAACTTTATTAAAAATAGAAAGTAGGGGATGGAAACTTGTTCTTCAAGATACTGGTGGGATGTGTGGTTGTTTTTTGTGTTTCTATCGTTCAGAATGACAATGCCCCTGTGGCCAAAGCGAGGTCCATACAGAAATTATTTTTTGAGATCAGTGTGGAAGAACTTGACTGGCCTGCACAGAGCCCTGACCTCAACCCCATCAAACACCTTTGGGATGAATTGGAACGCCGACTGCGAGCCAGGCCTAATCATCCATTAGTTCCCGCAAGTCCCCGCAGCAATGTTCCAACATCTAGTGGAAAGCCTTCCCAGAAGACTGGAGGCTGTTGTAGCAGCCTCCAGTCACTTATAGGTGACACAAATTGGGATATTGGGGAGGGGAATGGCCAGGGTATATGCAAATATATGCGGTCTATAGTATACTGTAGTACAACACGATCGAGGGATACTACAGTGTGGAGTCTAGTGTTGTACAGTATACTACAGTGTACAACAGAATTATATAGTAAGTTCTATAGTTTTCTCTGAGGCAGAGGGAAATGAGTTAACACAGAGCTGCATTAGACTCTTCTCAAGGAGTGTGGGTCACACACAGAGAGACAGAAACGACAGAGTGAGATAGTAAAAGTCAGGGGATCGCTAATGGAGAGAGAGAGAGGAGAGCAAGTCACTTTGGTCTTACTCTGAGTCTAGGTATAGAGTAAAGACTACATTTATGAACGGACAAAGCCATCGATCACGTGACACCGTTCATTCCTATCTGAAGACTCAATAGCGCATTTGAAGCCCAGGGCTGTGTTTCAAGCTCATAAAATACAAACCCTTATTCACTTACCCTCGTCTTATGCCCTTGGGGTATCCCTGCGGCCATATTTGTCGTCGGTCCAAATGATTAGCCAAGCAAGGGAAGTTTGCAACGTAAGCCCCTCAGCCCTCGTTTTCAGTTATGTTTTTGTTTGTTTAGCTCTTGGAAATTGTTGAAATAAAACATTTTCCTTCAGAAGTTCCAGCTAGGCAGGCTAACGTTCGTTAGCTAATTAATTTGCTAGCTATCATACAGTAGGCGTATATGAATAATTATATAGTTAATATAAGTAGACATGCAATCATAATTGACTGTAGCGCATATAAAGCACTCACAAGCTGCCGGTGGCTGAAAACACAATCGTCGTGGGATGAACGAGTGACGAATTTCCGGGCAAGTGTGGTCCATTTAAAATTCCTTCCTTCCTGCCTCGCCCTGCAAGTGTAAACTTGTCAGATATCATGATTTTTTTTTATTTTACCTTTATTTAACTAGGCAAGTCAGTTAACAAATTCTTATTTTCAATGATGGCCTAGGAACAGTGGGTTAACTGCCTGTTCAGGGGCAGAACGACAGATTTGTACCTATGATGTGTCCACTTAATTTGAGAGGAGAGGGTGTGTCTGTTAAGTGTTTGGATTGCAGCCCAGGAAGTTGGTTAAGATGGCGTCTCTTGGGAGATTTATGTAGACCTCGCATGCAAAGTTTGAGCTACTCAATCAAGTGACCTTTGGGTCACTTGCTGCCCCTCAAATTGAAGGCTGACTGAGGTACTGCAGGCTGATATTAGCTGCTAAATTATCCTTATAATTTCTTCTGTGTGATATAAAAATAATCTCTTCAAGGACATACAGCTGGTGTTATAGAAGTAATATTGGTACCATGATTACCTTCAAATTTGAATTTATTTACATAAAGATTGACCACAAAGATTGCCATTTTCCCCTTCATTATAATGGGGATCCTATTTTCTGCAAACAATTCCTGCAGTACGGCGGTCGGCCTTGAACTTTGTGTCTTCAACGTTCTCCCCTGGTGTAGGGGGAGATCAAGAGAGAGAAAAGGAGAGCGTGAGAGAGATAAAAAGAGATAAGAGAGAGAATACTGATGGCCAAATGTTCTCCCTCCAGAGTTAGCCCTATAGATATATTGATGTGTGCAAGGAAGACTGGCCGCACAAGTCAAGGACACACCAGTTACACCTGTATCCATTTAGAATACGTCAGTTACACCTGTATCCATTTAGAATACGTCAGTTACACCTGTATCCATTTAGAATACGTCAGTTACACCTGTATCCATTTAGAATACGTCAGTTACACCTGTATCTGTAGCTTTCTGTCAATCATATTTCATAAGTAAGGAAGGGAGAAAGGAGAGGATAAAAGAGAGTGGAGAAGGGATGGAGAGAGGAAAGGAGAAAAACAGGGTACAGAGGTTTTAGTTCAATTAGGCATCGAGAGGAATAAACTCAAGTAAGAGGAGAAAGAATGGGTGTGTGTGTGTGTGTGTGTGTCTGTAGGATACAGTGGTGTTGGTTAGCCAGAACCTGGTTATTTTTATCCCACCAAAGGCAGGGTCCACGGAGTGCAAAAGCACTTTAGGGTTCCATGTGTGTATGAGTGACTCAATTCACAGACTAATGTTCAACACACACACACACACACACACACACACACACACACACAGAGGTCTCCCCCTCTTTTCCCTCCTCTTCCCTCCTCACAGTTCCATCTCGGTCCCTCTGTCCAGGCATCCTTCGCCCCGCTACTTAGCAACTGTTTCCAAGGCTACAACGTGTCTCCCTCCATCGCCCCCACCCCACCTCCATGATAAGCTGTGTTTTGTTCCATCCACTTCCTAAAGCTCCACCATGATGGCTTTAATAAAGGCTAAACGTGTTGGTTTACAGGGGTCCTAAAACTCCAAATCAAATAGCTAAATGGTTCGTCTTATGACCATATTAATAAAACAGTTCCATATGTTAGCTTAGTGGATGTCACCATCTACAGGATTAGACTCGTAGGGGTTAATGAGAAGAAAACACCTTTTATTGAATTTACATCTTCCTTCCTTTAAATGGAATACTGCACATTTCAGAAACAATCAAAGACTGCAAAGCTTTTAAGAATATCCATTGCAGGAACAGAGGCACATTTATATGGATGAATGAGGTGCACTGTCCTATAGCACTGCTCTGTGTTTTAATAGTAAGATCAGAGAGCTTTAGAGAAACTATAGATTAAGGCATATAAACTATAAATTAAGGCATATGTGTGAGAGTGTGTGTGTTACTGTGTGTGGTTGTTCTCAAATCCCAGTTTCACTTCATCTAGAAATAATTTCCAGGAAATCTGTGGGGTGATTGGATGGAGAGACATCATACACACACCAATATAAGTGTAAAGAGCCAGGTCAGATACAGTGCCTTGCGAAAGTATTCGGCCCCCTTGAACTTTTCGACCTTTTGCCACATATCAGGCTTCAAACATAAAGATATAAAACTGTAATTTTTTGTGAAGAATCAACAACAAGTGGGACACAATTATGAAGTGGAACGAAATTTATTGGATATTTCAAACTTTTTTAACAAATAAAAAACTGAATAATTGGCCGTGTAAAATTATTCAGCCCCTTTACTTTCAGTGCAGCAAACTCTCTCCAGAAGTTCAGTGAGGATCTCTGAATGATCCAATGTTGACCTAAATGACTAATGATGATAAATAGAATCCACCTGTGTGTAATCAAGTCTCCGTATAAATGCACCTGCTCTGTGATAGTCTCAGAGGTCCGTTTAAAGCGCAGAGAGCATCATGAAGAACAAGGAACACACCAGGCAGGTCCGAGATACTGTTGTGGAGAAGTTTAAAGACGGATTTGGATCCAAAAAGATTTCCCAAGCTTTAAACATCCCAAGGAGCACTGTGCAAGCGATAATATTGAAATGGAAGGAGTATCAGACCACTGCAAATCTACGAAGACCCGGCCGTCCCTCTAAACTTTCAGCTCATACAAGGAGAAGACTGATCAGAGATGCAGCCAAGAGGCCCATGATCACTCTGGATGAACTGCAGAGATCTACAGCTGAGGTGGGAGACTCTGTCCATAGGACAACAATCAGTCGTATACTGCACAAATCTGGCCTTTATGGAAGAGTGGCAAGAAGAAAGCCATTTCTTAAAGATATCCATAAAAAGTGTCGTTTAAAGTTTGCCACTAGCCACCTGGGAGACACACCAAACATGTGGAAGAAGGTGCTCTGGTCAGATGAAACCAAAATCGAACATTTTGGCAACAATGCAAAACGTTATGTTTGGCGTAAAAGCAACACAGCTCATCACCCTGAACACACCATCCCCACTGTCAAACATGGTGGTGGCAGCATCATGGTTTGGGCCTGCTTTTCTTCAGCAGGGGCAGGGAAGATGGTTAAAATTGATGGGAAGATGGATGGAGCCAAATACAGGACCATTCTGGAAGAAAACCTGATGGAGTCTGCAAAAGACCTGAGACTGGGACGGAGATTTGTCTTCCAACAAGACAATGATCCAAATCATAAAGCAAAATCTACAATGGAATGGTTCACAAATAAACATATCCAGGTGTTAGAATGGCCAAGTCAAAGTCCAGACCTGAATCCAATCGAGAATCTGTGGAAAGAACTGAACTGCTGTTCACAAACGCTCTCCATCCAACCTCACTGAGCTTGAGCTGTTTTGCAAGGAGGAATGGGCAAAAACTTCAGTCTCTTGATGTGGAAAACTGTCAGAGACATACCCCAAGCGACTTACAGCTGTAATCGCAGCAAAAGGTGGCGCTACAAAGTATTAACTTAAAGGGGCTGAATAATTTTGCACGCCCAATTTTCTGTTTTTTATTTGTTAAAAAAGTTTGAAATATCCAATAAATTTCGTTCCACTTCATGATTGTGTCCCACTTGTTGTTGATTCTTCACAAAAAATTACAGTTTTATATCTTTATGTTTGAAGCCTGAAATGTGGCAAAAGGTCGACAAGTTCAAGGGGGCCGAATACTTTCGCAAGGCACTGCAACAGCTATATGGATCAAATCAAATTTTATTTGTCACATGCACCGAATACAACAGGTGTAGACTTTTCAGTGAAATGCTGACTTGCGAGTCCTTTCCCAACAATGTAGAGACAAAATGTTTTTTGCGAACATTAAAAAAGGAAACAGAAACACAATAAAATAACAATAACGAGGCTATATACAAGGAGTACCGGTACTGAGTCAATGTGCAGGGGTATGAGGTAATTAAGGTAATATGTACAGTTGAAGTCGGAAGTTTACATACACTTATGTTGGAGTCATTAAAACTTGTTTTCAACCACTCCACAAATTTCTTGTTATCTAACTATAGTTTTGGCAAGTCAGTTAGCACATCTACTTTGTGCATGAAACAAGCAATTTTTACAACAATTGTTTACAGACAAATTATTTCACTTATAATTCACTGTATCACAATTCCAGTGGGTCAGAAGTTTACATACGCTAACTTGACTGTGCCTTTAAACAGCTTAGAAAATACCAGAAAATGATGTCATGGCTTTAGAAGCTTCTGATAGGCTAATTGACATCATTTGAGCCAATTGGAGGTGTACCTCTGGATGTATTTCAAGGCCTACCATCAAACTCAGTGCCTCTTTGCTAGACATCATGGGGAAATCGAAAGAAATCAGCCAAGACATCAGAAAAAAAATGTAGACCTCCACAAGTCTGGTTCATCGTTGGGAGCAATTTCCAAACGCCTGAAGGTACCACGTTCATCTGTACAAATAGTACGCAAGTATAAACCCCATGGGACCACGCAGCCGTCATACCGCTCAGGAAGGAGACACGTTCTGTCTCCTAGAGATGAACCTACTTTGGTGCAAAAAGTGCAAATCAATCCCAAAACAACAGCAAAGGACCTTGTGAAGATGCTGGAGGAAACAGGTAGAAAAGTATCTGTATCCACAGTAAAACGATTCCAATACCAACATAACCTGAAAGGCCACTCAGCAAGGAAGAAGCCACTGCTCCAAACCGCCAGAAAAAAAGCCAGACTACGGTTTGCAACTGCACATGGGGACAAAGATGGTACTTTTTGGAGAAATGTCCTCTGTTCTGATGAAACAAAAATAGAACTGTTTGGCCATAATGACCATTGTTATGTTTGGAGGAAAAAGGGGGAGGCTTGCGAGCCGCAGAACACCATCCCAACCGTGAAGCACGGGGGTGACAGCATCATGTTGTGTGGGTGCTTTGCTGCAGGAGGGACTGGTGCACAAAATAGATGGCATCATGAGGCAGGAAAATTATGTGGATATATTGAAGCAATATCTCAAGACATCAGTCAGGAAGTTAAAGCTGGGTCGCAAATGGGTCTTCCAAATGGACATTGACCCCAAGCATACTTCCAAAGTTGTGGAAAAATGGCCTAAGGACAACAAAGTCAAGGTGTTGGAGTGGCCATCACAAAGCCCTGACCTCAATCCTACAGAAAATTTGTGGGCAAAACTGAAAAAGCGTGTGCGAGCAAGGAGGCCTACAAAACCTGACTCGATTACACCAGCTCTGTCAGGAGGAATGGGCCAAATGTAATGGTATGCGTGAAGGGCTGTAGGAAGTCAGGCGCAGGAGAGCAGATAGTTGGTAGCAAAACGGAGCCTTTTATTTGGCGACCCAAAAGCACACGTAACAAACTAACACGAAATACAAATAAGGGTTTAACATAACCCAGCGTAACCAGCCTAACATGCGCATTCATTAACAGATAAACAATCACTCACAAACAAACATGGGTGAACAGAGGTTTAAATAATGAATAAGTAATTGGGGAATTGAAACCAGGTGTTTAAGACAAGGACAAAACAAATGGAAACTGAAAAGTGGATCGGCGCCGGCTAGAAGGTCGGTGACGTCGACCGCCGAATGCTGTCCGAACAAGGAGAGGGACCGACTTCGGCGGAAGTCGTGACACCAAAATTCACCCAACTTATTGTGGGAAGCTTGTGGAAGGCTACCAGAAACGTTTGATCCAAGTTAAACAATTTAAAGGCAATGCTACCAAATACTAATTGAGTGTATGTAAACTTCTGTCCCACTGGGAATGTGATGAAAGAAATAAAAGCTGAAATAAATCATTCTCTCTACTATTATTCTGATATTTCACATTCTTAAAATAAAGTGATGATCCTAACTGACCTAAAACATGGAATTTTTATTAGGATTAAATCTCAGGAATGGTGAAAAACTGAGTTTAAATGTAGTTGGCTAAGGTGTATGTAAACTTCTGACTTCAACTGTACATGTAGGTAAGGGTTAAGGTGACTAGGCAATCAGAATAGATAATAAACAGAGTAGCAGCAGTGTATGTGAAGTGTGAAAGAGTGAGAAAGTGTGTGTGTGTGTGTGTGTGTGATGTCAATATACGTGTGTGTGTGTGTTTGTGTGTGTGTGAGGGTATGTAGTTGTATGTAGTCTATTTGTGTGTTGTGTCAGTGTAGTATGTGTGAGTGTGTGGGTAGAGTTCAGTGAGTTTGTATAGCACCGGTGCAAGAGAGTCAGTTGAAATAAAAAGGGGTTATGTAAATAGTAAATAGTCAGGGTAGCCATTTGATTAACTGTTCAGCTGGTTTATGGCTTGGGGGTAGAAGATGTTCAGGAGCCTTTTGGTCCAAGACTTGGCGCTCCCATACCTCTTGCCGTGCGATAGCAGAGAGAACAGAATCACAGAGTAGATGATAACATCCGTGTCTAACATCTATAGACAACAGAAAACAAGGCTGCTGGCTACAGTCAGACATGAATGCAAATGTTTGAGCTAAAGAAACGCTATTTATATCACCTCTAAAAATAGCTACATTCTTCTCCATAGAAACATGAAATCCATCTAAGTGGTAAACTGTGTTCTGAGTGTGTTTTGAGTGTGTGTGTGTGTTGTGTGATAGAACAGTACCTGTGTGTTTGTTTTCTGTTTGATGGTGGAATAGAGAATTGAATCTATATTTTTTGTAGCTGTCTATTTACCAACACAAACAGATGCTAGCACTAAGACTGCACTCAACAAGCTGAATACAGCCATAAGCCATCAAGAAAATGCTCATCCGGAGGCGGTGCTCCTTGTGGCCTGTGAGTTTAATGCAGTGAAACTGAAATCCGTCTTTACTCCACACACAGAAACGCATACAAATCTCTCCCTCTCCCTCACCCTCCATTTGGCAAATCGGACCATAACTCTATCCTCCTGATTTCTGCTTACAAGCAAAAACTAAAGCAGGAAGTACCAGTGACGTGCTCAATATGGAAGTGGTTCGATGAAGTGGATGCTAAGCTCCAGAACTGTTTCGCTAGCACAGACTGGAATATCTTCTGGTATTCATCTGATGGCATTGAGGAGTTTACCACATCTGTCACCAGCTTCATTAATAAGTGTATTGTCTCCGAAGTGACAGTACATCAGTGGAGGCTCCTCAGAGGAGGAAGGGGAGGACCATCATCCTCAGTGAATTTCATAAAAATAAAAATAGTGAAACATTTTTTATCATTTTATGATAAAACTGTACTAAATATATTCACATCACCAAATAATTGATTAAAACACACTGTTTTGCAAGAAAGGTCTAAAGTAGCCTCAACAGACAGTTTCCGTCCTCCTCTGGGTACATTGACTTCAATACAAAACCTAGGAGGCTCATCGTTCTCGCCCCCTTCCGTAGGCTTAGTAAATATGACAACTTCTGGAGGACGTCCTCCAACCTCTTGAAGTATGAACATGTTGGACATGTTGTCCAGCCAAACAAAGCATCAGAGAATGAATCTAGCAGTGCATAAAATGTGGTGAGTAGTTGACTCAAAGAGAGAGAAAGACAATAGTTGAACAGTTTTGAACAAATTAATTTATTCAAAAATAAAGGAGAAACATGAGAGAGTATTTTCTTGTTGTATTTTCTTTCACTTTCACTTACTTAGCTAGCTAATGCAGCTAGCTAGTTTAGCCTATTCAAACACCTGGCTCAAACAGAGAGGGATGCCATGTTAGCTAGCTGGCTATGGCTATCCAACACAGGAACTTTTCCAAGTCAATGTAAGCTTTTGGTTTTATAAATGTATTGCCACCAGGGCCAACCAGTGTAACTGCTAAACTGCTTGCTAACTCTACACAGTACTGCATGATTGTAGTGGGTTTACCAACACGTTATTTCTAGTAACTATGTTGACTGACATTAGCTAATATGGTGACAACGATGTAGGCTGTGTGTAGCGGTTACTGGTATGATATGAAGTTTTGGCTTGGAAAGGTTTTTTCGCCAGGTCACAGACAGCTGATGTGTTTTGCACTGAAGCCCACAAGCGAAGGGGAAAGGTGAGAGGAGGGAGCCCATAGATGCGAGAAGGAATTAACGAGGAAAGTGATCATGCTGTTTGTATGTGGCTGCTATGAAAGTGAACTATGTTTGCATGTGATTAGGGGTGTATTCATTCCATCGATTCTATTGAAAAATGTTTCTTAAACAGAATTAAACGGAATGAAACGGGGATAAACATACCTGAATTTGTCCAATAGAAAACTCTCGTTTGCAACTGTTTGACTAATGATTACACCCTAGATCAGCTAGATGCAGGCAAGAGTGTACAAGGCAGTATTGGATGTGTCTGTCACCTTGTAACAACCTCATGATGCATATAAGAAAAATTGTAGTACCAACCTAAACCTATCGAGGTTACATTGAGATGGATGAATGAAATATGAATGACAGTCATCCAATATGCTGTAATGGAAATAAGGCCATGCTCATTAAAAAATGATTGTCTTCCCTCAACTTAAACGGCACCGACCGCCACTGCAGTACGTACATATCCCAACCAGAAGCCATGGATTACAGACAACATCCACGCTGAGCTAAAGGGTAGAGCTGCCGCTTTCAAGGAGCGGGACACTAATCCGGAGGCTTATAAGAAATCCCGCTACAACATCCGACAAACCATCAAACAAGCGAAGTGTCAATACAGGACTAAGATTGAATCCTACTACGCCAGCTATGACGTTCGGATGTGGCAGGCCTTGCAAACTATCACGGATTACAAAGGGAAACCCAGCCATGGGTTGCCCAGTGACGCAAGCCTACCAGACAAGCTAAATGCCTTCTATGCTCGCTTCGAGGCAAGCAACACTGAACCATGCATGAGAGCACCAGCTATTCTGGACGACTGTGTAATCACGCTCTCTGTAGTTGATGTGAGTAAGACCTTTAAACAGGTTAACATTCACAAGGCCGCAGGGCCAGATGGATTGCCAGGACGCCTACTCAGAACATGCGCTGACCAGCTGGCAAGTGTCTTCACTGACATTTTCAACCACTCCCTGACCCAGTCTGTAATAACCACGTTTCAAGCAGACCACCATAGTCCCTGTGCCCAAGAATGCTATGTTAACCTGTCTAAATGACTATTGCTCTGTAGCTCTCATATCTGTAGCCATGAAATTATTTGACAGGCTGTTGGCTGACATCAACACCATCATCCCAGACACCCTGGACCCACTCCAATTTGCATACCACACCAACATATCCACAGATAATGCAATCTCTATTACACTCCACACTGCCCTCTCCCACCTGGACAAGAGGAACACCTATGTGAGAATGCTGTTCATTGACTACAGCTCAGTGTTCAACACCATAGTGCCCTCCAAGCTCATCACTAAGCTATGGGTCCTGGGACTGAACATCTCCCTCTGCAACTGGATCCTGGACTTCCTGACGGGCCAGGACAACAACCTCTCCCTCAACGTCAGCAAGACAAAAGAGCTGATCGTGGACTACAGGAAACGGAGGGCCGAGCACGCCCTCATTCACATCTTCCCTCTTAGTACGCTGAATTGGCATGTGCCCTCAGATCCTCAAGAAGTTCAACAGCTGCACCATTGAGAGCGTCTTGAATGGCAGCATCACCACGTGGTATGGCAACTACTCTGCATCATAGTGCAAGGCAGTACATCAAGCAGTACCAATGCACTAAGTCTGTAACCAACAGGACCATGAACAGCTTCTACCCCCAAGCCGTAAGACTGCTAAATAGTTAGTTAAATAGTTAACTAAATACACTATATACACAAAAGTATGTGGACACCCCTTGGAATTAATGGATTCGACTGTTTCAGCCACACCCATTGCTGACAGGTGTATAAATCAAGCACACAGCCATACAATCTCCATAGACAAACATTGGCAGTAGAATGGCCGGTACTGAAGAGCTCAGTGACTTTCAGCGTGGCACTGTCATAGCATGCCACATTTCCAACAAGTCGGTTCGTCAAATTGCTGCCCTGCTAGAGCTGCCCCGGTCAACTGTAATTGCTGTTATTGTGAAGTGGAAACGTCTAGTAGCAACAATGGCTCAGTCGCAAAGTGGAAGGCCACACAAGCTCACAGAACGGGACCACCAAGTGCTAAAGCACATAGTACATAAAAATTGTCTGTCCTGAGTTGCAACACTTACTTACGAGTTCCAAACTGTCTCTGGAAGCAACGTCAGCACTAGAACTGTTCGTAGGAAGCTTCATGAAATGGGTTTCCATGGCCCAGCAGCCGCCCACAAGCCTAAGATCACCATGTCACCATGCGCAATGCCAAGCGTCGGCTGGAGTGGTGTAAAGCTCGCCGCCATTGGACTCTGGAGCAGTGGAAACGCATTCTCTGGAGTGATGATTCACGCTTCACCATCTGGCAGTCCGACAGAAAAATCTGGATTTGGCAGATGCCAGGAAAACGCTACCTGCCCCAATGCATAATGCCAACTGTAAAGTTTGGTGGAGGAGGAATAATGGTCTGGCGATGTTTTCCGTGGTTGTGTGTGACAGTCGTCTACAGTAAAAGATCCCTGTGTGTAATGAGTATTGACCCAAAGAAGGCCACTGACACTGGGTAATATGGTGAAAAGAGAGAGAGAAAGTCCCCTAATGAAGCCACTATGTAATTATCTGTTTGCGGTCTGTTGTGTGTGTGACCCTGAACATATCCCGAACCTGTGTACTTAATGAGCATTACTAAAATAGGACAACGGATGGGATGACCTTTGCCATCACTCACATGACCTCTCTTTATGGTTTCCTTCAATCAGATATTACTGCTTAACCACAGGACCACTGTATTAGGGAGTAAAGTATATTCAGAGTAGATTATCTTCTGGCCTGTGGCTCCTGCAGGCTGTTTGCATATCTTAACTCTTTATCATGCAATGCACACGTCCAGAAAATGTCTGACCCGCTTGATTGCTATTCCCCCCAGGTCTCTCTCTCACCCCTCTCTCCTGTCTATCTCTCCCCTACCTCCCCATTTCTTTCTCTCATCTCTCATGTCTCTCATCTTCTCTCTCCCTCACCCTCCCCCAATCCAGCCCTCTCTCTCACACCCCTTTCTATATCTCTTTCTCTCCCTTCCCTTTCTCACACCCTCTCCAAGTCCAACCCCTCTATTTCTCTCTTTCTCTCCCTTCCCTCAACATCTCTCTCACACCCTCTCTCACTCCAACCCCGTTCTCTCTCACCCTCTCCCCCTTTCTCTGACATGAGCGGCCTCAGACCAAACCAAGGTCGCCTAAATTGATTTGGATTTTTGCTGAGCTTATTTGGCAGGTTTTTAATTGCGTTTCTGTACCAACCGTCACATACAGGGGCGTGATGCACCTAAAAAATATGAGCGGGCACAAAGTATGTGAGGATGGCTGGTTGGTGGTCTGCAGGGGGGCTAAGCCCCCCGTCCATAAGTTGAAACAGCTATCTCCTGCAATCTAGAGCCATAATCATTCATTTATTTTTCTGCATATCTAACCATACCTCTTGAGCTGTCTATATCCTCCTGACTGGTGGTTATTTTCTTTAAAGAAACTAAATATGCTTCTCTGCATTTCTGCTAAAATCTGTGTAAAATATTGAAAGGAATGTAAGTCTTATTCAGTACATTTAATTACTGCTTGCACGTGTGTATATATATATACTGTATATACAGTGCTTTTGGAAAGTATTCAGACCACTTGACTTTTTCCACATTTTGTTACAGCCTTATTCTAAAATTGATTCAATTGTTTTTTTCCCTCATCAATCTACACACAATACCCCATAATGACAAAGCAAAAACAGATTTTTAGAAATTGTTGCTATTTTATATAGAATTAAAAACTGTAATATTACATTTACGTAAGTATTCAGACCCTTTACTCAGTATTTTGTTGAAGCACCTTTGGCAGCGATTACAGCATCGAGTCTTCTTGGGTACGACGCTACAAGCTTGACACACCTGTATTTGGGGAGTTTCTCCCATTCTTTTCTGCAGATCCTCTGAAGCGCTGTCAGGTTGGATGGGGAGTGTTGCTGCACAACTATTTTCAGATCTCTCCAGAGATGTTCGAAAGCGTTCTAGTCCGGGCTCTAGTTGGGCCACTCAAAGACATTCAGAGACTTGTCCCGAAGCCACTCCTGCGTTGGCTCGGCTGTGTGCTTAGGGTCGTTGTCCTGTTGGAAGGTGAATCTTCGCCCCAGTCTGAGGTCCGGAGGATCTCTCTGTACTTTGCTGCATTCATCTTTCTCTCAAGCCTGACTAGTCTCTCAGTCCCTGCAGCTGAAAAACATCCCAACAGCATGATGCTGCCACCACCATGCTTCACACTAGGGATGGTGCCAGGTTTCCTCCAGACGTGACACTTGGCATTTCATCAGACTAGAGAATCTTGTTTCTCATAGTCTGAGAGTCTTTAGGTGCCTTTTGGCAAACTCCAAGCGGGCTGTCATGTACCTTTTACTGAGGAGTGGCTTCCGTCTGGCCACTCTACCATAAAGGAATGATTGGTGGAGTGCTGCAGAGATGGTTGTCCTTATGGAATGTTCTCCACAGTGGAGCTCTAGAGCTCTGGCAGAGTGGCCATCGGGTTCTTGGTCACATCCCTGACCAAGGCCCTTCTCCCTTGATTGCTCAGTTTGGCAGGGCGGCCAGCTCTAGGAAGAGTCTTGGTGGTTCCAAACTTCTTCCATTTAAGAATGATGGATGCCACTGTGTTCTTGGGGATCTTCAATGCTGCAGACATTTTTTGGTACCCTTCCCCAAATCTGTGCCTCGACACAATCCTGTCTCAGAGCACTATGGACAATACCTTCGACCTCATGGCTTGGTTTTTGCTCTGACATGCACTGTCAACTGTGGGACCTTATATAGACAGGTGTGTGCCTTTCCAAATCATGTCCAATCAATTGAATTTACCACAGGTGAACTCCAGTCAAGTTGTAGAAACATCTCAAGGATGATCAATGGAAACAGGATGCACCTGAGCTCAATTTTGAGTCTCATAGCAAAGGGTCTGAATACTTATGCAAACAAGGTATTTCTGTTTTTTATTTTAATACATTTTTGCAAAAATGTATTAAAACCTGTTTTTGCTTTGTCATTTGTTTTGTGTGTAGATTGCTGAGGATTATATATATTTTTTAATCCATTTAGAAGAAGGCTGTAACGTAACAAAATGTGGAAAAAGTCAAGGGGTCTGAATACTTTCCAAAGGCACTGTATATATAAACTTGTTGGTTTTTGTTTTAACAGGACAAATCTGAGGGGGTTTGTGCCTCTGTTCCCACTATGGGCATGACGCATCTGGTCACACCCACACGTGTGTGCAGACACACACACACCACAGTCCTCCCCAGAGGATTGGTCTTCTCCACATGATGAGATTGAATTGGATGCCTATTATGGTAAACAGTAGCCTAACGACAGAGAAGAGAATACAAATAATTCAGAAGAGGTGAACAATAATTCACCTTGGCTCAGTTAATTTTGTGGTATTTGATGCCATTCCATTATTTTGTGAGTTTTTCTAATTTCCTGAACGGCAACTATATTCAAATAATTGTATTAATTTGCATTTCTGTTTAGACTACATAGACAATTCAAATCAAGTATGGAAAATGAAAACGAGTTCGAGGGAGCACACAGCGCATCTAACTCGCTCTCTAATCCACCCTCCCCCCACTCTCTCTCGCTCTCTCTCGCTCACCCATACTCCATCCACCTCTCTCTGAAAAGTCACAGACAGTGCCAGTGCCTGCCTTTGCATTCCCGCGGACAGGCAAGGGTCTGCTTTGAGAAGAGCGGGAGGACAGATTAAATAACCCTTTAAATCGGAGAACTCGGCTACAACATGCAGGTAAACAAACTCATCCATTCCATTAACATGGCTATGGATTTTTCTCATTTTTAGAAAGATTACCAAGCTTCTGAAATTGTGAGTCAATCCAAAACTACATGTTTCACGCCCTAACAATTCCGACGAGAAATTACGATAAATGTTGCCATCCTTCCACCCTTTCGTCCACATGTCCTTCAGCAGCACATTTCTCGCATGTTGACCCAGAGCACAGTTCGGAGCGAATTTACGTAATTCTACAGTGCTACAGTGGGGAGAACAAGTATTTGATACACTGCCGATTTTGCAGGTTTTCCTACTTACAAAGCATGTAGAGGTCTGTAATTTTTATCATAAGTACACTTCAACTGTGAGAGACGGAATCTAAAACAAAAATCCAGAAAATCACATTGTATGATTTTTAAGTAATTAATTTGTATTTTATTGCATGACATAAGTATTTGATCACCTACCAACCAGTAAGAATTCCGGCTCTCACAGACCTGTTAGTTTTTCTTTAAGAAGCCCTCCTGTTCTCCACTCATGACCTGTATTAACTGCACCTGTTTGAACTCGTTACCTGTATAAAAGACACCTGTCCACACACTCAATCAAACAGACTCCAACCTCTCCACAATGGCCAAGACCAGAGAGCTGTGTAAGGACATCAGGGATAAAATTGTAGACCTGCACAAGGTTGGGATGGGCTACAGGACAATAGGCAAGCAGCTTGGTGAGAAGGCAACAACTGTTGGCGCAATTATTAGAAAATGGAAGAAGTTCAAGATGATGCTCAATCACCCTCAGTCTGGGGCTCCATGCAAGATCTCACCTCGTGGGGCATCAATGATCATGAGGAAGGTGAGGGATCAGCCCAGAACTACACGGCAGGACCTGGTCAATGACCTGAAGAGAGCTGGGACCACAGTCTCAAAGAAAACCATTAGTAACACACTACGCCGTCATGGATTAAAATCCTGCAGCGCACGCACGGTCCCCCTGCTCAAGCCAGCGCATGTCCAGGCCCGTCTGAAGTTTGCCAATGACCATCTGGATGATCCAGAGGAGGAATGGGAGAAGGTCATGTGGTCTGATGAGACAAAAATTGAGCTTTTTGCTCTAAACTCCACTCGCCGTGTTTGGAGGAAGAAGAAGGATGAGTACAACCCCAAGAACACCATCCCAACCGTGAAGCATGGAGGTGGAAACATCATTCTTTGGGGATGCTTTTCTGCAAAGGGGACAGGACGACTGCACCGTATTTAGGGGAGGATGGATGGGGCCATGTATCGCGAGATCTTGGCCAACAACCTCCTTCCCTCAGTAAGAGCATTAAAGATGGGTCATGGCTGGGTCTTCCAGCATGACAACGACCCAAAATACACAGCCAGGGCAACTAAGGAGTGGCTCCGTAAGAAGCATCTCAAGGTCCTGGAGTGGCCTAGCCAGTCTCCAGACCTGAACCCAACAGAAAATCTTTGGAGGGAGCTGAAAGTCCATATTGCCCAGCGACAGCCCCGAAACCTGAAGGATCTGGAGAAGGTCTGTATGGAGGAGTGGGCCAAAATCCCTGCTGCAGTGTGTGCAAACCTGGTCAAGAACTACAGGAAACGTATGATCTCTGTAATTGCAAACAAAGGTTTCTGTACCAAATATTAAGTTCTGCTTTTCTGATGTATCAAATACTTGTCATGCAATAAAATGCTAATGAATTACTTAAAAATCATACAATGTGATTTTCTGGATTTTTGTCTCTCACAGTTGAAGTGTACCTATGCTAAAAATTACAGACCTACATGCTTTGTAAGTTGGAAAACCCTTCAAAAGCGGCAGTGTATCAAATACTTGTTCTCCCCACTGTATATGGCTTGGGCTAGGGCACACGCTTAGCGCGCACTGCACAGGGACCCCATCCTCCGGCTGCTTCCAGTGAGGTGTCACAGAGAATCATGTCTTCCACAGTGAATGGACTGTGTGTGTGTGTGTGTGTGTGTGTGCTTCCACTTTTCCACGGTGACTAGAGCCCGATAGTTTGTCTGCCTGGGTCTATTGTGATTTGTGCATGTCTTTATATCTTTAAATAGTCTGTTTTATAGAGGACTTTAATGGGCGACTCTGTCTGTGAGAGTGTGCTACTGTGTATTACATGCTACTGTCCTGTGTGTTACATGCTACTGTCCACAGTTTCACTTAATCCAGAACGAATGTATGGGAATTGTGAAATATGTGGGGTGATTGAGTGGAGAGAAACACATTGGTTTTACGATCCAAGTGGGGACCAAAACATTTATTCCCATTCAAAATCCTATTTAACCTTAACCCCAAACCTAACCCTAACCCCCTAAACTAATGCTAACCTTAAATCTAACCTTAACCCCTAACCCTAAAACTAAACCTAACTCTAAAACTAAACCTAACTCTAACTCCCAACCCTAATCCTAACCACTAAACCTTGGAACTTTTGAAACCCAAAAGGATAATAAAGTTAGACCACACACACACACACACACACACACACACACACACACACACACCAGAGCCACAGTCTTGATTCAGTGATTTGAAATACAGTCTTGTCTACACTAGTTATTATTCTGGCTCTGGGTCTTCGCACCAATGTCCTGGTCTGGGGTTCTGGTCTCAGACAAGACCATGGTCTTTGTAGTCTCTTAACTCACGTGGTCAAGATACACCACTGAGTACTGTCAAGGTCAGAGTGACACAACACAAAAGTACCAGGGCACCTTACTGTTTAAATGTAGAAGCCAATTACGGAGAAACCTTTGAACATGGTTGGTAGGCAGGGGATATAGGTTGTTGTATTTACCTCCTATGATTGGTGAGGTGTAAAAAATCTATCAATTGTGCATGTACACACACGCACGCACGCACGCACGCACGCATGTACACACACACACACGCACGCACGCATGTACACACACACACACACACACACACACACACACACACCACACACACACACACACACACACACACACACACACACACACACACACACACACACACACACACACACACACACACACACAGTCTTGTACAGCTAACCTTGTGGGGACACACAATTCAGTCCCATTCAAAATCCTATTTTCCCTAAACCTAACCCTAACCCGTACTCTTACCCTAACCTTAACCCAAAACCCTAACCCTAGCTCCTAAACCTAACCCTAGCTCCTAACCCTAGCTCCTAACTCTAACCCTAAACCTTACCCTAGCTCCTAACCCTAACCCGTACTCGTACCCTTACCTTAACCTTAACCCAAAACCTTAACCCTAAACCTAACCCTAGCTCCTAACTCTAACCTTAAACCTTACCCTAGCTCCTAACCCTAAACCTAACCCTAGCTCCTAACCCTAACCGTTAACGTAATTTTAACCCTAACACTAATTCTAACCTTAACCCCAAACCCCTTAGAAATAGCATTTGACCTTGTGGGGACTAACATAATGTCCCTAGTTGGTCAAATTTGGGTTTGTTTACTATTCTTGTGGGGATTTCTAGTTAAACACGTCCTCTCACACACACACACACACACACACACACACACACACACACACACACACACACACACACACACACACACACACACACACACACACACACACACACAGCACTGTGTGGAACCAAATCACTGCAGGTATTGAGTGACTGGAGTGACATGGTGTAGATTTACAGTAGCTAAGTGTCTTCATGGAGGTGAAGTTTCCATCTGGTATTCACCAGAGTGAATTAAACATAATTAAAATAGTAAACAAGATTATATGAAGAATAGGACAAGGATCAGTACCAGTATCTAGAACAAGGATCAGTATCTACACGAACAGAAATACATATTTTTTATAAGGCGTTTATATAGCACACAAAGCATGTTTGTGGAAAAGCTTCAATTATTGATTTGTACATGTTGGGCTCTCACTGATCAACGTCTTCAATAGATATTGATTACTTTTGTCAGTACACACACACACACACACACACACACACACACACACACACACACACACACACACACACACACACACACACCTACACTCAAGTCCACATGAATCTGCCACCCTCCCACACACTCATGCTCTATGACAACCATGTGTTTTCTCACAGAGAGAGAGAGAGGCAGTCTCATATAAAATACAACTATCAGCTTTGGACCCCTCTCTCTCCTTCTCTTCCCCAATCTCTCTATTTTCCTCAAACCTTCTCTCTTTCTTTCCATCAGTTTTTCTCCATCCCCTTCCCTCTAGTTCGTAGCCATGTTACCCATTGTCAGTGGTCTTCCTTAGGTCAATACTCATTAAACACACAGATCCTTTTCTCACACACACCCACACACAAACTGCTGTATTTAGGCTACACCTGGAGCAGAGAGAGAAAGAGAGAGATAGCGTAGGAGGACAGGAGAGAGAAGAGGAGTGGAGTGATTGACTCAGAAATTATCAATATCCACCTTCGTAACATGGATGAAGCCTGAGTTTGAATGTGAAGCTAACTGAAGATGGCTAGTTGGAGTTCTAGTTGGCATCATACTATACCACTCTGGTCTCCTATCAGTCCCTAAAAAGGAGGGAAGGATGAATACCAGTAGTGTTCAGAAATGTAGGCCTAACGTCTTTAAAATGTTAGCAATACATAATGGGCGAAGAGAAGAGAGGAGGAAATAGGGGAGGAGAGGAGAGGAGTAAATAGGGGAGGAGAGGAGTAAATAGGGGAGGAGAGGAGTAAGTAGGGGAGGAGAAGAGAAGAGGAAATAGGGGAGGAGAGGAGTAGAGGTGGGGAACAAGGGCAGAAGAGGGAGAGAGAGGTACACACACTCACAAACATAAAGAAAGAAGGACAGAGCTAGAGAGATGAAGAGAGAGAGATAGAGAGACCATGGTACATTCTCTCTATCTCTCCAGCGTGGCCAGATAGGATGTTAATCACACATGACTTGTTAATGGAATCACCCGTGATGCTACAGACGAGGACTTCTCCTCTCCTCTCCGCTCCCCTCCTCTCCCCCTCCTATTCTCTGCTCCCCTCCCCCATCTCCTCTGCTTCCCTTCTCTCACCCGCTCCCCCTCTTCTCCTCTCCAATTCTTCTCCTCTCTGCTCCTCCTACTCATCCCTCTCTTCTCTACAGCTGTGTAAAGTACCTAAGTAAAAATACTTTAAAGTACTACTTAAGTAGTTTTTTGGGTATCTGTACTTTACTTTACTATTTATATTTTTGACAACTTTTACTTTTACTTCACTACATTCCTAAAGATTTTCCTTGACACCCAAAAGTACTAGTTACATTTGGACAGGAAAATGGTCCAATTCACGCACTTATCAAGAGCACACCCCTGGTCATCTCTACTGCCTCTGATCTGGTGGACTCACTAAACACGCATGCTTTGTTTGTAAATTATGTCTAAGTGTTGGAGTGTGCCCCTGACTATCCGTAAATAAATATAAACAAGGCAATTCTGCCGTATGCTTTGCATAATATAAGGAATTTAAGTATATTTTAGCAATTCCATTTACTTTTTATACTTAAGTATATTTAAAACCATTTTTAGACTTTTACTCAAGTATTATTTCACTGGATGACTTTCACTTTTGCTTGACTCATTTTCTATAAAGGTATCTTTACTTTTACTCAAATATAACATTTGAGTACTTTTTCCACCACTGCTTTGGTATTCTGCTGTCCACTCCCTCCACTCACCTCTGCTCCACTCCCCTCTGCTCCCCTCCCTCTCCTCATCCCTCTCTCCTGTCCTCTGCTCCTCGCTCTCCTCTCCTTCATTAGTGATGGGTCTATAATGTCTCAGCATCTCCTCTTATTCCTCATTCCTTCATCTCTCTATCTCTCTCCTCTCAGGGAGAAGTAGTGAAAAGAGAGAGAGCGAGATACTGTAACTATTTGCACATCATTACAACACTGTATATATTTTGTTTATTATCTATTTCACTTGCTTTGTCAATTTAAACATATGTTTCCCATGCCAATAAAGCCATTCAATTGAAATTGAATTGAGAGAGAGAGAGGGAGAGAGAGTACCAACCAAGGAGGGCCTACAGCAGCATCTAGATCTTCTGTACAGATTCTGTCAGACCCGGCCCCTGACAGTAAATATCAGTAAGACAAAATAATGGTGTTCCAAAAAAGGTCCAGTTGCCAGGACCATGAATACAAATTCCATCTAGACATCGTTGTCCTAGAGCACACAAAAAACTATACATACCTTGGCCCAAACATCAGCACCACAGGTAACTTCCACAAAGCTGTGAACGATCTGAGAGACAAGGCAAGAAGGGCCTTCTATGCCATCAGAAGGAACATTAAATTCGACATACCAATTAGGATCTGTCTAGAAATACTTGAGTTATAAGTTATAGAACCCATTGTCCTTTATGGTTGTGAGGTCTGGGGTCCGCTCACCAACCAAGAATTCACAAAATGGGACAAACACCAAATTGAGACTCTGTATGCAGGATTCTTCAGAAATATCCTCAGTGTACAACGTAAAATGCATGCAGAGCAGAATTAGGCTGTGTAAGGGATGCGTAACTGGTGGCAGGGAAGTCAAACGCAGGAGAGCAGAACTTGGTGAATAGCCGGAGCAGTTTAATATATAAAACTAACGGCACATAAAACAACAAACACATGGGTACAAAACCTGTAGCGCACCAGTAACACATAGCACAAGAACTTACAATAAACAATTCCTGACAAGGACATGGGGGAAACAGAGGGAAAATTTACAACATGTAATTAGGGAATTGAAACCAGGTGAGTGTGAAAACAAGACAAAACAAATGGAACATGAAAAATGGATCGGCGATGGCTAGAAGACCGGTGACGTCGACCGCCGAACACCGCCCGAACAAGGAGAGGAACAGACTTCGGGACAAATCGTGACAGTACCCCCCCGCCCCTTGACTGCTGGAGCCGCGCCGACATCGGCCTCGGGGACAACCCGGAGGGCGAGGTGCAGGGCGATCCGGACGGAGACGGTGGAAATCCCGCAACATAGAAGGGTCCAACACGTCCTCCTCCGGAACCCAGCATCTCTCCTCCGGACCGTACCCATCCCAGTCCACGAGGTACTGAAGGCCCCTCGTCCGACGTCTCGAATCCAGGATGGATCAGACGGAGTACGCCGGGGCCCCCTCGATGTCCAGAGGGGGCGGAGGAACCTCCCGCACCTCAGACTCATGGAGCGGGCCAGCCACCACCGGCCTGAGGAGAGACATGGAACGAGGGGTTAATGCGGTAATCGGGGGGAAGCTGTAACCTATAACATACCTCATTCACTCTCCTCAGGACTTTAAATGGCCCCACAATCCGCGGACCCAGCTTCCGACAGGGCAGGCGGAGGGGCAGGTTTCGGGTCGAGAGCCAGACCCGGTCCCCTGGTGCGAACACCGGTGCCTCACTGCGGTGACAGTCTGCGCCAACTTTCTGGCGCAGCACGACACGCTGAAGATGGACATGGGCGGCGTCCCATGTTTCCTCCGCGCTCCGGAACCAGTCATCCACCGCAGGAGCTTCGGTCTGACTCTGATGCCAAGGAGCCAGAACCGGCTGATACCCCAATACACACTGGAAGGGAGAGAGGTTAGTGGAGGAGTGGCAGAGCGAGTTCTGGGCCATCTCTGCCCAGGGCACGAACGCTGCCCACTCCCCCGGCCGGTCCTGGCAATAAGACCTCAGAAACCTACCCACATCCTGGTTAACTCTCTCCACCTGCCCGTTACTCTCGGGGTGAAAACCTGAGGTAAGGCTGATCGAGACCCCCAGATGTGCCATGAACGCCCTCCAGACCCTTGGCGTGAACTGGGTATCCCGATCAGACACTCAGGCACCCCATAGTGCCGGAAGACGTGAGTAAACAGGGCCTCCGCAGTCTGTAGGGCCGTAGGGAGACCGGGCAAAGGGAGGAGACGACAGGACTTAGAAACACGATCCACAACGACCAGGATCGTGGTGTTACCTTGTGAAGGTGGAAGATCGGTTATGAAATCCACCGACAGGTTCGACCACAGCCGTTGTGGAACGGGTAAGAGTTGTAACTTACCTCTGGACAGGTGCCTAGGAGCCTTACACTGGCCACACACTGAGCAGGAGGAAACATAAACCCTCACATCCTTAGCCAAAGTGGGCCACCAGTACTTCCCACTAAGACAGCGCACCGTCCGACCGATCCCAGGATGACCAGAGGAGGGTAACGTGTGAGCCCAATAGATCAGCCGGTCGCGGACAGCAGACGGAACGTACAGACGCCCAGCTGGACACTGAGGGGGAGTGGGCTCTGCATGTGACGCCCGCTCAATGTCCGCGTCCAGCTCCCACACTGCTGGCGCCACCAAGCAAGAGGTGGGGAGTATAGGAGTGGGATCCATGGGCCGCTCCTCTGTGTCATACTGCCGGGACAGTGCGTCTGCCTTAACGTTCTGGGAACCTGGTCTGTGCGAAAGGGTGAAAACAAAACGGGTGAAAAACATGGCCCACCTTGCCTGGCGAGGGTTCAGTTTCCTCGCTGCCCGGATGTACTCCAGATTGCGGTGGTGTCTCTGCAGGCCAACTCCCGACGGACGTCCTTGCGCAGACTGCAACGGTAGTTGTCAATCAGGGCCCTGTCGTTCCATCCCGCGCCGGCAGCCAGGGTCCTAAACTCCAGGGCAAACTTCTGGGCGCTTCTCGTCTCCTGCTTCAGCTGGAAGAGGCGCTCACCCGCCGCTCTACCCTCGGACGGGTGGTCGAAGACACACAGACTCACAAACACTGCTGCTACTCTCTATTATCCTCGATACATAGCCACTTTAATAACCCTAACTGCATGTACATAATTACCTCAACTACCTCAACACCGGTGCCCCCGCACATTGACACATTGACTCTGTACCGAGCGTGCTCCTTCCCCCTGAGCGGGGCTATATAAAGGGGGTACCCTGTATATAGCCCCGCTATTGTTATTTACTGCTGCTCTTTAATTATTTGTTTTTCTTATCTCTTACTTTTTGGGGGGTATTTTCTTAAAACGGCATTGTTGGTTAAGGGCTTGTAAGTAAGCATTTCACTGTAAGGTCTACACCTGTTGTATTCAGCGCATGTGACAAATACAATTTGATAATATGACATTTTAAATGTTTTTCTTTTTTTGGAGTGTAATTTTTTATTCTTTATTTCACTTTTTATTTCCTCCAACTGAAAGACTGACCCGCTCCTGTCCTTCTTTTCTTCCTTCTCCATCTCTTCCCCCCGAGCGTGCTCCATCCCCCCCGAGCGTGCTCCATCCCCCCCGAGCGTGCTCCATCCCCCCCGCGCGTGCTCCATCCCCCCCGCGCGTGCTCCTTCCCCCCCGCGCGTGCTCCTTCCCCCCCGCGCGCGCTCCTTCCCCCCCGCGCGCGCTCCTTCCCCCCCGCGCGCGCTCCTTCCCAAATAGTGTGTTCTTTCCCCCCGAGCGTGCTCCTTTTACTCTTAATCTTGCAACGATAAAAATATTGCCAAATAATAGGATGGGTATAATTATGTCACTCCTTCATCTTCTTATATGGTCATTATGCAGTGGGAAATCTATGTGACATGAACAAGCACACACACACCACTCACACACACCACATACACTCTCTCTCGTTCTGTTCTCCCTTATTTCTCTCTCCTACTTTATCTACTTCCCTCTCTCTACCCTCTTCTTCCTCACTTCATGCTCCTGTGAAATACACAGAAATAGCCATGCAACATTTATTTGATATCATCTACATCTCTCCTTCGTTTTTCTTTCCCTCCACCCCTCTCCCTTTTCCAGTCTTCTCTACATCCCTTTCTCTCCCACATTCCTCCACCATTCTCTTCCCCTCGTCCTTATCCCCCTCTCTCTATCTCTAGCCCACCACTACCTCCTCTCTCTCTCGTCCCTCTCTGCCAATACTCCCCCATAAACCTCTATTCGTCCTGTGCTCCTGCTTAGATAGCCCAGTATTCATTAGGATAACTTCAATTCTTCCAAGAACAAACTCCTTTACATCCTCTCTCTCTCCCTCTCTTTTCTCTCTCTCTCTCTCAGTATAAAGAGAGGGATGTGCCTGTGTTGTCAGACTCCCCCAGGATCTCACAGCCATTTACACTCCTCCGCTGTGTGTTTTTCCCCCTGTCATCCCTCGCTTCCCTCCCACACAGCAGATAGCAAACAGAACTCCTGAATCTTCTCTCTTTCATCTCCTTCCCTCGATCACCAAGGGGACCTAGCCAATCCTGTGTTTGTGCGTGTGTGTGTGTGTGCGGGGGCGAGACAGACGACTGATCAATGGAGACGTTTTAGGAGAGTTTAGGGAAATGAGCTGTATCACTCTTATCAGATCTCTCATCCATCCACACTGACTTTCACAATGCCCTTGGACCGCTCAAGCACCTTGTTATGTAAAGAGACAATGTTGTTCTGCTATGCTTTAGGATTAGTGGTTAGTGGTGGAGACACACCGTAGGACCTCTCTTGCTCCCCTTTCCTTTCTATTATTCCCCCATCCTTCTGTTTCCTCCCATCTGTCTGTTCTCATATTGAACCTGTGATCTGATGACCCTCTCTCTCTCTCTCTCTCTCTCTCTCTCTCTCTCTCTCTCTCTCTCTCTCTCTCTCTCTCTCTCTCTCTCTCTCTCTCTCTCTCTCTCTCTCTCTCTCTCTCTCTCTCTCTCTCTCTCTCTCTCTCTCTCCTTCACCTTGGCCCCATTGCTTTGTATAGTCCAGTAAGAACTTTACAGACAGATATGAGTCATGATGCTCTCGTCACCTTATTGACTTTTACATGTCCGTTCATATTTGCTGTTAAACCAGGCCACAGTCGTTAGAGCTGGCATGTGAAGGATGACCTTGATTAATCAGCAATTCATTGATGAATTAATAACTATCTGATAGGGAGCTCAGAGATGGAGCGCAGCATATGAAGTAGAAGTAGCTGGTCTCTTGTGAGTGTTGAGTCATTCACATGTTAACAGCCCAGCTCTAGAACACCTGATTCACTTAATCCGCTACTCATTATCTGAATCAGATGTCTTAGTGCTGGGCTGGAACTAAATCCTGCACATCCTGTATATCTCCTCCAGGACTATCAACCTGTGTGAACTAGAGCAGAGGTCCTGAAGTGTGCGCTCCTTCCCTCCCTCTCAGAAATGTAAAAGGAATGGACTGAATAAGAAATATGGTGGAAACTCCCTCTAGCCTAAATTTATACCAATCCAATGTTTTAAATCCATGAGGGGGGGTGAGCACATGTCACATCAAGGAGAAGATGAGATCAGAACGCAGCAGCCTATGGGCCCCATTCAGAATTGTTTCAATTAGGCACTCGTCAATTAGGCACTCGTCTTGTAAATGAGTTAGCTACACTGTGGCCGTACTAATACTCCTCAGAGATACTATAAATACTCTTCAGAGAATAGGGTGTAAGTCTAAGGTTAGAGGTCAGTAAAAGAGACACAGAGCCCACATGGCTTTATTGAGCCTCTCTGTGGTTGCACATCTATCATCATGGGTCTGCAGTAATATTCATTCACTGTCTGTCTCCCTAGTGCCCTACAGGTCTGTAATTAAACTCATGACTTCCTCTCTCTCTTTCTTTTGTTTCTTTTTTTCTCCCTCTCTCTCTCTCTCTCTCTCTCTCTCTCTCTCTCTCTCTCTCTCTCTCTCTCTCTCTCTCTCTCTCTCTCTCTCTCTCTGTAGGAGGATGGTAAGGTGGTGGATGGCAGTCTGTTGGGTGAGGCCAACGGGGTAGAACCAAGTCCAGGAAGAGTGAAGGAGTCTGGGAAATGGCAGAAGCCCCGGTTCACACGCAAAGCCCTGATGAGCTGTCTGGTCAAATGGATCATCACCAGCAGGACAACACCAGACAAAGGTGAGGAGAGAAGATGGGGAGAGGGTGGGGTTGGGTTGGGTGTGGGGGAGGGTGGCATGTGAGGGGGTGAGTGGGGGAGAGGTGGAGAGGGGGGGTAAGGACAGAGAGAGAGAGTGGGGAGAGAGGTGGTGGAGAGAGAGGGACAGATTTGTGAAGTTGAATGTGTAAACAGTAAGTAACTGAATTGGAATGGATTCAAGACTGGACTGGACTGGCCTGACCTCTGCTGGTCCCTGTGGGTGAGCATACACATTTAGTGGGTGGTACATTCACCAAGGGGTCAGAGTTCAGACAGACAGACAGACAGACAGACAGACAGACAGACAGACACTGTATTTAATGCATCAATGGCCTTTCTTTTGCTCATTATTTTGGAGCTCTTAGTTACACTTCAGTGGCTGATTGCAGATTGAACAGACAGCAGCTAAAGCGGTCATTAAAAACATAAACTGGTTGTGTCCCTCTCCTTCTTCGTGTCTCTAAATATACAGTGTTCAAATCATACTGTTCCATTAGACCAGGGATCATCAACTAGATTCAGCTGTGGGATGATTTTTTTTCTGGACCTGATGGTCGGGGGGCCAGAACATAATTACAAATAATTTACAGACTGCAAATTGACCGCAAGAAGCCCAAACAGATATAATGTTTGAATAAAACATAATAATTTCAAACCTTGGTTACATTTGTATACGATCATGTGTCTCTCTATTATGGGTGGGAATATTGGGAACAGATTTCTTAAATTATACTAAAAATATAAACGCAACATGCAACAATTTCAATGATTTTACTGAGTTACAGTTTAATAAGGTAATCGGTCATTTGAAATAAATTCATTAGGCCCTAATCTATTGATTTTACATGACTGGGCAGGGGTGCCTGGGAGGGCATTGGCCCACCCACTGGGGAGCCAGGCCCAGCCAATCAGAATGAGTTTTTCCCGACAAAAGGGCTTTATTAAAAACAGAAATACTCCTCAGTTTCATCAGCTGTCCGGGTGGCTGGATGTGGAGGTCCTGGGCTAGAGTGGTTACACGTGGTTATGAGGCCAGTTGTATGTACTGTCAAATTCCATAAAATGACATTGGAGGCGGCTTATGATAGAGAAATTAACATTCAATTCTCTGGCAACAGCTCTGGTGGACATTCCTGCAGACAGCATGCCAATTGCATGCTCCCTCAAAACTCTGTGGCATTGGGATGTGTGACAAAACTGCACATTTTAGAGTGGCCTTTTATTGTCGCAGCACTTTTTTTTTGTGTGTGTGTTATTTCTTACATTATTAGCCCAGAACGTTTTTTGTGTTATTACATAGAGACAGAAATAACTTTTGGATATCAGAGCGGCAGTAACTTACCAGAATTTCAGCCAGAAATACGACTCATCCAGGGCAATTAAACTTATCCCAGAGGCTGCTCCAAGATGCCGCCAATGGAGAAGAGATATTTGGGGTAGACTTCTAGTCCGACTCGGGAGGCGTGCACTCCATCCACCGCTTCCGAGTATTTTACTCGCTAATGTTCAATCCTTGGACAATAAAGTAAACAAGCTCATGGCGAGGATCTCCTTCCAGAGAGACATCAGGGACTGTAACATACTCTGTTTCACGGAATCAGGGCTCTCTCCGGATATACTGTCTCAGTCCATACAGCCAGCAGTGTTCTCAGTACATCATGCAGACAGGAAAAAAGAACTCTCCAGGAAGAAGAAAGGTGTGGTCTATGTTTTATAATTAACGTACAGGAACTCAAGTCCTTTTGTTCACCCGACCTAGAATATCTCACAATCAAATGTTGACCCTATTACCTCCCAAGAGAATTCTCTGTGGTTATAGTAACAGCAGTGTATAGTCCCCCTCAAGCCGATACGTCAACGGCCCTTAAGGAACTACACTGGGCTTTGTGCAAACTGGAAACCACATATCCTGAGGCCGCATTTATTGTAGCTGGAGATTTTGGTGCATCGGTACTGCTTGCCGTGCGGTAGCAGAGAGAACAGTCTATGACTTGGGGGGTTGGGGTCTTGATCATTTTTTACAGCCTTCCTCTGACACCACCTGGTGTAGAGGTCCTTGATGCAAGGAGCTTGGCCCCAGTGATTTACTGGGCCATACGCACTACCCTCTGTAGCACCTTGCCGTCGGATGCCAAGCTGTTGCCATACCAAGTGATGATGTAACCAGTCAAGATGCTCCCAATGGTGCAGCTGTATAACTATTTGAGGACTTGAGGGCCCATGCCAAATATTGTCAGCCTCCTAAGTGGAAGAGGCATTGTCGTGCCCTCTTCACGACTGTGTTGGTGTGTTTGGACCATGATAGACCCTTAGTGATGTGGACACCCAGGAACTTGAAGCTCTCGATCCGCTCCACTTCAGCCCCATCGATGTGGATGGGGGCGTGCTCAGCCCTCCGTTTCTTGTAGTCCATGTTCAGCTCCTTTGTCTTACTGACGTTGAGGGAGGGTTGTTGTCCTAGCACCACATTGCCAGGTGTCTGACCTCCTCCCTATAGGCAGTCTCATCGTCATCTGTTATCAGGCCTACAACCGTCGTGTCATCTGCAAACTTAATGATGGTGTTGGAGTCATGCACAGCCAAGCAGTCGTGGGTAAACATTGAGTACAGGAGGGACTAAGCACACACCCCTGAGGGGCTCCCGTGTTGAGGGTCAGTGTGGCGGATATGTTGTTGCCTACCCTCACCACCTGGGGGTGTCCCGTCAGGAAGTCCAGAATCCAGTTGCAGAGAGAGGTGTTTATTCCCAGGGTCCTTAGCTTAGTGATGAGCTTGGAGGGCACTATGGTGTTGAATGCAGTTCTGTAGTCAATGAACAGCATTCTCACGTAAGTGTTCCTTTTGCCTAAGTGGGAAAGGGCAGTGTGGAGTGCAATAGAGATTGCGTCATCTGTGGGTCTGTTGGAGCCATATGCGATTTGGAGTGGGTCCAGGGTGTCTCGGATGATGGTGTTGATGTGAGCCATGGCCAGCCTTTCAAAGCATTTCATGGCTACAGATGTGAGTGCTACGGGGCGATAGTCATTTTGACAGGTTACCTTGGCATTTCTGGGCACAGGGACTATGGTAGTCTGCTTGAAACATGTAGGTATTACAGACTGGGTCAGGGAGAGGTTGAAAAATCTCAATTGAAAAGCACGGGGGGGGGGGGGTAGAGTGAGATGTAGAGAGAGTCCGTGAGCATAGCCTTGCTATTGAGAAAGGCTGACGAAGGCAAACCTGGCTCTCAAGAGAAGACAGGCTATGTGCACACTGCCCACAAAATGAGGTGGAAACTAAGCTGCAATTCCCTGCCAAATGTAAAACCATATTAGAGACACATATTTCCCTCAGATTACACAGATCCACAAAGAATTCAAAAACAAATCCAATTTTGATAAACTCCCATATCTACTGGGTGAAATACCACAGTATGCAATCACAGCAGCAAGTTTTGTGACCTGTTGCCACAAGAAAAGGGCAACCAGTGAAGAACAAACACCATTGTAAATACAACTCATATTTATTTATTTATTTATTTTCCCTTTTGTACTAACTATTTGCACATCATTACAACACTGTATATATATATATATACTGCTCAAAAAAATAAAGGGAACACTTAAACAACACATCCTAGATCTGAATGAAAGAAATAATCTTATTAAATACTTTTTTCTTTACATAGTTGAATGTGCTGACAACAAAATCACACAAAAATAATCAATGGAAATCCAATTTATCAACCCATGGAGGTCTGGATTTGGAGTCACACTCAAAATTAAAGTGGAAAACCACACTACAGGCTGATCCAACTTTGATGTAATGTCCTTAAAACAAGTCAAAATGAGGCTCAGTAGTGTGTGTGGCCTCCACGTGCCTGTATGACCTCCCTACAATGCCTGGGCATGCACCTGATGAGGTGGCGGATGGTCTCCTGAGGGATCTCCTCCCAGACCTGGACTAAAGCATCCGCCAACTCCTGGACAGTCTGTGGTGCAACGTGGCGTTGGTGGAGGGAGCGAGACATGATGTCCCAGATGTGCTCAATTGGATTCAGGTCTGGGGAACAGGCGGGCCAGTCCATAGCATCAATGCCTTCCTCTTGCAGGAACTGCTGACACACTCCAGCCACATGAGGTCTAGCATTGTCTTGCATTAGGAGGAACCCAGGGCCAACCGCACCAGCATATGGTCTCACAAGGGGTCTGAGGATCTCATCTCGGTACCTAATGGCAGTCAGGCTACCTCTGGCGAGCACATGGAGGGCTGTGCGGCCCCCCAAAGAAATGCCACCCCACACCATGACTGACCCACCGCCAAATCGGTCATGCTGGAGGATGTTGCAGGCAGCAGAACGTTCTCCACGGCGTCTCCAGACTCTGTCACGTCTGTCACGTGCTCAGTGTGAACCTGCTTTCATCTGTGAAGAGCACAGGGCGCCAGTGGCGAATTTGCCTATCTTGGTGTTCTCTGGCAAATGCCAAACGTCCTGCACGGTGTTGGGCTGTAAGCACAACCCCCACCTGTGGACGTCGGGCCCTCATACCACCCTCATGGAGTCTGTTTCTGACCGTTTGAGCAGACACATGCACATTTGTGGCCTGCTGGAGGTCATTTTGCAGGGCTCTGACAGTGCTTCTCCTGCTCCTGCTTGCACAAAGGCAGGGGTAGCAGTCCTGCTACTGGGTTGTTGCCCTCCTACGGCCTCCTCCACGTCTCCTGATGTACTGGCCTGTCTCCTGGTAGCGCCTCCATGCTCTGGACACTACGCTGACAGACACAGCAAACCTTCTTGCCATAGCTCGGATTGATGTGCCATCCTGGATGAGCTGCACTACCTGAGCCACTTGTGTGGGTTGTAGACTCCGTCTCATGCTACCACTAGAGTGAAAGCACCGCCAGCATTCAAAAGTGACCAAAACATCAGCCAGGAAGCATAGGAACTGAGAAGTGGTCTGTGGTCCCCACCTGCAGAACCACTCCTTTATTGGGGGTGTTTTGCTAATTGCCTATAATTTCCACCTGTTGTCTATTCCATTTGCACAACAGCATGTGAAATTTATTGTCAATCAGTGTTGCTTCCTAAGTGGACAGTTTGATTTCACAGAAGTGTGATTGACTTGGAGTTACATTGTGTTGTTTAAGTGTTCCCTTTATTTTTTTGAGCAGTGTATAATATGACATGTTAAATGTCTTTATTCTTTTGGAACTTTTGTGAGTGTAATGTTTACTGTTAATTTTGTATTATTTATTTCACTTTTGTTTATTATCTTTTTCACTAGCTTTGGCAATGTGAACATATGTTTCCCATGCCAATAAAGCCCCTTATATTGAAATTGAATTGATCGAGAGAGAGAGAGGGCGAGGAAAATAAAGATATAGAGGGGGAGGAAGAGAGAGCTAGAGATGGAGACTGGGAGAGAAAGAGAGAGGTGGAGAGGGGGGCAGAGATAGAGGGGGAAAGGGGAGGAGGGTACACAGGAAAGCCCTGGGGTTTGTGATGTTACACTATCTGTTGAGCTAGCCTTCACCTAGGTCCCAGCTAATGAGCAGCAGCTATAAACAGAGATGCATTACTGTATGTACCAGAGGGAAAGAGCGAGAGAGACTTAGAGGTTGGGGAGAGGGTTGATGAGAATGATCAAGACAGGGTAAGAGAGTGTGTTCAAGATCAACAGAGAGAAAGAGAGAGAATGGAAACAGACAGGGCGAGAGCAATAGGTCAGCGAGAGAGAGAGATAGACAGGTATAGAGAGGAGACGGACAAGGAGAGAGTGCGAGGTCATTGGGAAATGTGATAGAGAGAGAGAAAGAGATTCATGAGAGAAAAGGAGGAGTGTTGTGTACTGTAGATCAGTCTGAGTTCATCTTGTGTGGTGGTGCTCATCATCAGATAGGTTACGGAGATATGGTGAAAGTAGTACATGATGTCCTTTGATGAGGATATTTACACGTGTTATTATCAGAGTGATACAAACCATAAAAGGAGGAGCATTTGAATTACACTTAGGTAAAGGTAAATTGAGGTTACGAGAAATTAACATGTGTCTTACATTTTGTTCTGATTATAGAGACTCAGAGTAGATCCATTCTAATGAGATGAAGGATCAAGGACACTGAGAGAAAAATAAAGAGGGAGAAGGCGAGGATGGGGGTGAGTTAGAGGGATGAGAAAAAGTTTAAGCTTAAGGTTTAAGCTGACAAAGAACTGTAGAACAAAATGTGGAGAGGCAGAGAGATATGAATGAGTGTAATATGAGAGGTGTAATATAAGGAGGATTAGAGATTGAAGGGGCATAAGGTGAGGAGAAGGAGGAAAGGGGGAGAAGGAGAGGAGCAGAGGAAGGAAGGATTTCTCAGTCTGAACAGTCAACCAAACATTTATGAATTGTTGTGGTTCTTTCCTGACTGGCTGTGTGTCCCAGTGACTCTGAAACTGGAGATGCGATCACATCTGTGTGTTGTGTGTTGCGGTTTGTTGCTGTGTGTTATATGAAACTGGATGCACAGGAAGCACAGGAGAGAAAGGAGGGACAGACGCTGCTTTCTACCAGAGAAAGAAAAGACAAGGAAAGAGAGAGGAGAAGAAACAGAGAGAGGAGTGATATACCAGAGACTTTCGAGAGGACTGTGATTCTGAAGGGGAGAGTTGGAAGGTGTGTAGTGTTGTCTGGATCAGCAGTGGAGGTAGGCTACTTCACCTAACAAAGACCTTCACTCCAAAATAACTTAAATACCTACACCTTTGATGGCTGTGGTACTTTATGTGGGATTATGTCCATACTAGATTCTGCACTGTGCCTCTCAGAGCTTTAGGCATCTCAGAAGACTGGACCAAGACTTCCTCCATATGATTTTGTGTATCCAGCAGACTCGAGGGACTCACACTACCAAACAGAACTGAGCCTGTCACAGAACAATATTGACCAATACGACCCATGCTCTCTGAGACCGGACAGAGCTGTGTTTAACAACAGGACTGAGCTGCGTTCGGATCACCTCTCCTCTCCTGGTGTTGGACTGTTTTTGACTGTGCTTGACGTTGGGTTCCTTTAGAAGCAGACGTGTGGAGGTCCTGATTTGGTGCCGTTGACCCCCTCTACCTGGTTACCTGGTTCCTTCCTGGTTACCTAGTTACCGTAGTGAGGATGAACGAGTGCAGGACCAAGATTGAGAAGGAGGTGAATAACTTCCTACACTGCTTCTTTGGCTTCCTCACCGGATCACTCACTCCTCCAGGTAGTGTCTTCCTCTGTGTGTCTCTCCAACATCGTGTCAGGCTCTTCTCTGCCAGTGACCTACTGTATATGTGTGGGAGACTAGATTGCGAGATTAATTTACAGCATGAGGTTCATTCCCCAACAGCACGCTTTTTTTGTTGTTGTCCCAGACAAGCACATATGATACAACTTATCAACGAATCATCAAGCCCTCAATGAGTTGAATAAGGGGCTACAACAAAAATGCGTGCTGTTGGGGTACTTGAGGACCGGAGTTGGGAAACACTGATTTACAGCACGGGTCAGCAGGGTCCTTGGTAGTTGTCTGTTATAGGGTTCATTCAGTGGTTGAACAAGTACCCTATTGTCATACTTGAGTAAAAGTAAAGATACCTTAAAAGAAAATGACTAAAGTAAAAGTGAAAGTCATCCAGTAAAATATTACTTGAGTAAACGTCTAAAAGTATTTGTTTTTAAATATACTTAAGTATCAAAAGTAAATGTAATTGATAAAATATACTTATGTATCAAAAGTAAAAGTATAAATCATTTCAAATTCCTTATATTAAGCAAACCAGATTGCACCATTTTCTTGTTTTTAAAATGTGCGGATAGTCAGGGCACACTCCAACACTCAGACATAATTTACAAACTAAGCATTTGTGTTTAGTGAGTCCACCAGATCAGAGGCAGTAGGGATGACCAAGGATGTTCTCTTGATAGGTGTGTGAATTCGACCATTTTACTGTCGTGTTAAGCATTCAAAATGTAACGAGTACTTTTGGGTGTTAGGGAAAATGTATGGAGTAAAAAGTACATTTATTTCTATAGGAATGTAGTAAAGTAAAAGTTGTCAAAATATAAATAGTAAAGTACAGTACAGATACCCCAAAAAATGACTTAAGTATAACTTTAAAGTATTTTTACATAAGTACTTTACACCACTGGGGGTCATTGGGTGGAACGCTCACTCTGGTTTCCTCCAGTCTGGTTTCCTCCAGTCTGGTTTCCTCCAGTCTGGTTTGTGGTCTATCTTGCTCTGACACGTTGGAAGCAGCAGCACTATACTCCCATTCTTCAATCAATTGTTTTTGTTTTTTTGTTGGTACTGGTACAAACACCAAGACAAATATCTACAGTATCAGTGTAATTGAACTGAGTATCAGTGTAATTGGGACTGAGCACGCACCCCTGGGGAGCTCCAGTGTTGAGGATCAGCGTGGAAGATGTGTTGCTACCTACCCTCACCACCTGGGGGCGGCCCGTCAGGAAGTCCAGGATCCAGTTGCAGAGGGAGGTGTTTAGTCCCAGGTTCCTTAGCTTAGTGATGAGCTTTGAGGGTACTATGGTGTTGAACGCTGAGCTATAGTCAATGAATAGCATTGACTACATACATTTAATTAGATGTCTGCCTGTCCTTCCGTTGGCCACTGATTAGATGTAAAACTATCCCCAATCCTCTTCTGTCCTTCTGTCCAATAGCATCCATCCCTTCATCACTCCCTCTGCCACTGCTGAATCATCAAGTGTGTGTCCTTCTCTTTCTTCGTCCTCTGTTATGTAGCCTAGGGCTGTCTGGGGAAAGCATTTCTGAGTGTATGCCATTGTTCTCTCCCCCTACCCCTTCTTAACTCCAGAGGCCAGAGAGGGGATAGGCAATAGTTAAAAAATGGGGCTGTAGCTATACTGTTAAGATGTTTTTTTAAAGGGCAGATCTCTTTCTCTCTCTCTCTCTCTCTCTCTCTCTCTCTCTCTCCCTCTCCTCTCCTCTCCTCTCCTCTCCTCTCCTCTCCTCTCCTCTCCTCTCCTCTCCTCTCCTCTCCTCTCCTCTCCTCTCCTCTCCTCTCCTCTCCTCTCCTCTCCTCTCTCCTCTCCTCTCTTCTCTCTCTCTTTACTCAGTGTGTCCCTTTGAAAGTTGGCTTACGCAGTTCACAGTCTAAATCCCCATAATTCACAATTCCATGAAGTCTAGATAGGGGTGTAATACCCTACAGATCCGTTACCTAAGCCACATTCTGGCTCAAAATAACCGGACAGATGGAGTTAGAGAAAAAGGGAGACAGAGAAAAGAAGAAAGGGTGGAGAAAGAGGAGTGATGATAAGAATGACAGGGGTGAGCTATATTCTTTTATTACATTTTTCAGCATGAGAGAGAGAGAGAGAGAGAGAGAGAGAGAGAGGCAGAGATGAGAGAGAGGGGTGGAGGTAGGTGAGACCCAGGGCCAGAGGAAGAGAGATAGGGAATATTTCAAAGAGAGAGAAATTAGCTTTGTGATTAAAACGTTATTCTCTTTAATTGCCTAGCTGTGGCTGTCTCTAAACCGGCTAGGCTGAGGTGGTGTATGAATGAATGATTGTAATATGTAGAAGAGGGATTGGTATGAGTTAGACTTAATTGGGAGAGATTAAGGTGGGAGAGAGGGTGAGAGGAGAGAGATAAAGTAAGATATGAGGACTACCCCCCATGATTAATCTGACTTTACGGTAAAATGACCCCACTTGACCCGTAACCCTGGTAACCCTCCCTGTGCATGAACATATTAACTTTACCTTCCATAATTCTAGCTGCAACCCAGAAAGTGGCTGGGCATTGGGTCCCAGACTATTATTTTGGAATGAATAGATGAATAAATACATTAACTTTTTTTATTAGACCTAGTTAAAATATATTTTCAGTTGGCTGTAGTGGAAGCATTAGCAACATCTGTGTGATCAAATTAGTTTATTTTGTTTCCATTTGGGTTCCTGTTTTGAATTTATAACATCCTTGAGACACTGTGAAAGTAAAGAGGAATATAGGAACAACCAACCATGTGACACATTGTAGGTCTACACCAGCGGCGATCGGTGACGTTTAAGATGAGGCAGGACGATATCATTTTTCATGAGCATGGCCTTATTTCTATTACAGCATATTGGATGACTGTCATTCATATTCCATTCATGTAACCAGGATATGTTTAGGCTACTACATGATACTCTAATGTTCCCTATACCCATCATGAGGTTGCTACAACCTAGATCTATGAATGAAAGTTTACAACGTAGGTGCACAGGTCGAGAGAAACATTTTAGTAATCAAGGTGACAGACAATGACACATTCAATACCACCTTGCACACTCTTGCCTGCTGATCTAGGGTGTAATCAGTAGTCCAACAGTTGCAAACGATAGTTTCTATTGGTCAAATTCAGGTATGTTTATCCCTGTTTCGTTATGTTTGTCAACAGAATCGAATACACCACTGATCACGCGCAAACACAGTTCACTTTCATAGTAGAAACATACAAACAGCATGATCATTTTCCTCATTGCATAATTCCTTCTTGCATCTACATGCTCTCCTCTCACCTTTTCGCTTAGCTTGTGGACTTCAGTGCACAACACATCAGCTGTCTGTAACTAGGTGAAAAAACCTTTCCAAGCAAAATGTTCATATCATAACCGCTAACCGCTACACACAGCCTACATCTTTGTCACCATAATAGCTAACTAAAAAGGCTAACTTTTTTAATGTTTCATTATTTTAATTTTGATGGAATTCACTGATCCTCCCCTTCCTCCTCTGAGGCGCCTCCATGTTAAATGATCATGGCTGTTTCTCTAGAACAGCTGAGTAATGCTCCATGTGATTCTTCTGAGCCATCCTCTCATGTTTCATCTCTGGCTGATTATTATGACAAGATATCAGATCACAAACCTCAGTCAGCATTCCTGTATACCAGAACTGCAGACTGGTAAACATGGTTCTGCTGCATATATGGTGCTAGCGCCCACTAGTGGGTAGTGTAAGTCATTACACAGCTTGGATTTTGTCATGAGCATGGTTATATTACCAATTTTGTACTTCGTGTAGCTATTTAGTTAAGTCCCAACTTTTACAACAGTTTCTACAGTTCCTCAAGTACACATGTTACAGGTTGAATATTTTATTTATTTTACATGTGATCATGGAAAAGGAGAGGAGAGAGGGAAAGTTAAACATGAGGAATGTGGACAGAGTGGGAGAAGCAGACAGAGAGACTCAGTGGTGAGAGAGAAGAAGAGAAGAAAGAGGTGGCTGTGCGTGAGGTTTGTGAAAGGTCAGGCTCTTTGGTTCTTTGGCCTCTTCTTTGAACTCTCTCTACTCTCTCTCTCTCTACTCTCTCTCTTTCTCTCTCTCTTCATCTGGGTCTGACTCAAGCCCAGTTTTACAAACTACAAACAGACTAGAAAATGTGACACACACACATACACAAACACATCGTCGGTCCTCTCCACACAATTGTCAGCGTCAGTTGAATCTGTTCTGTGATCTATCGGGCTGTAGTTTGATATGACAGGTAGAATAGTTATTATCTGAGAGTTGACTTTATTATTTGTTTATTATCTGAGTGGATCGCTCTGCAGTGTGTCTCAAAGTCTCATCTTGTCTTGTAGGATTCTTTAGTTGAGTCTAGTGTATAGTTAGCTGTCTCTTCTAGGACTCCTGTATCGATTAGCCTAATCTCATCTCATTGGAGTCTCTAGTCATCTAGTTTGCTACTCTATTCCGAGTTGGAGTCTAGTCTTGTCTAGTGTAGTATAGTCTAGGCTCTAGTTGTCTTGTGAAGTCTCTGGTGTGGTTGCTATGGGTGCTGGGATGGCAGCTCTCTCCCTGGAAGCCAGGAGGCGTCTGTCTCGCCCCAGCTGTCTGTCTGACTGTCGCCATAGTGCTGCACGCTACCACCGTTCAGGTAGGCTCTCACTGCTCTCTCTACTTCTCTTTATTTTATCTCCTTTTCTCTGTCTGACTGTCACCATAATGCTGCTAGATACCACTGCTCAGCTACTGTACACCATTACATGTACTCGCTCTCTCTACTCCCTCACTATATTCTCAAGAACCCATCAGTTGTACACTTTTCCTAAATTCTCCTATTTTCTTTTTTTTAATCTTTCTTTTCTCTATCTCTCCCACTAACTCAATCCCTCTCCTTCCCTCTAAGTCTACACCTGTTGCCTATGAAGCATGTGACCATTTTTTTATGTTCTGAAGATGGATCTACAGTGTTTAAAAGCAGTATTTAGACATGTCCATATTGACATGTGTGTATCTTGTCTGTTTGTGTTTTGGACCCTGTGACTCTGCTACAGTATGACTGTTTCACCAGCCAGATATGGATAGCATGGATCAATCCTCAGGCTATCTATGGCTCATCTGTCCAGAGGCTGGGGCTGGAACTGGGCCTAGAGCTGGAGATGGGGATGGGGCTGGGCCTGAAGCTGGGGCTGGGGCTGGAGCTGGGGATGGGGCTGGAGCTGGGCTGCGGTAGGAGCTGGGACTGGAGCTGGAAATGGGACTGGAGCTGGGGATGGGGCTGGGACTGGAGCTGGGGCTGGGGCTGAGGCTGGAGCTGGGGATGGGGCTGGAGCTGGGGCTGCGGTAGGAGCTGGGACTGGAGCTGGAAATGGGGCTGGGACTGGGGCTGGGGTAGGGGCTGGGGATGGAGCTAGGGCTGGGGTAGGGGTAGGGACTGGGGATGGATCTGGGGTAGGGGCTGGGGATGGGGTAGGGGCTGGGGATGGAGCTGGGGCTGGGGCTGGGGTAGGGGATGGAGCTTGGGCTGGGGTAGGGGCTGGGGATGGAGCTGGGGCTGGGGTAGGGGATGGAGCTTGGGCTGGGGATGGAGCTGGGGGTGGGTCTAATGATGCTCCTCTCACTGACCAGATACCAGACTTTGAGCTCTATCCTGTCCGAGTCTGCTCTGAATGCATACTGTATGTTTTTTTTTGTTTTCAGCAATTTAGATAATGAGCTAATCTCTGCAGTGATGCTGGCTGTGATGACACACACACACACGCACACATCAATCAATCAAATGTATTTATAAAGCCCTTTTTACATCAGCTGATGTCATAAAGTGCTATACAGAGAATTGGAGGGAGAATATTTAAATTCACACAGGACACTGGATAAGACAGGAGAAATACTCCAGATATAACAGACTGACCCTACCCCCGACACATAAACTATTGCAGCATAAATACTGGAGGTTGAGACAGGAGGGGTTGGGAGACACTGTGGCCTCGTCCGTCGATACCACCAGACTGGGCCAACCAGGCAAGATATAACCCCACCCACTTTGCTAAAGCACAGCCCACACACCACTAGAGGGATATCTTCAACCACCAACTTACTACCCCTGAGACAGGCCCGAGTATAGCCCACGAAGAGCTCCCCTATGGCACGCACCCGAGGGCGGCGGCAACCCGGACAGGAAGATCACGTCAGTGACTCAACCCACTCAAGTGATCCACCCCTCCTAGGGACGGCATGAAGAGCACCAGTAAGCCAGTGACTCAGCCCCCGTAATAGGGTAAAAGGCAGAGAATCCAAGTGGAGAGAGGGGAACCGGCCAGGCAGAGACAGCAAGGGCGGTACGTCGCTCCAGTGCCTTTCCGTTCACCTTCACACCCCTGGGCCAGACTGCACTCAATCATAGGACCTACTGAAGAGATGCGTGTTCAATAAAGACTTAAAGGTTGAGACCGAGTCTGCGTCTCTCACATGGATAGGCAGACCATTCCATAAAAATGGAGCTCTATAGGAGAAAGCCCAGTCTCCAGCTGTTTGCTTAGAAATTCTAGGGACAGTCTTGTGACTGTAGCGTACGTGTAGGTATGTACGGCAGGACAAAATCGGAAAAATAGGTAGGAGCAAGCCCATGTAATGCTTTGTAGGTTAGCAGTAAAACCTTGAAATCTGCCCTAGCCTTAACAGGAAGCCAGTGTAGAGAGGCTAGCACTGGAGTAATATGATCACATTTTTTGGTTCCAGTCAAGATTCTAGCAGCCGTGTTTAGTACTAAATGAAGTTTATTTAGTGCTTTATCCGGGTAGCCAGAAAGTAGAGCATTACAGTAGTCTAATCTAGAAGTGACAAAAGCATGGATACATTTTTCTGCATCATGTTTGGATGGAAAGTTTCAGATTTTTGCAATGTTACGTAGAAGGAAAAAAGCTGTCTTGATATGTTTGTCAAAATGGAGATCAGGGTCCAGAGTAACGCCGAGGTCCTTCACAGTTTTATTTGAGACAACTGTACAACCATCAAGCTTAATTGTCAGATCCAACGAAAGATCTCTTTGTTTCTTGGGACCTAGAACTAGCATCTCTGTTTTGTCCGAGTTTAAAAGTAAAAAATCTTCCGCCATCCACTTCCTTATGTCTGAAATACAGGCTTCCAGGGAGTGCAATTTTGGGGCTTCACCATGTTTCATTGAAATGTACAGCTGTGTATCGCCCGCATAGCTATGAAAGTTAACATTGTGCTTCCGAATGACATCACCAAGAGGTAAAATATATAGTGAAAATAATAGTGGTCCTAAAATGGAACCTTGAGGAACACCGAAATGTACAGTTGATTTGTCAGAGGACAAACCATCCACAGAGACAAACTGATATCTTTCCGACAGATAAGATCTAAACCAGGCCAGAACTTGTCCGTGTAGACCAATTTGGATTTCCAATCTCTCCAAAAGAATGTGGTGATCGATGGTATCAAACGCAGCAATAAGGTCTAGGAGCACGAGGACAGATGCAAAGCCTTGGTCTGACGCCATTAAAATGTAGTTTACCACCTTCACAAGTGCAGTCTCAGTGCTATGATGGGGTCTAAAACCAGATTGAAGAATTTCGTATACATTGTTTGTCTTCAGGAAGGCAGTGACAGCTTTTTCTAAAATGTTTGAGAGGGATGGGAGATTCGATATAGGCCGATAGTTTTTTATATTTTCTGGGTCAAGGTTTGACTTTTTCAAGAGAGGCTTTATTACTGCCACTTTTAGTGAGTTTGGTACACATCCGGTGGATAGGGAGACGTTTATTATGTTCAACATAGGAGGGCCAAGCACAGGAAGCAGCTCTTTCAGTAGTTAGTTGGAATATGCAGCTTGAAGGTTTAGAGGCCATTATTTTCATCAATATGTCAAGAGATACAGTGAGGGGAAAAAGTATTTGATCCCCTGCTGATTTTGTACATTTTCCCACTGACAAAGAAATGATCAGTCTGTCATTTTAATGGTAGGTTTATTTGAACAGTGAGAGACAGAATAACAACAACAAAATCCAGAAAAACGCATGTCAAAAATGTTATAAATTGATTTGCATTTTAATGAGGGAAATAAATATTTGACCCCCTCTCAATCAGAAAGATTTCTGGCTCCCAGGTGTCTTTTATACAGGTAACGAGCTGAGATTAGAAGCAAACTCTTAAAGGGAGTGCTCCTAATCTCAGTTTGTTACCTGTATAAAAGACACCTGTCCACAGAAGCAATCAATCAATCAGTTTCCAAACTCTCCACCATGGCCAAGACCAAAGAGCTCTCCAAGGATGTCAGGGACAAGATTGTAGACCTACACAAGGCTGGAATGGGCTACAAGACCATCGCCAAGCAGCTTGGTGAGAAGGTGACAACAGTTGGTGCGATTATTCGCAAATGGAAGAAACACAAAAGAACTGTCAATCTCCCTCAGCCTGGGGCTCCATGCAAGATCTCACCTCGTAGAGTTGCAATGATCATGAGAACGGTGAGGAATCAGCCCAGAACTCCACACGGGAAGATCTTGTCAATGATCTCAAGGCAGCTGGGACCATAGTCACCAAGAAAACAGTTGGTAACACACTACGCCGTGAAGGACTGAAATCCTGCAGCATGTCCCCCTGCTCAAGAAAGCACATATACATGCCGGTCTGAAGTTTGCCAATGAACATCTGAATGATTCAGAGGACAACTGGGTGAGTGTTGTGGTCAGATGAGACCAAAATGGAGCTCTTTGGCATCAACTCAACTCGCCATGTTTGGAGGAGGAGGAATGCTGCCTATGTCCCCAAGAACACCATCCCCACCGTCAAACATGGAGGTGGAAACATTATGCTTTGAGGGTGTTTTTCAGCTAAGGGGACAGGACAACTTCACCGCATCAAAGGGGCGATGGACGGGGCCATGTACAGTCAAATATTGGGTGAGAACCTCCTTCCCTCAGCCAGGGCATTGAAAATGGGTCGTGGATGGGTATTCCAGCATGACAATGACCCAAAACACACGGCCAAGGCAACAAAGTAGTGGCTCAAGAAGAAGCACATTAAGGTCCTGGAGTGGCCTAGCCAGTCTCCAGACCTTAATCCCATAGAAAATCTGTGGAGAGAGCTGAAGGTTCGAGTTGCCAAACGTCATCCTCAAAACCTTAATGATTGTAGAAGATCTGCAAAGAGGAGTGGGACCAAATCCCTCCTGAGATGTGTGCAAACCTGGTGGCCAACTACAAGAAATGTCTGACCTCTGTGATTGCCAACAAGGGTTTTGCTACAAAGTACTAAGTCATGTTTTACAGAGGGGTCAAATACTTATTTCCCTCATTAAAATGCAAATCATTTTATAACATTTTTGACATGTGTTTTTCTGTATTGTTTTGTTGTTATTCTGTCTCTCACTGTTCAAAATAAACCTACCATTAAAATGATAGACTGATAATTTCTTTGTCAGTGGGCAAACGTACAAAATCAGCAGGGGATCAAATACTTTTTTCTCTCAGGTAGCAGGAGGGAGTCTGGAAGAGCATCTAGGAATCTTTGGGTCGTCCGAGAATTCATAGCACAGCTTTTGATGATCCTTGGTTGGGGTCTGAGCAGATTATTTGTTGCGATTGCAAATGTAATAAAATGGTGGTCCGATAGTCCAAGATTACGAAAATTATTACGATCCACAATATTTATTCCACGTGACAAAACTAGGTCCAGAGTATGACTGTGGCAGTGAGTAGGTCCGGAGACATGTTGGGCAAAACCCACTGAGTCAATGATGGCTCCGAAGCCTTTTGGAGTGGGTCTGTGGACTTTTCCGTGTGAATATTAAAGTCACCAATAATTTGAATATTATCTGCCATGACTACAATGTCCGATAGGAATTCAGGGAACTCAGTGAGGAACGCTGTATATGGCCCAGGACTCCTGTAAACAGTAGCTATAAGAAGTGATTGAGTAGACTGCATAGGTTTCATCACTAGAAGCTCAAAAGACGAAAACGCAGTCTTTTTTTTTTGTAAATTGAAATTTGCTATCGCAACAGCCTTTGAGGGATGTGCGGGGGATATGGTCACTAGTGTAACCAGGAGGAGAAGTTTAATTTAACACAGTAAATTCATCAGGATTATGGCATGTTTCAGTCAGGCCAATCACATTAAGATTATGATCAGTGATTAGTTCATTGACTATAACTGCATTGGAATTGAGGGATCTAACATTAAGTAGCCCTATTTTGAGATGTGGGATATCACAATCTCTTTCAATAATGACAGGAATGGAGGAGGTCTTTATTCCAGTGAGATTGCTGAAGCGAACACCGCCATGTTTAGTTTTGCCCAACCTAGATCTCAATGAAGATAGCTGAGCTGACTATACTGACTGTGCTAGTGGCAGACTCTACTAAGCTGGCAGGCTGGCTAACAGCCTGCTGCCTGGCCTGCACCCTATCTCATTGTGGAGCTAGAGGAGTTAGAGCCCTGTCTATGTTGATAGATAAGATGAGAGCACCCCTCCAGCTAGGATGGAGTCTGTCACTCCTCAGCAGGCCAGGCTTGGTCCTGTTTGTGGGTGAGTCCCAGAAAGAAGGCCAATTATATACAAATTCTTTCTTTTGGGAGGGGCAGAAAACAGTTTTCAACCAGCGATTGAGTTGTGAGACTCTGCTTTAGAGCTTATCACTCCCCCTAACTGGGAGGGGGCCAGATACAATTACTCGATGCCGACACATCTTTCTAGCTGTCAGAAGGTGAGTGTAGCTGGTGCATGAAGTCAGGCGCAGGAGAGCAAAATGAGTGAGCAACGTACTTTACTCAAAAAATAAAGGCACAAGGTAAACAAATACACTTGACCAATAACCAACAGTAAACATTACGCACGGGTGAACACAGCACCCGTGGAAAAACCAGCCATCATGAACCGAACTGAACATAGAAATAATCACGCACAACAAACATGGGGGAAACAGAGGGTTAAATACATGAACGTGGAATTGGATAATGAAAACCAGGTGTGTAGAAAATCAAGACAAAACTAATGGAAAATGAAAGATGGATCAGCGATGGCTAGAAGACCGGTGACGTCGACCGCCGAACGCCGCCCAAACAAGGAGAGGGACCGACCTCAGCGGAACCGATCCACAATGACCAGGATCGTGGTGTTACCCTGTGATGGAGAAAGATCCGTTAGGAAATCCACCGACAGGTGCGAACACGGCCGTCGTGGAACAGGTAAGGGTTGTAACTTTCCTCTGGGCAAGTGCCTAGGGGCCTTGCACTGGGCGCACACCGAGCAGGAGAAAACATAAACCCTCACGTCCTTAGCTAAAGTGGACCACCAGTACTTCCCACTAAGACAACGCACTGTCCGACCGATGCCCGGATGACCAGAGGAGGGTAACGTATGGGCCCAATAGATCAAAAGGTCGTGGACAGCAGACGGAACGTACAGACGCCCAGCTGGACATTGGAGGGGAGTGGGCTCTGTACGTAACGCCTGCTCGATGTCCGCATCCAGCTCCCACACTACCAGTGCCACCAGGCAAGAGGCCGGGAGTATGGGAGTGGGATCCATGGGTCGCTCCTCTGTGTCATACATCCGGGACTGTGCGTCTGCCTTCGCGTTCTGGGAACCTGGTCTGTAGGATATGGTGAAAACAAAATGGGTAACAAACATGGCCCACCTTGCCTGGCGAGGATTCAGTCTCCTCGCCGCCCGGATGTACTCCAGATTGCGGTGGTCAGGCCACATGAGAAAAGGGTGTTTAGCCCCCTCAAGCCAATGTCTCCACGCCTTCAAAGCCTTGACGACAGCCAACAACTCCCGGTCCCCAACGTCATAGTTTCGCTCCGCCGGGCTGAGCTTCTTCGAAAAGAAGGGACAGGGGCGGAGCTTTGGTGGCATACCCGAGCGCTGAGAGAACACGGCTCCTATCCCAGCCTCGGACGCGTCCACCTCCACTATAAACGCAAAAGAGGGATCCGGATGAGCCAGCACGGGAGCCGAGGTAAACAGAGCCCTCAGCTGACCAAAAGCCCTGTCCACCTCAGCTGACCACCGCAAGCGCACCGGTCTCCCCTTCAGCAGTGAGGTAATGGGAGCCGCTACCTGACCAAAGCCCCGGATAAACCTACGGTAGTAGTTGGCAAACCCTAGAAACCGCTGCACTTCCTTTACCGTGGTGGGAGTCGGCCAATTATGCACAGCTGTAATGCGGTCACTCTCCATCTCCACCCCTGAAGTGGAAATGCGGTACCCTAGGAAGGAGACGGACTGTTGGAAAAACAGGCATTCTCAGCCTTGACGTACAGGTCATGCTCCAACAGTCAACCAAGCACCCTGCGCACCAGGGACACATGCTCGGCGCATGTAGCGGAGTATATCAGAATGTCGTCGATATACACCACTACACCCTGCCCATTCAGGTCCCTGAAAATCTTGTCTACAAAGGCCTGGAAGACTGATGGAGCATTCATCAACCCGCACGGCTTGACGAGGTACTCATAGTGCCCTGAGGTGGTACTAAATGCCATCTTCCACTCGTCCCCCTCCCGGATACACACCAGTTTGTAAGCGCTCCTGAGATCCAATTTTGTGAAGAAGCGCGCCCCGTGCATTTACTCAATCACACTGGCTATGAGAGGTAGGGGGTAACTGTACCTCACCATGATCTGGTTGATGCCTCGATAGTCAATACACGGGCGCAGACCTCCATCCTTCTTCTTCACAAAAAATAACTTGAGGAGGCAGGTGAAGTGGAGGGCCGAATGTATCCCTGCTCCAGGGATTCGGAGACAGATGTTTCCATAGCCGCCGTCTCCTCTTGTGACAGGGGATACACGTGACTCCTGGGAAGTGCTGCGTCTACCAGGAGATTTATCGCACAATCCCCCCTGTCGATGGGGTGGTAATTGAGTTGCCTTCTTCTTACAGAAGACGAGTGCCAAATTGCATCCCACGCACGGTGGAGACCTGGTCTGGACTTTCCACCGTAGTCGCACCGACGGAAAACCCTAAACACCTCCCCGAGCACTCTCGTGACCACCCCGTGAGAGCCCTCTGTTGCCACGAAATAGTGGGGTCATGACAGGCCAACCAGGGTATACCCAGCACCACGAGAAACACAGGAGAATCAATAAGGAAAAAAAGATTTTCTCCTTGTGATCCTCCTGCGTCACCATGCCCAGTGGAGCGGTAGCCTCCCTAATTAGCCCCAACTCCAATGGTCGACTATCCAGGGCGTGAACTGGGAAGGGCATATCCACTGGAACAATAGGGATCCCTAAACTATGGGCAAATGATCTGGCAATAAAGTTCCCAGCTGCGCCTGAACCTACAAGCGCCTTATGCTGGGAATGCGGGGAAAACTCAGGAAAATGATTATACACAAACATGTGTGCAACAGAGGGCTCTGGGTGAGCATGGTGCCGACTCACCTGGGGTGACACGAGTGCCCTGCCTGCTGCCTCGACTCCCAGAGGAACCTCTCCAGCACCGACCGGCAGTGTGCCCTCTGCGGCCACAGATGGTGCATGGACTGGCCCCTCCTCCGGTCGCCCTACGTGCAGCACCTCCCAGGTCCATGGGCATAGGAGCTGTGGTGCTGGGGGATGGAATTGACAGACCCCGATCGGGATGTCCGCGGGTAGCCAGCAGGTTATCCAACCGGATGGACAGGTCCACCAGCTGGTCAAAGGTAAGAGTGGTGTCCCTGCAGGCCAACTCCCAACGGACGTCCTCGCTCAAACTACAACGGTAGTGATTGATCAGGACCCTGTCGTTCCATCCCGCGCTGGCGGCCAGTGTCCGAAAGTCCAGAGAGAACTCCTGTGCGCTCCTCGTCCCCTGCCTAAGTTGGACGAGCCGTTCACCCGCCGGTCAAAAACTGAAATCTTCGAATTGGTCCAACACCGCTTCTCCTTCCTCCCATACGGCGTTGGCCCACTCCAGGGCTTTCCCTGAGAGACAGGAGACGAGGGCGGACATGCTCTCACGGCCCGAAGGAGCCAGATGGACAGTTGCTAGGTAGAGCTCCAGCTGGAGTAGGAACCCCTGACATCCCGCAGCCGTCCCATCATACTCCTTTGGAAGATCGAGTAGTTGTGTCCTTGGGGTGAGTAGTTGTGTCCTTGGTGGTGATGGTGGAGGCACTGGAGGAACTCCTCTTCTCTCCCAGCGGTCCAGATTCTGCAGGACGCGATCCATGGCGATGCCAAGATGTTGTAACATGGCCGCATGCTGCTGGACGCGTTCCTCGACCCCTAATCCGGGGTTGTCTGCTCCTGCTGACTCCATATGGTTGGGTGCATGATTCTGTCAGAAGGTGAGTGTAGCTGGTGCATGAAGTCAGGCGCAGGAGAGCAAAATGAGTGAGCAACGTACTTTACTCAAAAAATAAAGGCACAAGGTAAACAAATACACTTGACCAATAACCATCGGTAAACATTACGCACAGGTGAACACAGCACCCGTGGAAAAACCAGCCATCATGAACCGAACTGAACATAGAAATAATCACGTACAACAAACATGGGGGAAACAGAGGGTTAAATACATGAACATGGAATTCGATAATGAAAACCAGGTATGTAGAAAATCAAGACAAAACCAATGGAAAATTAAAGATGGATCAGCGATGGCTAGAAGACCGGTGACGTCGACCGCCGAACGCCGCCCGAACAAGGAGAGGGACCGACCTCGGTGGAAGTCGTGACACTAGCTGATTTACACGCTGAAGCTGTGTTACGCTTGGTGACCTCTGACTGTTTCATCCTAACATTGTTGGTGCCGACGTTGATAACAATATCCCTATACTCTCTACACTCTACAGTTTTAGCCTCAGCCAGCACCATCTTCAGATTAGCCTTAACGTCGGTAGCCCTGTCCCCTGGTAAACAGTGTATGATCGCTGGATGATTAGTTTTAAGTCTAACACTGCGGGTAATGGAGTCGCCAATGACTAGGGTTTTCAATTTGTCAGAGCTAATGGTGGGAGGCTTCGGCGTCTCAGACCTCCTAACGGGTGGAGGAGAGACCAGAGAAGGCTCTGCCTCTGACTCCGACTCGTTGCTTAATGGGGAGAACCGGTTGAAAGGTTGTGTCGGCTGTCGGCTGAATGAGCGACACCAGTTGAGCATTCCTACAGCATTTCCTTCCAGAAGCCATGAGAAAATTGTCCGGCTGCGGGGACTGTGCGAGGGGATTTATACTACTATCTGTACTTATTGGTGGCACAGCTGCTGTTTCATCCTTTCCTACACTTAAATTACCCTTGCCTAACGATTGCGTCTGAAGCTGGGCTTGCAGCACGGCTATCCTCACCATAAGGCGATTGTTCTCCTGTATATTATGAGTATATTATGAGTACAGCGATTGCAATTAGAAGGCATAATGTTAATGTTACTACTTAGCTTCGGCTGATGGAGGTCCTGTAGAACCATGTCCAGATAAAGCGTCCGGGGTGAAAAAGTTGAATGAAGAAAGTCGAGCAAGGGCACACACACACACACACACACACACACACACACACACCACACACACACACACACACAGGGAATGAAAACATAATAGGAATAGTACACAAGATGACATGAAGATTAGGACAAGGATCAGTTTCTTACACACACACACACACACACACACTTTTTGGGTCACAGGATGGCAAGCAGGCTTCCCTAACATGTCAGGGTGATGATTGTAGTGTATAAATATGAGGATATGGAGTGTTATAGTTAGTGCTGTGGAGGTAGGAGCAGAGGACAGAGGAGAGGGGAGAGACTCACCACAGGTCGATTGATCTCTCTCTCTCTCTGGCCTCTCCCCGTCTTCATCAATGCATTAGTGCATCCACCCACCCACCCACACACACACACACACACACACACACACACACACACACACACACACACACACACACACACACACACACACACACCTGTTTCTATCACCATCTCACACTCAATGCATTCGCAAGTGCACACTCATGTGTGGATGCACACATACAGAAACGTCAACCATTGTTTAGCACTTGCAGTGTGCGTGTGTGTGCTTACTAACAGAACAGTGGTCTATGTTAGTTTGATTCAAAAGCACTTTAAAATGAAACCTGTAACATTGCAGTAGAAATCTCATCTCTATTTCTTTCTGTTTTTCAGTCTCTAGGAGAGGAAAGGAAAGAGAGAGGGGGAGTATGAATGGGGCGAAGGGTGTCTGCTATTTGATCTATGTGTGTGACTGTGTGTGTGATGTGACTGTGGTGTGTGTGTGTGTGTGTGTGTGTGTGTGTGGATTTGATCCCTCTCTCTTTTCAGTCTGTAAATGTCTTCACCCGTGGTGCCCAAGCAAGAGAGAGAGCAAAGAGGGGAGAGGGGGGGAACCACGGGGGCAGAGAGAGGGGGAGAGGGGGAGGTCGAGGAGAGAGAGAATAAAGGAGGGATCAGAAAGAGATACTGAGCCTGTGGTTGGAAAGAATGAAGGAATGAATATGGGGGATGGAGGGCAGCTGGAAAGAGAGAAAGAGAGAGAGAGAGGGGGAGAGGACCAGCAATATGGACAGAAAGAGAGGAGGGGTTGACTGGATGGAGGGATTCACCGGACTGCCCACTGTAACTTCATCATCTGTGGTTTTATACAGGAAAGTGGGAGAGAGGAGAGAGAGAGATGGAAGGAGAGTGGGGTGAACAAGTTGAAAGCGATAGCAGCCCCCAGTACTGACATTGGAAAGACAGAGAGAGAGGGAGAGAGAGGGAGAGAGAGAGAGAGAGAGAGAGAGAGAGAGAGGCGAAAGAAAGAAAGAAAGAGAGAGCAGAAGAGGAGAGAAGGGAAGACGCCTGGCAGTAAGTGAGGGGCGGTGTTCGCTCTTCAGTCCATCGGATCTCTCTCAGCCCTACACGGACCCAATCCTTTGGACCACTCTGTGGTCACTACCTGGACTAAGCTGGACTGAAAATACTGGACCAAACAAGGCCTGGACCATATTAGCCTGAATCAGATCATACCTGGATTGAACCAAACCAGATCTGGACTGGATTCAATTGAACTGGACTGGACTATCTGTTACTGAGAGAAATAGGGAGGAATGGTTGGAAAAAAGAGAAATAAGTGTGAAGATTGTTCGTAGTGCCTTAGAAAGTGGTGTTTCGTGAATTATCAGGGACTTGACTACAGATCTGTCAGTTATAGTATTGATTATATGGTAGATTGATTGATCGATTAATTGATTTGCTGACAGTTCTACACATATACTATGACAAGATCTAAAATAAGGAAGGGAAAGGCCTCTATCTAGGCACGTTGGTATTATGTTTCATTCACAGAGTGGGAATAGTTTAAGTTCAGAGAATCCGTGTCTTTAAGTTGGTTGTTCTTATATTTCTGTTGATATCGTGGGAAAGATGAGATGATCACAGTGAAATGTAGGATTTCACTCTCATCACTTCCCTTCTACACACTTTCCTGAGTCAGCAAGTCAGTCATCGGATTCACTTCAATGATTCAGAGTTTTAAGACGCATCATGAACCGGATATCACATGGATACAGCTGATTGATGGGAATTGTCTAATTCCTAAATGTGTTTTTATCCAGAGATCATTCGATCATTCAGTCCCACAAATGACAACTCCTAAGATGATTGATGTTTACTCTTTGGACTGTAAAGGTGTGTAGTGATGCTCTATCACTGGCTATCTGTCTGGATCTTTGACAACGACTCTGGAGGAATGACTTCAACGTTAACTTTAGATCCCTCCTCACCACCAAAATAGGCGACCTTTGACTAAACCTCTATTTTCCCACGCATCAGATCTGAAGAGGGCTTTATTTCTGTGTCTACCCACTTTTGGATATTTTCCATTCCATAATCGTTTCCATTTAATATCCATTTTGTTGGCCGTTCTCTCATGCTGCTCAGTGCCTTATGGTAGTACTACCTGACACGCTTAGCCAAGCCTCAAAGTACCTAGCCTAACTGACTGACTGCTGCATAGCTTAGCATCTGTTGTTCAACAAAAATATTACTATCACGAACCTTGCACCTACTGGAGTCTCTCCCGCCAGGCCTCTGTGTGTGGGCTTGCCCTCAGCAGGCTCCCCCTGCCCTCTCCCAGCCATGGGGATCCAGATCCAGGGTATGGAGCTGTTTGCCATTGGCGTGGTCATGATAATGTTTGTGGCAGTGCTCAAGGGCTTTGGCATCCTGGAGCCCATGTCCTCCTTTGAAGGTAAGAGTCCTGAGGGTATTCCAGCTGAGGCTAGGGCTGAAGCTGGAAATCCAGTGAAAAGTCTGGGAGGCAAAATGCTGGTGGTCTGTATCTTTTTATTCCTTGTTCAAAAAGGTGGACATGGCATTTAGGTCGACGTTTCAGCATTAACTATCTGCTATCTGAGATAGGGTGTTCAATCTGTATCTGGTATTTGAGAGGCAAAGTGGGTATGTGGTACCTAGGGGTTACACAGTAGATATTCTGGGATCATATCTGGGTATCTAGTATCTGGGATGGGGCATTTGTTGTGTGATGTCTTGGCATTGGATATATTCTAAGAGAGTATAAAAATAAGTCACACACTCTACAGTCTTAGAAAAAAGGGGTTCCAAAAGGGTTCTGTGGCTGTCCTCATACAGTAGGAGAACAATTTTTGGTTCCTGGTAGAGGTAGAACCCTCTTTGTTCCAGGTATAACTCTTTTGGGTTCCACCTAGAACCCTCTGTTGAAAGTGTTCTACATGGGAGCCATGGAAGTAAAAGGGGTTCTTCAAAGGGTTATCCTATGGGGACAGACAAAGAACCCTTTTTGGTTCTAGATAGCACCTTTTTTCTAAGAGTGTATACATTGTATGCACTCTTGAATGTGTAAACCCAACCAAACATAAAGCTCCCCTCTTCTGAGGCTGGGGTAGGGCAGTATGTGTCTTGTCACTGGAGATTCTGAGATAGGGCATTATGGTATCTATTAGGAAATCTTTCTCAAGAGAAGAAAATATATGTTTTAGTGGGCATTAAAGTAAAGTGTACACTAAAGGTAAAGTGTAGATTCAGGGTTGTAAAGAATCACATCAGCAATCTGATTATATACTGTTCCCTGAAGAATAAATAGTTTTAGGCCAAAGGCCAGTCAAAGTGCCCTGTAGTCACTGTGCCAAAGCAATTACAGTTGAAAGCCTTCAACCTCACGTTGAAGTGCTTATCACAGGCATCATAAGCATTAGAGAGCATTATACTGTAATGGTAATAGCTATGTGTGCCTTTTACATTCTTATCTAGGAATCAGGTAAATAATGATGTAGAATTTGACACATTTGGTGTTCCTGTGGATAGTTGATTGTGAAGGTGTGGCTCATCCATGAATCATTACATTCTCTCATTCTATTTTTCTCTCACGAAATCCCTTCATCTGAACTCAAACTTCTGTCCTCTCTTTTTGCTCTCAATACCTCTGCAGTGCATCTCTCTTCTTCTCCCTCCCTCTCTCTCTCTCTCTCTCTCTCTCTCTCTCTCTCTCCCTCAGTCCTTCCACAGTGCATTTTTCTCTCTCCTTCTCCTCCCCATTCCTCCCTCTTTCCATCTCCCTCTCTCACATCTTCAGATAGGCAGGGCCCACACCCATGTCTAGCATTACCTAGCATTAATTATACATGTAGTATTGAACAGGCTTTCTCTGAGACCGCCTAAATATGGAGTCTGCAGTCCTTCGCCAGGACCCTGAAGGACACTGGCCATCCAGCAATGGCCCCCAAAATCCTCCCCCACTGTTCAGTAGTGTCCCATAATAGCTTTTCCTCTCCTCTTTTTCTCTCACTTTCTTTCTTTTAAGTGACATGTACTCAATCCCAGCAGACATATACATAGAGAAATACATAGTTACATAGTCATAATTATAGTTACATAGGCATAATACATAGTTTCATAGCCATAATAATCGTTACATGTCCATAATCCATAGTTACATAACCATAATAATAGTTACATAGCCATAATTATAGTTACATAGCCATAATTATAGTTACATAGCCATAATAATCGTTACATGTCCATAATCCATAGTTACATAACAATAATAATAGTTACATAGCCATAATTATAGTTACATAGCCATAATAATAGTTACATAGCCATAATTATAGTTACATAGGCATAATACATAGTTGCATAGCCATAATACATAGTTGCATAGCCATAATACATAGTTATATAGCCATAATCCATAGTTACATAACCATAATAATAGTTACATAGCCATAATTATAGTTACATAGCCATAATTATAGTTACATAGGCATAATACATAGTTGCATAGCCATAATCCATAGTAACATAGACATAATTATAGTTACATAGCCATAATAATAGCTACATAGACATAATAGTAGTTATATAGACATAATAATAGTTACATAGCCATAAGTATAGATACATAGGCATAATATATAGTTACATAGCTGTAATAATAGTAACATAGCCATAATAATAGGTACATAGCCATAATAATAGGTACATAGCCATAATAATAGTCCCATAGCCATAATAATAGTTACATAGCCATAATAATAGTCCCATAGCCATAATAATAGGTATATAGCCATAATAATAGGTACATAGCCATAATAATAGGTACATAGCCATAATAATAGTTACATAGCCATAATAATAGTCCCATAGCCATAATAATAGGTATATAGCCATAATAATAGGTACATAGCCATAATAATAGGTACATAGCCATAATAATAGGTACATAGCCATAATAATAGGTACATAGCCATATACCCATAGTATGGCCCTGAGTCCCAGGTCCTTCAAATCGATTAGCAGTCAAACAAGGCCATCTGTTTTACCAGCTACATTATTTATAGCCACCTAGTACTCAGCAACAGGTCCATTAACCACCACTATCCAGTACTGTGTATGGGTGTCTGTTTGTGCATATTTGTGTTTGTTTGTGTGTTTGTGCGTTTTAGTGTATGTGTGTCACACAAATCCCTAGTTGTTGCTTTAGATTTTAGACGTTTCACCAGTCCTAATGTGTGTTATATTTTTCGTCTGTTTGGTGTATTTCGGGTATGTCTGGTGGTGCTGTGTATTTTGGGTTGTGTGTGGCGTCAGTGAGATGAGTCTGGCCTTTAATGTTATAATGGCAGTGGACTGATCAATACAGTCTGGACTTCTGCCAACTACTTCCTTACTACTGCCACCAGAGGACAGTAATGATCACCACCTTTATTTCAGCACAGTCATATTGTCTTTTTCTCTCTCTCTCTCTCTCTCTCTGTGTGTTTGTGTGTGTGTGTGCGTGCGTGCATGTGTGTGTGCTTGTGTGTATGGGAGTTGAAAAGCAGTAGTATGAGGACCTTGAATTAAAGAGAGGGGTTTTTGGCAAGTGTCACAGGCCTCGAGGGAACTATTGTCCAGTGAATTACTGTATCTGCTCTATCT